>NC_056059.1:113598602-114198602 GCF_016772045.2 Ovis aries
CCCATTTCACAGACGGGGAAACAGAGGCTCACCAGGCGTCCCGTCCAGGGCGGCCCTGGCCCCCGCCAAGGTCAGGAGGCCTCCTTCCTTGAGGTGCTTGGTGGCCAGGTGGCTGGAGATGGTGGATGTCCACACGCTCTGTTTCCACATCAGGTCACAGTTTTTAAAGAGCGCTGAGCAAACAGACACACGAGGTCAGCATTCACAGGGAAGAAGCTGAAGGGTGAGCTGGACCCCCAGCACCCGCCACTCCAGGAAACCCCCATGGCCACTCGGGGTCTGCAGGGAGATCTAACACACACACAGCCCAGGGCTGGTGCTCAGAGATGCAGGTTCAAGCCCAGGTCACATAATCAGCCAAGGCTCAGCCTCCTCACCTGTAAACTGGTTAGTGTTAGTTGCTTAGTCGTGTCTGACTCTGCGACCCCATGAACAGTAGCCCACCCGGCTCCTCTGTCCATGGGATTCTCCAGGCAAGAATACTGGAGTGGGATTCTTCAGGGGATCTTCCCGACCCAGGGATCAAACCCAGGTCTCCTGCATTGCAGGCAGACGCTTTACCGTCTGAGCCACCGGGGAAGCCAAATTGGTAAACATCAGCCAACAAACGAGGGCTGTTGACAGACAGCTGGGACCGGCTTTAATTCAAACACTGCCCTGCTTTATAAATGGCATTAGGGGACTTCCCTGGTGGTCCAGTGGTTAGAACTCCATGCTCTCACAGCCAAGGGTCTGGGTTCGATCACTGGTCGCAGAACTAAGATCCCCGCAAGCCACGTGGCGTGGCCAAAAAAATAATTTTAAAAATTTCAAATATAAATAAAAGACTTCAGATCTTTAATTAGAACCTATATGTCTAAGACAAGTTTTATCTGTGATAAAAGATCTCAGGGACTATGGCGACATAAAGAGGGCTTTCACGGAGCGACAGTGTTTCATGGCTGAAAGTTTAATGCCAACTTTGAAGACTCTTTAAAAGAAAGCTGAAATAGCAGCTACCTCGCATTTGTTTTAACCCTCTGGCCTCGTCAGAGACGTGAGGAGGAGCAACTGGTAAGGGAGGTCACATCACCAGCTGAACGACCCTCCCCTTCCCTGCTCACAGGAGACACGGAACCCAGTGCCCCCGTGACCCTGAGAGAGAGCCCCCCTGATACAGAAGGAGGGTCTGCAGGGCTGATGACCAAGGCGCTGCATTTCCCTGTTAAGAAAAACTAGGGGAAAAAGGGTGGACCCACAGTCACTTCCTGTTCCCCAAATACGCAAAAGGCCGTCAGGCGCTCTGCCAAGCTGATCCCCGACAAACTGACAATTTCACATTTAGGTGTGGTTCGCAGAGAAGGAAAAGGAAATGGCCACCCGTGCAGTATCCTTGCCTGGAGAACCCCACGGGCAGAGGAGGCTGGTGGGCTGCAGTCCATGGGGTCACAGAGAGTCGGACACGACTGCGCACACACACACGCGCGTGTGCACACAGAAAATCAATTCCTTTCTAAATCACTTTGGCTGATAAACGTAGAAGGGATGACAGAACTGGAAAACTACCATTTTCCAAGCCCCAGTGGAATGACTGATGCAGGCAGATCATCAATGGATGTTTACAACCACTAGTTTGGGGGAATGTGGGTTTCTCAAGGTGTTTGGGAACAGGATACTCATACATGCTGCCAAAGCACCATCTCATGGGTCACTTACTAACTGCAAATAGAAAAATGGACTTTACGACTGAGATCTATCTCCTTAAGCCTGAGCCAGCATCAAAGTTGGCATCACACTGGATGGACGGTAGAGCAGGCCGTGGGATATGGTGAGGACTCACAGGGCTGCAGAGTGAGGTCCACATCACTCAGGAAGCATCCTCAGCTCCAGAGAATTTAACCTGAATCTAAGCAAGTCTCCAGACCTACCTTCCAGTTCACAGGAAACACCAGGGGCAGAGGAACAAGGTAAATGATACCTTAAAGAAACAGTCTGACCCAATCAGGGTGGGGGACATTCTACATGGAAACTGCCTTGGACCTGCCAAGCCTATCACAGGAAAGAAAAAAAGATTCTAGATTAAGAGACTCAAACAATAATACAATGCAGCACCTAAACCCTGATTAGAATAAATCTAGGGAAAACAGCTATGGAACAGACTGAGGTAATTGGAACATGGGCTGATACGATTAATCTTACAGAATCACTGGTAACTTTCTTAGGTATGAGAAGGGCATTACCCTAATGTGAGAGAACAGCCTAATCCTTGGAGACACACACTGAAATACAGTCAAGTGTCAAAGCACTTTCAAATGATTAACGACAGCAGCAAAAATACACACACGGAGGACACGCATGCGAGAAAGCACGAGAATGCAAGTACGGCAAACATTAACAAGGACTGAACGGTTCTTTCATCTTTTCTGTGTATTGGGAAATGTTCACGATAAAAAAATAGCAAATAAACTCACAGCCTCAACAAAAGCTCAGTTGTGAACTTCTGAATGCTCTCTCCGTTCCATTCACTTTCCCAGTTGCCAGTGAGGAGCCCTGAAAGACTGCGGGGGGGACCATGCTGACTTCGTCCTGTCTCCTTTTTAATCTCAAGGCCCCTCTGCCCTAACTCCTCTGAGCGTCCGTGCATGCTGAGTCACTTCAGTCGTGTCTGACTCTTCGCCCCCTATGGGCTGTAACCACCAGGCTCCTCTGTCCATGGGATTCTCCAGGCAGGCATGCTGGAGTGGGTTGCCATGCCCTTCTCCAGGGGATCTTTGTGGCCCAGGGATGGAACCCAAGCCTCCCGTGGCTCCTGCACTGCAGGTGGATTCTTTACTGCTGAGCCACCAGGGAAGCCCCCTGACCTCCTTTATGGGAGGTTTTTTTTCCTCTGTAAAATGGGGTGTTGATCCCCACCTTAGAGCAACTAAAAGGGTTCAGGGCAGCAGAGAGGAAAGCATCCAGCCTGGCACATAGCACAGGCCCGGCCTGTGCTGTGCACCTGGACAAAGAGCAGAGCAGGTGAAAGATTAACTCAGAAAAGGACTCACACTTGGACTTGGCATTGCCCCCAGCCCATCCTCCAGCCACACAAAGGATCGCGTCCACCTTCTCTGTACCCAGAAGTTCCCCCACCTCAGCTGTCACCTGAAACAGAAGGGCCAGAAAAGAGGCACAGATTGTCAGGTAAACCTCGACAGGCTGACGCCTGACGTTGCTATAGTCACCTCCATTGAGCTTTCACTTTTTCGTAAGTCAGTTTACAGTACCTGGCAATTAACACTTTGAAAATCGGATGCAGGACCAATTTACAATGAACATTTTGGACAGTAAAGCCTGACTGCATTTCAGTGTGATTTTCATAAAGCAACCTAGAGTCTTCTGAATATTCTAAAGGGTGGAGACGTACACATTCCTGGGATAAAACAATAAATAAAGTAGGAAATGTTTAAAAAAAAAATCACAAACAAATTCATGAAGCATTCCACATTTTTTTAAAAAAATGACCTAGGATTTCACTGCCTATAGCTAGATTTCTGGTTATTTCTTTCCAGAATTTCTTTGCCAATCACAGAATCATAATCTGAAATAATCAATTCTACTCTCCCTCCAATACAAACAGCCCATTAACTGTAACTCCAAAAAAAAAAAAAACAAAGCCAAAGAGAAATTTTTTCCTTTAAAAAAAAAAAGCAATAAAAAATAATTAATGGCAAAATGTTGGTAAGCAATGAATACATGGGGGTTCATTTTAATTCTCTACTTCTATTTGATTAAAATGTTTAAAGTGTTAAAAACAAACACATGTCTTTTGTTACAGTTTATTAAAACAAAAATCTGAGTAGACACACAACCCTGGCCGTCATCCATGAATCTTTTCCATATTTTCCTGGAATGGCTGAATGGATCATAGCCTATCAACAGCTCTGTTAAGATCAAGCTTCTAAAGAAGCAGCTTAACACAGGCGTACCAGCATTAACATTTCAGTCTCTGACGGCTTTCCCTAACAATTTCTAAGCCTCAAATCACTCTTTCAGGGGAACTGCCTGGCGGTCCCATGGTTAGGACTCCACCCTTCCACTGCCGGGGGCAGGAGCTCCTTCCCTGGTTTGCGAACTAGGATCCTGCAAGCCACGAGGCATGGCCAGAAATAAATCAATTATTCTTTCATAGAGACCGATTTGGCAACGGAAACCTATCTTTCTTCTGCTCTACGTTCTATACCAAAATCTTTCAATGTAAGTAGATCCCTGACCGTCCCTTGGCAAGGACCTGACGTAACCCTGGTCCAGCTTGTGAGATCTTCCTCCTGTTACCCCGGTTCCCTGGCTGCCTCGCCTTCATTTCTAAGCCACATCCCATTGCCGACAGCGAGATCTCATCCGCCAGAAGCTGCGTCATCTCCCCGACCTCTGTACCCGCACACAATCTGCGCTCTACCTTTTAGGGAAGCACGGAGCCCACAGCAACAACGCTCCTGCTTGATTTGTCTTTTTTTTTTTTTTTACCACCTCTGTGTTCTATTTTTATAATAAAATTAAAATGAGGCATTTTAAAATTCCTCGCCCTTAAATTCTTCCTTCTGCCTATCCAACCGTCTTCTATAGGTTGAGTTTTTTTCTCACTTCTTCATCTTCTGTCACAAGCGAATTTTCAGCCTAAGGAGGCCAATTTAAATATGCCTGTGTGTGTGCTCACTCAGCCGTGTCCAAAGCATTGTGACCCTATGGACTGTAGCCCGCCAGGCTCCTCTGTCCATGGGATTCTCTAGGCAAGAACACTGGAGTGGGTTGCCATGCCCTCCTCCAGTGAACCTTCCCCACCCAGGTATTGAAGATGCATCTCAAGTCTCCTGCACTGGCAGGTGGGTTCTTTCCCATTAGCACCACTGGGAAGCCCTAATTTGCATGTCCTAAGGTTGAACTTCCTCTTCTAGAGCTTTAGAATCAAAACCTGGATGTCATGCTGTTTGTCCAGAAATTCCTGACTGAGTGACTGGGGGATGAGAAGGCGCAGGAGGGGTTACAGATGTTAAAAGCTAAGCTTTTCCCAATCTTCGTCCTAAAGATGCACCATATAGTCAAGTCTCAGCTGTGGACAATTTCACATTCGAAATGGGACACAGACATCAGAAAGCGGCAGCTAAAGGAGCAGGAGAGACACTGGCCACAGAGGACCACGTCTGGAGGAGCTGCCGCTGTCCACGCCCAGGGCCTCCCTTGCGTCTGGTTTCACTTTTCCTTGCTTTATTCACAGGAAGCTATTCTGCTGAGAAGCAACTTTAACATGCAGTTCAGAGCCCAGGTTCAAATCCCGGCTCTGCTACCTATGACCTGTCTGAGCAAATACCTGCGACTTCCGTACCCATTTCTAAAAGGGAGATACGATGAGACTTGGCTTTGGGGGTGTTAAAGACATTAAGCGGCCTATTGCAAATAAGACACTTCTTACTATGTCTGACCCACAACAAATCCATACTGAGTTTTCCTATTAAGTCCAATAAAACCAATAAGAGCGTTAAGCACAGGAATCATTAGGAGGCTTCCTTGGACTGCAAGCTGCAGGGTTGGCATGAAGACCACAGATAGCACATCCTTCATGCAGCTGGCGGGAAGGGCTCTTCCAGAAATGCAGACCTGCTTAAGAGCATCTCAGATACTTATACCAAGACATCCAACGAACTGTCAACAGTTCCTCCTCGGGGACACAGTCACAGGGAGAAAAAGGGATATTTCACAATTATCTATATAGCTGTAGAGTTTTGCCTGACTTCTTTACATTACGCCTAGTCGAGAAGATTCCCCTGGAGAAGGGAATGGCTAGCCACTCCAGTATACTTGCCTGGAGAATCCCGTGGACAGAAGAGCCTCGTGGGCTACAACAGTCCTCGGGGTTGCAAAAAGTCCGACGTGATTCAGAGACTAACATTGTCACTTTCACTTTATAATTGGAAATGACCTAGTTTGTTAGTATTTTTGCTTTGGGAGGGGGAGCTCTGCTTTCTGGAACGTATCTTCAATAAATAAGAGATGGAGATGAAGATGTTCACCACAGTATTCTTAACGTTAGTAAGTAAAAGAAGTTAGAGTAAAAAAAGAAAAATTGCCAAAAAAATTTTAAATGTACAAGGACAAACCAAAGAAACTGTGACCAATCCAAAGAAAAATTACAAGTTGACACAGAGGTGTTATTAAGTGATTTGAGGAAGAATTCAAGCTAAGTTAAGTTGAAAAAAGAGAAGCTGACCATAGCTTATAAAATACGAATTTATCTCAACCTGCAAGACTTATAGTATGCAGAGGAAGCACAAGAAAATGGGCCAAAATGTGAACTAACTAGTGAGCTAACTAGACATGGATCATGGGCTACTTGTCTTTGTATTTTTTTTTCACTTTTTCCAAATTTCCCTCCACAAGCACAATGGCTCTCATAATTAGAGAAACAACATCTGAAAGAAGGAGAACACACCGCCCGTGGAGCCCTCTCCCCAGGGCTCCCCACCCCACATGCTATGCTTCCCTGGAATCACCTGGTCGGCTTGCTCCGTGAACGAGTCTGTCATTTTAACCACGACGTTGGCACTGGCCTCTTCGTTCTCCTGCACGTCGATGCTGGCAACCCACTGGAGCGAGGAGAAAACAGGTTTGGTCCAGAGGCAGTCAGGCATGACAGATTCAGGAGGAGTTGGAGACAGGTTAGAGGCTTAAGCAAAAACCCACTAGAGGAAGGACCTAGCAATTGACCTCTAGAACCCCCTGCAAGGCTTTCCGGCTTTGGCCAGCATACCCCTTCCTGATCCCCAGGCCAGTCCACTATACCTCCAAACACCTCTTTCCCTTCCACTCTCACCTCTGAAAGCCAAACCCTGCTGGTGCAGAGATGCCCGAGACCAGGGATTTGCAAACCTTTCCTTAAAGAGCCAGAGGCTAAGTCTTTCAGGCTGTGATGGCCATTCGGCCTCTGCTGCAACTACTCAACTCTGCTATCACAGCTAGAGAGCAGCCACAGAATACAGCCCAGGAATCGATGAAAGAGCCTGGCTGTGCGCTGAGAAGGCATCAGTCGAGGAATTATGAATTTTATATAATGTTCACCTGTGGCTACTCTTCTTTGGATTTCTTTTCACCAATTAAAAATGGGGAACTCCTTTTTAGCTCTTGGGCTCTGTGATAACAGGTGCCAGGCAAGACCCAACCAGTGGAGAACTGGAATTTTCCAACCCCTGTCCCAGAGCACAAAAGGATGACTGTGGGCATGCATGTCAGGTCAGAGTTTGAATCCTGGTTCTGCCATACAGCGACTCTCTCAATCACCCACTCGGCAGAGGCTCCTCTCATGCAAAATGAGGGCTGTCAGCAATCAACTGGGTTAGTGAGAGAATTAAAAGAAATGCAGGATGCTACGGTGGACGAGTGGCATCACAGACCCAACGGATACGGGTTTGAGCAAACTCTGGGACGTAGTGGAGGACAGAGGAGCCTGGCATGCCGCAGTCCATGGGGTCCCAAAGAGTCGGACACGACTGAGCGACTGAGCAATATCGGCTGCTGACACTCGGTGCTGACTCAGAACGCTCCAGGGCCGTGCAGTCTGAAGGCCCCAGAGATACACATCTCCCCCACAAGCTTTGAAGAACAGAGCATCCATTCAAAACACTCACTGCTCTGTGTCACAGTGAGGAGGGTACTGAGACAAAGAAATAGCTCATCCCAGAGCCCCCAGAGCTCCCAGGAAAGAAGGGAGGGAAAGACAGAGTCACGGGTAAGTCAGCTCTCCAGATTCACCACGTGAAAGGACACCCACCGTACACCCCCCTCCACCCCGCCCCGAGAGGAAGCACAGCCCTTGCATCTGTAGCACATGGATACAGGAGCCCTGTATTTCTTTTTTAATTGGAGGATAACTGCTTTACAATGTTGTGTTAGCTTCTGCTGCACAACAGCATGAATCAGCTGTTTGGTTTGTTCAGCTGCTCAGTTGTGTCCTTCTCTTTGCAACCCCACGCACTGTGGCACCCCACGCTTCCCTGTTCTTTACCAACTCTTGGAGCTTGCTCAAACTCGTGCCCACCTAGTCCTCTGTCGCCCCCTTCTCCTGCTGCCCTCAGTCTTTCCCAGTATCAGGGTCTTTTCTAATGAGTCAGCTCTTCGCATCAGGTGGCCACAGTACTCGAGCTTCAGCTTCAGCTTCAGCATCAGTCCATCCAATGAATATTAGGATTGATTTCCTTTAGGACTGACTGGTTTGATCTCCAGGAATCTGTACCATTTTTCTAGATTCTATATATACATGTTTCAACTCTGTATTAACGTTACTGGAAAGACTAAATGGAACTATGAGTATGTAGGGGCTCTGATGTGCAGGAGCTTAGAGCCTGGCCCTGGGCTGGCAGTCCTTAAATGTTCCATGGTTACCACCCACCGCTCCCCCACCCACCCCCCTGCAGATCTGGGAAGACATCTCAAGACAGGTAAATGGTGGGTATTCAGAACCCTTCGAAGCATATTCCTATACTAATATGAGCTGAAAACCCTGACTGCCTTTCTCCCTGGTCCCAGGCTGCTGCTGCTGCGGGCAAGTAAACCCCCAGGAAAGCTCCTGGAGCTACAGCGGGGTCTCTGAGCAAGAAGCCACTGCAACTGAAGACACTGTGGGTGGAGTCTCCACCTGGAATTCGCGGGGCAGGCTGGGGGCAGGGGGCAGGGTCCCTGGCTCGGTGACAAGCGCACCTCCTACCCATGATGCCAAGTACTCCAAGTAGTCTTTGCCAAACAAAAGGCATTTGCAAGCTTTCAAAATATCACATACAAGGGAAGCTAATGGAACAGGGGTATATATCAACAGGGGGTTTCCCACGTGGCGCTAGTGATTTAAAAAAAAAAAAAAACACGCATGCCAATACAAGAGATGCGGGTTTGATCCCTGGGTCAGGAAGATCTCCTGGACAAGGAAATGACAACCCACTCCAGTATTCTTGCCTGGAGAATTCCATGGACAGAAGAGCCTGGCGGGCTTCAGTCCACGGGGTCGTAGAGTCGGACACGATTGAAGCAACTGAGCAGGTATATATCAATAACATATCTGACTCGATGGACGTGAATCTGAGTGAACTCCGGGAGTTGGTGATGGACAGGGAGGCCTGGCGTGCTGCGATTCATGGGGTCGCAAAGAGTTGGACGCGACTGAGCGACTGAACCGAACTGATATCAATAGTAGCTAACATTTAAATAGCTTTTACCAGCATCAGGTAATTTACAACTTATGCGTAATGACACCAATTATTTAATCCTCATAACACCTCTAAGAAATAAATACAATCAGTACCCCCCATTTTACAGATGGGGAAAGTGAGGCTCGCTAACATGAAGCGGTCAGTTCAGGGTCACAGGGCAATAACCCCAATGGCCAAGTGAACAAGGCAGTGATTTCAAATCCTTCCCTCCTGTGACCTATCCCTCCGGTTCTGGTCTGTCTAGAATCATGCTCGACACTCCGGACCCCGCAGAGGCCAGAGAGCAGAGCCCCTGCACCAGCCTCCCGGCTGCACCAGCCTCCCGGCAGAGCAAGGCCCTGCACCTCGGCCCGGGTGCGCACGCAGGCGTGTAGACCTGTGCACCTGCAAGCACTCGCGTCTCGGGGGTTCAGCGGCCGCCAGCTCCCTTCCAGCCCGCCCTCCAGCGCGGCGCGCGAAGGCTCCTCCGCGCCAGCCCGCCGAATTACCCAGTTGCGGGCCCGGAAGGCCTGCACGCATCGCGAGCCCAGCGCGCCCCGGCCGCCGTACACCAGCACCCGGCGCGCCTCGCCAGCGGCCGCCGCCATCCCTCCGCTGCGTTCGGCTGCCGCTTCTGCTGCCGCCCCGAGCGCGGACGCGGCGCCCCGCCCCGCCCCGCCCGGCCAAGAGGGGCCGGCGCCGCGACCGCGCCCCAGCCCAGCTCGCTGCTGCCGCCTAGCGCGCGCCACCCGCCGGAGCTCGGCCGGCCCCAGCCCCGCGCGCAGGAGGCACACTATTCTGTAAGGCCTCCGCGTGACACCCGCTGGGAGACGTGGTCTCCAAGTGCTGTTTCATTTTCCTTTGCACAAGCAGCCTGGGACAGTTTGTGTGTGTGTATGTGTGCTCAGTCGTGTCCGACTGTTGCGATCCCATGGATTGTAGCCCACCAGGCTCCTCTGTCCATGGGATTATCCTGGCAAGAATACTGGAGTGGGGTGCCTTTTCCTTCTCTAGGGTAAGAGCAGAAGGGAGTGATGGGGGATGAGATGGTTGGATGGCATCACCCGCTCAATGGACATGAGTCTGAGCAAACTCAGGGAGATAGTGAAGGACAGGGAGGCCTGGTGTGCTGCAGTTCACAGGGTCGCAAAGAATCAGACATGGCTTAGAGACTGAAAAAAGAACAGCTCTAGGGGATCTTCCCCACCTAGGGATCAAACCTGTGTCTCGTCTGTCTCCTGCATTGGCAGGTGGACTCTTTACCACTAGCGCCACCTGGGAAGCCCTGTTTTATGAATTGTCACTAAAAAATATTTTCACAACCTGAAATTAGAGAGTTATTTTATTTGGTGGTCAAGTTTAGGACTCAGAACCTGGAAGACAGCATCTCAGTAGCTCTGAGAAAACTGCTCCCAGGAAGCAGGAGGGGAAGTTAGGCTACATACAAGTTTGCAACAAAGGGAACAGGCAGTCTGAACATCAAAGATCAGGTATCAAGTTAAGGAACTTGGCTTTCTATGTCTGGGAAGAAGCAAGCCTTTGCGCTCACTGAATTCATTCTTTCATATGCACCTCAGCTATCTAGGGCCAATCCTGTTTCCTTATTCACCTTGCTTCTTGCATTCTCCCAGCTCCTCAGCAAATGGGGCTGGGGGAAGCCTGAGGGGGGGCCGCCACACCCACTGGATCACATGGATCACAATCAGTTTTGGGAGCCCTCATTCACCTTTGGAGGCCAGCAATGGCTGATGGCTGTTTCATTCCTTGTTTATTGATATGGCAGGAGATATTTTCATTTTATAGTATGTTGTTCATTGTCAGAAAAAAAGAATTGCTATGTCAAGGTCATTGTGATGAAGAAGCATTTCAAAGACCTGATCTCCAGCCCCAACCCAGACCTTCAGTTTCCTCAGGAAAGAAGTGTCTGGAATGGCCTGTCCCCTGCCTGCCACAATGGGTTGCAGCACCAGCAGGGGTGAGCCTGGTTCCCTGAACTCCTGTTGGTTAACAATGCAACCCCCAGGACCCCCTCCAGAGATCTGAGACCAACGGAGGAATTTCACTGGGCCACTTCAACCCCACTCTGCCCCCAAACCTATCTGAGTGGCTGTTGCCAGCCTCACGGGACATGAAGTTGACATTCGGTGATTGTCTAAAAATTAAAATTTTAAACGCACAGTATAAGACAGAAGTTAGGGAATACTGCATTTCTTGTGCCTGTAAGTGAAAAGAAAGTGACATGTCTTCACCACTGTGTGTTCAGTCTTTCAGTCTCGTCCCACTCCTTGCAACCCCATGGACTGTAGCCCGCCAGGCTCCTCTGTCCAAGGGACGCTCCAGGCAAGAATACTGGAGTGGGTTGCATTTCCTTTTCCAGGGGCTCTTCACTATCAGAAGAGACACAGACCCCGGCAGGGTGATGGGAGAAGGTTATTTGCTAAAACATTAGAAAAACACTTTCCCATTCAGATGACATGACCTGTGAGGGATAAAGAGGGCGTGTGTGAGTGTGTGTGTGTGTGTGTCTGTGTGTGTGTAAGTGTTGTGTCCAGGCTGTCCCAAGCCATCTCAAAGCTGCAGTTTTACCCACAGCGGATCTACCCAGTGATAAATTCAAGAATCATAGAACCTTGCTTACGCATTTCAATTAAAAGGGTTGGGAACAGAGGTCATTTCGTGGCGTTCATAACACTTCTAGGGGTTCTGACAGCAGTGACATTTCAGAGAAGGCAATGCCCAGGCACGCACCAAAGAGATCAACATCTGATCCTGCGCATTGTTGGCAACATTGCAAGGCTAGTCTTTCCGTCTTTGCTTTCCTTCTACGGTTTGCAGTTTGTGAAACTGCTTGTTGTCTCTGTTAGACTCAGATCTTCCTGATTTTGCCTGCTAATAGCTCCTTCATCATTAAAAGAGCCGCAGTAGGGTTATTCAAATACTCCAAATGAAGAACAGTTAAACTCTCTGCTGAAACCTTAGTCTAGTGGGAGATATAGGGTTACTTCCTCCGGTAACACACTCCTCCACACTGCAGCCAGGTGAAGACGTCTCTGTAGAGACTTCCCATGTGGTTGTAGTAAACATGGGCTGTGGGGGCAGGAGCTGAGGGAGGACCAGGAGACGCACCTGAACTCTTGAGCCGGAGTGTCTGGAAGAGCCGACCCCGAAGCAGTGGATCACCCAGTGTCCGGAAGATGCGGAGGACCCCCGGGGTTGCTGGGACCCCTGGGGCATGACCGGCACCCAGCAACATGCCTGGATGGTTCAAAAAGGCGTGGTATGGGCTGGCCTCTCTGCTCAGCTTCTCCTCCTTTATCCTGACCATCGTTGCCCTGGCACTGCCCCACTGGCTGAGTGGGAAAATCCTCTGTCAGACGGGAGTGGACCTCGTCAACGCCACGGATCCAGAGCTGGTCAAATTCATCGGAGACATTTACTACGGACTCTTCCGCGGCTGTAAGGTGCGGCAGTGCGGGCTGGGGGGCCGCCAGTCCCAGTTCACGAGTGAGTATACTGCGGCCACAGAAGCTGCTTTAGAACACTTATTTGTAAACACTTGTATGGGGTGCGTGCATGCGCGCTCAATCACCCCGTCGAACTCTTTGCGACCCCATGGACTGTGGCCCACCCACCAGGCTCCTCTGTCCATGGAGTTTTCCAGGCAAGAATACTGGAGTAGGCTTGTGTCTAAATGCAGAATTGAAGAGCCGCTTCGGTCTAAGGCATGATGACAAAATTCACAGTAAGCCAAGGACTTACTCTTGTTCAGCATCAAGAAAAGATCTTTTTTTTTCCTTTCTGCGGAGGTTTGTAGATCTTTGTAGTTTACCTCTATGAATAATCACTGTTAATATGTTGAGTGCTTACTTGTGTCAGGCATTCTACAAAATGCTTTCCATGGCTTGTCTCTGTTAAGCCTTGTAACAAATTTATAAGGAAGGCATTATTAACATTAACTCGCAGTCTGGCCTGCGAGTGTGGACCAGCTACTGAAATGAAACTTACACTTCTGTTTATATTGATATAAAAGCTTCAGAGTCTGAGAAAAAGCCAAAGAGCTCTACATCCGAACACTGGAATCAGACTACCTGGGTTCAAAGCCCCGACTCGTTTCCTGGCAGGGAGAGCTCAGGCACAGCTTCTGTCTGGGAACGTGAGCAGGTACTGACCTGGGCAGGCTGACATCCAGGTCACGTCAGAGCTGCTCTGCTGTAAACAGAGCAGGAATCCAAGCCCAGTGTATGGAGGGTCCTCTGGGAAGGAAAAACCAACCCCAAAAGGCCAATATTCTGCATGTCTTCAGAATGAAACAGATTGCCGGTGAGAACAGCAGCCTACAAATTCATAAGTAACCCACAGAATGGAAAAACAAGGGAATAAGGAATTTTCTTCATTATTTGATTTCTGTATGCCAGGACTGTAGTGGAGAAGGATATGGCAACCCACTCCAGTACTCTTGCCTGGAAAATTCCATGGAAGGAAGAGTCTGGTAGGCTACAGTCCGTGGGGTCTCAAAGAGTCGGACACGACTGAGAGACTTCACTTTCTTTCTTTCTTTAGCCAGAGTATCTTCTTAAACATATAAAGAGAGAAAACTGGAACCACTGACAAATGATACAAATTGGCTTCACTTATATACATAAAGGATATAGATATTAAAAATTGTTAGGTATAGCAATAAAAAAAATTCTTGGGGAATATTTCTATTTACCCAGAAATTAAACTGGACAAGAGATACTGAAAAAATAGCTAGGTCTTTTAAGAATATGAGGGGATAAAATATATCAGCAAATCTGATTGTGCTGTACAGTCGAAACTAACCACCACATTGTAAAGCAAGTATACTCCAATAAAATGTAATAAAAATTACATAGAAAGCTGAAAACACATTTAACATGAATAAATAAATAAATATAACAAAGAAATAGGACAAGCTGAAAGGAAGTGATGACAACTGTGTGCAGTGCTTGGTTCTGAGCTGGGTCCATTTACTGTAAAGGACGTCACTAGGATAACTGATGGAACTTGAACCGGGCGTCAGGACTAAACAGCAGTTATACGCCAGTGTTAACCTAATGGTTTTCATAGTTGTATCATGGTTGTCAAAGAGAATGCCCTTTTTGAGGAAACTGCCCCTGAAGTACTCAGGGTTGAAGGAGCAACGTACCCTCATATGGTCCAGGGGGAAAAAAAATTATTGGTAGCATTAAGGTTATTTCAAAACCACTTATACAAAAAAAAAAAAAAATTAAGTGGGAGATGGCACAATTTTTAAAACAATTGTAGATAATTTGCAAAATTTTTATTCTGTATTGGATATTCAAGATTTATATGATTTGAAGAGAAAGCAGAGTATATTTCTCACTACTTTTATATGTACAGCTCCTAGAGCCAACATCACCTACCTAGGGGGTGCATCAGAGCCCACCACCCCCAAGACGGAATCAGGATTTACCTGCTACTATCCACAGAAATTTTAAAAACTCCTGCAATTTCCAAATCAATCAGGGAGAAAAGCAAAGAGCTCTGTATACAGGATGACTTCCCATGTAGTTCAGCAGTAAAGAATCTGCCTGCCGATGCAGGAGACTCAAGAGACCTCAGGTTCAATCCCTAGGTAGGGAAGAGCCCCTGGAGAAGGAAATGGCAACACACTCTAGTATTCTTCCTTGGGAAATCCGGTGGACAGAGGAGCCTGGTGGGCTACAGGCCATGACGTTGCAAAGAGTTGGAACAACTGAGCGACTGAGCATATATATAAGCTCTTGCATATGCAGCACAATCGTGATTAAGATCCTTGTTTATACCCAGACTTTGTGAAATAAAAGCAAAACAACCTAGCCATTTGAGTGGAAACAAAGAGACAGATGCTTATTTAGCCACATTCACATATTCACCCATATTGTAGAGTGTTTGTGGGCCTGGTATTTGAGGAAAATAGGGATGAACTAAACAGAGGAGTGTCTGCCATTAGAAGCTTTCCATCCCGGAAAGAGAAAGGCAGTAAGTGATCCCTGAGCAGCGACACATTAGCGTCACAAGCTTCCTTCTTTGTTCTTTTCCTTCATCCGTTTCTGTGCTGGAGAAGAAATCTTACTTATGCCCATCTACCTGATGAGGAAACTGAGGATCTGAGAAACCAATAATTTCTGTAAAAGCAGCTGATGTAGTGCCTGAAAGGTAGTATGTGCTTGATCATTTTCAGTTTGCTGGGGCCCTTGTCATCTCTCACCCCCAAATATTTCATCCACAGCCAGACCTGGAACTGACCTCAGATCTCACACTTTTCTTGTTACTGTCTATTTTAGAGAACAGGCCTCTCTCAGATGTGTCTTTTGCAAATATTTTCTCCTGTTCAGTGACCGTGTTGTTGTTGTTTTCTGACACTGTCCTTCAAAGGGCAGAATTTTTTTCCATTTTAATGAAATCGAATATATCAATTATTTCTTTTTTTAAATTATTTTTTGCCTTGCTAGGGGTAAAAAGGACCTCTGGATGTCTCTAGGATATTACAAATTATGTAATAATAAGGTAATTATCTAATTTGAGATGCTGATAGATTGATTAATCACTTCTGGGATTCAAGCAAGGTATCTTTTGTACACAATAAGAACACTTATTCAAATTCAGGACTTGCCTGGTGGTTCAGGAGCTAAGACTCAACACTCTCAACGCAGGGAGCAACTAAAGAGGGAAGATCCCACGTGCTGAAATGAAGATCCGATGCAGCCAATAATAAATACGTTTGTGTTTTTTTTTTGAAAAGGAATATTCAAATTCAAAATAAAGCTTCTAGAATTTCAGCTCTGCAAGAACTAAATTTTTACATTTTTGCTTATCCAAGTTATCTGATTTTCCTGCTATGCTGTGTGTGTGTGCTAAATCCCTTCAGTCATGTCTGACCCTTTGTGACCCCATAGACTGCAGCCCGCCAGGCTCGCCTATCCATGGGAATCTCCAGGCAGGAATACTGGAATGGGTCACCATGCCCTCCTCCAGGGGATCTTCCCAACCCAGAGATCGAACCTGCCTCTCTTACATCTTCTGTGTTAGTAGGCAGGTTCTTTACCACCAGTGCCACCTGGGAAGCCCCCACATCACTTCATATGCCCCCAAATGCCCTCGCCCATCATAGTAATTGGTTATTTCTCAATTTTTTATTAGATCAAATCTGGAGATGGTTTCATATCACTACATGGATATGATTAATTCTTTTCAAAAGCTATATTGTGTGGATTGTGCTTTAATTAATTAAATCAGTCTCCTACTGATTCATGGGCTTCCCAGGTGGTTCAGTGGTAAAGAATCTGCCTGCCAATGCGGGAAATGCAAGAGACGTGTGTTCTATCCCTGTGTTGGGAAGATTCCCCTAGAGGAGGAAATGGCAACCCATTCCAGTATTCTTGCATGGGAGATTTCATGGACAGAGGAGCCTGCAGGGCTACAGTCCATGGAGTTGAAAAGAGCTGGACAGAAATCAGCACAGCACCAATTCGTATTTTCATTTCTCTCCAACCTTTTGCTACTTTAATGAATATCTGATACACAGACACACATATATATACATATATATATACAGCTTTGAGCACACGTGGGAGTGCTTTTCCTAGAAGTGAAATTGCAAGAAGACATGCTGCCAAATTCCTCTCAAAGAAAGTTGTATAAATTAATATCACTACCAGGTTTGACAGCATCTCCTTCCCTATACCTTCATCAACACCACATATTAGCGAACCTTTGGTCTTTGCCAATCACATAGGTGATGATATTCTATTTTAAGTGTTTCGTGAGGATTTTTATGCTGGTCATATGTCCTAAGGATTGCATGAGCAAGTAAGGGGATAAGAAAACAATTAGGTAATCAGGCACAAGCTACCACATTTGGAATGAAAAAAAAAAAAATGCTGAGAATTTGCAATAAAAAATAAAAATCTAAAGGACATTAAGATATAAGGAATGGAAATGAAAACGAGAAGTCCTACAGGGAAAAGTCCCATGGGAAGGAGTCCAGAAAAGTTCAGAAACTTTTTCCAGGGTACAGTTTCTCAGGCTGAGGAGATAACCACATGAAGATAAATACACATGGAAAGCTAAAAGGAAAAAGCTAAAAGGAAAATTTGATCAGAACTAAAGATGTAACTGTGCTGTGTCTGGAAACTTCTGAGTGGAAAGGACACTTTAAAGGGAGAGAGACCAAAATTCCTGTTCTCAGACTTGACAGACACCAGCCTTCTCTGAATAAAAATGGGCAGGTAAGCCAGCAAAGGAGCGGGGGAGGGAAGGGAATGGGGTCAGGCAGAGAGTGGAGCCAGGAAAGCTTTGAGTCCTGGATCTCATTTGGGGTGGGAGAAGGGCTGGTCCAGTTTGGTGCCAAGTAGTGAAGCAGGGAGGCAGGAGTGCACAGGATGGACCCAGGTTAGACCAGGAAGTATTCAGTAGAAACCTCAGAGTAGTTGCAGAGGAAGGGTTTTGCCCAGGTGTTTTTGTTATTATTTTTTTTTAGCTTTCATCATTTTTTTTAAGTCTTTATTGAATTTGCTACCTCATTGCTTCTGTTTAATGTTTTGTATTTTCTGGCCATGAGGCATGTGGGATACTAGCTTGCCCAGCCAGGCATTAAACCTGCACCCCCTGAACTGGAAGGCCAAGTCTTAACCTACTGGACCACCAGGGAAGTCCCCATTTTCATTGTTTCAAATCATTCATATATAATAACTGAAACCAGTGACTCTCAACTCTACATACCATATGGTATATAGGACTATGGGGCTTCCCTGTGCCTCAGACAGTAAAGAATCCATGTGCAATGCAGGAGACCCAAGTTTAATCCCTGGGTCAGGAAGATCCCCTGGAGAAGGAAATGGCTATCCACTCCAGTCTTCTTGCCTGGAGAATCCCATGCACAGAGGAGCCTGGTGGGCTACAGTTCATGGGGTTGCAAAAGATTTGGACAAACAACACTCTGACCCTGATGAAAGCTTTGTGATCTGCCTTCTTAGACTGCTTCTCGTGCCAGGCTCCTTTGCTAAATAGACACCCCTTGGGGCTTGTGTGGATCAACTCACATCAGATCCCAGAGCCGCAAGGCTGATGCAGCTTAAACACCCAGCTGGGGTATATTCTGATTTTGCATCCACCCTAAGGAAGTGAAGGTTGTTGGGGAACTGATATGGGGTAAATTTATCTGGGAAGTCTTGCTTTCTGGAAGCCCAGCACTTGCTGCCTTGCCCTCACTCCGCTGTGCTAACATCTTCACGGTAAGCAGCCTGGGCCATGTACCTTGAGCTGAGCTCTGAGGCTGACGTGTTGGCTGGGTCTTGTCTCCGCAGTCTTCCCACACCTGGTGAAGGAGCTCAATGCGGGCCTCCACGTCACGGTTCTGCTGCTCCTCTTCTTGGCCTTGGCGCTGGCTCTGGTCAGCATGGGCTTTGCCATTCTCAACATGATCCAAGTTCCGTACCGGGCAGTCAACGGCCCTGGGGGCATCTGTCTATGGAATGTTCTTGCAGGTAAGGGAGGCCCCATGGGGAGAGAGATTCCTGCCCACGTCACCAGGAGGCTGAGTTCCAAGCAGGTGGGCAGAAGGTGTGCAGGAGTGAAAATAGCCCACCTCAAGCTTCACTTCCCTGGGTTTGTTACCTTCTTAATGGGCCCCAATGTACTTCTTACTAAAAGTTGAACAATAGCTGTCATCATGAAGAATCAGGTCTTAGTGTGTATGAGTGGCTCAGGACTTGGAGCAGCAAAGAGGTTGGGATGAGAGACAAGGAAAGACAGAAAGATGGAGGTTGGAGAGATGGGGACCCTGGGACCAGTGGTAGGGGAGCTGCTGCCATGAGGCTGAAGGAACCTCACAAAGAACAGAGGAGAAGGAACCTGGGGGCTCACGGTCCTTATTTTCTGTAACCCTCACAACCTCCCTATGTTTGTTGTTGTTGTTCAGTAGCTAAGTCGTGTCTGACTCTTTGGGACCCCATAGACTGCAGCCCACCAGGCTCTCCTGTCCTTTGATATCTTCTGAAGTTTGCTCAAATTCATGCCCATTGAGTCCATGGTGCTATCTAACCATCTCATCCCCTGCCACTTCCTTCTCCTCCTGCCTTCAGTCTTTCCCAGCATTAGGGTCTTTTCCAATGAGTCACCTCTGTGCATCAGGTGGATAAAGTATTGGAGCTTCAGCATCAGTCCTTCCAATGAATATTCAGGGCTGATTTCCTTTAGGATTGACTAGTTCGATATCTTTGCAATCCAAGGGACTCTGCCATATTGTTAGACCCATAGTTACAGATGAAGAACCTGAAGCTCAGAGATGTTAAAAGAGGTACTGAAAGTCACATAGTCATGAGTAATAGAGGCAAGATTCCAACCCAGGTATAACTGAGTCTAAGCCTTTTGTCTTTTCATTAGTCCATGGTGTCATCTATGACCACCATGACCTATTTTCCAAGACAAAACCCAAGTCAAAAGATGTCTATAAGTGTGTGCAGGTGTGTTGATTTAGGAGAGTATCTGGTATATTGACATTAATTCACCTTTAGTTCAGCACTGAAAAAAATCACCTGTAATGAAAGTAACAAATCCCCAAAAATGATTTCAGAAAATCCAGGTCAGATGGTGAAGGTGTCCTGATGTCAATAACCCCTCACTACCTCACTACCTTATACAGGATGACCAGCAAGTATAAAAACAAGTAATGTTGGTTTTCTCCACTTTAAAAAAAAAAAAAAAAAAAAGAAGGCAAAATTGAAGGAAAAAGGAGGAGACAGCAGAGGATGAAATGTTTAGATAGCATCACTGACTCAATGGACCTGGATTTGAGCAAACTTCGGGAGATAGTGAAGGACAGAGGAGTCTAGTGTGCTGCCCTCCATGGGGCTGCAAAGAGCTGGACATGACTAGGGACTGAACAATGACAACAATGTTGCTTTATCATAAATTAGAACCTAATGTCAGTAAATCAGTTATTACATACTTGCCTATATTTGCAGACAATGGCCATCATGTAGAATTTCTTATAGATGTGGCTCACTCCCATCTAGACTTGCATATCTCTGCCTGAATCCTCACAGTGACTGGCATGTAGAAAGTGTTCAATCTCATTCTTTAAATAAATGCTTGTCTAGGTCAATTTCCTTCCTTCTTGAGGCAGTACTCTCAAGCTCAGAGTATTTTTAAGAAGGCAATTTGGCAAAACTTGACTCTCAAAAGGCATAAAAATATGAATAGCCTTTGATTAAACAACCCCATACAGTAATTTATGCTAAGAAAATAACTGGAAAAGAGCACAAAAATATACATTAAAAGGTGTTTCCTGCAGCACTTTATAATATAAAAAATTGGAAGCAATCTAGAAATCCAGAAATTAAGTTACCCTTAATTAAACTTAATTAAGTGTGTCACTGGAATGAGGCGTCATAGACCAATTTAAAGTGGTGCTGTAACAGAATATTTAGCAACATGGAAAAAAAAATTTTCAAGTTAGAGAGAAAAAAATCAAGTGTAAAACAGTAGAAGTACCATAATACTAACTCTGTTAAAAAAGAGAGAAATGTAAAGAAATATACTAAAATGTTCCAAGTGTTTTCATTTGACTTTTAGGGGAAAAGCAAATTTGTCTTTTCATCTTTATGATTTTCTTGGATGTCCAAGTTTTTTTTCAAGGAAAGAATAATAATCTAAAGAAAGAGAATAATAAATGTGATTTTAAAATATTAATTAAATCAGGGTAGGAGAAAAGTTGAGCAAAAGAGAGAGAGATGGGGAGAGAAAAAGAAACAGAGAGAACCCGGAAGGTCCAGGTCCGAAGCAGCAGGTAGGGAAAGACATGAAGTCTGTCCCTCTCACCTCTCCTTTCCTCCTTCTCTTATCTCTTCTTATCACTAAGCTTGGAAGATGGATATTAAAGAGGAGAGAACTGTCTAGCCCTCTGTTGATCCTCCAGTCCACCCCATAAGATGCTCTTGTGTCTTTCCTTATAGCCTCAGGATCTGCATACACAGGCTGAATTAGTTAGAGATTGAGCTTATCCAGTGTGGGTAAGTGCCCTGCACTGGGTAAAGAAAAAATTAGAGGGCTTGAGATTCAAAGTTGATTTAATAGGAAGCTTATTCCCACACCTCTTGCCCCTCACACAGTGAACTATCTGCTGCTTTAAAAAGCAAATTAAAATTTGTGTCACCCTCAGAATGTTTTAAGGGGCTTCCCTGGTGGCTCAGTGGTAAAGAACCCGCCTGCCAATGCAAGAGACCTGGGTTTAATCCCCAGATTGGGAAGATCTCCTGGAGGAAGAAGGGCAATCCACTCCAGCATTCCTGCCTGGAAAAATCCCATGAACAGAGGAGCCAGGAAGGCTACAGTCCATGGGATCCATCGCAGAGTCAGACACAGCCAAGCAACCTAAACCTCGAAAGTTTGTTGCTTGTGCCCCAGAACAGCCACCTCACTCTAGGAGTCGAACTGCAGAAAAAAGGGCTGTGTATGAGGGTGTACTTTCCGGGTTTCAGGCGGAGTCATGGCCTTGGCCATCGCCAGCTTCATGACCTCGGTAAAATTTCACGACCTGACAGAACGAATCGCCAACTTCCAGGAGAAGCTGTTTCGCTTCGTGGTGGTGGAGGAACAGTACGAGGAGTGCTTCTGGATCTGTGTGGCCAGCGCCTCAGCCCATGCCACTAACCTGGTTGTGGTGGCCATCAGTCAGATCCCCCTACCGGAGATCAAGGCCAAGATCGAAGAGGCCACGGTCACAGCTGAGGACATCTTGTATTAATAACCTGCACCTCAACCAGTTTTTGGTGTGAATGGAAACCTCCCTTTTCTTTTTCCAGGTTTCACAGTCCAGAATGTCTGTGTTACCGGCAGAAAGAATAAGGAAGTGGAAGGGGGGAGGGTAGTACGTGCACCAGAAAAGAAAACTTTCTGAATTTATAGCATCTCTGTACCTCTTTCTCACTGATCTTGGAGTTAGAGACTGCCACTTGCCGCCTGTCTGTGATGCTGGACGATTCACTTAATATCTATAAAATGGGAATATTAATGACCTTGCAATGTTGTAATGAGGTTTTTGTTGTTGTTCAGTCACTAAGTTCTGTCTGACCTTTAAACCCCATGGACTTCAGCATGCCAGGCTTCCCTGTCCTTCACTGTCTCCTGGAGTTTGCTTAAACTCATGTCCATTGAGTTGGTGATGCATCCATCCATCTCACCCTCTGTTGCCCCCTTTTCCTCTCGCCTTTAATCTTTCCCAGCATCAGCGTATTTTCCAATGAGTTGGCTCTTCACATCAGGTGGACAAGTATTGGAAATTCAACTTCAGCATCAGTCCTTCCAATGAGTATTCAGTGTTGATTTTCCTTAGGATTGACTGATTTGATCTTCTTGTTGTTCAAGGGATTCTCAAGAGTCTTCAACACCACTGTTCAAAAGCATGAGTTCTTTGGTATTCAGCCTTCTTTATAGTCCAACTATCACATCTGTACATGACTACTGGAAAAACCTTACCTTTGACTATGTGGACCTCTGTCAGCAAAGTGATGTTACATGGATGATAGTGTTTGTGTACTGGCTGGCACCCTGTACATATAAGACAGTACACATTCCAAGAAATGTCTAGAGACTCTTGGTATATTTCACTCAATACTAGGAAAGATGCTAAGAGGAAAATGATAATATGCCTGACACCTAGTCTTTCCACAGGACACAGGAATCAGAGAGCAACAATAACAGTAAGGATGAAAATAACCACCCTTCTTTAGGGGCTTCTCTTGTGGCTCGGCTGGTAAAGAAACCACCTGCAATGTGGGAGACCTGATTTTGATCCCTGGTTTGGGAAGATCCCCTGGAGAAGGGAAAGTCTACCCACTTCAGTATTCTGGCCTGGAGAATTCCATGGACTGGCTACAAAGAGTTGGACATAACTGAGTAACTTTCGCTTTCACTTTTCACTCTTCACTGGAGTGGCTACTGCCTGCATTTCTAAAAGTTTTACATATAGTAAGTCATTAGGTCCTCAGCACAGGTTTGTTGGTATAGTACTACTTAAGTCCTATTTCACAGATGAAGAAACTAAGGCATAAAGAGGTCAGATCTCTTGCCAAGGTCAGGAATTAAATAGAGGGAAGTCTGAAGCCAAAGGGTACATGTTTAACCACTTGGCTAATCTGACGGTTGGTGTACAAACAATCACAGAGCAATGGGATCAGTGTTATAACAGCATATGGAAAAAGGACCCAAGAAGGAGTTCATGCTTCAGGAGGGGATGCGATGTGCATCCCAGAGTTGACACTCGATCTAAACTTTGAAAGAAGAGGAGACTTTTTCCAGCGGTAAAGGAAGCAAGGTTGAAGGATTCCAGGTCAAGTCAGCAATGATAAGGAGGCACGGCATATAACATTACAAGTGTTAAGTGTGTTAGCCGCTCAGTCCTGTCTGACTCTTGGCAATTCCATGGACTGAATCCCCTCAGGCTCCCCTGTCCATGGGATTCTCCAGACAAGAATACTGGAGTGGGTTGCCATGCCCTTACAAAGGGGACTTGAAAGTATGTGCCCAGGAGGGTTAGAATATTGCCTTATTGCAGCTGTTGGACAAACCCAGATGCTTTGTATTAGGTTTTCCTAAATCGTGCTGTGATAATGGTTAATTTCATGTGTCAACTTGGCTAGGACATGGTACAGAGATGTTGGAGAAACACTACTCTAAATGTTGTTGTGAAGGTATTTGGCAGGGGGTGATGGGGTTAAACAGTAGATTTTCAGGAAAGCAGATTGCCCTCCATAATTATGGGATGGTCTCATCCAATCAGTTGAAGGCCCTAAGAAAGAGACTGACTCCCCCAAGGGAGAGGGCATTCTGCCAGCAAACTTCCACTGGACCCAAACTGCAACTCTTCCCTTGGTCTTCAGACTGCCAGCTTACCCTATAGATTCTGGATTTGCCAGTCTCCACAGTCATGTGAGCCAATTCCTTGAAATATATATATATATATATATATATATCTCATACACACACACATCCTATTGGTTCTGTTACTTTGGCGCATGACTCTAGTACACAACTGTTTGTTGTTGTTCAGTCAGTGACTCTTTGTGACCCCATGAACTGCAGCACACCAGTCTCCTCTGTCCTTCACCGTCTCACGGAGTTTGCTCAAACTCATGTTCATTGAGTCAGTGATGCCATCCAACCGTCTCATCCTCTGCCACCCCCTTCTGTTGCCTTCAGTCTTTCCCAGCATCAATGTCTTTCCCATGAGTCAGCTCTTTACATCCAGTGGCCAAAGTATTGGTGCTTCAGCTACAGCAACAGTCCTTCCAATGAGTATTCAGGGTTGATTCCTTTAGGGTTGACTGGTTTGATCTCCTTGCAGTCCAAGGGACTCTCAAGAGTCTTCTCCAGCACCACAGTTCCCAAGCATCAATTCTTTGACACTCAGCCTTCTTTATGTTCCAGCTCTCACATTGTACATGACTACTGGAAAAACACAACTCTGTTAACTCTATTAATTCCTTTTCCCACTATGCCAGCTGGGGTGAATCTTTTCCCAACCCTCCTGTCTTCATGCCAGGAGAAAGTTATTCCCCCCGCCCCCACCCCCACAGATTAGCTTCCACTAAAATGACGCCTGATATGGACTCACCCTACTTCTCTTAACAATAAGCCTCAGAAAGTTTCCATGGAATCTCTTCTAATTGCTTGTGATTCCCTCTGTGTCTTGCCCCTTTCAACTCTCTGTCCCCACTCCAGACACAGTTGTAGTCCTACTTAGCAGACTGTTGTCACTCATCAAATATGCAGAATGGTGCACAATGGAAGGCAGAAAAAATGTGATAGGATATGCATCCAAAAGACAGAAGCAGGCTGCAGTGCTGTCTTGAAAACATGTGGAAAGGTCAATGTTCTATCAAGTTTAACATGAAGTCCTGCAGACAGTTCTTTACAATCAATAACATAAACACAAAATTTGGGCAACAGTTTATATGATAAACATCTGAGGGTCGTGGGACATGTATTCATTCATTCAACAAGTGCTGAAGTTTCTGCAAGTAGAGCAGTGAACAGACAAAATTTCCTGCCCCTGCAGAGATTTTGTTTTCTGAGAAGCTGTGGTTGGGTGGATATTGGTGGTTGGTGACTCATCTCTGACAGCTTGTGAGCTCCTAAAAAATGCCAGCCTAAGCCTTAGCTTTCACCCTGATCAGACTCAGGTCTGTGCAGACTCTCAGGTGGTGGAAGAGTGAATTTGGTTTTGCTTCTAATAGTAGAATTGCCTTATCAAGATGGCAACCTTGATGAAGATCCATCTGCTCCATGGTGTCAAAGGGCAGGTAAGTGTGTAGTTTTTCAGTGACAGGATCTACAGCTTTCCAAAAGGTTTCAGAAGTGTCTATTTTCAAGCCCTGGTCTACCAGGCAGCGACCTCCATGCTTCTGGAGATAGTCAGGTTTGGTCTGAAAGGTGTCTCTCAGGAATATCACAGAAGAGCTTCCTATATGGAATGTACTGAGTTTTGTTAGGAGTGAGGGGAGGAAGAGTGGAGACGATACATGTCTGGGCCACAGTGCACTCACATGAGACTCAAAGGTACAGAGAAAGTATCACAACTTTATTCTGACCATAGTTAATCTGGTCATTTTATGAGTCAAAAAAAGAAAAATAAATGCATAATTCAGTTTATTATTTTCCTTGAAGACTTGAATATTACATTTTTTATTTTTTAAATTAAATCTATTTATTTTAATTGGAGGCTAATTAATTTACAGTATTGTAGTGGTTTTTGCCATACATTGACATGAATCAGCCATGGGTGTACATGTGTTCCCCATCCTGAACCCCCCTCCCACCTCTCTCCCTATCCCATCTCTCAGGGTCATCCTAGTGCACCAGCCCTGAGCACCCTGTCTCATGCATCAAACCTGGACTGGCAATCTGTTTCATATATGATAGTATACATGTTTCAATGCTATTCTCTCAAATCATCCCACCCTCGTCTTCTCCCACAGAGTCCAACAGTCTATTCTTTACGTCCATACCTCTTGCTGTCTCGCATACAGGATCATCATTACCATCTTTCTAAAATCCATAGATATGTGTTAATATACTGTATTGGTGTTTTTCTTTCTGACTTATTTCACTGTATATAATAGGCTCCAGTTTCATCCACCTTGTTAGAACTGATTCAAATGCATTCTTTTTAATAACTGAGTAATATTCCATTGTGTATATGTACCACAGCTTTCTTATCCATTCGTCTGCTGAACAGCGTAAGAGGGTTGGTTCACTTTCTCCTCACCCTCTCCAGCATTTATTGTTTGTAGACTTTTTGATAGTAGCCATTATGACCAGCATGAGATGGTACTTCATTGTGGTTTTCATTTGCAATTCTTCTTTGGAGAAATGTCTGTTTAGTTCTTTGATCCATTTTTTGATTGGTCATTTATTTTTCTGGAATTGAACTGCAGGAGCTGCTTGTATATTTTTGAGATTAATTCTTCATCAGTTGCTTCATTTGCTATTATTTTCTCCCATTCTGAAGGCTGTCTTCACCTTGCTTATAGTTTCCTTCATTGTGCAAAAGCTTTTAAGTTTGATTAGGTCCCATTTGTTTATTTTTGCTTTTATTTCTGATATTCTGGGAGATGGATCACAGAGGATCCTGCGTGACTTATGTCAGAGAGTGTTTTGCCTATGTTTTCCTCTAGGAGTTTTTTAGTTTCGGGTCTTACATTTAGATCTTGAATCCATTTTGAGTTTATTTTGCTGTATGGTGTTAGAAAGTATTATAGTTTCATTTCTTTACAAGTGTTTGACCAATTTTCCCAGCACCACTTGTTAAAAAGATTGTCTTTTCTCCATTGTATATTCTTGCCTCTTTTGTCAATGATAAGGTGTCCATAGGTGCATGGATTTATCTCTGGGCTTTCTATTTTGTTCCATTGAACTATATTTCTGTCTTGTGCCAGTACCATACTGTCTTGATGACTATAGCTTTGTAGTATACTCTGAAGTCAGGCAGGTTGATTCCTCCAGTTCCATTCTTCTTCCTCAAGATTGTTTTGGCTATTCGAGGATTTTTGTATTTCCATGCAAATTGTGATATTATTTGTTCTAGTTCTCTGAAAAATACCATTGGTAGCTTGATAGGGATTGCATTGAATCTATAGATTGCTTTGGGTAATATACTCATTTTCACTATATTGATTCTTTCAATATATGAACATGGTATATTTCTCCACCTATTTGTGTCAACTTTGATTTCCTTCATTAGTGTTTTATAGTTTTCTATTTTTAGGTCTTGTGTTTCTTTAGGTAGATATACTCCTAAGTATTTTATTCTTTTTGTTGCAATGGTGAATGGAATTGTTTCCTTAATTTCTCTTTCTGTTTTCTCATTGTTAGTGTATAGGAATGCAAGGGATTTCTGTGTGTTAATTTTATATCCTGCAACTTTACTATATTCATTCAGCTCCAGCAATTTTCTGGTGGAGTCTTTCTGGTTTTCTACGTAGAGGATCATGTCATCTGCAAACACTGAGAGTTTTACTTCTTTTCCAATTTGGATTCGTTTTATTTCTTTTTCTGCTCTGATTGCTGTGGCCAAAACTATGTTGAATAATAGTGATGAGAGTGGGCACCCTTGTCTTACTCCTGACTTTAAGGGAAATGCTTTCAATTTTTCACAGTTGAGGATAATATTTCCTGTGGATTTATCCCGCAAAATTGCACTTGTCTCACATGCTAGTAAAGTAATGCTCAAAATTCTCCAAGCCAGGCTTCAGCAATACATGAACCGTGAACTTCCAGATGTTCAAGCTGGTTTTAGAAAAGGCAGAGGAACCAGAGATCAAATTGAAAACATCTGCTGGATCATCAAAAAAGCAAGAGAGTTCCAGGAAAACATATATTTCTGCTTGATTGATTATGCCAAAGCCTTTGACTGTGTGGGTCACAATAGACGGTGGAAAATTCTGAAAGAGATGGGAATACCAGACCACCTGACCTGCCTCTTGAGAAACCTATATGCAGGTCAGGAAGCAACAGTTAGAACTGGACATGGAACAACAGACTGGTTCCAAATAGGAAAAGGAGTACGCCAAGGCTGTATATTGTCACCCTGCTCATTTAACTTATATACAGAGTACACTGTGAGAAACGCTGGGCTGGAAGAAGCACAAGCTGGAATCAAGATTGCTGGGAGAAATATCAATAACCTCAGATATGCAGATGACACCACCCTTATGGCAGAAAGTGAAGAGGAACTAAAAAGCCTCTTGATGAAAGTGAAAAAGGAGAGTGAAAAAGTTGGCTTAAAGCTCAACATTCAGAAAATGAAGATCATGGCATCTGGTCCCATCACTTCATGGGAAATAGATGGGGAAACAGTGGAAACAGTGTCAGACTTTATTTTGGGGGGCTCCAAAATCACTGCAGATGTTGACTGCAGCCATGAAATTAAAAGACACTTACTCCATGGAAGAAAAATTATGACCAACCTAGATAGCATATTCAAAAGCAGAGACATTACTTTGCCAACAAAGATCCATCTAGTCAAGGCTATGGTTTTTCCTGTGGTCATGTATGGATGTGAGAGGTGGACTGTGAAGAAAGCTGAGCGCCGAAGAATTGATGCTTTTGAACTGTGGTGTTGGAGAAGACTCTTGAGAGTCCCTTGGACTGCAAGGAAGGAGATCAGTCCTGGTGTTGTTTGGAAGGAATGATGCTAAAGCTGAAACTCCAATACTTTGGCCACCTCATGCAAAGAGTTGACTCATTGGAAAAGACTCTGATGCTGGGAGGAATTGGGGGCAGGAAGAAAAGGGGATGACAGAGGATGAGACGGCTGGATGGCATAACCAACTCGATGGACATGAATTTGAGTGAACTCCAGGAGTTGGTGATGGACAGGGAGGCTTGGCGTGCTTCGATTCATGGGGTCACAAAGAGTTGGACAAGACTGAGTGACTGAACTGAACTATCATATATGGCTTTTATTGTGTTGAGGTATGTTCCTTCTATGCCTGTTTTCTGGAGGATTTTGTCACAAATGGATGTTGAATTTTGTCAAAGGCTTTCTCTGATTGAGAAAGGCTTTCTCTGATTGAGATAATCATATGGGTTTTATCTTTCAATTTATTAATGTGGTGTATCACAGTTTTGCGAATATTGAAGAATCCTTACACCCCTGGGAAAAAGCCCACTTGGTCATGATGTATGATCTTTTAAATATGTTTTTGGATTCTGCTTGCTAGAATTTTGTTAAGGATTTTGCATCTATGTTCATCAGTGATATTGGCCTGCAGTTTTCTTTTCTTGTGGCATTTTTGTCTGGTTTTGGTATTAGGGTGATGGTGGCCTCACAGAATGAGTTTGGAAGTTTACCTTCCTCTGCAATTTTCTGGAAGAGTTTGAGTAGGATAGGTTTAGCTCTTCTCTAAATTTTTGGTAGAATTCAGCTGTGAAGCCATCTGGACCTGGGCTTTTCGTTTGTTCAAAGATTTCTGATCACAGTTTCGATTTCTGTGCTTGTGATGGGTCTGTTAAGATTTTCTATTTCTTCCTGGTTCAATTTTGGAAGGTTATACTTTTCCAAGAATTTGTCCATTTCTTCCACGTTGTCCATTTTATTGGCATATAGTTGCTGATAGTAGTCTCTTATGATCCTTTGTATTTCTGTGTTGTCTGTCGTGATTTCCCCATTTTCATTTCTAGTTTTGCTGCTTTGATTCTTTCCCTTCTTTTTCTTGATGAATCTGGCTAATGGTTTCTCTATTTCATTTATCTTCTCAAGGAACCAGCTTTTAGCTTTGTTGATGTTTGCTATGGTCTCCTTTGTTTCTTTTTCATTTATTTCTGTCCTAATTTTTATGATTTCTTTTCTTCTACTAACCCCTGGGGTTCTTAATTTCTTTCTTTTCTAGTTGCTTTAGGTGTAGAGTTAGGTTATTTATTTGATTTTTCTCTTATTTCTTGAGGTAAGCTTGTATTGCTATAAACCTCCCCCTTAGCAGTGCTTTAACTGAATCCTATAGGTTTGGGGTTGTTGTGTTTTCATTTTCATTCATTTCTATGCATATTTTTATTTGTTTTTTTATTTCTTCTGTGATTTGTTGGTTATTCAGAAAGGTGCTATTTAGCCTCCATATGTTTGCATTTTTAATAGTTTTTTTTTTCCTTTTCAGTTCAGTTCAGTACAGTTGCTCAATCGTGTCTGACTCTTTGCGACCCCGTGAATCACAGCACACCAGGCATCCTTGTCCATCACCAAGTCCCCGAATTCACCCAACACATGTGCATTGAGTCAGTAATGCCATCCAGCCATCTCATCCTCTGTCATCCCCCTTCTCCTCCTACACCCAATCCCTCCCAGCATCAGGGTCTTTTCCAATGAGTCAACTCTTTGCATGAGGTGTTTTTTCCTGTAGTTGACATCTAATCTTACCACATTTTGATCAAAAAAGATGCTTGGAATGATTCAATTTTTTTTTTAATTTACCAAGGCTAGATTTATGGCCCGGATATGATCTATCCTGGAGAAGGTTGCATGTGCACTTGAGAAAAAGGTGAAATTCATTGTTTTGGGGTGAAATGTGTTATAGATATCAATTGGGTCTAACTGGTCCATTGTATCATTTAAAGTTTGTGTTTCCTTGCTGATTTTCTGTTTAGTTGTTTTGTCCATAGATGTGAGTAGGGTATTAAAGTCAGCCACTATTATTGTGTTACTGTTAATTTCTCCTTTCATACTTGCTAGCGTTTGCCTTACATATTGCAGTGCTCCTATGTTGGGTGCATATATATTCATAACTGTTATATCATCTTCTTGGATTGATCTTTTGATCATTAGGTAGTGTCCTTCTTTGTCTCTTTTCATGGCCTTTATTTCAAAGTTTATTTTATCTGATATGAGTATTGCTACTCCTGCTTTCTTTTGGTCTCCATTTGCATGAAATATCTTTTTCCAGCCCTTCAATTTCAGTCTGTATGTGTCCCTTGTTTTGAGGTGGGTCTCTTGTAGACAGCACATATATTGGTCTTGTTTTTGTATCCATTCAGCCAGTCTTTGTCTTTTGGTTGGGGCATTCAACCTATTTACACTTAGGGTAATTATTGATAAGTATGATCCCATTGCCATTTATTTTGTTGTTTTGGGTTTGAGTTTATAAACCTCTTCTCTGTTTCCTGTCTAAGAAGATCTTTAGCGTTTGTTGGAGAGCTGGTTTGGTGGTGCTGAATTCTCTCAGCTTTTGCTTGTCTGTGAAGCTTTTGATTTCTCCTTCATATTTGAATGAGATCCTTGCTGGGTACAGTAATCTGGGTTGTAGGTTTTTCTCTTTCATCACTTTAAATATGTCCTGCCATTCCCTTCTGGCCTGAAGAGTTTCTATTGAAAGAGCAGCTGTTTTCCTTATGGGAATCCCCTTGTGTGTTACTTTGCTGCTTTTAATATTTACTTGTTGTGTTTGATCTTCATTAATTTAATTGATATGTGTCTTGTGGTGTTTCACCTTGGGTTTATCCTGTTTGAGAGTCTCTGGGTTTCTTGGACTTGGGTGGCTATTTCCTTCTTCATTTTAGGGAAGTTTTCAACTATTATCTCCTCAAGTATTTTCTCGTGGCCTTTCTTTTTGTCTTCTTCTTCTGGGACGCCTATGATTCCAATGTTGGGGCATTGTCAAATGTTTGACATTGTCCCAGAGGTCTCTGAGGTTGTCCTCATTTCTTTTAATTCTTTTTTTTTTCTTTTTTCCTCTCTGCTTCATTTTTTTCCATCATTCTATCTTCCCCTCACTTATCCTATCTTCTGCCTCAGTTATTCTATTGTTAGTTCCCTCCAGAGTGTTTTGATCTCAGTTATTGTATTATTCATTATTTATTGACTCTTTTTTTTTTTTTCTTCTAGGTTCTTGGTAAATAATTCTTCTGTTGTCTCAATCCTTGTCTCCAGACTATTTATCTGTAACTCCATTTGGTTTTCCATATTTTGGATCATTTTTGCTATCATTATTCTGAATTCTTTTCAGGTAGACTCCCTATCTCCTCCTCTTTTGTTTGGTTTGGTGGGCATTTATCCTGTTCCTTTACCTGCTGAATATCTCTCTGCCTTTTCATCTTGTTTAGATTGCTGTGTTTGGGGTGACCTTTCTATATGCTGGATGTGTGAGGTTCCTCTTTATTGTGGAGGTTTCTCTCTGTGGGTGGGGTTGGACGAGTGGCTTGTCAAGGTTTCCTGGTTAGGGAAGCTTGTGTTGGTGTTCTGGTGGGTGGAGCTGGATCTCTTCTCTCTCGAGTTCAATGAAGTGTCCAGTAGTGAGTTTTGAGGTGTCTATGAGTTTGGTGTGACTTTTGGCTGCCTGTGTTTTAATGCTCAGGGTTATGTTCCTGCATTTTTGGAGTTGGTATGTCTTGCTCTAATACTTGTTGGCTCTTGGGTGGAGCTTGGTTTCAGTGTAGGTATGGAGGCTTTTGGATGAGCTGTTGTTGATTAATGTTCCCTGGAGTCAAGAGTCTTCTGGTGTTCTCATGTTTTGGATTTAAGCCTCTTGCCTCTGACTTTCAATCTTATTCTTACAGTAGCCTCAAGACTTCTCCATCCATACAGCACTGATGATAAAACATCTAGGTTAATGGCGAAAAGATTCTCCTCAGTGAGGAACACATAGAGAGGTTTACAGAGTTACATGGAGAAGAGAAGAGGGAGAAGGGAGATAGAAGTGACCAGGAGAAGAAGAGGGGGAATCAAAAGGGGAGAGAGCAATCTAGCCAGCAATCAATTCCCTATGTGTTCTCCACAGTCTGAAACACTCAGAGAAGTTCACAGAGTTACATACAGAAGAGAAGAGGGAGGAAGAAGATAGAGATGACCTGGAGGGGAAGAGGGGGAGTCAAAAGGAGAGAGACCAATCTAGCCTGTGATCAGTTCCCTAAGTGTTCTCCATAGCCCAGAATATCCAAAGAGATTCACAGAGTTGGATAGAGAAGAGAAGGGGGAGGAATGAGATAGAGGTGACCTGGGGGAGAAAAAGGAGAGTCAAAAGGGGGAGAGAGCAATCAATCAGTAATCACACTCCTGAGTAAAATTGGGTACCGAAGATTGGATTCTTAAAGTTACAAAATTGATAACAAATACCAAAATCAAACATTAAAAATCTAGAGTAGAGGTTTGACTCTCAAAAATACAATATTAAAAAAAAAACAAAAAAACAAAATCACAAAAATGAATATATATAAAAATAAATATATATAATGAAAAAATATATATATGAAATTTGCTTTAAAATAGGGTCTTTTTTTGCAAGGTAATAGTAGGTTATAAAAATGAAAATTAAAGGAGTAATAAAGAACTTAAAAATAAAAAAATTTTAAAGATGTTGTTTGTCAGTTGCTTCATTTGCTATTATTTTCTCCCATTCTGAAGGCTGTCTTTTCACCTTCCTTATAGTTTCCTTTGTTGCGCAGAAGCTTTTAAGTTTAATTAGGTCCCATGATAATAATAAAATATACCTAGGAATTCCTCTGGAGCTGTCGAGGGCAGTGTGGGTTAGTTCAGTTTCAGATAGTTCCTTGTTCCAGCTTATACTTCTTCTCAAGGTCTATAGGCCCCTTCCAATGTAGTCAGTGCTAACTACAGGGTTTTAATCTGTTGCACCTGTCACTTCCAAAGCAGCTCCCTCTTCTTTGTTTATTTTGGCTTCCTCTGTTTGCAAGTCTCTTCAGTGTCTAATTTCTGCCCTGACACAAGGGGGTGAAGGTGGTCACTTATTAGGGCTTGCTTGTTCAGTTGTGCTGTGGGGAGGGAGGAACACTGAAAACAAATGTCATTGGCGTGTGTGGGGAGTGCAGTGTTGGGGCCACACTGGGTTTGCCCCTGCTCACGATGTGTGTGCTTTCCCAGTCTACACTGCTCAAGCTCCAGGTTGCTCTGCAGGAGAACTCTCTAAAGCGGGCCCTGGGTTGCATGCACTTCCCAGGTCTAAGCCACTCAAGTTCAGGTTCTGGGGTATTCCACAAAGGCATAGACTCAGGTGGGCCTGCGTTTTGTGCCCTTCCCAGGTCTGAGCAGCTCAGGCGACCAGGTGCTTGGCAAGTCACTCTCCCAGGTGGGCAGTGCGTCTTATCACCTCCCTGGTCCTAGCCGCTTGGTTTCCTCGGTGCACAGCGAGAGTGCCATCTCAGGTGTGCTGTGTGTCTCCTCTGGGGGGCTGATCTCTGACTGTGAGCCTCCTGTTGGATGTCAACTGTCTAGGATCCCAGGAAGACTTGGTTAGCAGCTGGGAGCCTGCTCACAGTTTGGTGGAGGATGCGTCTCTGAAGCCAAGATTGCCCCTAGCCTTCTGACTGGCTGTTGCCTGCTTGTCTCTCTGCCTCTGGCAGGGGGAATGGGCCAGTCTGCTCTCTTCTGGTATTCTCTCAGTCCTTTGTTCTGTGAGTGCACCAGGCTGTGCCTTAGAGCTTTTTGTGGGAAACTTCTCTCTTTTTCTCTCTCTGGCCATCCCACAGTTTGGGCTGCTCTCTCACATTAGCTACTTCAGATTGTCCTCAGGGCATTCAGGCCCAGTCCTTACCCTAAGCAATGCAGCCCATGCCTCCCTGTTTAGCCCCTGCTCACTGCTGGTAGATGTGACTGTCTGGGCTACTTCTCCCCTGGGAGTTGCAATTAGGCATGTCATCTGTGGGGTTTTTTGGTTTTTATTTTCCTCCCAGTTATGTTGCCCTCTGAGATTCCAAAAACTCCCCACAGACCCACTGGTAAGAGGGTTTCCTGGTGTTTGAAAACTTCTCCTTCATGATTCCCTCCCCAGGACCCATCTCCATTCCTGACTTTTTGTCTCTCTTTTTATCTTTTATATTTTGTCCTACCTCCTTTCAAAGAGAATGGGCTGCCTTTCTAGGTGCCTGGTGTCATCCGCCAGCGTTCAGAAGTTGTTTTGTGGAATTTGCTCAGCATTCAAATGGTCTTTCAATGAATTTGTGGGAGGAAACAGTCTCCCCATCCTATTTCTCCACCATCTTAGGACCACCTCCGTAATTCAGTTTAAAGGTAATCCGACCTGATTGTTTATGTGTGTGTGCCTGTGTGCTCCGTTGCTCCAGTCTTATCCAACTCTTTGTGACCCCATGGACTGTAGCCTGCCAGGCTCCTCTGTCCCTAGGATTCTCCAGGGAAGAATACTGGAATGAGTTTCCATTTCCTTCTCCAGGAGATCTTCAGAACCCAGGGATTGAGCCCGTGTCTCCTGCATCTTCTGCATCTCAGGCAGATTCTTTACTGCTGAGCAACTGGGGAACCCCCGATTGTTTATACCTAGGATAATGCTGAGCCTCTCTGGGGTAAAGTGATTGGCTCCTCAAATAACCACACTGCCCCTGCATCTCTCCTGAAGGTCCTGGGGTTATGGAATGGAAGTCAGGCACACACAACTCCTGATCTTTGGGAAGCATTCCCTGGTGTCCTGATGGTTCTATGGGGCTGGGGCATTGGCTGGGCACACTGGGCTTCTATCCCTCTAGATGCTCCTTTCCCTGCCAGCCTTCCCAGTGCAGCCTGAGGGTGGAATAATATATGAAATGTTCTTCCCACTTGTCAGAGCCCAGTCACTGCCTGGAGGACTTATCCTCATCTTGGATCCTACCAGCTGCAGTCCCCTGAGTGACCACCAAATCCACCTTCCAGCTCACCTGTCCTCTTGTTCATACCCAGCTCCACTGCAGAGCCACCCACCTGCTTCAGCAGCAGCCTAGGAGCCCTACCTGGTGTCAATACAGCATCATACCCCAGGGAGCCTGGTGATACCACTCCATCCACATCAACAAAGTAACCAAGGTAGTTCACAGGCTCTTATTTCCCTCAAAACAGCAGACTCAAGAAATCCCCTGCTGCTAATATGACCTAGTTTAAATATGAAATAAGCTTTATTCAAAACATTAATTCTTCAAAATGTTCACCATTGTTAAAATTAGAAGATGGGTATTTGTTATATAAGGCCATCCCTGGTGGCTCAGTGGTAAAGAATCCACCTATGATGCAGGAGATACTGGATCGATCCTTGGGTCAGAGGATCCCTCTGGAGAAGGTAATGTCAACTCACTCCAGTATTCTTGCCTGGAGAATCCCATAAACAAAGGAGCCTGGAGTCCCAAAGAGGTGGACACAGCGACTAAACAACAACAGCAATTCGTTATTGTTCTATCTCTCTTTGTGTTTAAAAATTTTAAGAAAGAAGAAGGAAAGAAAGAAAAAATAAATAAATGAACAAGCACACGCATGAAATTTAAGTCTTTGCTTTTCAAAATCACCAGAAAGAGTTGTGAGTACATAGCCAGTATAAAGCAAAACCTCAGACTGAGAGCCCATTGAGACAGTTATATTTTTTCACACCTAGGAAAAAACTCACCAAAGTCACTTAATGCCTCAAGGAGGCTCAACAGTGGCTGCAGGCCAAACAGGGGAAACCTGTTAATATGCCTAGGGTGAGGCCTGGCCATTTCCAGATTTCTATTCCCTCATTTCTAAAATAAGAGACTTGTACTACATGATAATGAGCACCATCTAGCATGAGTCGGGCACTTTACATGCTTTCTCCCCAATTTTGAGCACAATTATTGAAGATATGGGGCTTCCCAGGTGGCTCAGTGGTAAAGAATCTGCCCGCCAATGCTGGAAGATGCAGGAGATGTGGGTTCGACACCTGGGCCAGTAAGATCTCCTGGAGGAAATGGTAACCCACTCCGGTATTCTTGCCTGGGGAATCCCATAGAGAGTGGAGCCTGGCAGGCTACAGTATGTAGGGTTGCAAACAGTTGGACATGACTGAGAACAGAAACACACACATTAAAGATATATATTAATATCTGCATCTTTAGATGGGAAGTTTTATTTTTATTTTTAAAATTTATTTATTTTAATTGCAGGCTACTTACTTTACAATATTATAGTGGTTTCACCATACACTGACATGAATCAGCCATGGGTGTACATGTGTTCCCAAACCTGAGCACCCCCTCCCACCTCCCTCCCCAACCTATCCCTCTGGGTCATCCCAGTACACCAGCCCTGAGCACCCTGTCTAATGCAATGAACCTGGACTGGTGGTCTGTCTCACATATGATAATATACATGTTTCAATGCTATTCTCTCAAATCATCCCACCCTCGTCTTCTCCCACAGAGTCCAAAAGACTGTTCTATACATTGGTGTCTCTTTTGCTGTCTTGCATATAGGGTTATCATTACTATCTTTCTAAAATACAAAAAAAAAAAAAAGTGTTACTGTACTGAATTGGTGTGTTTATTTCTGGCTTACTTCGCTCTGTATAATAGGCTCCACTTTCATCCACCTCAGTACAACTGATTTAGATGTATTCTTTTTAATGGCTGAGTAATACTCCATTGTGTATATGTACCATGGCTTTCTTATCCATTCATCTGCTGATGGACATCGAGGTTGCTTCCATGTCCTGGCTATTATAAACAGTGCTGCGATGAACATTGGGTACACGTGTCTCATTCAATTCTGGTTTCCTGGGTGTGTATGCCCGGCAGTGGGACTGCTGGGTCATATGGCAGTTCTATTTCCAATTTTTTAAGGAATCTCCACACTGTTCTCCATAATGGCTGTACTAGTTTGCATTCCCACCAACAGTGTTCCCTTTTCTCCACACCCTCTCTAGCATTTATTGTTTGTAGACTTTTGGATAGCAGCCATTCTGACCAGCGTGAGATGGCACCTCATTGCGGTTTTGATTTGCATTTCTCTGATAATGAGTGAACCTGAGCATTGTTTCATGTGTTTGTTAGCCATCTATATGTCTTCTTTGGAGAAATGTCTGTTTAGTTCTTTGACCCATTTTTTGATTGAGTCGTCTATTTTTCTGGAATTGAGCTGCAGGAGTTGCTTGTATATATTTTTAGTTTAATTCTTTGTCAGTTGCTTCGTTTGCTATTATTTTCTCCCATTCTGAAGGCTGTCTTCTCTCCTTGCCTATAGTTTCCTTCACTGCGCAAAATCTTTTAAGTTTAATTAGGTCCCATTTTTTTATTTTTGCTTTTATTTCCGTTACTCTGGGAGGTGGGTCGTAGAGGATCCTGCTGTAATGTATGTCAGAGAGTGTTTTGCCTGTGTTTTCCTCCAGGAGTTTTATAGTTTCTGGTCTTACATTTAGATCTTGAATCCATTTTGAGTTTATTTTTGTGTATCATGTTAGAAAGTGTTCTAGTTTCATTCTTTTACAAGTGGTTGACCTGTTTTCCCAGCACCACTTGTTGAAGAGATAACCTTTTCTCCATTGTATATTCTTGCCTCCTTTGTCAAAGGTAAGATGTCCAAGGTGTGTGGATTTATCTCTGGGCTTTCTATTTTGTTCCATTGATCTATATTTCTGTCTTTATGCCAGTATCATAATGTCTTGATGACTAGCTTTGTAGTATAGCTTGAAGTCAGGCAAGTTAATTCTTCCAGTTCCATTCTTCTTTCTCAAGATTGCCTTGGCTATTCAAGGTTTTTTGTATTTCCATACAAGTTGTGAAATTATTTGTTCTAGTTGTCTGAAAAATACTGTTGGTAGCTTGATAGGGATTGCATTGAATCTATAGGTTGCTTTGGGTAGTACACTCATTTTCACTATATTGATTCTTCCAATCCATGAACGTGGTATATTTCTCCATCTATTTGTGTCATGGATGATTTCTTTTATCAGTGTTTTATAATTTCTATATATAGGTCTTTTGTTTCTTTAGGTAGATATATTCCTAAGTACCTGAATGGTCTAGTGGGTTTCCCTGCTTTCTTCAATTTAAGTCTGAATTCAGCAATAAGGAGTTCATGATCTGAGCCACAGACAGCTGCCAGTCTTGTTTTTGCTGACTGTATAAAGCTTCTCCATCTTTGTCTGCAAAGAATATAATCAATCTGATTTGGGTGTTGACCATCTGGTGATGTCCATATGTAGAGTCTTCTCTTGTGTTGTTAGAAGAGGGTGTTTGCTATGACCAGTGCGTTCTCTTGGCAAAACTCTATTAGTCTTTGCCCTGTTTCATTTCGTATTCCAAGGCCAAATTTGCCTATTACTCCAGGTGTTTCTTGACTTCCTACTTTGCATTCCAGTCCCCTATAATGAAAAGGACATCTTTTGGGGGGTTTTGTTCTAAAAGGTCTCATAGGTCTTCATAGAACTGTTCAACTTCGGCTTCTTCAGCGTTACTGGTAGGGGTATAGACTTGGATAACTGTGATATTGAATGGTTTGCCTTGGAAATGAACAGAGATCATTCTGTCGTTTTGAGATTGCATCCAAGTACTGCATTTCGGACTCTTTTGTTGACCATGATGGCTACTCCATTTCTTCTGAGGGATTTCTGCTCTCAGTAGTAGATATAACAGTCATCTGAGTTAAATTCACCCATTCCAGTCCATTTTAGTTCACTAATTCCTAGAATGTCGACATTCACTCTTGCCATCTCTTGTTTGACCACTTCCAATTTACCTTGATTCATGCACCTAACATTCCAGATTCCTATGCAATATTGCTCTTTACAGCATTGGATCTTGCTTCTATCACTAGTCACATCCACAGCTGGGTATTGTTTTTGCTTTGGCTCCATCCCTTCATCCTTCCTAGATTTATTTTCCACGGATCTCAAGTAGCATATTGGGCACCTACCGACCTGGAGGGTTCCTCTTTCAGTATCCTATCATTTTGACTTTTCATACTGTTCATGGGGTTCTCAAGGTAAGAATACTGAAGTGGTTTGCCATTCCCTTCTCCAATGGACCACATTCTGTCAGACCTTTCCACCATGACCCACCCATCTTGGGTGGCCCCACATGGCATGGCTTACTTTCATTGAGTTAGACAAGGCTATGGTCCATGTGGTTAGATTGACTAGTTTTCTGTGATTATGGTTTCAGTGTGTCTGCCCTCTGATGCCCTCTTGCAACACCTACCATCTTACCTGGGTTTCTCTTAGCTTGGACGTGGGGTATCTCTTCACGGCTGCTCCAGCAAAGTGCAGCTGCTGCTCCTTACATGGGACGAGGAGTAGTTCCTCACTGCCACCCCTCCTGACCTTGAACGTGGAGTAGCTCTTCTCGGCCCTCCTGTACACATGCAGCCACTGTTCCTTGGAAGTGGGGTTGCTCACGTGGGGTTGATTTAAGGGACTAGATCTGATAGATAGAGTGCCTGATGAACTATGGATGGAGGTTCGTGACATTGTACAGGAGACAGGGATCAAAACCATCCCCATGGAAAAGAAATGTAAAAAAGCAAAATGGCTGTCTGGGGAGGACTTACAAATAGCTGTGAAAAGAAGAGAAGTGAAAAGTAAAGGAGAAAAGGAAAGATATAAGCATCTGAATGCAGAGTTCCAAAGAATAGCAAGAAAAGATAAGAAAGCCTTCCTCAGCGATCAATGCAAAGAAATAGAGGAAAAGAACAGAATGGGAAAAACTAGAGATCTCCTCAAGAAAATTAGAGATACCAAGGGAACATTTCATGCAAAGATGGGCTCGATAAAGGACAGGAATGGTATGGACCTAAAAGAAGCAGAAGCTATTAAGAAGCGGTGGCAAGAATACACAGAATAACTGTAAAAAAAAGATCTTCACGACCCAGATAATCACGATGGTGTGATCACTCACCTAAAGTATGATCACTCACTTCACATCCTGGAATGTGAAGTCAAGTGGGCCTTAGAAAGCATCAGTATGAACAAAGCTAGTGGAGGTGATGGAATTCCAGTTGAGCTATTTCAAACCCTGAAAGATGATGCTGTGAAAGTGCTGCACTCAATATGACAGCAAATTTGGAAAACTCAGCAGTGGCCACAGGACTGGAAAAGGTCCGTTTTCATTCCAATCCCAAAGAAAGGCAATGCCAAAGAATGCTCAAACTACTGCACAATTGCACTCTTCTCACACGCTAGTAAAGTAATGCTCAACATTCTCCAAGCCAGGCTTCAGCAATACGTGAACCGTGAACTTCCTGATGTTCAAGCTGGTTTTAGAAAAGGCAGAGGAACCAGAGATCAAATTGACAACATCTGCTGGATCATGGAAAAAGCAAGAGAGTTCTAGAAAAACATCTATTTCTGCTTTATTGACTATGCCAAAGCCTTTGACTGTGTGGATCACAATAAACTGTGGAAAATTGTGAAAGAGATGGGAATACCAGACCACCTGACCTGCCTCTTGAGAAACCTATATGCAGGTCAGGAAGCAACAGTTAGAACTGGACATGGAACAACAGACTGGTTGGAATAGGAAATAGGAAAAGGAGTACGTCAAGGCTGTATATTGTCACCCTGCTTATTTAACTTCTATGCAGAGTACATCATGAGAAACGCTGGACTGGAAGAAACACAAGCTGGAATCAAGATTGCCAGAAGAAATATCAATAACCTCAGATATGCAGATGACACCACCCTTATGGCAGAAAGTGAAGAGGAACTAAAAAGCCTGTTGATGAAAGTGAAAGAGAAAAGTGAAAAAGTTGGCTTAAAGCTCAACATTCAGAAAACGAAGATCATGGCATCTGGTCCCATCACTTCATGGGAAATAGATGGGGAAACAGTGGAAACAGTGTCAGACTTTATTTCTTTGGGCTCCAAAATCACTGCAGATGGTGACTGCAGCCATGAAATTAAAAGACGCTTACTCCTTGGAAGAAAACTTATGACCAACTTAGATAGTATATTCAAAAGCAGAGACATTACTTTGCCGACTAAGGTCCATCTAGTCAAGGCTATGGTCTTTCCAGTAGGCATGTATGGATGTGAGAGTTGGACTTCAAAGAAAGCTGAGCACTGAAGAACTGACGCTTTTAAACTGTGGTGTTGGAGAAGACTCTTGAGAGTCCCTTGGACTACAAGGAGAACATTCTAAAGGAGATCAGGTGAAAAGACAGCCTTCTGAATGGGAGAAAATAATAGCAAATGAAGCAACTGACAAACAACTAATCTCAAAAATATACAAGCAACTTATGCAGCTCAATTCCAGAAAAATAAACGACCCAATCAAAAAATGAGCCAAAGAACTAAATAGACATTTCTCCGAAGAAGACATACGGATGGCTAACAAACACATGAAAAGATGCTCAACATCACTCATTATTAGAGAAATGCAAATCAAAACCACAATGAGGTACCACTTCACACCAGTCAGAATGTCTGCGATCCAAAAATCTGCAAGCAATAAATGCTCGAGAGGGTGTGGAGAAAAGGGAACCCTCCTACGCTGTTGGTGGGAATGCAAACTAGTACAGCCACTATGGAGAACAGTGTGGAGATTCCTTTAAAAATTGCAAATAGAACTACCTTATGAAACCAGAATTGAAAGAGACACGTGTACCCAATGTTCATTGCAGCACTGTTTATAATAGCCAGGACATGGAAACAACCTAGATGTCCATCAGCAGAGTGGATAAGAAAGCCGTGGTACATATACACAATGGAGTATTACTCAGCCATTAAAAGAATACATTTGAATCAGTTCTGATGAGATGGATGAAACTGGAGCCGATTATACAGAGTGAAGTAAGCCAGAAAGAAAACACCAATACAGTATACTAACACATATATATGGAATTTAGAAAGATGGCAATGATGACCCTGTATGCAAGACAGCAAAAAGACACAGATGTGTATAGCGGACTTTTGGACTCAGAGGAGAGGGAGAGGGTGGGATGATTTGGGAGAATGACATTGAAACATGTATGTCCATGGTGGATTCATGTCAATGTATGGCAAAACCAATACAGTATTGTAAAGTAAAATAAAGTAAAAATTAAAATTTAATAAAAGAAAAAAATAAAATAAAGGAGATCAGCCCTGGGTATTCTTTGGAAGGAATGATGCTAAAGCTGAAACTCCAGTACTTTGGCCACCTCATGGGAAGAGTTGACTCACTGGAAAAGACTCTGATGCTGGGAGAGATTGTGGGCTGGAGGAGAAGGGGACGACAGAGGATGAGATGGCTGGATGGCATCACTGACTCGATGGACATGAGTTTGAATGAACTCAAGGAGATGGTGATGGACATGGAGGCCTGGAGTGCTGCAATTCATGAGGTCACAAAGAGTCGGACACAACTGAGCGACTGAACTGAACTGAACTGATTCCTAAGTACTTTATTCTTTTCATTGCAATGGTGAATGGAATTGTTTCCTTAATTTCTCTTTCTGTTTTCTCATTGTTAGTGTACAGGGATGCAAGGGATTTCTGTGTGTTAATTTTATATCCTGCAATTTTACTATATTCATTGATTGGCTCTAGCAATTTTCTGGTGGAGTCTTTATGGTTTTCTATGTAGAGAATCATGTCCTCTGCAAGCTGTGGGTTTGTCACATACAGCTTTTATTATGTTGATGTATGTTCCTTCTATTCCTGCTTTCTGGGGGCGGGGGGGGCGGTGGAGCGGTTTATCATAAACGGATGTTGAATATTGTCAAAGGCTTTCTCTGCATCTATGGCAACCCACTCCAGTACTCTTGCCTGGAAAATCCCATGGACGGAGGAGCCTGGAAGGCTGTAGTCCATGGGGTCGCTGAGGTCGGACACAACTGAGTGACTTCACTTTCACTTTTCACTTTCATGCATTGGTGAAGGAAATGGCAACCCACTCCAGTGTTCTTCCCTGGAGAATCCCAGGGATGGGGGAGCCTGGTGGGCTGCCATCTCTGGGGTCGCAAGAGTCAGACAAGACTGAAGCGACTTAGCAGCAGCAGCTTTGAGATAATCATATGGTTTTTATCTTTCAATTTGTTAATGTGGTGTATTACGTTGATTGATTTGTGGATATTGAAGAATCCTTGCATCCCTGGGGTAAAGCCCACTTGGTCATGATGTATGATCTTTTTAATATGTTGTTGGATTCTGTTTACTAGAATTTTGTTAAGGATTTTTGCATCTATATTCATCAGTGATATTGGCCTGCAGTTTTCTTTTTGTGTGTGTGGCATCGTTGTCTGGTTTTGGTATTAGGATCATGGTGGCCTCATAGAATGAGTTTGGAAGTTTACCTTCCTCTGCAATTTTCTGGAAGAGTTTGAGTATGATAGGTTTAGCTCTTCTCTAAATTTTTGGTAGAATTCAGCTGTGAAGCCGTCTGGACCTGGGCTTTTGTTTGCTGGAAGATTTCTGATTACAGTTTCAATTTCCATGCTTGTAATGTGTCTGTTAAGATTTTTTATTTCTTCCTGGTTCAGTTTTGTAAAGTTGTACTTTTCTAAGAATTTGTCCATTCTTACAAGTTGTCCATTTTATTGGCATATAGTTGCTGATAGTCTCTTATGATCCTTTGTATTTCTATGTTGTCTGTTGTGATCTCTCCATTTTCATTTCTTATTTTGTTGATTTGCTTCTTCTCCCTTTGTTTCTTGATGAGTCTGGCTAATGGTTTGTCAATTTTATTTATCTTCTCAAAGAACTTTTAGCTTTGTTGATTTTTGCTATGGTATCTTTTCTTTTTCATATATTTCTGCCCTAATTTTTAAGATTTCTTTCCTTCTACTAACCCTGGGCTTCTTTATTTCTTCCTTTTCTAGTTGCTTTAGGTGTAGAGTTAGGTTATTTATTTGATTTTTTCCGAGTCTGAGTGAACTCCAGGAGATGGTGATGAACAGGGAGGCCTGGCATGCTGCGATTCATGGGGTCGCAAAGAGTCGGACACGACTGAGCGACTGAACTGAACTGAACTGAACTGAAGCCTGTAGTGCTATAAACCTTCCTCTTAGCACTGATTTTATGGTGTCCCATAGGTTTTGAGTTGTTGTCTTTTCATTTTCATTCGTTTATATGCATATTTTGATTTCTTTTTTTATTTCTTCTGTGACTTTTGGTTATTCAACAGCGTATTGTTCAGCCTCCGTATGTTGGAATTTTTAATAGTTGTTGTGTTTCCCACCCCACCCCACCCCCCTCTAATTGATGTCTAATCTTACTGCATTGTGATCAGAAAAGATGCTTGGAATGATTTCATTTTTTTAAATTTATTTATCAAAGCTAGATTTGTAGCCCAGGATGTGATCTATCCTGGAGAAGGGTCCATGTACACTTGAGAAAAAGGTAAATTTCATTGTGTTTGGGTGAAATGTCCTATAAATATCAATTAGGTCTAACTGGTCCATTGTATCAATTAGGGTTTGTGTTTCCTTTTAATTGGCAGTTTTAAGTTCAGAGAAATAAGTGAATTGCTCAGGCCACATTATTCACCAGCCATGGAGAAAGGATTCAGTCACCACCTATGCAATGTCAAGGTCACCATTTTCCCACAGCAGGATTGCACTTCTTGTGAGACTTCCAGGGCTCCTTCCCAAGACTCCTGCAGATAGCTGTTCAGGTTGAACCTCACCCACGGGAGAACTGCTCACATCTATCCCATCCTCAACTGACCTCTTGTGGCCTGATCCCTGCAGATGCTTCCACCAGAGAAGATGCTTTCTCTTCCTGTTCACGAAGGTGCCTGGCAGGATCACAGCACCTCAACCCAGTCCATGAACAATCAAACTGTTAATCATAATATTACTTTATGACATTGGTTATCAGGGTTACAGTCTGTGATCTACTTCCTGGTAGTCAGTAGTTTTTTTCTGGTGTTGGTGGTGTTGTTCAGTTGCTAAGTCATGTCTAACTCTTGTGACCCTATCGACTGTAGCACCCCAGGCTTCTCTGTCCTTCACCATCTCCCTGAGTTTGCGCAAACTCATGCCCATCAAGTTAGTGATGTCATCCGACCATCTTATCCTCTGTCATCCCCTTCCCCCTTTGCCCTCAATCTTCCCCTGCATCAGGGTCTTTATCAGTGAGTTAGCTCTTTGCATCAGGTAGCCAAAGTATTGGAGCTTCAGCTTCAGCATCAGTCCTTCCAATGGATATTCAAGATTGATTTCTTTTTGAATTGACTAGTTTAATCTCCTTGCAGTCCAAGGGACTCTCAAGAGTCTTCTCCAACACTGCAGTTCAAAAGCATCCATTTTTCAGGGCTCAGCCTCCTTTATATTCCAACTCCCACATCCATACATGACTACTGGAAAAACCATAGTTTTGACTAAACAATGCACGTCATGAAATATCCTTCCTGCCCTTGATGTCTGTGCTCCACAAAGGAGGGAATTTTGTGAGTTTCTCTCTGCTCTTTCCAAGTTCTTGCACAAGCAGTTGCCTGAAAAACACTAAATAAACTATGAAGTAAGTTATTGTACACCTCAAATTTGTCCCTGAATGTCTGTATTGTGATGGGTTAAATTGCGTCCTGTCCCAAATTTGGATATTAAAATTTCAATGCCTAGTAACCATGTTTGAAAATAAAGTCTTTGCAGATTTAATTCTTTAATCAAGGTCTTGAGAGTGAGTCCCTAATTCAATTTGACTGGTGTCCTTACAAGGAGTGGAAATTTGGACACAGGCCTTGGGAAGATGAAGGCACAGAACAAGTGATGCTTCTACAACACAATGAAGGACAAAGATGGCCCATTCATCTCCAGAAGCTGGGACAGAGGTGTGGGACACATTATCCCACACAGACTCAGAAGGCAGCTGCCCTGCTGACCCTTTGATCTGGTCTTTTCTATGGCTTAACCCACCCAGTTTATGGCTCTCTGTTATAGTAACCACAGGAAACCATTATATGAATATCTGTTGACTGATTGATCACTCTCTAGGTTAGGTATAACTTGCACACAATTCCAGATATTGAATTTTGTTATCATATGTTTTATCATCATCAAACACATATTGTGTAGAAACCCTGGCATTAAATAAAAGCCAGTGAAGCACCAATATGAAATTCCATATAGTGGCTACCTTACATAGTGCGGTGTGTGAGATCCTGATACAGTGTGATATGGTATCATAGATGGCTTCTAATGTACCAGAAAATTTACCAATTCTGGACATTCTTCTAAACATGATTCCACAGTATACCTCTTTCATGTCTGCCTTTCTTCACTAAGTACCATGTTAGGAGATTCTTTGTTCTTCTTAAGGTGGTGTAACGTTATAACCAACTTAGACAGCATATTAAAAAGCAGAGATATTACTTTGCCAACAAAGGTCTGTCTAGTCAAAGCTTTGGTTTTTCCATTAGTCATGTATAGATGTGAGAGTTGGACTGTGAAGAAAGCTGAGCACCGAAGAATTGATGCTTTTGAACTCTGGTGTTGGAGAAGACTCTTGAGAGTCCTTTGGACTGCAAGGAGATCCAACCAGTCCACCCTAAAGGAGATCAGTCCTGAATAGCCATTGGAAGGACTGATGCTGAAGCTGAAACTCCAATACTTTGGCCACCTGATGTGAAGAACTGACTCATTTGAAAAGACCCTGATGCTGGAAAAGATTGAAGGCAGGAGAAGGGGATGACAGAGGATGAGATAGTTGGATGGCATCATTGACTTGATGGACATGAGTTTGAGTAAGCTTCAGGAGTTGGTGATAGACAGGGAGGCTTGGTGTGCTGCAGTCCATGGGGTCGCAAAGGGTTGGACAGGACTGAGCAACTGAACTGAATTGAATGGTGGTGTAATAGTCCACTGTGTACATAAGGAAAGTTTTCCAGTATCTAGGTATCTTGAATGGGCACTTGAGTTGTGTCGATGAGACACATTTGGTCATTGAGAATAATGCTGCTGTGAATATGCATGAAATAGCTCCTGGTGGTTGAATGCTTTAATCCTTTGGGCACACTCCTAGGAGAGGAAGTTGTACTTTTCTTATCATTAATAATTCCCATACTAAATGTCCTCCATTTCACATGGTGTGGTTTTCTTTCATCTTTTGGTGGCCTGAGTTTCAGGGCCTTCTTGCTGGACAGGTGTGCCTGGGCAGGGGAAGAGTCTGGGGTTGGACTCCCAGCTTGATCCACACACCAAGCCGGCACAGAAGCTCCCTTCACTGTACAGTAGGCAGAGCCGGGCCCTTGCAAGGGTGTTGCCACCGTGAGGTGGGTGCCCAGCATGCAGTAGTGGACTTGCTGAGATCTGGCAAGGTTGCAGGCCTTTTGGTGTCACTGGGGATTATTCCTTCTGTCTTTGGGAGAACTTTCTGGCTTTGACTCTTGCAAGTAAAGCAGGAGTGTGAGCGTGTGTGAAGCTACCCTCTGTGACAGGAGAGGAGAGAGGGCTGGCTCCAGTGGGCAGGGGAAGACATAGGTCCTTAATGCAATTTTATTTAAGAAGTCAGGACACCCCCCCTCCATCCATTTCCTGCCCTTAGCCCACCAGATTGGCAGCTTTCCCCTCATCCCTCTAGGCTGCTTTCCTGTGTTTTCGGTCCAAGAATCTGCCAAGGGCTCAGTGCTCTTGAAAGTGAATGAAGAACGTCCAGATCTCCTTCGGGTAGATGGTGACCTCGGGGCCTCCTGGCGGTGGCGAGGGCCGACTGGAGTTGCCTGGGAGCAGAGAGGGTCAGTCCAGCCTGGCCCCTGGACCTCCTGCTTCGTCAGGTCCCCCCCTTCCTCATCCCCCTGACAACACAGCTCCTGCTGCGTCTGTGGCTCCCACTGTGGTCACGGCCTTCAGCTGCCCCCTCTTGACAGGACTCCACTTCTGGGGGGCCTCTTTCATTTCTGGCTTCCCCTGAGGGCACAGCACTTTGAAGACATGTACAGGGGTCCTTGCCCCACTTGGCCTCATATTTCCATGGGTTGCAGCACCATATATGTGCCTAAGAGCCTTCTCACTGAGGCCATGAGGGGGCCCTGCCCTTGATCTCAATGGGCTCTCCTTAGACACACCCTGGGGTTTAGGCTTCACGCTTGGGATGGAAGTATTTCATCCATTCATCCACACCTGCTGCCATCCATCTGTCCATCCATCCATCCCTGAATCCAATTTCTCCACCCATCTATTGTCACTCCATCCAAACTTCAGTCTTCCATCAACCATCCAACTTCTTTCCATCCATCCTCTAATCTATCCACCCATGCATACATCATCCATGTTCCTTCCTTCCTTACATTCATCTTTCATCCATCCATTATCCAACCATGTATCTTCCTGCATCCATACTTTCCTTCCTTCCTTACATCCTTTTTTCCAACTAAATACCCTTAATTCCATCAGTCTATAATACACTGGCTAGGTGTCTACGAAAATCACTGCAGATGGTGACTGCAACCATGAAATTAAAAAACACTTGCTCTTTAGAAGAAAAGTTATGACCAACCTAGACAGCACATTAAAGAGCAGAGACATTACTTTGCCAACAAAGTTCTGTCTAGTCAAAGCTTTGGTTTTTCCAGTAGTCATGTATGGATGTGAGAGTTGGACTGTGAAGAAAGCTGAGTGCTAAAGAATTGATGATTTTGAACTCTGGTGTTGGAGAAGACTCTTGAGAGTCCCTTGGACAGCAAGGAAATCAAGCCAGTCAATCCTAAAGAAATCAGTCCTGAATATTCATTGGAAGGACTGATGCTGAAGCTGAAACTCCAATATTTTGGCCACCTGATGTGAAGAACTGACTCCTTGGAAAAGACCCTGATGCTGGGAAAGATTGAAGGTGGGAGGAGAAGGGGACAACAGAGGATGAGATGGCTCGATGGCATCACTGACTTGATGGACGAATTTGAGTCAGCTCTGGAAGTTGGTGATGGACAGGGAAGCCTGGTGTGCTGTAGTCAGTGGGTTTGCAAAGAGTCAGACATGACTGAGTGACTGAACTGAACTGCAGTGTCTACCTACATACCCAGACTATGCTGTGGTGCAGTAGATAAAGAAGAGATAAACAGGTCAGAGCCAATTGACAAGGAAGGAGGAGCAGAGGAGGCACCTGGCTCAGACATGAACCTGAGGGAGCCTGACTAGGAGCTGGTCCAGATGAAGATCAAAGGCAAACCAGGTGGAGGGGGGAGCAATGGTAAACGCTGGGAGGCAAGAAGTAGCCTGGGATTCACAGGAGTAAATGTCGGGTGTGCAGTGTAATGCACACCATGGAGGGTATCACAATCCCTCAGGGTACACATGCAAATCTTGGGTTTATCTAGACCTGGGTGGCATGTGTGGTCTTGAACGCACATGTGCACAAACATTCACACAGCCACACACACATAGACACATACACTCTGTGTGGAGCCCTGGCAGATGGAAACTGAACTGGAACTTAGAGTCTATGATCTTCTTTGGTTGATTCAGGAAGACTGAGACCCAGAGAAGGAGGATGGTCAGCTCCAGGTCACACAGGCCTTAGGGGCAGAGCTGGGGTCTGGCTGGGGGTCAGGCTGGGGACCCGGGGCAGGGTCAGGACCAGGGCATCCAAACCTCTGTGGCGGTGAGGGTCCCCCGTGCTCCAGGTCCAGCGATACATCTCGCTCACATCCCAGGTCTCTGTTAGTGAGCGCTCCTCCACAGACACCACGGAGCCCAGTCCCCGCAGCACAGACTGCAGGACAGAGCACAGGGAGGGTGAGCACCCGGACCCCAAATCTGAGCAGAGAATCCAACAACAGCAGGGTGGCCGCACCAGGGCCCAGGGCCCAGCATCCCCCACATTCATTGTAGTGCAAGTCCGTGTGAGAGGAGGGGCAGTCCCATTTTACAGATGAGGAACTGAAGCTGGGGGGGGGGGGGGGGGGGTGGCAGGCTGAGGTGGATCAGCACTCCCAGCAGGTGACAGTCACGTTGAGCCACTCCAACATCGAGTGCCTGTCTCTCCGTGATGCTCCCGGGAGCCCTGCATGGCCCTGGGATGATGTCAGTTATGTTCCACATCCCCTTTCCCCGAATGAGCATCAAACCAGCCTCCAGGCTGAGAGGGGAGGTGGGTGAACACTCTTCCTGGGAAGGAAGGACAGGCAGCTGCCCTGAGAGCAGGGGTTGTTCTGCAGGAGCTTTCCTGACCTGGGGAAGGGGAAGGCATGGAGGGCAGGCTCCCTGTGCTGCTTCTATCTGCCCTCTGCCTTTACATCTACTCCTAAGGGTCGTGCAAGCTTGAGAGGACAGGGGTCTGGGACACTGACACCCATCAGGTATGCTAAGTGCCAGGCACCTGTGTGCACACAGTCCCATCCCAGCCTCTCAGCATCCCTGTGGGCAAAGACTCTCTCCTCCCCATTTACAGGTGAGGAGACTGAGGCCCAGAGCCCAGGGGCCCAAGAAGCCCAGAGGAGGCATGCAGACTCGCCCCTGGACTGTGTGACTCTGATAACCCACTAGGGAGTCTGTGCAACAATCTGTTCACTTTCTTATTAAGCATTTAACTTCTGTGTTGTGTAAGAAGATGTACTACAAGAAAAAATGATAAACAAAATACATGTGTGCTACATGATGGTAAATTCAGAAGACCACCGTGAGGGAGGGTGAGGGACCCCCAGTTCCTTTTTGAGACCACCCTGATGCGGTGTTTGCCAGGTGCCATCTGAGTCTGGAGCAGTGGCTGCACTTTACTGGAGCAGCCGTGAAGAGATACCCCACGCCCAAGCTAAGAGAAACCCAAGTAAGATGGTAGGTGTTGCAAGAGGGCATCAGAGGGCTGACACACTGAAACCATACTCACAGAAAACTAGTCAATCTAATCACACTAGGACCACAGCCTTGTCTAACTCAATGAAACTAAGCCATGCCCTGTGGGGCCACCCAAGACAGGCAGATCATGGTGGAGAGGTCTGACAGAATGTGGTCCACTGGAGAAGGGAATGGCAAACCACTTCAGTACTCTTGCCTTGAGAACCCCATGAATAGTATGAAAAGGCAAAATGTTAGGATACTGAAAGAGGAACTCCCCAGGTCAGCAGGTACCCAATATGCTACTGGAGATCAGTGGAGAAATAACTCCAGAAAGAATGAAGGGATGGAGCCAAAGCAAAAACAATACCCAGTTGTGGATGTGACCAGTGATAGAAGCAAGGTCTGATGCTGTAAAGAGCAATATTGTATAGGAAGCTGGAATGTCAGGTCCATGAATCAAGGCAAATTGGAAGTGGTCAAACAAGAGATGGCAAGAGTGAACATTCTAGGAATCAGCGAACTAAAATGGACTAGAATGGGTGAATTTAACTCAGATGACCATTATATCTACTACTGCAGGCAGGAATCCCTCAGAAGAAATGGAATAGCCATCATGGTCAACAAAAGAGTCCAAAATGCAGTACTTGGATGCAATCTTAAAAACGACAAAATGATCTCTGTTCGTTTCCAAGGCAAACCATTCAATATCACAGTTATCCAAGTCTATGCCCCAACCAGTAACGCTGAAGAAACTGAAGTTGAACGATTTTATGAAGACCTACAAGACCTTTTAGAACTAACACCCAAAAAAGATGTCCTTTTCATTATAAGGGACTGGAATGCAAAAGTAGGAAGTCAAGAAACACCTGGAGTATACAGTCAAATTTGGCCTTAGAATGTAGAATGAAGCAGGGCAAAGACTAATAGAGTTTTGCCAAGAAAATGCACTGGTCATAGCAAACACCCTCTTCCAACAACACAAGAGAAGGCTCTACACATGGACATCACCAGATGGTCAACACTGAAATCAGATTGATTATATTCTTTGCAGCCAAAGATGGAGAAGCTCTATATAGTCAGCAAAAACAAGACCAGGAGCTGACTGTATTGCCGAAATCAGACTTAAATTGAAGAAAGTTGGGAAAAATGCTATACCATTCAGGTATGACCTAAATCAAATCCCTTATGATTATACAGTGGAAGTGAGAAATAGATTTAAGGGCCTAGATCTGATAGACAGAGTGATGAACTATGGAATGAGGTTCGTGACATTGTACAGGAGACAGGGATCAAGACCATCCCCATGGAAAAGAAATGCAAAAAACGCAAAATGGCTGTATTGGGAGGACTTATAAATAGCTGTGAAAAGAAGAGAAGTGAAAAGCAAAGCAGAAAAGGAAAAATATAAGCATCTGAATGCAGAGTTCCAAAGAATAGCAAGAAGAGATAAGAAAGCCTTCTTCAGTGATCAATGCAAAGAAATAGAGGAAAAGAACAGAATGGGAAAGACTAGAGATCTCTTCAAGAAAATTAGAGATACCAAGGGAACATTTCATGCAATGATGGGCTCCATAAAGGACAGAAATGGTATGGACCTAACAGAAGCCGAAGATATTAAGAAGAGATGGCAAGAATACACAGAACTATACAAAAAAGATCTTCATGACCCAGATAATCACGATGGTGTGGTCACTCATCTAGAGCCAGACATCCTGGAATGTGAAGTCAAGCGGGCTTTGGAAAGCATCACTACGAACAAAGCTAGTGGAGGTGATGGAATTCCAGTTGAGCTATTTCAAACCCTGAAAGATGATGCTGTGAAAGTGCTGCACTCAATATTCCAGCAAATTTGGAAAACTCAGCAGTGGCCACAGGACTGGAAAAGGTCCGTTTTCATTCCAATCCCAAAGAAAGGCAATGCAAAAGAATGCTCAAACTACCACACAATTGCACTCACTTCACATGCTAGTAAAGTCATGCTCAAAATTCTCCAAGCCAGGCTTCAGCAACATGTGAACTGTGAACTTCCTGATGTTCAAGCTGGTTTTAGAAAAGGCAGAGGAACCAGAGATCAAATTGACAACATCTGCTGGATCATGGAAAAAGCAAGAGAGTTCTAGAAAAACATCTATTTCTGCTTGATTGACTATGCCAGTGCCTTTGACTGTGTGGATCACAATAAACTGTGGAAAATTGTGAAAGAGATGGGAATTCCAGACCACCTAACCTGCCTCTTGAGAAACCTATATGCAGGTCAGGAAGCAACAGTTAGAACTGGACATGGAACAACAGACTGGTTGGAATAGGAAATAGGAAAAGGAGTACGTCAAGGCTGTATATTGTCACCCTGCTCATTTAACTTCTATGCAGAGTACATCATGAGAAACGCTGGGCTGGAAGAAGCACAAGCTGGAATCAAGATTGCTGGGAGAAATATCAATAACCTCAGATATGCAGATGACACCACCCTTAGCCTGTTGATGAAAGTGAAAGAGAAAAGTGAAAAAGTTGGCTTAAAGCTCAACATTCAGAAAATGAAGATCATGGCATCGGGTCCCATCACTTCATGGGAAATAGATGGGGAAACAGTGGAAACAGTGTCAGACTTTATTTCTTTGGGCTCCAAAATCACTGTAGATGGTGACTTCAGCCATGAAATTAAAAGAAGCTTACTCCTTGGAAGGAAAGTTATGACCAACCTAGATAGCATATTCAAAAGCAGAGACATTACTTTGCCGACTAAGGTCCGTCTAGTCAAGGCTATGGTTTTTCCTGTGGTCATGTATTGACGTAAGAGTTGGACTGTGAAGAAGGCTGAGCACCGAAGAATTGATGCTTTTGAACTGTGGTGTTGGAGAAGACTCTTGAGAGTCCCTTGGACTGCAAGAGGATCCAACCAGTCCATTCTGAAGGAGATCAACCCTGGGATTTCTTTGGAAGGAATGATGCTAAAGCTGAAACTCCAGTACTTTGGCCACCTCATGCGAAGAGTCGACTCATTGGAAAAGACTCTGATGCTGGGAGGGATTGGGGACAGGAGAAGAAGGGGACGACAGAGGATGAGATGGCTGGATGGCATCACTGACTCGATGGATATGAATCTGAGTGAACTCCGGGAGATGGTGATGGACAGGGAGGCCTGGCGTGCTGCGATTCATGGGGTCGCAAAAAGTCAGACACTACTGAGCGACTGAACTCAATTGATCTGAGTCTGGGTAGTCACACCAGGGTTTGTCTCCCAAGGGTGCCTCCTCCTGGGGGCCTGACTCAGAGATGTCGGAGCAGGACACGAGAGGGGCAGGTTACCCACAGGTTCACCGTCACAGGCCGAGACAACACCGGGTCCTGGTCCACCTCATACAGGTGCTGGAGCCGCAGCAGGACACGGCGGAGGTCTGCCTTCGGCTCGTGCTTTCGGTCTTGGGGACAGAAGGAAGGTGGCATGAGGACACAGTCTCGGCCTGGCACTTTACACTCTCACCTCCCTTTCACATCTTCACCCTCCCTCAGAGGCAGCTAACACAGCCCCACTTTGCAGATGACCAAACAAGGCTCAGAGAGGGGCCGGCACTTGCCCAGACACACAGCTGGTGTGCATTAAGGAGGGAGGACTCCAACCCAGGTGCAGCCAAAGTGGTCACCTCCCACCACCCACACTGGGGCCGTTGCTGAAGTCTGGAAAGTCTTCGTTCTTATTCACTGGTGAGGTCCTCATTGGGCCTGTCCCTCCAGCCTCCTGTTCTCTGGAAGATTCTCTCTGCCTCAGCCCCTCTGAAGGGGGGTGTGGCCTTGTAACCCCGAAGATGAGGCACCATCACAAATGTGACTGTACACAGTCACTGAGGTGTTATTTCTGCCACCGAGACATAGGAAACGTGTTATAATACAGCCTCCATCTTCTGGTCCTTTGAGACCAGATGAGGAGGGCAGTCCTGCCAATCCCGCAGAACACGGGGACAAAATGACCTATGCTGTGGGAGGATGGTGATGCTGTGGGTCCTTGTTACTGCAGCCTAAGAGGTCTGCAAATTCTCTTCTCTCCATTTGTAAAGCCAAGGTTAGGGACTGGAGCTCTAGAATCAGGGAAGGACTTCTCGGTGCAGAACTTGAAGTTGACGAGCATAATGGTGATGAAGATGGTGGTGACGATAATGATAATGATGGCAATGATCATGCTGGTGGTGATTCCTTGAGGTTTCAAGCAACATGAGGGGCGGCAGGCCTCACAGCATCCCTTGTGGCTGTGGCTCCCCTGGCTCAGTCTATACCAACCTCTCTCTAACAGGATGGACTTGACCAGCCCAGCCACTTTCATCTACAGAGTTGAGCCAGCAATTCAGCAACACCCCTATATCAGGGACAAAGATGACCTTTGGCTTCTGCCTCTTTTTCCTCCTCCTCATTCCACAGACACTTACACTGGAGGGTGACAGCCCTTGGTGGGTCTCTGAGAGCAGAAGAGCAATTGAGGCATAGTGAGCCATGCCGTTGAGATACATGCAGTGTAACAGAGCAGGTACAGTGGAGCAAACGCCTTGGTGATATGAATAATGGGTACCTGGCAGTTGTTTCCTCCTCCAGGAAGCCATTCCTGATCACCTGCTGGGGGCTTCCCTCTGTACACAGTCACTGCATCTGATATTATCCAGACCCACCTTGTTCCTGCTTGCTGAGTGATCTGCCTCCCTGTGGGCCTCAGATCCCTCATTGGGCAGATAAGGAAACCAGGTGACCTCACAGAGCCTGGACAACTCTGAGGAGGGCCCTTTGTCTGGTGAAGGGTTGGAGGACCAGGCTGACATGGGGAGGCAGGAGTGAGTCTGGACACCTGAACACCTGCCGCACCTTTCTGGAGAGTCTGCAGGTGCTCTGTGTGGTTTGAGCTGTACTTCCAGCCGGGGATGCTGAGGATCTGCAGGTGGATGCCTGGAGGCAGCGTCACAGCCTTTTGCTTCCAGGGACCTGAGCCATGCGGGGCAATCTCTGAAAGGCAGATGGACAACAAGGAGAGGCTTTGGGCCAAACTCTCCTCCTGACTCTCACAGCTTGCCACACTAAGTCCCCCACTTCAGCTGATCTCACTCCCTCCCACCTGTGGCCCACACGGCCGGCAGCCTGAAGCACCTGTTGGTGCAAACGCCCCAGCCTGCCTTGAATATCTGGTCCAGTCAGTTCAAACTGCAGACTGGGAGATGGGAGCAGAGAGAAGACGCCATTTCTTCAAGAACTTGCAGGGAGTTCAGACAGAGACCTGCTCTGAGAACAAGATGTCAGACGCCAGCTCCCGTGCTGTCATCTATCGCTGCCTCTGCCCAGAGGGACTCAGCCCTCCACTTCCAGGAGATGCTCTGTTCAACTCTGGGCTCCAGCTGGAGCTGCCATCTCTTCACAACTCCCAGGCCTCAGTGATTGGCCAGGCTTGGGTCACGTGATTCGATCTGGGCCAATCAGAACCTCTCCCTGGCATCTCTGCTCTTGAAACAGGAGGGTCAAGACTGCTTCCCTGGGGCTTCCTTGGTGGCTCAGACGGTAAAGAAACTGCCTGGAATGCAGGAGACCCAGCTTCGATCCCTGGATCAGGAAGATCCCTGGAGGAGGAAATGGCAACCCATTCCAGTATTCTTGCCCGGAGAATTCCTTGGATAGAGGAGCCTGGTGGGCTACAGTCCGTGGGGTCGCAAAGTCAGACGTCACTTAGCGACTAATACACACACACACACACACACACACACACACACACACACACAACTGTATGACCTTTAACAAGTCATTGAACCCTCTTTGCACCTCAGGTTGCTCACATTTAAAATGAGAGGCCTGCATCTGAGGCCCCTGATCACTTCCTGCCCCATAGTAGCCCAGATCCCTGCGGGCACCAGCTCAGCCCCAGTGCTAGACAGGTCAGCTCGCCCGGGGCAGTGATGACAGGTGCACTGAAAGGACCCCCCACCTCACCGTTCATCTCTCTGAGCATCACGACAGGCCGGTGCTGCAGGGCCAGCCCACTCCTCTGGTGCAGGCCACTGGTGAGGGCCCTGGATCCCAGAAGGAGCCAGAGCACTGGGTGGATGACCGAGGTGTCATTCAGTGTGAGGTTGTTGCCCAGGGCACCCTTGTCATTGTTCCACAGCCGCCGGTGGAGCATGACCTGCAGGGGACAACTGTCTGACTGGGCCTGCCTGGGCCCTGGGGTCCCCGAGAGTGACCAGCAGGGCCTCCTCCTACCTCCACCTGTCCGTTCCTTTGGCTGGAGATGCCGTGTGCCTGTGTGGAGAGCAGCACCAACCTGCTGCGTCTGCTCTGGATGAAGGCTGACTGGACCATGGGGTAGTAATTCTGTGGACAGAAACATTGGCAGGTTGGTGGTGGGGGCAGTGGGCCAGGTCAGCCAGCAGGTCCAGGGTCTCCCTCTGGCCCCAGGTGGCCTCCTGCATGGGCGCAGCAGCAGCCCAGGGTGGTGTGGTAGTGAGGGGAGGGGCTCGGACTTGTGAGATGGACACACTTGGATTCAAATCCAGCTCCACCGCTTCCTGACCTTATGCCCTGGGGGACTCAGCCTGCCAAGCCTCAGTTTTCCCATCTGTAAAATGTGCCCCGAAGGTCCCCCTAGTGCAGGGAGTGAATGAGACATTTGTACCCATCCAGCCTGGGATGCCCCCAGCCAGTGGTTCCCAAGTAGAAAGGGGCTGGTGTCTGGGCTGGAAAGTGCTCATACAATCTTTCGTTCTATTTGTTTGTTCTATTGGGGCAAAATGACCTGTGTTGATGGTCCTGGACCCTCTGGATCCCAGACCACGGTGGGTGAGGACCAGCCACAGAGATGAAGGGACAGAAGCTCATGGAAGACAGAGCAGTGGGGAACCACATCCCTTCTCAGGGCCCCAGTGGAAGGAGAGACAACTAACAGGGACAGAGGCTCAGGAGGCGCCCAGCATGGCGCTGCCCCTGGATCATCCCAGCGCTCAGCACAGATCTGGGGGAGGTCGCTGTCTTCCCAGGAGAGCACCAAGGCCCAGGGACACCTTGGGACGCACCCAAGGTCACGCTGATGGAGGGCAAGGCCCTGGGAGCTGATTGAATTTGGAATTCAGCCCCTGCTCAGCTCTCCCTGGAAGACAGGCTGTGACTCATCTCAGAGCAGCCAGGGAGGGTCACACGCTATTCAGGCCTAGACAAGTACCAGGTGCATAATCCTCAAGCAACCCCCAGTAGGTCACCCATTGACCGAAGAGAACCTGCGGGGCACCCAGGAAACCTCAGGGACACACCTCATACGTGGTGGCTCCAGAACTCTGAGACCAGGTCTGAACATGCCTGGGCCACAGGCCTGAGGGGCAGACACCCTAAGGGAGATGCTCTGGAGCTTAAGGGATCTCTCCTGCCTTCTGAAAACCTGCCATCAGGACTATATCTCTGGCTGCTGTGCCCCCAGGACAGCTCAAGACGTACCCGAGCGATGGTGTTGCTCTTGTAGTTCCTGTAGGACCTGCGCTGCACCTGGTAGCCGTTGTTGTCCGAGTAGAGAACTCGCCCCGTGTCCAGCTTGGTGCTTATCCTCAGGATGGCCTCGCGGTTCAGCTCCAAGGGGCCCACCCGGTACTCCTGCTCTATGCGATGGCAGAGCAGCTCCCCATCAGAGCCCTGGGGTCCATGGGCCAGCTGGGAGTAGATGGCGAATGTGGGCTCACTATCGTTCACCTCCCTGGAGGAGAAGCAGGACAGGTAGGTCAAGCCTGAAGAGTCTTCTGGATGCCCCGCCCTTCTCCTTTCTTCCTTCCTCTCCTTCTGTTTCCCCCCCTCCATCCTTCCTGCAGGTTGGGGGCCGGGTAGCTTGCTTGGGCAATAGAACAGGAGGGACCCTGTCCTCTGAAGACTGGTTATCCGACCAGGCCTGGGGGCTCTGTCTGTCCTGCTCATGAAAACACAAGAACTGCTCTCGTGTCTAGGTCACTGCCACCGTGGGCTCCTGTCCCACCTCTGGACTTAGGTCCCACCAAGGTGACACAGCACAGGCAAGCAGAGCAGGACTGCAGAGACTGGAGCAGCTCATGACTTCATCGAACTTCCATGGAGGAAGGACCGTGTGCCAAGCCCAGGTCCAGGAGCTGGGTGTCTGAAGCATGACGGGCCCTCATTTCCTCATTCCCCTGCCTGTGAGCACCTCCATGAGCTGAGCACAAGCAGGAGGCCGCCCTCACCTGTAGAAGTACTGCCGGATCTCAGTCACCAGCGGCCCCTCCACGATCTCCATCCTCACAGCCTCCCACGCTGGCTCTGCTCTACCATTGGGTGTAAACACATAATTATCTGAAACGGGGCCATGATTGACATCACTCTTCACATGATACTCCCTAAAACTCTGGGTCACCCGTACTGTCCGGTTACTCTGCCTGCACAGAAAGGAAAGAGAAAAGAGTGTCATCGTCATGGACAATGTGCCATCCTTATGCTAGAACCAGGCTCACAGAGACTCTGTGGAGATGCCAGCCTGGAACCAGGGGTGGACACAAACAACCTCATCAGCTCTTCAGTGACAGCTATGAGGTCACTGAGTGAAGTCCACACACTTGGCTTGGAGGAGAGCTGGCTGGACCCACCAGAGCCCACACAGCATCAGACCCTATCTGTGTCCAGGACTGGATTCCACAGAGGAGGGCACACAGGCTTCAGTGCAGGCTCCTGGGGATACAAGTAGAGAGTGTATCATGCCTGCAGAGGCTTTGTCTTCGCTAGCCAGGCCCCATTATCCTAGATGCCAGCAGGGGGATACCTACTCCTTCAGGAGGTCATCAAGCCAGGACATCGTGGAAGCCTGTCACACTGGTGCTGTCCCCATGTCACTTGCCAGGGCCTTCAGTTAACCCTTCATCCTCTTCTCCGGACCCTCACAAGTACGGATTATGAACACATCTCAGGGCAGAGGCATAGCCCTCTGGGAGATGCGACCTCACTTCCTGAGATCCCACACACAGGAAATGCCAAGAAGAACTCAAAGTCACACTCCATTCTCACTCCCTTAGGTTAGGACTGGTGGCATGGATACGCCAGGGATAAGGGAGGAATGGGCTCAGAGCCTTGCACACATGGGTTTGCGCTGTCGCCCTGGGTGTGGCCTACGCAAAGGCACAGCTATGCGCTTGCATCCCAGCTGGCCCTGTCTGGCCGCAGGGGTTGAAGAAGTGCCATGTCTGTGCTCCTTGCGGATTTCTGTAGGGTTCTTGTGGCCAAGGGAAAAAGAGGTTTTGGAGGAGTGCCCTCCTGAGCTCCTTAGAAGAGGGGAGGAGGAAAAGAACCCTTTTCATTAGTCTGGCACCCAGGCCTTTCTCATCTGACCCCAGGCCTCCACCCCTGGCTTCCTTGCATAAGAGGTCCTCTCAGTGCCATGTTGAGACTTGCAAGTCAAGCCCCACTATGGGAGACATTCCCAAGCCATGCACCTGATGATGGATGTGTATCTAAAAATAGGAAGAACTCATATTGTTGTTGTTGTTCAGTGGGATAATACATGTCCAACTCTCTGTGACCCCATGGGCTGCAGCACAACAGGTTCCCCTGTACTCCACTTTCTCCCAGAGTTTGTTCAGATTTATGTCCGTTGAGTCAGGGGTGCTATCCGAGCAACTCACCCTCTGTCACACCATTCTCCTTTTGCCTTCAATCCTTCCCAGCATCAGGGGCTTTTCCAATGAGTCGTTTCTTCACATCAGGTGGCCAAGGTATTGGAGCTTCAGCTTCAGCATCAGTCCTTCCAATGAATATTCAGGGTTGATTTCCTTTAGGATGGACTGCTTTGATCTCCTTGCAGTCCAAGGGACTCTCAAGAGCCTTATCCAACACCACAGTTCAAAAGCATCAACTCTTTGGCACTCAGCCTTCTTTATGTTCCGGCTCTCACATCTGTACGTGACCACTGGAAAAACCATAGCTTTGATATATTTTGGACTTCCCTGCTGGCTCAGATGGTAAAGCATCTGTATATAATGCAGGAGACCCAGGTTCGACCCCTGGGTCGGGAAGATGCTCTAGAGTACTCTTCTTGGAAAATCCCATGGACAGAGGGGCCTAGTAGGCTAGAGTCCATGGGGTCACAAAGAGTCAGACACTACTGAATGACTTCACTTCTACTTCTTCTTGATATATATGGACCTTTGTTGGCAAAGTGATGTCTCTGCTTTTAATACACTGTCTAGGTTTATCAAAGCTTTCCTTCCAAGGAGTAAGCATCTTTTAATTTCATGGCTGCAGTCACCATCACAATGATTTTGGAGCCAAAGAAAATCAAATGTGTCATTACTTCCATTTTTTCCCCTCCTATTTGCCATGAAGAGATGAGACCAGATGCCACGATCTTAGTTTTTTGAATGCGCAGTTTCAGGATGGCTTTTGCACTTTCTTCCTCACCCTCATCAAGAGGCTCTTTAGTTCCTCTTCGCGTTCTGTCATTAGAGTAGTATCATTTGCACATCTGAGGTTGTTGATATTTCTCTCAGCAATCTTGATTCCAGCTTATGATTCATCCAGCCCAACATTTTGCAAGATACACCCTGTATGTAAGGTAAATAAGCGGGAGACAGTATGCAACCTAGATGTACTCCTTCCCTAGTTTGCAACCAGTCCATTGTTCCATATCCACTTCTAACTGCAGCTTCTTAACCTGCATACATATTTCTCAGGAGAAGGATAAGGTGGTCTGGTATTCCAATCTATTCCAGAATTTTCCACAATTTGATGTGATACATAGTCAAAGGCTTTAATGTAGTCAATGAAGCAGATATTTTCCTGGAATTCCCTTGCTTTTCTATGATCCAATAACTGTTGGCAATTTGATTTCTGGTTCCTCTGCCTCTTCGAAACTGAGCTTGTACATCTGGAAGTCCTTGGTTCGCTTATTGCGGATGTCTGTCTTGAAGGAATTTGAGCATAACCTAGCTAGAGTTGGTGCAAAATAATTGTGACTTTTGCATTGTTGAAATTTGCTGTTTGATACTGGAATATATTCTTTAATGAATGAAGTTATATGTCATTTCAATGTGCATTTCTCACTTTATGCTTTTCTGCTAATGACATTGCTTCCTGTTTGTTTTATATTTATTTTAGGCTACAGAAATGATGTTAGATAAAAAGCAAATGTCAACGATTTTCTTATTTGAGTTCAAAATGAGTTGGAAAGCAGCAGAGACAACTTGCAACATCAACAATGCATTTGGCCCAGGAACTGCTAACAAATGTACAGTAATGTGATGGTTCAAGAAGTTTTGCAAGGTAGATGAGTGTCTTGAAGATGAGGAGAATATTGGCTGGCCATCGAAAGTTGACAACAACCAATTGAGAGCCATTATTGAAGCTGGTCCTCTAACAACCAGGTGAGGAGTTGCCAAAGAATACAGTGTTGGAAATCTATCATCATTCAGCATTTGAAGAAAATTAGAAAGATGAAAAAGCTTAACAAATGGGTGCTGGCAACCCACTCCAGTACTCTTGCCTGGAAAATCCCATGGACAGAGGAGCCTGGTAGGCTACAATCTATGGGGTTGCAAAGAGTCGGACACAACTGAGCAGCTTCACTCACTCATGAGCTGACCAAAAATTTAAAAATCAGCCTTTTGAGTCTCATCTTTTCTTATTCTATACAACAACGATGAACCAATTCTCAATCGAATCATGAAGTGTGGCAAAAGTGGATTTTGTTTAACAACCATCAACAGCCAGCTCACTGGTTATCCGAGAAGAAGCTACAAAATCTTCCCAAAGCCAAACCTGCACTAAAAATGAAAAGTCATGGTCACTGTTTGGTGGTCTGCTGCCCATTTGATCCACTACATCTTTCTATATGCCAGCGAAACCATTACACCAGAGAAGTATGCTCAGTAACTCTCAAATGCTTCCACAACCAGCAGGAGACAGAAAATGCTTTCCAAGAGTTCCTGATATCCTGAAGCACAGGTTTTTATGCTATAGGAATAAACAAACTTCTTTTCTCATTGCCAAAAATGTGTTCATTGTAATGATCCCTATGTTGATTAATAAAGATGTATTTGAGCCTAGTTATAATTATTTAAGGAGCTTCCCGGGTGGCACTAGAGGTAAAGAACCCACCTGCCAATTCAGAAGATGTAAGCCACGTGGGTTAGATCTCTGGGTTGGGAAGATCAAGTGGAGGAAGGCTCGGCAACTGACCCCAGTATTCTTGCCAGAAGAATCCCACGGACAGGGGAGCCTGGCAGGCTATGGTTCATAGGGCCGAAAAGAGTTGGACATGACTGATGTGACTTGGCATGCATGCACGCACATAAGGGATTTAAAATCCACTGTCTGAAACCGCAAATACTTTTGCCCCCAAAAAACGAATTGTTTTTGAAATGAGCACAGTTGTACAGTAGCTGGAACATTCTTTGGCATTGCTGCTGTTAGGGACTGGAATGACAACTGACCTTCCCCAGTCCTGTGGCCACTGCTGAATTTTCCAAATTTGCTGACATATTGAGTGCAGGACTTAAACAGCATCATCTTTTAGGATTTGAAACAGCTCAGCTGGATTTTCATTACCTCCACCAGCTTTGTTTGTAGTAATTCTCCCTACGTTGAAAGAACTTTTACAACTCCATAATAAAGAACTACCCAGTTTTGAGACGGGCAAAGGATCTAAAAACACATTTCACCAGAGGAGACGCACAAATGGCCAACAGGCCCATGGAGAGATGTTCAATGCCTGTAGTTCTCAGGGCATGCAAATCAAAGTCACAATGAGATGCCACATCATATCCACTAGCATAACTATATCCAAAAGGCAGATAAACCCAAGTGTAGGTGGAGATGTGCAGAAATGGGACCCTCACACACTTGGATAAGAATGCAAAATGGTGCAGCAACGTGGGAAACAGTCCAGCCGTTTCACAAAGAGCTTAACATAAGAGTTTCCTGTGACCTAGTAATTCCACTCCTAGGAACTAACCCAAGAGAAAGAAAAGCTTTTGTCCACACAAAATCTTGTACATTCATATTCACAGCAGCCTTTTTCACCATAGCCCCAGAGTGGAAACCACCCACATGCTCATGAGATGAGGACTGGACAAATGAACCAAGGGATATCTGTCAGAGGAATATTATTGGGCCCTGAAGAGAAATAGAGTTTCACTCACACTGCATTGTGGATGAAACTTGGAAAGTCAGGAAGATAGACAGCAGGACATGAGTTCTCCTGGGAGGCAATGTGTAGGGTTGTGGCTTAGACGTGAGGCATCTGAAGGTGGGCAGGGAGGGGTTGGGAGCTGAAGCTGGTCTTTCAGGGGTTCTGCAAGAGGGGCATGGGGCCTGAGAAGGTGGGCGGGAAGGGGTTGGGAGCTGGAGCTGGCCTTTCAGAGGTTCTGCAGAAGGGGCATAGGGCTCTGATGACAGCTCAAGCTGGCCTGCAGACTCCACCTTTCCCAGCCAGACACTGGGACGGGGTAGCACTCAGAACCTGCTGGGGTGAAACCCCATTTCTGCTGCTCCCCCACACTCTCTGCAGTCTATCCTGCCTCCGTGCCTCATGCCCTCTCAAGAAGGACTTGTGGGCTGACTGGAAGACTGAGCCCCATCAGGGGCAGGGGTGTACTGGTCTGTTCTTTCAGACTGCTGACAGATGACGGGGCTGAGCTCCAGGTGACACTCACTTCACACCAATGCACCCTGCCTTCCTCCCCTTCTCTGTCTGCCTCTTCCTTCTCTTTCCTTACCTCACTTTCTGCCAGATGCTCCCCCAAGCTTCCTGTCCACTCCCCCCACCCACAGACTTCTGCTTTGTTAGGAGACCACATCAGGAAACAGATGTGGATGTGCTGGACAAGAAGCTGAAGAGGAATAGAAACTGCCTGGGATGAAACCTGAGCATGCACACGGAGGCTTCAAACTCTGGGGAGACTTTCCTGGGCTCAGCTGCCAAAGAGTGCTGGTGAGTGAATAAATACTTGAGGGGATGAATGGATGGATGGGTGGATGGATGGATGGAAGGATGGACGGAAGGATGGGTGAATGAATGGGTGGATAGGATGGATGGATACATTGACGGATGATGGACGGAAACGTGCAGGGTTAGGTGCATAGATGAGCGGGTGGGTGAGTGCGCAGATGGATGGGAGTGTGCGTGAAAAGATGGATGTTTGTGGCTCTGAATATTAAAAAGTAGATAATACGACTATTACCAATTCCCAGGATGTGATCTGCAATGCCCCATTTTCCGTGAATCAAACTCTGGAATAAGCAAATTCAAGAACGGCTCTATGGATCTGGCCTAGATTCTCGCTACTAAACATACACCTGATTGCACTGCAGGGAGCTTCCCCACCATCACACTCTCACCCTGCAGCTGAGGAAATGGAGACCCAGGAAGGGCATTACTTGCCCAGGTCCCAGGGTCCTCCTGGCCTCAGAGGCAGCAACAACTGCACCTCACCTCTCCCAGATGCTGTGCATCAGGTTGGTGTCCTTGTCTAGGAATACGGTGTAGCAGTCATTCTTCACAGGCACTAGGCTTCCGCCCACCTGCTTGCCACTTCTCCTGAGTCTAAGTCCAAACCGCCTGGAGCTGGCCAAGGAGGTCACAGGCTCCCCAGTGTCCTCCTGGGGCCTCCTGCTGGGCTGGATGCTATAGTGCCTGTAACTGAGTCCTGGGATCATGGTCAGCACGTGCAGGTCATAGGCAGAGGGCATCTCCTTTGATCTTTGGAACTGAAAGGCATGAGGGACAAGATGAATGATGGATGTCAGATATGGAAGATGCCTTAGTCTCCTTGGAAACCCTGGGCTTACACACCTGGTGAATGGAGTGCTTGCTCTGCACAGAGATAGCTGGGTCATCCATCACTGGGCTGAGCTGCTTTCCTCTCCTGCATCTTCTCTGCACAACAGAATCAGTCCTCGTCCCCCTTCTTCCTTCTCCAGCAGGGCTGCAAACCACCTGCCCTCCTCCCACACTCCTTCCTGTTCCTGCCTCTGAGCCTTTGCTCATTCTGTTCCCTCAACCTGGAAGCCTCTTCCTTGGAGGGTGGACTCTTGTCTCTTAATCCTCCAATTTCCCTGAGGAGGGAGGCTTCCAGGTCACCCCTGCAGGCCTTTCTCCATCTCCACATCATCGGATTCAGGCAAGGGAATTGGGTGACACCACTGAATCCACGTGTGGAGTGGGGGATGGGGCTCACTCGATAGGGCACAGATGTCATCTCTGGGTCCTGTGGGGAGGATTTACGGAGCTATGAGCAAGTTCATGTTGCTTCTTACAGCCTCCAGCCTGGCCTTTCTCTGAACTAGCAGACACCCTGTCCCCACCCCACATGCCATACCTTTCCTGAAGGTTTTCCTTCACCACACTTATCATCTGTCCCTTTCTACACTTTCTTATTTTGTGCCTGCCTGGATCCCCCACTAGAATAGGAGCCCCCTGAGGGCAGGGACTTTTGTCTACTTGGTTGTTAAAGTTTCTCCAGTGCCTAGAGTAACGCCTGACACATAGTAGGTGCTCAAGAATATTGAAGTGCATTGACACTTAGAGAGAGCTGCCTTTGGGTGGGGAGGGGGATGTTTTGTGTTGGGTCAGCTCAACCCACCCCCTCCCCACACCTGACCACAACAGAGGAATCTTCCTCTGCTGTCTCAGTTAAGGACTGCTGCCCTGGCCAACAGGTCATCACTCCGCACTTCAACTCTCTATATCTGTGTCTGTTCCTTGAATTCCATGGGGACTTCAGTGTCAGGGACAAGCACTCAGCTAGGGGCCACGCCAGAACAGACATGCAGTCGTGTTTACTGAATGGCTGACTAATGGCATCACCTCCTCCACCTCATCTGGGAAGGGCTGGTGGGGTGACAGTAGGGTCACTTTTAGACAAGTCTAGCTCCAGGTCTGGGAAGGCCATGGGGAGGGACAACACAGGATGTGGGTGCCTTAGAGAGGCGGTTGGGCCCTACCTGTAATACAGCACCTCCATAAAGATGCACATTTAGGACTTCTGATGGACTTCTCATGCAAAGCGGATATTTTCCTGAGAGCATATATGCTCTCCATGTATCCCAGACCACTGTGAGACCTTATAGGGTAAGCACAGCAGAAGGGACTTCTGGTCAACTCAGATGCCCAAAGCCTAGGGTCAGACCCCTGGGTGGATCCACTGACCCTGATGGTGACTCACCCCATGACACTGTCCTCACGGTGAGGGCAGCATGTCCCATGTTCCCTTTAGATACCCTATGTCTGGGGGCCCCGCGCAGAGCAGGGGCAGCAACAGGGCATGCACCATAGGCGGGGTGTCCCCCTCACCTGTGCAGGCACAGGGTGGCCTGACTCGTCTGTGATGCTGACATTGGGGAATTCCACAGTCAGGGTGATGATGGTGGTGACCGTCCAGGCCAGCGGGTTGTAGACCACTGCAAAGTGTCCCCCACGCTCTGGGCCTGCACACAGAGAACAGGCTCTACTGACTGCTGGACCTGACCCACATCTCATCCCTGGTGCCCCTCGGAACAAGAGAAACGGAGGCAGGTGAGCCTGGCCTGCAGAGTCCAGAGGGAAGGGCAGGCAGACACATGGGCTCCCACGTGCAACTTCCTCCTCATCTGTTCAGGCTGTGTCCTGGATCCCAGGTGGGGTGGGGGAGGCGTCACCCCAGAGATGAGCTCCTCACTCATCTCTTCCTGTCAGCCCACTTTACTGGTGAGGACACAGGTCCAGAGCAAATGGTCAGCTGTCCAAGGTGACCCGTGTCTTAAGGCATGGCTCCAAAGCTTGAGTGCTTGGCAATGTAGACAGAACTCTCTGGACCTTGGAGGATCAGGGTCAATCACCAAAGTCAGCACTGGAGCACTCTTTGGTATGAACCTGGATTCCCTTTCCACTCCTTCCCCACCCCGTATGCCCCAGGCTATGACCATGTTTGATGACTTCTGGATCTGGCCTCCGCCCATGCAGTTCCCATGGCTGGATGCCTTTCTGGGGTCTCCACCTGCCCCTTCCTTGGGGAGCTGCCCCCGTGAGCTCATGGGAATGGCTGGCCTCACCAGACACTGGAAGGACCCAGTTCTACCTCCATTTCTATGCCCATCATCCCCTCCCCACCCCAGTCCCTATGGACAGGATTCCAGTCTGCTGCACTCCTGACCCCAGGGCTCTTCCAGAGTCTGAAGGTAAGATGGGACTGTACACAGAGCAGAGGGCAGAGCTGGGCAGGTGAGGGGAGGGGCAGGGTGGGGAGGGCACAGTGAGAGAGAGCAGGGTGAGTGTGGACCCTGGGAAGGTGGGCGGCCCACATGCTCCTGCAGGGACAACAGTTGTCTCTGTTGGCCCAGGATTTTCAAGGATGAAGCCCGTCAGCTTCAGGCAAATGGAGTGATACTCACTCTCCACCTGTGAAACCCTCATAGACAAAGAAGCTAGTCACATGGCCGCCCAGATGTGATGTGCCTCCAAGCAGAGCTCAGGAGGGAGTGCAGGGGCCAGACTGGCCAAGGTCCCTGAGAAAACTGCATGCGGTCTGCAGAGCTGGGGAGCACTTGGCTAAGGGTCCCAATCCAACCTGTCTGACCCTGGGCAGGGCCATGAGCTGTGTGTTGTGCATGGGTCCTCAGCTATGAAGTGAGGACAGTGACCATTTCAGCTTTCAGGATGTGTGATTCCTGTTAAGTCGCTCAATAGTGTGTGACTTTTTGAGACCCCATGGACTGCAGCATGCCAGGCCTTCCCATCTCTCTCCATCTCCTAGAGCTTGCTCAAACTCATGTCCACTGAGTTGATAATGCCATCCAACCGTCTCATCCCCTGTCATCCTCTTCTCCTGCCCTCAGTCTTTCTCAGTATCAGGCTCTTTTCCAATGAGTCAGCTCTTCACATCAGGTGGACAGACTATTGGAGTTTCAGCTTCAGAATCAGTTCTTCCAAGGAGTATTCAGGGTTGCTACCTTTTAGGATTGACTAGTTTGATCTTCTTGAGTACAAGGGACTCTCAAGAGTCTTCCTCAGCACCATACCATAGTTCAAAAGCATCCATTCTTTTGCACTCTGCCTTCTTTATGGTCCAGTTCTCATATCTGTACATGAACACTAGAAAGACTATAGTTTTGGCTATATGGACCGTTGTCAGCAAAGTGATGCCTCTGCTTTTTAATACCCTCCCTAGGTTTGTTGCCGGGAGCCAGTGTGAGGAATCCCGCCCGTGACAAGGTCATGAGGAAGGAAGCTGACATACGCAAGGCGTGCTCAGACTTCAGGGACCCCTCTGGAAATTCCTAAGCATGTACCCCAATAAAAATCTGCCAGCTTTTGTGCTCTGCTTTTCCACTCTTCTGACATTTTCTGGAAAAAGTCAATTCAGGGCTTTAGTCTTCTGCATTTGAAAGAGTGTTTCAATCCAAAAACCCCTCTGATGGCTTTCTAGCCTGCCTGCAGGACTCGTACAGCTGCGCGTGTGAATGTTTGAGGCCTCCTGACCGCAGGAGGCACAGGAAGCTTAAAACATCCTAGGAATGTAGGAGCTTCCGAGGAGTCAAAATCTTTAGAATAGGACTGATTAAAGGTTTCATTTGTTGAGTCAATATTTGCTGCCAAATTTTCACATCCTTTAGTTGTAGATATAGTTAGAAAAACAAGTAGTAGACCTTGTATTAGCAACATTAGATCTTTGAGTTAAGTACCTTCTTTGTTATATCCCACTGCACCTTTGTTCTATAGAGATGTAACTTTAATGTTAATACTTTAAGGAGATGTAGATTAAAGAAAAACACTTCAGGGGAAACAAGATTAACATTCATTAAGGAAGAGAGCCAAAAAGTGTTAACAAGCCTCTTGGCCAGAAGATAATGTAAATCACCTGAGACCTTTTGTATACCAAATGATGTATAGAAAGAGCCTGAGCTGCGAACGCTACATAATCTTGTGTTACCCATTGATCTCTGTGTTTTATCAAAAGTATAAAAGGCCTTCTGAACAATAAAGGATGGGGCCAGCTTCGGGGGCCAGGGGCCGGGGGCCAGCTTCTTGGACCAGCTTCTCTAACTAGTCTCCCGGCCTGGTTTCTTGGGACTCTGGTTCCCCCCGTGTCTCTCTCTCTCTTTCTTCTTCTCTCTCTTTCCCTCTCTCTGCTCTTTACTTTAACTTCAGGCTGAATCTCCATCTGGGGCGTGGAGGCTCGCCAGGTCTACTTACTTGCCCTGGCTGTTAAGACCCGCGAGAAAGGGAGCTTAAGGCGAGGCACCCTTAGATATTCAAGCGGGCGCCGGTGGCCCTACGTAGATGGTGCAAATTCCTTGTCTGGAATATTGGCCTTCCGCGTAAACCAAGCTATTCAGCCCTCTTCCTCCACTTAATCTTCTTACTACACTATAGTTTCTTAATCTAATCTTACTTTAATAAATAAACAAGTCTTTCCACGCCGACGCCGTCCACCCTTCGAATTCCCTGGATCCACCGGGGCTGGACCCCGGCGGTTTGTCAAGGCTTTTCTTCCAAGAAGTAAGGGTCTTTTAATTTTATGGCTGCAAGTCACCATCTGCAGTGATTTTGGAGCCCAAGAAAATAAAGTCTTCCACTGTTTTCATTTTTCCCCATCTATTTGTCATGAAGTGATGGGACCAGATGCCATGATCTTCATTTTTTTTGAATGTTGAGTTGTAAGCCAGCTTTTTCACTTTCCTCTTTTACCTTCCTCAAGGGGCTCTTTAGGTCCTCTTCACTTTCTCCCATAATGGTGGTGTCATCTGCATATCTGAGGTTATTGATTTTTCTCCTGGCAATCCTGATGCCAGTCTGTGCTTCATCCAGCCCAGCATTTCACATGACGCATTGCGCATGTAAGTTACATACGCAGGGTGACAGTATAGAGCCTTGATGTGCTCCTTTCCCAATTTTGAAGCAGTTCATTGTTCCATGTCCGATTCTAAATATTGCTTCTTGACCTGCATGCAGGTTTCCAAGGAGGCAAGTAAGGTGGACTGGTATTCCTATCTCTTGAAGAATTTTCTGCAGTTTGTTGTGATCCACACTGTCAAAGGTTTTAATGTAGTCAATGAAGCAAATGTAAATGATTTTCTGGCATTCTCTTGCTTTTTGTGATCCAAGGGATGTTGGCAGTTTGATTTCTGATCCCTTTACCTTTGCTAAATCCACCTTGTACATCTGGAAGTTCTCCATTCACATACTGCTTAAGCCTAGCTTGAAAGATTTTGAGCATAACCTTGCTAACATGCAAAATCAGCACAATTGTGTGGTCATTTGAGCATCTTTGGCATTACTGTTCTTCGGGATTGGTATGCAGACTGACTTTTCCAGTCTTGTGGCCACTGCTGAGTTTTCCAAATTTGATGGCATGCTGGGTGCAGCACTTTAACAGCATCATCTTTTAGGATTTAAAAGAGCTTAGCTGGAATTCAGTCACCCCCATTAGCTTTCTTCATAGTAATGCTTCCTAAGGCCCACTTGACTCACACTCCAGGATGCCTGACTGTAGGTAAGTGATCACACCATTGTGGTTATCAGGTCATTAAGTGTTACATTAAATTGTGCAAACAATATGTTGGCAACATCCAGAATGTGTTAGCATTTTTCCCTCCCTCTAGGAACAACAGCCCTTCCTCAATCATAGAGAGGAAACAGGGCTCAGAGAAGTGAAGGCACCTGCCCAGCTCACACTGAAATGAGGGCCTCCACTGAATGGGACTTGAGTCTGACGTTCAGATATCCTGGTCCATCCCCTGACCCTCAGGCTCTCTTCTCAGAATGGGGCAGACGCCTGCCAGGGCTCACTGTGCCCCTAGGGGCCTCACTTACCCGAGTGGGCTGGAGACCTGTCCTGGATGATCGAGGCCATCAGCTTGTGCACCCCTTCCATCCTGGTGCTCAGGTTCTCTACAAACATGTCACCAACCTTGACAGCATGAGTCCCAGTGATGGCATCATGGTGCTGGACCTGGGCCCCCAGCAGAGCAGAGCAAGAGTGGGGTCAGGCCGGCCTCTCCTCAGCACCTGCTGTCCTGATGCCCACTGGGCCCTGACTCCCCTTCCCTCTCAGCAGGTGTTGCTGGAGAATTGGGGTTTTCTCATCTGTAAAGTGGACCTGTAGTGACCATGGACTGGGAGGTGTGCTGGGTTGGGAAGGGGGAAGCACACAGCCCAGGAGGGTCCAACCCTGTCCTGTCTCTACGAGGCACTGCATTACCTCGGAGACTGCCCAGCGGAGCTGCTGGAGCTGCTGCAGGCCCCAGGCCGGGTCCAGGAACCAGTGGGGAGCCAACAGCACGTAGCGTGTGAACATGGACTCCCCGGCATACAGCAGAGCGCTGGCTCTCCTCACCAGCCCCTTGAGACCACTTCGGGAGGCGTAGAATCCAGTCCAGGCATGAAATAAATCTAGGAGCAAAGGCCAGGAATGGGTGTGAGGTCCTGCCCACAGAGGCCCCTGAGCCCCATCTGGGAAATGCTGAGGAAGATGAGGTCAGAGATGGATCTGCCTGGGTTCCCGTAGATACAGTCTAGGCCTGGGATGATCTCAGGGTTCCTGGTCCAGCCAAGTTAGCAATGGTACAAGATCCCTGGAAGGCCTAGGCAGCTGGTAGCATCAGGCGGGGCTGGGGCAGGCCTGGAGAATCCCAAGTGCTGAAGGACTGTGGCAAGGACAAGATACCCAGTGTGCACCTGGGCCCCTGGAATGGCCTGTGGGGAAAGGCCCTGGAATGGGGGATGATGGCAAGACCCAGAGGGAAGGGCTGGAGTGTGGCAGCCCTGTATACCTCTAAGGACAAAAGAGATCCTTTGCTGGCCTGCATCTCAGTAGGTCCCTCTGTCTGCCTATCAGGAATGAATGGCATGGGGGTGGGAGCTGGCATACCCCTGGAGCTACTTCCCTGACCCTGGACAGAGTTCAAAGCAGGATTGGGAGGAAACATGCCAAGCACATGAGGTCTGAGCTGTCTCTCAGCAAGTGTTTCATCTCCCACTCTTCTCGACTCCTATGGCTTCTGCAGACTGTGCTGTGCCTTCACTTCAAACACTCTCTTGCTGAGTGCTCCCGGTTAGGCCCTAGGGCTGGGCAAAGGTGGCTGGGTGGCAGGGCCTGGTCAGGGTCCCTGGGCTGCCCTGGCTCATGGAGTCCTGGCCACAGTCTCTCCCCACACCCACACCCCCTAGCTCCTCTTTCTCTGCAAAAGGGAGCAGGACAACAAGGATCTTTGAAGGATTCTGGCATTGTATGCAGTAAGGGTTTCAGATGTTCAATAATTTCACCAACACCTTCCCCCGCAGATGCCCTGAGCAAGGGCTGGACTGGGCTGTGGAGGGCATTTCTGTCTCCCCAGCTGTCAGTGGGAGGCTGTGTGTGCATAATTCCTGTCTGGCTTACAGATAGAGGAGCTGGACCTTCTAGAGGGTCCGCTTGGAGGTGGGTAGGGCTGGACCAGGAAGAGGCACTGATGCTGGGCTTCCTTCAGGGCATCATGCCCTGGGCTAGCTTCCTCAGCATGGAGTGCCCACAGCATGTCCAGGATGGCACCTGGCCTCCCAGGATGGAGATGCTGCTGTCAGTGTTAACAGCTGCATCTGCTGAGCTCTGGCTCTGGCCCAGGCACTAGGCTAAGGGCTCTCCTCATCTCACTTCATTCTCACACTGGATGCGCTAACCAAGATGAACGTCCCTGCTTTCCTGACACGGAACGGTTCCACGGTGCATACAACCCACCACAAGGCTCAGTCCATGACCTTTCACCCTGAGCCTTGCTGGCCACAGCCAAACCCGTCCTGGCCTCCAGGACACAGGTTTGTGGGAGACAAGGTCCCCCAATAATGCCTCTGTGGCAATAGGTGAAAAGCGGGACCCTGAGGGGAAGAGGAGACAGCCGATCGAGACTTAAGGTCAGGAAAGGCTTCCTGGAGGAGGTGACACGCATGCATGCATGCTCAGTCGTGTCCGACGCTGTGGCCCCACGGACTGTAGCCCACCAGGCTCCTCTGTCCATGGGATTTCCCGGGCAAGAATCCTGGAGCGGGTTGCCATTTCCTCCTCCGAGGGATCTTCCCGACCCAGGGGTCCAACCTGCATCTCCTGTGTCTCCTGCATTGGCAGGTGGATTCTTTACCACAAGCACCACGTGGGGATCAGAGGAGGCGACACTACAGGACAATTGGGACTTTGCAGGAAGAGGAGGTGGGCACGGGCCAGTCCTCCGGCAGCACTGCAATAAAAGGCAGAGACGGGACCTGCTGCATGTGGACAGCGTGCGAGGCTCTGGGAGCTAGGAAGAGGGCAGAGTGTGGAGGGTGTCAGGCAGGAGGGTCAGGGCCTGTACCTCCCCCAGATCCCCTAGCAGGCTCCAAGCAGGGGCCTGAGCAGGCACTGAGTTTGGGGGCCCCTTTCCTCCCTGGCACCGAATCCCTCCCTGATCCCCCACCAGAGGCTCCTACCTGAGGAATAAGGCAGAAAGTCTTGGTGGTCTCGGACCTTCCAGGAGAGCTGGTGAGCGTGCACAGCCTGGAAGTAGTTTCCCAGCGTAGCATACTACACCGAGATGCCGTGCTGGTATGTGAACTTGTTGACCTCCTCCATTACACGGTCCATGTTGGTGAATTGCAGTGAAGCATTGAAGAACTGCCTGTCACATCCCTGCAGGCCCGGGGACAGAAGCAACGCCCTGCCCTTCTGGGTGCAGAGCCTAGCCTGCAGGGGGAGAGCCCCTCCTATCCCCATGACCACCCGCACTCCCCACGGCGGGCATGAATCCCAGGCCCTGTGCTGGGGTGTGTCTGCCTCTCTGCCATGTTGAGGGTGTTTCCCCGGCACTGGTTTGTCTTACAGCTGCAGCTTTGGACCCTTTCACAACATTCCCCAATTCTGCACACTCTCTAGGGCCACCTTTGGCTGCCAAAATCTCATCTCTTTCTCTATAAGACTTGTGAAATTCCGCATGAGAGATGATTCAGGTTTTGGCTTTCTGTGTCTGATTGACTTCACTTCCTGACTGTTTCTTAAACCCCAGCACATTACTAGATATTAATAACCTTAATTATGGTAAGATACTAAACGTGAATAAAAAGGATAATGGCTTACTTGAATTTACTGACCTTAATTACATCCTCTGAAAGATGCCAAAGTATAAAAACCAATAAATTCTTGGAAATATATAATCTAAACTATGCATAAATAGAAAGAATGAACAATGGATTCCTAGTAATAAAATTGAACCTGGATTCAGATACCTCTCAAGAAACCAATGATCAACTCTCAGTGGAAATTTCTATCAACTATTGAAGAAGAACTGATACACATTCTTGTTAGTCTGTCCCATAAACTAGAACTGGACAGAAAAGTTTCAATATAATTTCTTGGTCAAATACAAGGCCAAGGTCACCCTGACATGAAACTAGGCAAAGAAGCCTCAATATCTCCCAGGAACATAGACACGAAATCAACAACACATTAGCAAAACAAATTCAAATACGTGAAGACAATATTATACCATCTTCAAGCAGGATTTATTCCAGGAATGCAGGGATTGTTCAACATCCTCAAATCAATCCATGTACTACAGCACACTAAGAAAATGCAAGATAAAAATTGTATGATCATCTCAACAGATGCAAAAAAAGCATATGACATAATTCATCTTCCATTTATGATAAAAACTCTCATCAAAGTAGAACTGAATGGAAAGTATGTCATCATTTGAGAGATCTTATATGACGTCTGACAACTGACATCAATTCAAGGATGAAAAGATAAAACCTATTCCTGTGAGATCATGAAAAAGACAAGGGTGATCCCACTCACCACTTATTTAACATGGTTTTATAAAGCATAGAGAGTAGCAAATAGGAAAGGAAAGACATGTAAATTGGAGCAGAACCAGTAAAATTCTCACTAATGGCAATTATAATGGTGTTATAGAAATAAAGATCATATAAAACCCGAAAGACAAATCTTAAATGAATAACAGCAGTAAAGTTGCAAGATAAAAATATCAATACACATAATCACCTGCTCTGGTGTTCCCACACACTAATAACTAATCATCAGAAAGAGAAATGAAGGAAACAATCCGATTTATAGTTATATCAAAAAGGTAAAATACCTAAGAATACATTTCATGGAGCAGGTGACAGCCCTGTACACTGAAAACTAGATGACACGGTGATGATAGAAATGGAGGAAGACACAAGTGAGTGGGAAAACACTCTGTGCTCACGACTGCAAGAAGAGGGCCTCCTTTTCCAAAGCCATCTACAGATTCAATGCAACACCTATGAAAATTCCAAAGACGTTTTTCACAGAAAGAGAACAACCAATCTTTAAATTTGTGAGAACCACAGAAGACTCTGGGTAGTCAGAGCAATCTTTAGTGGGAAGAACAAAACTTGAAACACCGTGCACCCTGATTTCAGACTTCACGGCAAAGTCACAGCAAGCCAAATAGTCTGGCACCAACAATAAAAGATACAGATGGATCAATGGGATAGAATAGAGAGCTCAGGAACAAAGCCATGTGTGTATGGCAATTCTATTACAGCAAAAGGGCAAGAATATAAACTGGGGAAAGGACATCTTCTACCAGAAACAGTCTGGTGAAAACTGAACATCCTCATGTGTAGAATGAGGTGGGACCACTGCCGGACACAGTACTCAAAGAGTAACTCAAGTTAAGCAAAGACTTGATTGTAACTCCTGGAACTATAAGGGCTTCCCTGGTTGCTCAGCTGGTAAAGAATCCACTTGAAATGCAGGAGACTCTAGTTCAATTCCTGGGTTGGGAAGATCCACTGGAGAAGGAATAAGCTACCCACTCCCATATTCTTGGTCTTCCCTGGTGATTCAGCTGGTAATCTGTCTGCAGTGCAGAAGACCTGGGTTCAATCCCTGTGTTGGGAAGATCCCGTGCAGAAGGGAATGGCTACCCACTCCAGTATTCCAGCCTGGAGAATTCCATGGACTGTGTAGTCCAAGTGTTCACAAAGAGTAGGACACGTGAAACTATAAAACCTCCAGAAGGAAGTGTAAGCAGTAAATTCCTTATCACTGGTCTTGATGATGAGTTTTTGGATTGGTACCACGTGGAAAGGGATAAACAAGCACAATCAACAAGCAGACTACATCAAACTAAAAGCTTCTGCACAGCAAAGAAACACCATAAATAAAGACAGCCTAGGAAAGGAGAGAAAATATTTGCAAGTCATAAATCTGAAAAGGGTTAATATCCAAAATATATAAAGAACACACACAAACCAGTAGTAGTAATGCAAACAAGTCAGGTAAAAAATGGACAGAGTTCTTGAAAAGACATTTGTCCAAGGAAGACATGGAGATACCAACAGATGGGAAGAGATGCTGAACAAATAAAATTAGACAGAGGTACAACCTCACAACTATTAGGACAGCTATTGTTTATGAGAAAAGAAACAACTCACGTATGTCAGGATAAGGAGAAAAGGAGACATTCATGCGCTGTTGGCCTGAATGTAAATTGGCCCAGCCATGATGAAAACAGTATGGAGATTCCCCCCAAAATTAATAAAAGAGCTGATTCAGCCATCCCCTCTCTTCATACTTATTCAAAGGCAACAAAAATACTATTTTGAAAAACTTTTGTATCCTCATGTTCACTGCAGCATCATTTATAACAGTCAAGGCGTGGAATCAACCAACCATCAATGGATGATCAGATCAAGAGAACGTGCTTTACATACACAGTGTTATTCACCATCAAAAGAGGAAATCCTGCCATTTGCAACAACATGGGTGGAACTTGAGAGCATTATGCTCAGGGAAACAGTCAGACAGAGGAAGATGAAATACTGTTGGTGTCATGCATATGTGAATTAACGGAAAAGAGAAACCATGTGAAAAATGGGTTCATGTACAGAGAGAACAGATTGGTGGATGCCAAAACCAGGAGGGTAGGGTGGATGCATGATGGAGGCCGTAAGGTACAAATTGCCCTCTACAAAGTTACAAGGTTGTAAGGCTGTACTGCACAGAGTGGAGGCTGTGGTGAGCCATACTCTACTGTTGAATTGAAAGTTGTTACAAGGTAAATTTTAAAGTTTGCATTACAGGAAAAAATTGTGTAACTATTTGTGGTGACAAATATTAACGAGATCTTTGTAGTGATCATATTACAATACATATATATGCAAACATAAAAGTGAAAGTCAAAGTGAAGTTGCTCAGTCGTGTCCGACTCTTTGCAACGCCATGGACTGTAGCCCACCAGACTCCTCAGTCCATGGAATTTTCCAGGCAAGAATACTGGAGTGTGTTGCCATTGCCTTCTCCAGGGGATCTTCCCAACCCAGGGATTGAACCTGGGTCTCCCATATTGCAGGCAGATGCTTCACCGTCTGAGCCACCAGGGAAGCCTCATAAGCATACATACATACATATAATTCTTGAGACAGTAAACATTTCATTGTTTTTTTTTAACTGGCAGCCTGTCAAGCTGCCAAATATTAATATATTTTGATTTAAGTTATCATATCAGTTTTCCTGTTTACCTAATATATACAATTTGTTCAAAAGTTATTAATATTTGCTCATATATACTGGAGTAGGAAATGGCAAACCACTACGCTATTCTTGCCTAGAGAATCCCATGGACAGAGGAGCTTAGAGGGTTACAGTACACAGGATCACAAAGAATTGGCCACAACTGAGTGACTAACACACACACACACACACACACACACACACTCATATATTAAAAATAATTTAACTCCCCCCCCCCAAAAAAAAGAGACAGTTGTACGCAAAGAAAGCAGGCTGTATAGCTTTTCTGATGGCCTGAGCACAAATTCCACTTTCCTAGCTGCCCTGCTAAGTACCTGTGTGGCGTCAGAAAGATTCCCTAACCTCTCTGGCTCTTGGTTCCTTATGAGTAGCAGATAGGACACCATAGGGCCTGCCCCTGTGCCCAGTTGGGCAGAGAAAATGGGGGAGACTCATGCATCCCATAGAAGAGTACCAGGCACACATTGGGTGCTCCATACAGTTTAGCTGTGACAACAGTGGTGACTGGGTGTTGGGCACTGTCCCCTGGGGGTGTCTTTCCCTTCTTGACCTCAAAACCAGCCTATGAAGCAGGTCCTGTCATCATCCCCATTTCACAGATGACAAAAGTGAGGCCCAGAGGGTCCCAAGTCTCACAGCCCCTGAGTAGGGAGCCAGGATTCAGGCCCAGGCCTCTGCTGCCAGCATTGAGAAGGAGAAAGGAGGGGAGAGCTGGGGAGAGGCTGGAGCCTGCGTCGGGGAGGGGATACCTCAGAGGTGGAGGTGGTGGGGGTGATCCAGGGTAGGGGGAGGAGATGGTAGACTGGGTGAGGACTTGAGAAGGAGGACGGAGCCGGGGCTGGGATGGCCTATTGCCTGGATGGACACTGGCCTGGCTAACACTGAGCACCAGTCCCGAGTGGACCCATGTGCTGAGATCGGACGCATGACAGCACACCCTGGGCAGAATTGAGGAACCAGGGCCTGGTTGGGTCCCCAACTTACCCAGGGCCAGAGGAGGTGTGGTGTCTGGAACCAGGTGGCTCGTTCCCCCACGTAGTACAACATGGCCTCAACAAAGGACTGGAGACTTTTCTGAGTGACAGGTAATTGCATGTTGGGGTACCAGCCATCCGCAGGTGGATGTGGGAAGATGGGTTCACCATCCCAGTAAAATCCTTCACTGAGAGAGGGAGAGGAGTATTAGGGGGCCCAGCCCTGAGAAGGGCAGCAGCCCGAGGTCTGGGAGACAAGCAGAGCTCAGCAAGGTCAGAGCATCGGAGCTTCTGTTGCAGACAGGGTGGTGGTAGGCAGATGAGAGCTATGTGGACAGAAGGTGTCACATTTCAGTCCTGCAGGACCTTGGCCACATTACCCTGAAAGGCCCATGATTTTTCAGCTGTTCTGTGGAGCACACACCCTCTGCGCCCCAGTTCTTCCACATGGATCAGGTATGATTTGTGTGATCATTCATTCTTTAGGTGACCTCTGGGTCCATCAAATCTTATTCCAAGAACCCCGAGCAGGGCTGTGACCTAAACGACGCAAGTGAGATATTCACCTTTGCACAAAACTTCGCACTTGCAAAAATCTCAGTATCACCATGATGAGATTTTCACACTTTTGAAATAAAATATAATGAAAAAAACATCATGATGAACAGAATCACAAAATTCTATACAAAGATAGAGCAGTAGCACAAAATCCTCAGACTCCAATATAGCCCGGGAGGCTCTGACCCCAGGAAGGAACCTCAGGGCTCTGGACAGCCGCTGGTGAGGGTCTCGCCATTCATGCTGGGCAGCAAGGAATCACATAGGGGGGCCCATTGACCAGCCCACAGGAATGACCAATTTGAAACACTGTGAACCTCAGTCTCCTGATCATAGAATGTATGAAGATCACTAAGAGGACTGAGTGAAAGTACTGGTGGAAAAGCTGAGAAGCAATGCCAGGTGCAGAGTGGAGCCCAATGTCAGTAACCTGCTAGTGAGTCCCCCCAGGTTCTTCTCCAAGCTGCCCCTTCATCCCACTTCCCCTGTTCATGAGGGCTCAGCCCCTGCCCACAGCCTCGCAGGCACAGAGGGCAGAGGGGACTGGATGTAGAGCTGCCCACAAGACAGCCCACAGCGGGGCTGAGGACACAAAGGCCTTGATACTGCCTCCAGAGCTCAGTGCAGCTGCCCCATGGCTGCTACTGTGGGACCTTGGCTGCACGTCCAGGCCACAGTTGTTCTTTCTGTAAGATGGGTGCTCAGTGTGTGCCCTCAGGGCTGGCCATGAGGGGCGTGGCTGAGGTGGTCCAAGGAGGGTGCTGGGACGGGGACTGGCCAGAGGCAGGTGCTCACGAGCAGTAGCCGAAATGGTCCAGGACGTGTGTGAAGATTTCCTGCTGCGCCGACAGGGATCTGGACCCTCACCACACGAACTGCAGCTGCTGCAAACCCGGAGGGATGGAGTGAGTGCCCGGGGGCAACATGGCTTCCAGCTCCCCCGCTCCAGGCCCCGCCTGAGTTTCATCGCTCACCACCCCCACTGCTCTCAGAGGTTCCGGTCAAGATCCTCCTCTGCTGCCCCTTCCTCAAGGTTCCCCCTGACCTCCCAAAGCCACAGGAGGCAGAGGAATCAGCCCTCCAGATGCTGCCTATCTGCACCTTCATCTGACCCTCCTCAGGGCAGGACTCTCTGCCAGGGCCTGCCAGCCAGGCTGTCTGTAACTCGGCTTGAATGTCCCCAAATATTGTGGAGCTCATTATGGATCATTATAGGTGCAGAAGTGTTTTTCAGTTCTGATGGTTAGAACGTGGATGAGTAGATGCAGCTCACGACTCACCTGGTTAATCTGCATGGCCTCCTTCAGGTCGTAGTCAATCGTGGAGATAACATGGGCATTGAAGCCCGCCAGGGCAAAGAGGGTGGGGGTCGTGGCAGATGCATCAAATGGGTCGACCTGCCAGGAGAATTGTGGTCGAATCCCAAATGTTTCATAGAGAAAGCTGTGTCCTTCTGCAAAGAGATAAAGCTCCTCAGTGACTGAATGGTGGCCCATCACCCCCTCACTCTCTCAGGCTTCGTGCCCTTCTCCAGGGCTGAAATTCTATTCCAGACCAAGCAGGGTCTTGGTGAAACAGATACAAAGTCAAATGGCCCATTCCAGAATTACCTAAATATTCATCTATTTATTCATGATTTTCATGGCATCCCTATGTGCAGAGATCAAGGTGACTGCAGAAGTCCCCAGATTTGAGAATCTATTGGTTAAACTTCCCAAAGATGCTCCTGAAATATAATACCTGAATACTCTGAGCTGGGGCTAAATTCTGCATGTTAGGATGAGAGAACAAAGCCTCAATGAATTCAAGTGCCTGGTGCCAAGTCAAACTGCCCTTCACTGATGAGCTCACCAGTCTGGGACACTGGCTCTGGCCCAGAAGATTCCAGGGTTCTGGGGCAAAAATGAGATCAGATTCACAAACAAGGCCCAACCAGGAGGTGGGTGACTGCTGGGAGGCTGGGGGGAGCCTGGAGTAGACTTGGGGTCTGGTGCAGAGGAGGTGATGAAGTCCACCAGGTGGCTGGACTGGGGGCGGGCTCTGAGGACTCAGGGGCCAATGGGAGCAGCAGATGGTGTGTATGAAACAGAGGAGACCAAGAAGGAGCAGCTGGAGAGGAGGGGGAAGACCTGGGGATGGTGGGTCTGAGATAGGGGGTCAGTAAACTGTGTAGAGCACACCCTGACCCCAGATGGTCTGTCTGAGGAGGGCAGGCCCAATGGGTGTTGATTTGGTGGCCCCTAATTCCACATTCTATTCTTGTCTGGAGAATCCCATGGACGGAGGAGCTTGGTGGGCTACAGCCCACGGGTCGCAAAGAGTCAGACACAACTGAGCGACTTCACTTTCACTTTCACTTTCAATTCCACATTCAGTCTTTACTTCATTCAGGGAACACAAACCCAGTCTAAAGGGATGACTTATCACTAGTCTCATCGGTCATGGCAAGATCATTCACATCTGCCAGACTTTAAACACAAAGAACAAATATTAAAGGCAGCAAGGGGAAAGCAACAAATAACACACAAGGTGTTTCTCATAAGGCTAACTGCACATCCTTTACCAGAAGCTCTGCAGACCTGAAGGAAGTGGCAGGATAGACTTAAAGGGATTACAGGAAAAAACCTGCAACCAAGATTACTCTACCCAGCAAGGACTGCATTCCGGAAAAATCAAAAGCTTTCCAGACAAGCAAAAGTTAACACAATTCAGCAGCACCAAAGCAGCTTTACAACAAACGCTAAATGAGCTTATCTAGACAGAAAACACAAGAGAAAGAATAGACCTAAAAGAAACCCAAAACAAGAAAGTAAATGGTAATAGGATCACAGGTATCAATCATTACCTTAAATGTAAATGGACTCAATGTTTCTACAAAAAGATAGCGACTGGCTGAACTAATACAAAAACAAGACCACTGTGCATGCTATCTACAAGAGATCCACCTCAGACCTAGGGACACACACAGGCTGAAAGTGAGGAGCTGGAAAAAGATACTCCACACAATGGAAATCAAAAGAAAGTGAAAGTAGCAATACTCATATCCGATAAAATAGACTTCAAAATAAAGCCCTTTACAAGAGACAATGAAGGATCCCACATAATGAGCAAGGGGCCAATCCAAGAAGAAGCTACAGCAAGTATAAGTATATATGCACCCAACAGAGGAGCAGATCAATACATAAGGCAAATGCTAAAAACTGTTAAAGGGGAAATCAACAGTAACACAATAACAGTGGGTGGCTTTTATACCCTACTCACATCAATGGACAGATCATCCGGACAGAAAATTAACAAGGAAACAGAAGCTTTAAATGATACATTGGACCCTTTGGACTGTTTCATCCAAAAGCAGTAGATTTCACATTTTTCTCCAGTGCACATGGAATATGCACAAGATAGACCACGTCCTAGGTAACAAATCAAACCATGGTAAAGTTTAAAAACCGAAATCATTTCAAGCATCTTTTCTGACCACAGGCTATAAGAATAGATATCAATTACAGGGGGAAAAATCTATAAAAACACAAACACATGGAGGCTAAACAATATGTCTTGAATAACTAAGAGATTACTGAAGAAATCAAGGAAACATAAAAAAAAACCTAGAAGCACATGACAATGAGATCATGACAACTCAAAGCCTGTGGGTTTCAGTAGATGCAGTGCTAAGACGGAGGTTTACAGCAAAACAAGAAACAAGAGAAAAAGAAAAAAACAAGAAGCAAGAGAAACATCAAATAAACAGCCAAATCTGACATATAAAGCAAATAGAAAAAGAATGACAAAAAATACTCAAACTTAGGGAAGAAATCATAAATATCAGAGCAGAAACAAATTAAAGAAGAAATGAAGGCGGTAATCACAAAGATTTTAAAAAAAACTAAAAGATGATTCTTTAAGAAGATAAACAAAACTGACCACCCATTAGTGAGACTCATCAGGGAAAAAGGTGAGAAATACAGAGACACATATACCCCAGTTTTCACTGCAGCACTGTTTACAATAAGTAGGACATGTGAGCAACCTGATGTCTGTCAACAGATGAAAGGATAAAGATGCTGTGGTACGTACATATGATGGACTATTACTCAGTCATAAAAAAGTGCATTTGAGCCAGTTCTGATGAGGCGGATGAACCTAGAGCCTATTATACAGAGTGAAGTAAGGCAGAAAGAGAAAACCAAACATATATTAATACACATATATATGGCATCTAGAAAGATGGTACTGATGATCCGATTTCCAGAGCAGCAGTGGAGATGCAGACATAGAGAACACGCCTGTGAACACAGCAGAGGAAGGAGAAGGTGGGACGATTGAGAGAACAGCACTGAAACATATACATCACCATATGCAAAATTAGATAGCCGGTGGAACTTTGCTGTATGATGCAGGGAGCTCAAATTCAGTGTTCTGTGACAACCTAGAGGGGTAGGAAGGGCTAGGTGGGTGGGGAGGGAGTTTCCAGAGGGACCAGACATATGTATGCTCATTAATGTTGACATAAGGCTGAAATCAATGCAATATTATAAATCAATTAACCTCTAATCAAAAATAAAACTTTTTAAAAGACATGCCTGAGAAGCCATGCTACAGCAGCAGAAGGTCACAGGCCTGTCCTCTCCCAACAAGATCCTGCCCATTCTGACCCCTACCTGAGAAATCATCTTGACCTTAGACTGAGCCCATGTTGACCTCCTTGCTTCATTCTTCCTGTCCAGAGCCTGACACTCAGCAGGGGCTCAACAAAGGTGAAGAGGAGGGAATGGATCCAGGACCAGCGAGGTGTGGTCCAGCATGACCCGCCCATAACATCAGAGAAATATGACAGACTGTGGATACAACCACACGTGGTGGTCCAGGGAATCAGGGATGGCGGCTTGAAAAGGCCCCACTGCAAGTAAGATGTACACCCCTGCCCCTACACACACACACACACACACACACACACACACACACACACACACACACTCACTTGGGGGCACAAGTTACACAGCAGGACCAGATGGGCCCGGCTAGAGTCATTTGACTGCTGGCTGCATGGACGTCCTTGCAGCTCTCTGTGCCTCAGTTTCCTCACCCTGAAAACGGGGCTTGAACACCACCACCTGCCACCAAGCTGTTCAGAGGCCCCCAGGAGAGAACAGATAGGCAGGCACTTGCTTCAGCCTCCTGAGAGGGGGGCTGAGCTCTCAAGCACATTACTGACTGGGCCAGGCTTGGTCAGAATGAGCCCCTCACCTGCTGGCAGCAGGATTCGGGTAAGACTCAGCAACTTTTGAGCCTCAAATTCGACCTCAATGAGTGGGAGTTTGTAAGACCCCCTCATCTCTAGGACTGCCTCTTGGACTGAAGGACCGAAGGAATTAAGTGAATGCCTTGTTCTTAGAACAGGAGGTCATTATGGGATGAAGTGAGACCCATCATCTAGGGTCCCAGCAGCCTGGCTGGTGTTGGAAATGGAGCCCCAAAGAATCCCCTGGGGAGGATCCAGGGGTCCACATCCCTTCCTGTCCCAGTCATGGGAACTCGACTTTGCCTGGATTCTGGCTGCTGTGGTTAGCCCAGCAGGGTCAGCTCTGGGGTGTTCAGGACGGTGGGCATCATGGGCTGAGACCAGAGGCGAGGGATGCTTCTGCTGTGGGCACCTGGAGGAGGATTGCTCAGTGCTTACTCCCTCCCTCTGTGCCCACTAGCCCTGGTCAGCCCTGGACTAAGTCCTGGGGACCCAGAGAAGAATCAGACTCTGGTCACTGTGGAAGCAACCTGTAGTTCATGGTGAAGACGGGAGGTGCTCGAGTACTGTGGTCCCAGGGGAGAGAGCCTGGACCATGAGACTCGTCAGCTGAGTCTGGGTGCAAGCAACAGGAAAGCTTGTTCTGAAAGCACAGAAGACTCTGATATGGGAGCAGGTCAAGGGAAGCAGGAGGCAGAAGGAACAGGTGGTCAGAAAGTGATCCCTGAGGCTGCATTTTGCAGGCTGGGGAATTCATATGATAAAACTTAAAGCTTCTCTTGGAAGAAAAGCTATGGCAAACTTGGACATTGTATTAAAAAGCAGAAACATCACTTTATCATCAAAGTGCCACAGAGTCAAAGCTATGGTTTTACCAGTAGTCAAATACAGACGTGAGACTTGGAGCATAAAGAAGGCTGAGCGTCAAAGAATTGATGCTTGCAAATCATGGTGCTGGAGAAGACTCGAAAATCTTGGAAAGCAAAATCAAATTAATCAATCCTAAGGGAAATTACCCTGAATATTCATTGGAAGGACTGATGCTGAAGCTGAAGCTCCAATTCTTTGGTCACCTGATATGAAGAGCTGACTCATTGGAAAAGATCCCGATGCTGGGAAAGATTGAGGGCAGGAGGAGAACGGGGTGACAGAAGAGATGGTTGGATGGCATCAACGACTCAATGGACTCAATGAGTTTGAGGCAACTCCAGGAGATGGTCAAGGACAGGGAAACCTGGTATAATATGGTCCATGTGGTCGCAGAGTCAGAAACGACTGTGAGGCTGAACAACAATACAAACTCTACTCAGTATGCTCTGTTTGAATTATCCCAGTTTAATCTTCATAACGCTCCTTTGAGATAGATCTTCTATCACCATCAAGCACTTTCACAGTGGAGGGAACCGAGCCCTAATGAGGCTGCATCACGTGCCAGGGTCACAGGGCTGGGAGTTAGCAGAGTCAGGAACCAGCCAGGCTGGCTCGTCTAGAATCCACACCCTCAGCCCCTGCACTCAGGCACACATGGGCACGGCGCCAGCGGTCACAGTGCTGACTGGTCAGTCTCCTGCTGAGAGGGGAAGATGGACTCCAGGACGAGGGCTCAGACACCCAGTCCCAGCCCCGCAGGAGGCCACAGGGACCCTGATCTGGGGAACGGTAATCGAACCTGTGAGCTGGAGGATCTGGTCATCAGAGTGGGTCACGGCCTCGTCGTGCATGACCTGGCCTCCAAGGACAAACTCCAGGCGACCTTCGGCCACGAGCTGGCGGACCTTGGCATAGTGGGCAGAGAGAAAAGGCCAGGTTACACCTCCCAGGCTGAGCCAGTTGTATTTTCTGGGCACATGCCCATAGCATCTCATGGTCCTTCCTTCAAACTCCACAGCCTCATTTATTCTGCAAGAGCAGGACGCTGTCTGTCCTGGTCAGCACTGTGTCCAGCTCCGAGAACAGCACCTGTCTCTGGCTGCTGCTTCGTCAGGCGTATACACAGGTACATATGTCCACGGCTTTTGCTTTTGAATGAAGCCAAGATTATGGAAAACTTGCAGGAACTGTACCAAAAACTCCCATAAATCCTCCAGATTAGCTCATTGCCAACATTTTTTACCTCTTTATGTTCACACTCCCCCATGTCATTACACACAGTCAGTTTTTTCTAAGCCTTTTGAAAGTACAAGTTAGCAACTGTATGCCTTTATCTGAATAGTTCAGGTCATTTTTGAAAGAAAAAGATCATTACAGCTGCTCTAGAATGATCACCACTCAGGCTGTTTCACGTTAGTAATGCGCGCATGCATTCATGCTCAGGTTCTCAGTCATGTCCGACTCTTTGCCACCCCGTGGACTGTGCCCCACTGGGCTCCTCTGTCCATGGGATTCTCCACGCAAGAATACTGGAGTTTATCCTCTAATTTCCAACACTTCCTGAGCATTTCTGTTTCATAATTTTTATGGTTTCAGGCTAGTACGTTTGTAGAATGCTCTTCAAATTGCATTTGGCACATGCTTGCCTAGCAAATATTTTAGAATACAGGAATGAAGGAAATTTCCTGGGACTTCAGTGTGTAGGATGCATTTTCAGTGCTGAGGATGTGACTCTGATCCCTTCTTGGGCTTCCCTGGTGTCTCAGGTGGTGGGGAATCTGCCTACAATGCAGGAGACTCAGGTTTGATCCCAGTGTTGGGAAGATCCCCTGGAGAAGGGAATGGCTATCCACTCCAGTATTCTTATCTGGAGAATTCCATGTACACGGAAGACTGGCGGAGAAGGTGATGGCACCCCACTCCGGTACTCTTGCCTGGAAAATCCCATGGACAGAGGAGCCTGGTGGGCTGCCGTCTATGGGGTCACACAGGGTCAGACACGACTGAAGTGACTTAGCAGCAGAGAGAGAAGACTGGCAGGATACAGTCCATGGGATTGCAAGGAGTTGGACATGAGTGAGTTGCTTTCCTTTTTACTGTAACTAGGGAGCTAACAACCCACAGACCTCATGGTACAAAAATAAAGTATATCCATGAAAGAAGGGAAGAGCGGAAGCATAAATACAGTCAGAGACCGTGACACTGAGCACACCATGCTCCTGGCAGACTGTGGCGTGGATCTGATCTGAAAGGACTGTCTTTGCAGACCGTTCATTTGAGAAATGTGGAATGACACCTGCTGCGTACTGTTTCAAATGTGTACCTGCTTCATGTTGGGCCCCATCCAGGACCTGGAGTCAGCCCACACAACTCACGGAAAATTGCTAGTTTCCAGGGACTTCCCTGGTGGCTCAGATGGTAAAGCGTCTGTCTACAATGCAGGAGACCTGGGTTCAACCCCTGGGTTGGGAAGATCCCCTGGAGAAGGAAATGGCAATCCAGTCCAGTACTATTGCCTGGAAAATCCCATGGACAGAGGAGCCTGGTAGGCTACAGTCCATGGCGTCGCAAAGAGTCGGAGGCTACAGTCCATGGGATCGCAAAGAGTCGGACACGACTGAGTGACTTCACTTTCACTTTCAGGGACATATTGAATTTCCTGTCTAGATCTTAGCCAGCACACAGAGCTGTGAGAGGAGGATTAAGGGACTTGTGTCTGGGCGTGTCCATATAAAGAAGGAAGAACTGCCCAGTGGACACCAGAGAGCTATGCTTTGATTAACAATACTGACCCAGAACCCACCTGTCAGGTATAAGCTGTGTGACCTTGAGCCAGATGCCTGCCCTCTCTGAACCTGGACTAGTTCTGTGCAGTAGGATAAGGGTCCTCACCGTGCAGGCTGTGGGGAAGAGTCAGTAGAGTAACCTGTACAAACCTGAGCCCATCACCTGGCCCACGGCAGAGCCCATCAGATGGGAGGCCCATCCTCTTGGCTCCACAGGCTGCAGGGTCACATCCCCTCTGGGGACCTGGTGGACATCTGGCTTCACCGTCTGAGCTCTCTGACTTGAGCAGGTGGCTGGGCCTCTGAGTTTCACCATCAGCGACTGCTCTGAGGGCAGGTGATGCCTGGAAGGGACCATGCCCCAGGCACCCTAGGTGCTTACATCCTGGGCACATTCTGGGCACAGCCTCTCTGAGGAGGGAGGATACTCTTGCTTCCAGATGTGGGACATGCAGCTGCAGAGCCTGCCCCACCTGTGACCACATAGGGATCGGGGAGGACCTGGCCCCAGGCTGCCCCTCCATGGACCAGGGCCTCTGACCCCCTGTGATATGGAATTAATCAGCCCCAGAGGCTAATCCACAGGGATTGCTGCACCCCTGGCTGGTCCTGGGCTCTGGTGCCCATGGGGGCCACGCAGATCCACAAATGAAGTCAGAAGGTGTGGACACAAGGTCACCCCAGAGCGCACAGTGTCAGAGGTGACCCCATTCACACCACCTGAGTGCCTGGCTGGGCTGCCAGAGCTTCAGTTATTCAGGAGAAACCAGAAAGGCAGGATCAAATACAAACCTGTCCCCTGGGTCTGGGGCTGACCATAAACCTGTACTAAATGGACCCTGGAAACAGCTAAGCCAGGTTGGGGCCTCCTGGTTTATGCAGCCCCACCCTGGCCTCATGGAGCACAACCCAGGAGCTTCCTGAAGGGTCGTCCCCGGGACTCCCAGGGCATCTGCTCTCAGCTGGCTGGTGAGGACGCCCTGAGGGCAACATTACCTGGCCTTTCTGCTTGTCTGAGGCGACGCCATCCCACCACAGCCGGAAATACTCCTGCTCCACGGTGATGAACCTGCGCCTCCTCTCAAGGATCAGTTCCTCCACCACGGAGTTGTAGACATTGGTGACATAAGCCTGCATGCTCTCCTGGGGTGGGGAGGGGGAGAGACCATCACTCCAGACCCGTGGGGGAAACCACGGGGCATGGACCAGGGACCGAGGAGGAACGTCCAGGGAGACATGGTGTGTAGGGGCCACTGGCGCTCCCCCCAAGCCTGTCCAGGCCCTGCAATCAGCTCCCCCTGCTCCTCAAAAAAGGGAGCCTGGTGTCCACTCTGATGGACACACGGTGAGGCCTGCACTGAGAAAGGGACCCGGGCGGACCCCCTTTGATGGGAGCCTGCCCCTGAGGAGAGTCATGAGGAGACAGACACTCTACATGACAGAGGGTTGTGTCAGTCCAGCCAAGGCCCTGGGCCAGCCCAGAAGGGCGTGCTGCCCACTCCTGCCTTGGAGGACAGACCAGTCAACAACAGGGCCCCGGGAGTGAGGTCCAGGGACCCTGATGGGCCTTCTTGGGATGAAATGATGGGGAAGTATGTGTCAAGGGCTGAGGCTGAGAGGAGCTGACAGCTTGAGCATCTCTCTGGATCGATTTACTCCTGCACCCCGAGGGTGGGAGTCCCCAGGATGGAGCTCTGTTTGCTCCCATCTGGATCAGGCTGGCTCAGCATGGTTCCCAGAGATGCTGATAAAGGAATGCAAGGAGCCTTGGGAGGGGGTGAGCGGGCAAGGCTGCGATGTGTGCTGACTTGGGCAGCACCCCAGCGCAGGCTACACTGTCCCATCTCTAAACTGGGGGTGACGAGCATGCTTCCCTGCATGTCAGCAGTTCCACACAGGTGGGTGAGCACCCACAGAGGCTGCCCAGTGAGCCAGAACGAGACTCAACCCTCAGCCTCAGCGCCTCTTGCTGCCCGACTCCCTTTAAAATGAGCGACTCACTTATTAACGTCTCATGGAAAGCATTGTATCCATGATCACAGAGTGGTCGTATTCACTTATTTCCTTCCTCCTGCCAGAAAAGAGCTTGTGCAGGCCTGGGTAATCATTTCAGTTACCTGCCCCAGAAACTTATGGAAATCAGTCCTGAGCTCTTTTCCTCTGCTCTGTTTCATTCGTTCACTCAAGGAATATTTGAGGAACACCTTCCACCCATTGCAGCAGGGGACACATTCTCACCCCTGCCCACAGCCAGCCCATGTGAGATGCTCATCGTGCCCGACTCTTTGTGGCCCCATCGACCATATCCCGCCAGGCTCCTCTGTCCATGGAATTCTCCAGGCAAGAATACTGGTGTGGGTTTCCATTCCATTCTCCAGGGGAACTTCCTGACCCAGGGATCAAAGCTGGGTCTCTGTCGCTGTAGGCAGATTCTTTACCATCCGAACCACCAGGGAAGCCCTCAGCCAGTCCATAGCCCAGTAGTGATGGATCCCAGGCTGAGACTCCTGATGGCAGAGACCCAGGACACAAACCCACTCTGGAGTCCAGATGGAAAAAGGACCGCAGCTTCAAGAGGTGTGCAGGGGTCACTCGGGCCACCTACCTGTACGGTGTGCAGCCAGCCCACGTCCATGTGGCTGTGGGGAACCACAAATACCCTCAGTTGGGGCTCAGAAAGAGCCCCCAGGGGCCACATCAGGCCCAACTGCAGGAGCAGAGGCAGCCAGCCCCACGGCTTCATCTCCTCGGCCAGCTCAGGGGCTGGAGGACGTCTGCCTGCCTGCAAGGCCCGGCCTCCTGCCAGCTGACTGGGCCTCAGCCTTTGGTGGATGCAGTGGGAAGGAAATCAGGAGTGACACCCACACGGATGGTGTCACCTGAGCAGTGCAGGCAGGTGGCAGTCGCTCACTGCCTTGCAGCGCTCTGCTCCCATCTGCGGTTTCCTGACCATCTGCCTTTAGACAAACCCCAAATACCGCCTCCCCTGGGGGGACTGCCAACTTCCCTCTGGCAGGGCCTGGCTCTCCTCACCCCAGTCCTCATGCCTTTCCCTTAGGCCTCTCCTGGTATTTCCCACTGGGCATCTTACCCTTCCCTACCCCCAACCCACTGGACTGGCTCCTTGACACTGCCCTGCAAAACGTAACACTCAGTGTGGGGACTGCCACCACCAGGACGCCCACTGTGATACACTCTCCTTCACATGAAACCCCAGACTGAGCCTTGCAATAGCAATTGTAATATCTCTTTTAAGGAGAAACGTTGGCTCCCACAAATAGGACCTGACTACCCAAGGATGCAATTACAAACAAAGCTCAAACACACAACTGCACTCATCTCACCCACTGGCAAAGTCATGCTCAAAATTCTCCCAGCCAGGGTTCAGCAATACATGAACCATGAACTTCAAGATGTTCAAGCTGATTTTAGAAAAGGCAGAGGAACCGGAGATCAAATTGACAACATCCACTGGATCAGGAAAAAGCAAGAGAGTTCCAGAAAAATGTCTATTTCCGCTTTATTGACTATGCCAAAGCCTTTGATTGTGGGGATCCCAATAAACCGTGGAAAATTCTGAAAGAGATGGGAATACCAGACCACCTGACCTGCCTCTTGAGAAACCTATATGAAGGTCAGGAAGCAACAGTTAGAACTGGACATGGAACAACAGACTGGTTCCAAATAGGAAAAGGAGTACATCAAGGCTGTATATTGTCACCCTGCTTATTTAACTTATATGCAGAGTACATCATGAGAAATGCTGGGCTTGAAGAAGCACAGGCTGGAATCAAGATTGCTGGGAGAAATATCAATAACCTCAGATATGCAGATGACACCACCCTTATGGCAGAAAGTGAAGAGGAACTAAAAGCCTCTTGATGAAAGTGAAAGAGGAGAGTGAAAAAGTTGGCTTAAAGCTCAACATTCAGACAACGAAGATCGTGGCGTCTGGTCCCATCACTTCATGGGAAATAGATGGGGAAACAGTGGAAACAATGTCAGACTTTATTTTGGGGGGCTCCAAAATCACTGCAGATGTTGAGTACAGATATGAAATTAAAGACACTTACTCCTTGGAAGGAAAGTTATGACCAACCTAGATAGCATATAAAAAAGCAGAGACATTACTTTGCCAACAAAGTTCTGTCTACTCAAGGTTAAGGTTTTCCCAGTGGTCATGTATGGATGTGAGAGTTGGACTGTGAAGAACGCTGAGCACCGAAAAATTGATGCTTTTGTATTGTGGTGTTGGAGAAGACTCTTGAGAGTCCCTTGGACTACAAGGAGATCCAATCTGTCCATTCTAAAGGAGATCAGTCCTGTGTTCTTTAGAAGGAATGATGCTAAAGCTGAAACTCCAGTACTTTGACCACCTCATGCGAATAGTTGACTCATTAGAAAAGACTCTGATGCTGGGAAGGATGAGGGGCAGGAGGAGAAGGGGACAACAGAGGATGAGATGGTTGGATGGCATCACCTACTCAATGGACATGAGTTTGGGTGAACTCTGGGAATTGGTGATGGACAGGGAGGCCTGGCATGCTGCAATTCATGGGGTTCCAAAGAGTCCGACATGACTGAGTGACTGAACTGAACTGAACCCGAGGTTGCACAGCTAGTGGAGGGGCAAAAAGGCCTGAAACTCAAAATTACATCTGGATCAGGGATAGTGACCTTGGCAGGAAACCTAAGCTCTCTGGGTCTCAGCAGCCCATCTGTAAAATGGGACGCCCTTACAGGAGCTGGGGCCTTTGAGGGAATGCACGTGAGATGACAACCACAGGATCTCCTTACTGGAGGACAGCTGGCACGGAGGTGCACCTGCAGGGGCCAGAGTGTTGCCTGGGGGTCTCTGTACCCCTCGCTCAGGAGCAAGGGAGTGGGCTCTTCTGTCTGATACCCAAACGCCTGAGTGGCTCTTAATACCGCTGCCAGACCTGAGACTCACTGTCCCTTCTGGCCACCGTGTCCTCTCCCCCAGCAAATACATGTGGAGAACACGGTCTCCAAGCAGGTCTCCATCCTCTCTCTCCCATCCCCTCCCTGGTACCCACCTGACCTGCCTTGACCTGCACTTTCCTCCCATTGAGTGTCTTAAACAGTAGACATGTATTATCTCAAATTGGGAGACCAGAAAACCCCTAGAGAGTTAGGGGTTAGGGCAGATTCTGTGACAGCCTCAGGGCTTGCTGTCCTTCACTGAGTGCTTGCTAAATCACTTTAGTCAAGTCCAATTCTTGGGGACCCTATGGACTCCAGGATCTCTGTTCATGGGACTCTTCATATAAGAATACTGGAGTGTGTTGCCATGCCCTATTCCAGGGTATCTATCCAACCCAGAGATCTAACTTGAATCCCTTATGTCTCTGGCACTGACAGGCAGGTTCTTTACCAGTAGGTGGCTCAGATGGTAAAGAATCCGCCTGCAACGCAGGAGACGGTGGTTCAGTCCCTGGATAGGGAAGGTCCCCTTGAGAAGGGAATGGCTACTCACTCCAGTATTCTTGTCTGGAGAAATCCATGGACAGGGGAGCCTGGTGGGCTACAGTCCTTTGGATCACAAAGAGTCAGACAAGACAGAGTGACTAAGACACTTCAAGAGAAGGTACCGGTTCCTTGCAGGGACAGGCTAGGCACAGGAGCGGTTCTTTCTGGATCAGGCTCTGTCATGCTGAGTGGTCCAGTGGAAGAGGCTACTTGAGGTTCTGGGACACATGACCTTGGTTCCTGGCAGCAAAGTGATGTCCAGCGAAAGGGCAGGTGCACATGTGTTCAGCTCCAACGAGGTGCACCAGGAACTGCACACCGAGCCCGGGCACCATGAGGACACACGGTCCTGGCAGGACCCCACAGCAGGGCCAGCTTGTCCCCAGCGTCACACATGGGTGTGCGGCCTGTGCCCTCTTCCTGATCTGGGCCATAGTGAATCCTGAGAGCGTGAAGCATGACTCGTGCTGGGTGTTCCAGAGAAAGAACGGCCCGACCCTCCTCTGTGCTGCGTGGGAGTTTGTAAGATGGACCCACCAGCACCACTTCCATGCATTCTTTGTGACATAGCGCTGTCTGTCCTCTAGGGCGTGTGACCAGCCTGGGGGCTCAGGATGCCCTGATGGACAGACTGCCTGCGCTACACCCGGTACCAAGATCCACCCAACAGCAGCAGGGCCCAGGCATCCTCTAGCTTCCAGCCTTCCATGGCTGCCCTGTCCGCCCTCTGGGAGCCTGACCCGAAGCCTGAACCTAGGCCCTCCAGCACATGTCTCCCCCTGCCTTTCTGGCCTCACCTCCCACCCACTCTTCTGCTCAGTCCACCCTGAAGCTGCTGGAAGCTCCACTGCCCCCCATCCTTATGACCCTTTTCCTCTGCTGAGTCCTGGCCTCTGTGCTCCTGGCCTGGAAGGAGCCCCGTCCTCCCAGCACCACAGCTGCAGGGTCAGGGCCTCCATACAGGTTGAGCCCTTTCCCGGGTCAGGCCCTCTGACGTGCTACTCCTTCACTGGGTGCTTGCTAAATCACTTTAGCTGGGAAGCATCTTCCCCCGCTTCCTGTCTGGCAGGTGCTATTCCCCCTTTATGTCACCTCATCTCTGTGAGATTTTCTGTGGGCCTCCCATCCCACCTCCATAGCATTTACTGATGAATATTTTTCTGTATTAACCTGTGTGTTTGGTCCACATGGGTCCATTATGTCCTTTGCTGGATCAGCTCCAGGAACAAAGCAGGACCTCTTGATCTTTCGAGAGAAAGAACTCAGGGATGTAACTGTCATGGACATGGCTGCCCCCCTTCTACCATGGACGACATGGGTGATACCCACAGCACAGCATATAGAGCTCAGCTCAGCAGCTCCTCCCAACTCCGCCTCCACCTGCTGTGTGACGAGCCCCTCACTCCTGGAGCAGGGCAGTGCACACCCCCTGACAGCCTGACTCAGAGCCCCGGGCTCCTGACCTGCACAGTGGGCACTCATAGGTCTGTCCATAGGGTGGTTTGGGTACTAAGCTGCTGGAGATGTAAGTGCCCCCAGCCTAGTGCATGACCACAGAGGTAACTCTCCTCATACACAGCAGGTCCACCCCACCCCAGGCTGCAAGGCTGCCTGCACCCCATTCTCAAGTTTTCATCAGTTAACAGCCACTGAACCCTGACTCTGTGCCAGGCTCTGTGCTGGAGGTGAGGGGACAGGAGTTGTGCTGCCCCCATGATGCTCTTGTGGGGAAACAGGACTTGGCCGCGGTGGCTCTGCCCACAGGAGAATCTGCTCTGCTGGTTTGGACGTGCTTGGAGGATCCTGGAGGGCTTCCTCCAGGAGGGGTGGAGGGCACAGGGTGCTGGGGAGATGGCTGGTCCTGGGCCAGGGTGTGGCAGGAGAGCCAGGGCGAGGCTGGGTCTTGCAGGCTCTTTCTCTCTCTCTGCTCTGGCTCTTTAGAACTCCACCTGTTCCCTCTCCCTGGCCTTCTCTCCTCTAATCTCACTCTGGGGCTGGGAGATGGGTAGGCAGGGTTTTCAAGTCCATCCACACTCCTGCACTCTAGGGGTCATTAGTGTCCAGAGGGGAGGCTATTGTTCTGCACTGGGTGAGGCAGCTGGAATCAGAAGGTCAGTCCTCCACTCATCTGTCAAGATCACACGGGGAGCAGCTCTATTTTCCTCCTTGGAACTGGCTTCCAGGGCTTTGTCCAGCTCTACAGGGCATCCCTGGGGAGCAGGGGAGTTCAGACAGCTCTCCCCCCAACAGAGGGCATTTGGGGCTGGGGAGAAGGAAAAGTTTTTCAGGGCAGAGTCAAACATCCGCAGTTTGAGAACCTTCCTCTCTACCCACTCCCGTTCAGTCTGTCTTGCATACAATGGGCTTCACACTGAGGCAGGCAACCCCAGGGCAGAACCTGGGCACAGAGGCCACCGCTGCATGGCATGACACGCTTGCATATGACCATCTGGTCCTGCCATCTCTTCTTCTCCCCTTCTTGCGCCAACCCTTCTGAGGGTACCCACCAGCTCCAGAGCCCCTCCGTGTCCTGCTCTGTCTCATAATGGTCACCAGGGGCACAGAGTCCTGAGGCAGCTGCTGTTCCTGGTCCTGAAATTGTGAGGCCAGTGGGATCTTTAATATTAATAATCCTTACACTGGGTTTTCCATGTTTCACTTGCTACATGATTTCCTTCCATCTTTCGGTGGCCTGAGCTGTAGGAACTTCCTGTAGGGCAGGTGTGCCCAAGGGCCACGCAAGAGTATGAGATTGGACGCAGAGCCTGGCATCACACATCCGGGTCAGTAGGCCAGTGCTGTAGCTCCCTCCCATATATCTTAGGCATATCCCTCCACAGCAGGGGCGTCTCCACCCTGGGATGAGCCCATGAAGGTGCCCGGGACACAGCAGGGCCAGTGGTAACGCTGGTGGACTTGCTGAGATCCGGCAGGAGGCAGGCAGATGCATTTTGCTATCCCTGGGGATTGTTCCTTCTGTCTTTGGGAGAACTTCCTGGCTTCGACTCTTGCAGGTGAAGCAGGAGTGTGAGCGTGTGTGAAGCTACCATCCGTAACAGGAGAGGAGAGAGAGGGCTGGCTCCAGTGGGCAGGGGAAGACATAGGTCCTTAATGCAATTTTATTTAAGAAGTCAGGACACCCCCATCCACCCATTTCCTGCCCTTAGCCCACCAGATTGGCAGCGTCCCAGTCATCCCTCTAGGCTGCTTTCCTGTGTTTTCGGTCCAAGAATCTGCCAAGGGCTCAGTGCTCTTGAAAGTGAATGAAGAACGTCCGGATCTCCTTCGGGTAGATGGTGACCTCGGGGCCTCCTGGCGGTGGCGAGGGCCAACTGGAGTTGCCTGGGAGCAGAGAGGGTCAGTCCAGCACGGCCCCTGGGCCACGTGCTTCCTCAGGTCCTCTCCTTCCGCATCCCCCTGGCAACACGGCTCCTGCTGCGTCTGTGGTCCGTGGTTACAACCCTCAGCTGACCCCTCTTGACAGGACTGCACTCCCGGGGAGCCTCTTTCATTTCTGGCCTCCCCTGAGGGCACAGCACAGTCAAGCCAGGTACAGGGGGCTCTGGCCCTGCTTTGTCTGGTTTCTCCGTGGGTTGTGGACCTGGATATGTTCATAAGAGCTGTCTCACTGAGGCCATGAGGGGCCCTGTCCTTGATCTCAGTGGGCTGTCCTTAGACACAGCCTGGGGTTTAGGCTTCCTCCTTGGGATGAAACTGGCTCCTGCATCCATCCCTCTATCCATCCATCCCTGCAGACATCCAGTCACCCACCACACACTCTCCCATCCTTTCATGCTGCCCTCCATCCTGCGTCCTCCTGTCCATCTGTTCACCCTCTGTCTACACAACAGTCCGTCTGCCGTCCATGTACCTCCCTTTCATGCATCCTTCACTCATTCCCTTTCCTTCCTTCCTTCCTCCTTCCATCCATCCATCACTCAACCATTGACCTGTCCATCATCCATCCACTTTTTTTCCTTCCCTCCATCCTTTTTTTCTATCAAATCTTCCCTTTATCCATCTGTCTATCATACATTGACTACGTGCCTACCCATGCAGCCAGGCTATGCTGTGTGCAGTAGGCAGAAAAGGAGATAAATGGGACAGAGCAAAGTGAGGGAGAGGGGAGAGCAGGAGAGGCTACTGACTCAGCCCTGGGCCAGATAAAGGGCCAAGGGCTTTCCAGGCAGAAGGAGCGGCCGGGGCACATGTCTCCAGGCAGGAAGCAGTGTGTGCGTGCAGCACAACGCAGAGCGGGGCAGCCGTCCCAGCACCTGGGCTGCGCCTAAAGTCTGCGGTCACTCGAGGCCGCCGAGGGGTGTAGTCTTGGACACACCAGTGCATGCACGCACACACACAACCTATCTGTGGCTCTGGCACGTGGAGACTGACCTGAAGCCTAGAGTCTATAACCTTCTGCAGCTGATTCAGGAAGACTGAGACCCAGAGAAGGACGGCCAGCTCCAGGTCACACAGGCCTTAGGGGCAGAGCTGGGGTCTGGCTGGGGGTCAGGCTGGGGACCCAGGGCCGGATCAGGACCAGGGAGCCCGGACCTCTGTGGTGGTGACGGTCCCGCGTGCTCCAGGTCCAGCGACGCATCTCATTCACGTCCCAGGTCCCTGTGAGTGAGCGCTCCTCCACGGACACCACGGAGCCCAGTCCCTCCAGCACAGACTGCAGGACAGAGCACAGGGAGGGGTGAGCACCCGGACCCCAGATCTGAGCAGAGAACCCGATGAAGAAGGGTAGCCACACCGGGGCCCGGGCCCAGCATCCCCCACGTTCATTGTAGCGGAAGTCCCATGGGAGGAGGGGCAGTCCCATTTTACAGATGAGGAACCGAGGCCGGAAGGAGCTGCTCCCAAGTGCCGAGCTGGATCAGCACTTCCAGCAGGTGGCAGGCAGGTGGGGCCACCTCAGCAAACACCGAAACACCAGGGTTTGTCTCCCAAGGGTGCCTCCTCCTGGGGGCCTGACTCAGAGATGTCGGAGCAGGACACGAGAGGGGCAGGTTACCCGCAGGTTCACCGTCACAGGCCGAGACAACACCGGGTCCTGGTCCACCTCATACAGGTGCTGGAGCCGCAGCAGGACACGGCGGAGGTCTGCCTTGGGCTCGTGCTTTCGGTCTTGGGGACAGAAGGAAGGTGGCATGAGGACACAGTCTCGGCCTGGCACTTTATACTCTCACCTCCCTTTCACATCTTCACCCTCCCTCGGAGGCAGCTAACACAGCCCCACTTTGCAGATGACCAAACAAGGCTCAGAGAGGGGCGGGCACTTGCCCAGACACACAGCTGGTGTGCATTAAGGAGGGGGAGGACTCCAACCCAGGCGCAACCAAAGCTACTGCCTCCCACCACCCACACTGAGGCCGGTGCTGAAGTGTGGCAAGTCTTCGTTCTTATTCACTGGCAAGGTCCTCATTGGGCCTGTCCCTCCAGCCTCCTGTTCTCTGGAAGATTCTCTGCCCTGGCCCCTGTGAAGGGGAGTGTGGCCTTGTAACCCTGAAGATGAGTCACTATTGCAAAGGTCATGCGTCAGGTCATTGCCGCCAAGACCTAGGAACTGTGTCATACTAGAGCCTCCATCTCTGGTCGTTGGAGAACAAATGAGAAGGGCCACCCTGCTGGTCCCACATAGCAAGGGGTCGAAATGAACTGTGCTGTGTGAGGCAGAGAGCGTGTGGGCTCCTTGTTACTGCAGCATAAGAGGCCTGCGAAGTCTCTTGTCTCCATGCAAGTGATGGGTTTAGGGACTGGAGCTCGAGAATCAGGGAAGGATTCCTGGCACTGGAAAATGATGCTGGAGATGATAATGGTGATGCAGGTGACGATGATAAGGGGGTTGTTTGTTTCTGGGGAGGCAGGCGGCCCTCTTGCCATCCCCTGTGCTCCCCTCACTCAGCTTCTTACACACACACACATACACATACACACACATACGTTGGAGCCAAATGACTCTGCTGCTGCTGGGAACCCCGTCCACCCCGTCAGATGAGTCAGGTGGGCAGTGGTGCAGGGATGCTGGAGGTCAGGGTCAGTAAGCCACGTGGCTGCAGGCGTGAGCCAGCCTTTCATAGATCCAGTGTATCAGGCACAAAGGTAACTTGTGGCCTTGACCTCTTTCTGTTCCTCCTTCTTAATTGGGCTGACACTTATATGGGAACACCCTAGGCCCTGAGTGCAGCTTTGGGGACACAGCAGTGGCTGGGGCACTGTCAGCCCTGTCCTGGAACTGCTCAGAGCCTAAAGAGGCAGGTAAGGGGTACAGGACCTCTTCGTTTCTGGAAGATCTTGCCTCCACCAGGAAGCCCTCAGTGATGCCCAGCTGGGACCTTCCTCAGATCACTGTCATTGCTCTCTGATGAGCTGCCTGCTTCCGTCTGTGGACAGGGGCGCGCTGAGCCCAGGGATGTTTCCTGTGTCATCCATGGCTCAATCCACAGTGCCTGACATTAGAATCATTTTTCAATGCAAGAACGGAACCTCATCAAAGTCATGCTTGAGCCCAAAATTTAGGTGGGACATCAGTGTAAGTGGCTCCAGGAGAAGACCCTGGAAGAAGCAAGACCTCACAGAGCCTGGACGACTCTGAGGAGAGCCCCTCTTGTCCAGTGATGGGCTGGGGGACCGGGCTGACATGTGGAGGCAGGAGTGAGTCTGGACACCTGAACACCTGCCGCACCTTTCTGGAGAGTCCGCAGGTGCTCTGTGTGGTTTGAGCTGTACTTCCAGCCGGGGATGCTGAGGATCTGCAGGTGGATGCTTGGGGGCAGCGTCACAGCCTCTTGCTGCCTGGAACCTGAGCCACGCGGGGCAATCTCTGAAAGGCAGATGGACAAGGAGAGGTTTTGAGCCAAACTCTCCTCCTGACTCACAGCTTGCCACACTAAGTCCCCCACTTCAGCTGATCTCACTCCCTCCCACCTGTGGCCCACACGGCAGGCAGCCTGAAGCACCTGTTGGTGCAAACGCCCCAGCCTGCCTTGAATATCTGGTCCAGTCAGTTCAAACTGCAGACTGGGAGATGGGAGCAGAGAGAAGACGCCATTTCTTCAAGAACTTGTGGGGAGTTCACACAGAGACCTGCTCTTAAACAAGGTCTCAGACGCCAGCTCCCGTGCTGTCGTCTATCGCTGCCTCTGCCCAGAGGGGCTCGGCCCTCCCCTTGCAGGAGATGCTCGGTTCAACTCTGGGCTCCAGCTGGAGCCGCCATCCCTTTAAGTTCTCAGGCCTCAGTGATTGGCCAGGCTTGGGTCACGTGATTTGATCTGGGCCAATCAGAGCCTTTCCTGGGATTTCTGCCCTTGACACAGGCGTCTCAGAGTTGTTCCAAGAGTTGTTCACAGCCACCTCCCAGACGAGAGGAGAAACAAGGTCTGCAGACAGAAGCTCAGGTGACAGAAAGAGAGGGTGGACAGCCGCATGAAGGGCCCAGCACCCGAGGAAGCAATACACGCTACCCTTCTCTCGGGTGCGTCTGCCCCAGAATAAACGCTCCTCTGGCTCCATCTCAGTACCTTTGGTTTTTCTCTTTGCAGGTGGAAGAGCCCAGTGCCCCAACCTGGGATGGAGCTGGCCACAGCCATGGACAGGACCGTGGATGGAGCTGACCACAGTCATGGAGCCTTTTCACCATGGCATCATCCTCTCTGCTGCCAGGAAGGAACGACTGACTGACACAGGAGCAGCCCCAGCCCAGCTGCCCAAACCCATCCCTCTCCTCAGAGTCTGCCCCTGGACATAGGCGTGGCTGGGCAGGCAGTTCCTGACAGTCCCAAAAGAGACGGACATGACCACCTTCTCCTGAGAGGCTCAGAGCTACCCTGTTTCCCTCCTGCCCCAGCTTCTTGTCCAGCTCATCCTTCCATTCCGCTTGCTCCCCACACCCAGCCCAACTACCTGCCCCTTCAGTTTCTGTACTGCCAAACAAGAGAACATCAGCTGTTATCTCTTGAAGTTGATCACTGTACACCACCTGGTCTGGGGTTGCAAACTCCACCAAACAGACAGACATCAGGTCTCTTGTGACGTCTAATTCCTCTTCACCCTGAAGCTGGATCCCATGACTTGTTCCCCAGTAGAGCCCCTGAGAAATCCTTCAGGACAAGAGCTGGGTCAAATGCAGTAACAGTCTGCAGCATATGTCAGGCACTCAACAAATGCTCAGTGAACGAGTCAGCTACCACCCACCTTCTTGCTAATGCCTTGTGAAGGTCTAGCCTAAATCTCAAACAGGGAAAACCTAAAATCACACCCTCATCAAAACTTCTGCAAGTGATGAGAAATAGAAAACAGGTTAAGGATTACAGGCAAAATTTGGAATTAATGTGAGTTTGACTCCATCCACTGAAATAAGTCAAATATTGTAATAAAGCCAGACACAAGTGTCTTGGCTTCATAGTGCATATAAAATTTATGTTTATACTTTAGTATAATCTATTGTGTGCAACAGCATTATGTCTAAGAAAAAGTTTATATATACATTAGATTTTAAAAGCTTTCTTGTTAAAAAAGTTACCTCAGGTGAGACTTCAGTGATTAGCAATCTTTCTGCAAAAACAATCACAAAGATCACTAATCCTATAGTAATTATAGTAATAATGAAAAATATTTGAATACTGTGAGAAATAGCAAAATGTGATGCACTGATGTTCACTGATGTGAACTGAGCAAATGCTGTTGCAAGAGCAGTGCAGATGAACATGCTGCATGCAAGGTGCAGCAAACCTTCAATTTGTAAACAATGCAATATCGTCAGTGCTCAAAAAAAAAAGGAAATGCATATATGCATATAACGGACAAATGCACACTTTGTGTTTATGTCTATAAAATTTTAAAGATTCTCTGTAGTAGCATCTTCAAATACTTTCAAACGCACTCACTGTTTAAAGTACTTCATGTCCAACTATTTAGCTATGATACCCAACTGTAGTGAAGGAAATTTATAGAAGTCTCAGGAGAGGCAACTCGTAAAACTTGCAGATCAGGACATAGAATAGAGTCACCCTCACTTGGTGACAATGCACTTAATTCAGATAAAGCCAGCCTTTTAAATGCTGAGCAACCAGACCTGAATGGTGACATATATCATAGGAAGAAGTAGAATGTGTCCTCAGAGAAGGAAATAGAGGAGATTGAGGAGAAAGAGGTAAGGAGGGGATTGCAGTAAGTCCCTGCTGTGAACCAACTAGCTGTATGACCTTGAATGAGTCACTGAACTGCTGTGCACCTCAAGTTGCCCACATTTAAAATGAGGGGCCTGGATGTGAGTACTCTGGTCCCTTCCTACCCCAAAGTAGCCCAGATCCTGGCAGGTACTGAGAGAGTTAATCCTTAGATGGATTGATAAGCAGTCCAGGGTCCTTGAGGAGAAGAAATGGACAAACATTTTTTCTTCTACATTTCTTTGTCTTAGACCCAAAAGATGTTTTTACTTAAACTCTGAGGTGTTATGACAGCAATCTTTAAGACTAACTTTCTTTAAGCCCAGAGCTAATGATTACACAACAAAACTCATCTTGCTCAATCTGTACTAATGATTAGATAATAAAAAAGTACCGTGCTCCAGGACGTTTCTCCTTCTTAAGAAGTACCTTCCAACTAATCTTATCTTACGACTTACTTGTGGCAGTCAGTCTGGTAAGACCTGTCTCTTGTTGGTTCTAACCTTGTTCATTTAAGATGTCACTTGTAGGAGTGGGTCTGGTAAAAGTTTATAAGGGCTTGATATGACTACCAAGTGGGGTTCTCCCCCTCCCCCTTCTGATGTCCATGTCAGAGGCTTTCTCTGTCATTTTACAGTGTAATATAACTATTGCCACACAAAAGGTCTGAGTGATCAAGCCTGGGCCCTGATCCCAAAGCTAAATCTTCATCTTCAGAGACCACAAATCAACATCATTCACCCTTAGCTATCAATACGAGCTCAGCCCCATCCTGGAAAGGTGGGCTCCCCTGGGGGCAGCGAAGGCAGGTGAACTGAAAGGACCCCCCCACCTCACCGTTGATCTCTCTGAGCATCACGACGGGCCGGTGCTGCAACGCCAGCCGACTCCTCTGGCGCAGGCCACTGGTGAGGGCCCTGGATCCCAGTAGGAGCCAGAGCACTGGCTGGACGACCGAGGTGTCGTTCAGTGTGAGGTCAACAACCATGTTTCCCGGATCGTTGTTCACCACCCGCCGGTGGAGCATGACCTGCAGGGGACAACTGTCTGACCAGGCCTGCCTGGGCCCTGGGGTCCCCAAGAGTGACCAGAGGGGCCTCCTCCTACCTCCACCTGCCCGTTCCCTTGGCTGGAGACGCCGTGTGCCTGCTCAGACAGCAGCACCAGCCTGCTGCGTCTGCTCTGGATGAAGGCCGATTGCACCATGGGGTAGTAATTCTGTGGACAGAAACATTGGCAGGCTTGTGGTGGGAGCAGTGGGCCAGGTCAGCCAGCAGGTCCAGGGTCTCCCTCTGGCCCCAGGCGGCCTCCTGCATGGGGACAGCAGCAGCCCAGGGTGGCACAGTAGTGATGGGAGGGGCTCTGACTTGTGAGATGGACACACTTATATTCCAATCCAGCTCCACTGCTTCCTGACCTTATGCCCTGGGACAGCCAGCCTGCCCAAGCCTCAATTTCCCCCTCTGTAAAATGTGCCCAAAACGTCCCCCTGGTGCAGGGAGACAGTGAGGCATTTGTGCCACTCCAGCCAGAGATGGCCCCCAGCCAGGGGTTCCCAAATAGAAAGGCGCTGGTGTCTGGGCTGGAAAGCACTCACACAGCTCTGTCCTTCCCTGTTTTGAAGGAAGATGTCCGGGGCAGATAGCCCTGGACCCTCTGGAGCCCAGGGCACAGTGTGTGAAGAACAGCTGTAGAGATGAATGGACAGAAGCTCACGGAAGACAGAGCAGGGAGGAGCTACACCCCTTCTCCAGGTCTCTCTGGAAGGAGAGACAACTAACTAGAGGAAGGCTCAGGAGGTGCCCAGCACGGCGCTGCCCCTGGATCATCCCAGACCTCAGCACAGCTCTGGGGGAGGTCGCTCTCTTCCCAGGACAGCACCGAGGTCCAGGGACTCACCCAAGGTCATGCTTCTGGAGGGTGAGGTCTGGGAACTGAATGATTTTGGAATCCAGCCCCTGCTCAGCTCTCCCTGGAGGACAGGCTGTGGCTCACCTCTGAGTAGCCAAGGAGGGGCACACCCGGTTCAGGCCTAAACAGGCACCACGTGCTTAACCCTCAAGCAACCCCCAGCTGGTCATCCATCTGACCGAGGAGGACCCGCGGTGCACACAGACCTCAGGGACACAGCTCATCCGCGGTGGCCCCAGAGCTCTGAGACTTGGTCTGAACACTCCTGGCCACAGGCCCTAGGGGCAGACTCAGGGCAGTGGGGCTCCAGAGATGATCTGGCCCTAAGGGGACTCTCCTGCTTTCTGGAAATTGGCCATCAAGATTGGGTCTACAGCAGCCAACTCCAGGACAGCTCAGGACGTACCCGAGCAATGGTGTTGCTCTTGTAGTCCCTGTAGGGCCTGCGCTGCATCTGGTAGCCGTTGTTGTCTGAGTAGAGGACCCGCCCCGTGTTCAGCTTGGTGCTTGTCCTCAGGATGGCCTCGCGGTTCAGCTCCAAGGGGCCCACCCGGTACTCCTGCTCTATGCGATGGCAGAGCAGCTCCCCGTCAGAGCCCTGGGGACTGCGGGCCAACCGGGAGTAGATGGCGAATGTGGGCTCACTGTCGTTCACCTTCCTGGAGGAGAAGCAGGACAGGTAGGTCAAGCGCAGGGTGCCTTCTGATGTACCTCCCTTATTCTTTCCTTCATCTCATTCCATCACCCTCCCTCCATCCTTCCTGCAGCCAGCAGGCCGGGTAGCCTGCTTGGGCAATAGAACAGGAGGGACCCTGTCCTCTGAAGACTCTGGTTACCCGACCAGGCCTGGGGGCTCTGTCTGTCCTGCTCATGAAAACACAAGAACTGCTCTCGTGTCTAGGTCACTGCCACCGTGGGCTCCTGTCCCACCTCTGGACTTAGGTCCCACCAAGGTGACACAGCTCAGGCAAGCAGAGCAGGACGGCAGAGACTGGAGCAGCTCATGACGTCATCGAACTTCCATGGAGGAAGGACCGTGTGCCAAGCCCAGGTCCAGGAGCTGGGTGTCTGAAGCATGACGGGCCCTCATTTCCTCATTCCCCTGCCTGTGAGCACCTCCATGTGCTGAGCACAACCAGGGGGCCGCCCTCACCTGTAGAAGTACTGCCGGATCTCAGTCACCAGCGGCCCCTCCACGATCTCCATCCTCACAGCCTCCCACGCTGGCTCCGCTGCACCGCTGGGTGTAAACACATAATTGTCTGAAACAGAGCCTTTCCAGACATCACTCTTCACATGATACTCCATGAACTGCTGGGTCATGTATACCTTTCGGTTACTCTGCCTGCACACAGAGGAAAGAGAAAGCAGTGTCATCATGACAGAAAACATGTATCCTCATGCTGGAACCAGGCTCACAGAGCCTCCATGGAGACACCAGCCACGAGCCAGGGATGAAGAGACCCTTCAACAGGATGAAAGTTGTCTGTCTGTACAACAGAATATTATTGAGTCTGCAAGAAGAATGAGGGGTCTCATTCACCCTTCAACGTGCCGGAAAGTTGGAAACATGACGAGAATTGAAAGAAGGCAGCCTGCCAAGTACCACATGTGGAATAATCTCATTGCATGATATGTCAATGTAGGCCAGTCTGGAGAGACAGAAAGGAGGTTCGAGTCACGAGGGCTTGATGGAGGTGAAAGATGCGTGGGGCTTGAGCCATGATGGAGCCTAAGTCCACAGCGCTGACTGCACCTTTCCCAGCCTGAACAGGGAGACTCAGAACGTTCTGGGGCTGCACTCCATTTCTGCTGCCCCCCATACCCTCCCCCTGACCACCTCTGCTGGATCCTGTAGGTCCTGGCTGCTTCTGTGTCCTGGCCTAGACTCACACACTTAGAAATAGAGCTCAATGCACTACAGGCAGCTTCAGTACCATCACACCCTGGCCTCAGAGACAGCAACGACTGCACCTCACCTCTCCCAGACGCTGTGCATCAGGTTGGTGTCCAGGTCCAGGAAGACAATGTAGCAGTCATTATTCACAGGCACCAGGTTCCCGCCCACTTGCCGGGCACTTCTCCTGAGTCGGCCTCCAAACTGCATGGTTTTGGCCACAAAGGGCTCAGGCTCCCCAGTTTTCTCCTGGGAACTCCTGCTGGGGCGGATGCTGTAGTGCCGGTAACTGAGTCCTGGGATTGTGGTCAGCACATACAGGTCATAGGCAGAGGGCATCTCCTTCGAGGGCTGGACCTGAAAGACCCGAAGGACGGGATGAATGATGGCTGTCAGGATGGAAGGTGCCTCCGTTCCCTTGGAAACCCTGGGCTTACACACCTGGCAGATGGAGTGCTTGCTCAGCATGGAGACAGCTGGTCACCCAACATGGGGCTGAGCTGGCTCCCCTCCTGCACCCTCCCTGCTCAACCGGGTCTAATCTCCTCTCCCCTCTTCCTCCTCTCCTGGGGCTGCAAACCACCTGCCCTCCTCCCACACTCCCCTCTGTTCCTGCCTCTGAGACTGCTCACACTGCTCCCTCGACCTCTTTAGAGGGGCTCCCTTGTCTCCTAGCCCTCTGATTTTTCCGAGGAGGGAGGTTTCCAGGTCAGCCTGCAGGTTTTTCTCTACCTCTGTGCCATCTGACTCAGGGAAGGGATTTGCATGAGGGCACTGGGTCCAGGCAGGAGGTTCTTCAGTCTCTAGGAAGCAAGTGTCACTTCCAGGTCTTGTGGGAAGGTCTGGGGCACTACGGGCAAGCCCATGCGGCTCCTCACAGCCTCCAGCCCGGCCTTTCTCTGAACTAAAGCAGACACCCATCCCCACCCCACAGCCCTAACCTGTCCTGATGTTTTCCTCCACCACAGTTGTCATCTGTCACTCCTATCCTTTCTGATTTTTTTCTTGCCTGGATCCCCCACTGGAATAGGAGCCCCCGAGTGCAGAGACTTTTGTCTATTTGTTTATTAAAGTTTATCCAATGCCTAAAGTAATTCCTGACACATACTAGGTGTTCAGTAGTATTTAACAAAGAGCATTTGGGCTTGGTGGGTGGTGCCTCTGGGTGGGGAAGGGAGATGTTCCATGTCGGGTCTACTCCACCCAACACCCTTCCCTCCCCTGACCTTGACATAGAGGAATCTTCCCCCTCTCTCTCTCAGCTAAGGATCGCTGCCCTGGCTGCCTGGTCATTACCCCACACCTTAACTGTCCATTTCTGCGTCTGCTCCTTGAATCCCAGGATGGCTCCCGAGTCCAGGGATGAGCATTCACCTGGGCCAAGCCCAGCACAGGCTTCAGGAATGTTTGCTGAATGGCTGACTGATGGCATTACTCGAACCATCTCCCCAAGGAAGGGCTGGCTTGGTAACAGGAGGGTCACCTCTATAGTCAAGTCTAGCTCCAGGTCTGGGAAGGAGATGAGGAGGGACCACACAGGATGTGGGTGTCATAGCTGGGGCCTGCCCCTATGACAGCACCTCCATAAAGATGCACAGTGAAGACTATTGCTGGCTTCCCCATGAGAAGTAGAAATTGACACAGGGTTATATACATATACACCAAGTCACCTCAGTGTTGTCTGACTCTTGGTGACCCCATCGACTGTAGCCCGCCAGGCTTTCTGCCCATGGGATTCTCCAGTCAAGAGTACTGGAGTGGGTTACCATGCGCTCATACAGTGGATATTCCCGACCAGGTACTGAACCCATGTTTCTTGTGGCTCTGCATTACAGGCGGATTCTGGTCAACCCAGGTACGCAAAGGGCAGGGTCAGTCCGCTGGGTGGATCCGCTGACCCTGATGGCGACTCACCCATAGGACACCCCTCACAGTCAGGCAGCGTGTCACCTCTTCCCTTTAGATGCCCACTTCGGGGGCCCAGTGCAGAGCAGGGGAAGCAACAGGGCCTGCACCATAGACGGGATGTCCCCCTTACCTGTGCCAGGACAGGGCGCCCTGACTCGTCTGTGATGCTGACTTTGAGGAAGTCCACAGTCAGGGTGATGATAGTGGTGACCGTCCAGGCCAGTGGGTTGTAGACCACCACAAAGTGACCCCCAGGCTCTGGGCCTGCACACAGAGAACAGGCTCTACTGCCCTACCCGACCCAACCTTCACCCCTGGTTCCCCTCAGAACAAGAGAATCTAAGGTAGGTGAGACCAGCTCTGCAGAGGCCAGGGGGAAGGACAGACAGACACATGGGGTCTGATACCCAACTCCTTCCTCATCTGTACAAGCTGGGCTCTGATTCCTAGGCAGGATGGGGGAGCGTGCCCCTAAAGATGAGGGTCCTTGACCTCCTCACTCATTTCTACTTTTCAGCCAACGTTACCGGTGAGAAGACTGAGGTCTATAGCAAAGGGTTAGTTGTCCAAGGTGACCCATGTCCTATGGCCTGGCTCCAAAGCTGGAGCGCTTGGCAATGTACAGACAATTCTCTGGACCTTGGAGGGTCAAGGTCAATCACCAAGGTCAGCACTGGAGCCCTCTTTGGTATGAACCTGGATTCTTTTTCTGCTCTACCCCCCACCCCAGGTGACCATCTATGACCACATTCAATGACTCCCAGATCCTTGAACACTGCACACACAATGTCCAGTCCCCGGTCTCTGCCTGGGCAGTTCCCATGGCTGGATGCCTTTCTGGGGTCTCCACCTGCCCCTTCCTTGGGGAGCTGCCCCCGTGAGCTCATGGGAATGGCTGGCCTCACCAGACACTGGAAGGACCCAGTTCTACCTCCCTTTCTATGGCCATCATCCCCTCCCACCACCAGTCCTAGTGGACAGGATTCCAGTCTGCTGCACTCCTGACCCCGGGGCCCTTCCAGTGTCTGAAGGTAAGATGGGACTGCACACAGACACAGAGCCGAGGGCAGAGCAGGGCAGGTGAGGGGAGGGACGGAGTGGGGAGGGCACAGTGAGAGAGAGCAGGGTGAGTGTGGACCCTGGGAAGGTGGGCGGGCCACATGCTCCTACAGGGAAGGCACCTATCTCTGATTGCCCAGGATTTGCAGGGGTGAATCCCCTCAGACAAACAGGGTGATCACTCATCCTCTACCTGTGAAACCCGCAAAGTCAAAAGAACATGTGCATCCTGTCTGCGGAGCTGGGCAGCACAGCAGTATGGGTATCATCCTCCCTGTGTGACCCTGGGCAGCACAGGGGTATGGGTATCATCCTCCCTGTGTGACTCTGGGCAGCTCAGGAGTATGGGGACCATTCCTTCCTGTGTGACCCTGGGCAGCTCCACGATCTCTGTTCCATGTGTGCCCTCAGCTATGAATTGAGGACAGTAACACTTCCAGCTTTCAGGATGTGTGAGGTTTTACACTAAATTGTGCAAGCAGTGTGCTTGGCAACATCCACACTGCATTACCATTTATTCCTGCCTCTAGTTGGAGGCAGGAACTAGGCCTTCCTCAATCACAGAGAGGAAACAGCTCAATGAAGTGAAGGCACCTGCCCAGCTCATGCCGAAATGAGACCCTCCCTTGGACGGGCCTCGAGTCTGAAGCTCAGGTGTTCCAGCCAGTCCCCTAACCCTCAGGCTGTCTTCTCAGACTGGGGCAGACACCCGCCATGGCCCACACTGTCCCCATGGGCCTCACTTACCTGAGTGGGCTGGAAACCTGTCCTGGATGATGTAGGACATCAGATTGTGCACCCCTTCCATCCCAGTGCTCAGGTGCTCCACAAACATGTCACCCACTCTTGGAACATGAGTTCCGGTGATGGCGTCATGGTGCTGGACCTGGGCCCCCGCAGGAACAGGACAAGAGTGGGGTCAGGCTGGCCTCTGCTCAGCATCTGCTGTCCTGATGCCCACTGGGCCCTGACTCCGCTTCCCTCTCAGTAGGTGCTGCTGGAGAACTGGGGATTTCTCCCACTTTACAGAAGAGAAATCTGAGGTCAGAGAGGCTGATGATCTTGCCCCAAGTATTGTTGACCTTGGGAAAACACATAGCTATGTCCCTGATGCTGGACAGAAAACAGACTTCTGGAAAGGAGCCTGCCCAGCTTCCCTCTGTGACCCACTCATCCCAGAATTGCTGATAACCTGTTCCAGACAAGCCCCACACATGGCCTTGTACTCATCTGCACCATGTAGGATGGATGGTCTCCTCTTCCCAGAAGGGAAACATGACCCCATGCGGTGAAGCCACGTGTCCACTCACCCTGATGGATGCTAAAGTCTATCCCATCACACACCCACACAATGACTGGTCCTGCCAGCAATTCCCTTTAGTGACTATGAATCTCATGGGCCGTGAGGCCCATTTCTGACTGGAGAGGAGACAAGTTACAGGAGATCTTGTGTCTCAGTTTTCCCTTCTGCACAGTGGGGAATAAATAATATGCAGATTTATGAACAGCTTTCTTTGTGTCAGCCACAGAGCCCACCAGCATATGTGTATTATCACATTCAACTGTCCTATTAATGTCCTGAGTGAGCATGTAGTTCTCATTTTTCAAGGAGGAAATTAGAGCTCAGAGAGGGGAATCCTGAGCTCATAGAGCTGAGCTGAGATTTGACTCCAGCCAGGACTGTTGGACACCAATGCTGCTCCACTTCGCCCTTACTGCTCTGGGACAGTCTGGCTTTAAATCTTACTGAACCACAGCTGGGCCCTGGCAGGCCATGGTCCTAGCCTTGGGGCAGCTTCATCATGCATGGTCTTGTGACCTCAGTGGTGACCTCAGTGTTCTCATCTCTAAAAGGGACCTATAGCAACAAGGGACAGGGAGGTGCGCTGGCCTAGGGAGGGGGAAGCACACAGCCCCGGAATATCCAATCCTGTCCTGTCTCTGGGAGGCACTGTGTTACCTCGGAGACCGCCCAGCGGAGCTGCTGGAGCTGCTGCAGGCCCCAGGCCGGGTTCAGGAATCGGTGGGGAGCCAACAGCACATAGCGAGTAAACATGGACTCCCCAGCGTACAGCAGACTGCTGGCTCTCCTTGCCAGCCCCTTGAGCCCACTTCGGGAGGCATAGAATCCAGTCCAGGCATGATGCATGTCTAGGAGAAAAAGGGCAGGAGTCAGTGGGAGGGCCTGCCCTTAGAGGCCCCTGAGCCCCACTTGGGAAATGCTGAGGAAGATGAGGTCAGGATGGATCTGCCTGGGTCCCCAGGGACACAGCCTAGGCCAGCAGGTGATCTCAGGGTTCCTGGTCCAGCCAGGTCAGCAATGGTACCAGATCCCTGGAAGGCCTGGGCCACTGACAGGGTCAGGCTGGGCGGGGGCAGGCCGGGGGAGGCCTGACACTGTGACGAGGAAAGAATCCCAGTGAGCACCTGGGCCCCTGGGATGGCCTGTGGGAAGGGGCCCTGGAGGACTTCAGAGGAGGAGGTAGAGGGATGAGGGCCAAGAAGTCAGAACACAGAATGGAAGGGCTGGAGTGCTGGCCACCCCTGTGTGCCTCTGAGGAAAATCAGGGTCTGGAGAGGCATGCTTTCCACCAGGTCCCTCTGGTTGTCCATGGGGGCAGGCTGGCAGGGCCATTGGGAGCTGAGATCCCTGAAATCACTCTCCTTACCCTGGACACAAAGGTCATGGCATGACGAAGTCCCCAGGGGGCATGACCAACCCCCGCCAGTGCCCCAGCGGAAACCAAGGCTGCCTCTGGACATCACTCAAGCCTCTCTTGTGAAAGAAAGGAACCGGCAAAGGAACAGTGGACAACACTGAGCCCGCCTGTATCTGTCCCCACCCCAGGCGGTCCACAGGAGGTAGGCGGGTGAGGGAGGGCTGTCTGACCCAGTGGCCCTGTGGGCTCCACTGGCAGAGCCGAGGAGACTGGGAAACCACATGTCACTGCTTTGGTGACATCTCCCTTGCACCGAATCCCTCCCTACCCCCAGAGGCTCCTACCCAAGGAATAGGGCAGGAAGTCGCGGTGGTCTCGGACCTGCCAGGAGACTTGGTCAGAGTGCACAGCCAGGAAATAGTCGCCGAGCGTGGCATACTCCACTGATAAATTGAACTCCAATGAGTGACTATTGATGTAATCCATTACAATGTCCATGTTGGTGAATTGCAGCGAGGCATTGAAGAACTGCCTGTCACATCCCTGCAGCCAGGGGACAGAAACAATGTCCAGCCCTTCTGGGTAAAGAGCCCAGCCTGCATAGGGGTAGCATCTCTTCATCTGCAGGATGGCCCCCCTCTCCGCATGGTGGACACTGACGCCGCACGGGGCTCACAAGCTCTCTCCTCTGGGAGCACAGCAGGTGCTCCATCCAGTTTGGCTGGGACAACAATGGTGACTGGGTGTCCAGCACTGTCCCATGAGGGTGTCTTTCATTATAAGACAAATTCAGCCAATGGAGCAGGTCCTGTCATCACACCCATTTCACAGAAGAGGAAAGTGAGGCTCAGATTCTCCGAGTCTCACAGCCCCTGAGTAGGGAGCCAGGATTCAGGCCGAAGCCTCTGCCCCCAACATTGAGAATGGGAAAGGAGGGGAGAGCTGCGGAGGAGCTGGAGCCTGTGTAAAGGAGGGGCTGCCGTGGAGGCAGAGACTGTGGGGATGATCCAGGGTCGGGGGAGAAGCTGGTAGACTGGGTGAGGACTTGGGGTGAAGGGAAGGAGGACTGAGCTGGAGTTGGGATCACTGCCTGAATGGACACTGGAATGGTTAGAGGTGGACACACAGTCTTGGGAGGAGGCAAGTGCTGGGGTCAGACCGAAGAGAGCAACACCTGCACAGAGTTGAGGAACCAGGGCCAGGGACCCCAACTTACCCAGGGCCAGAGGACGTGTGGTGTCCGGAACCAGGTGGCTCGAGTCAACGCATTCCTCACCAGGAGACTGGTAAATATTTGGATGTTGTCCTTGGTGACAGGGATTTGCATTTGGAGGTACATGTCATTCGGGGATGTACCTGGGAAGATGGCTTCGCCATCCCAGTTAAATCCCTCACTAAGGGAGAGAGGAGCATTAGGGGGCCCTGCCCTGAAAATGGCAGCAGCACAAGGGCGGGGAGGCAGGCAGGGCTCAGGGAGGCCAGAGCATCGAGGCCTCCGTCTCCCATCAGGGGCTGGACAGTGTGGTGGCGGGCAGACGAGAGCTGTGTGGACAGAAGATGCCCCTGTGTGAGCCCTGTGGGCACTTGGGCACCTCACCCTGATCCTACAGGGCACCCAGAACCTGCTAGTGAGTCCCCCTTGCCTCTTCTGTCAGTTGCTGCTTCATCCCACCTCCTCTGCTCACGGGGGCTCAGCCCCCACCCACAGTCCCCCAAGAACAGAGGGCAGAGGGACTGGACCCAGGGCCCCCCACCAGACAGCCCACAGGAGGGCTGGTGCCAGAACTCGGAAGTTTTGACTCAATCGCCTGAGCCACTCCATCTGCCCCATGGCTGCTACTGCAGGACCTTGGCTGGGTGTCCAGGCCTAAGTTATTCTTTCTGTAAGATGCGTGCTCAGTGCATGCCCTCAGGGCTGGCCATGAAGGGTGTGGCTGAGGTGGTCCAGGGAGGGTGCTGGGATGGGGACTGGCCCGAGGCAGGTGCTCACGAGCAGTAGCTGAACTGGTCCAGGACATGTGTGAAGATTTCCTGCTGCACGGACAGGGATCTGGACCCTCGCCACACGAACTGCAGCTCCTACAAACCCGGAAGGAACAGGGTGAGGGCCCAGGGGCGACACGGCTGCTGGTTCCCCTCCGTAGGCCCCACCTGAGTCTCCTCTCTGCACTCGCTGCTCTCAGGGGTTAAGGGTCAAGATCCCCCTCTGCTGCCCCCTCCTCAAGGTTCCCCCTGACCTCCCAAAGCCACAGGAGGCAGAGGAATTGGCCCTCCAGATGCTGCCTGTCTGCACCTTCATCTGACCCTCCTCAGGGCAGGACTCTCTGCCAGGACCTGCCAGGCTGTCTCTAACTCAGCTTGAATATCCCCAGACATGGGGAGCTCATCACCATCACTAAAGGTACAGCGGCTTTTTTCAGTTCTAATGGTGAGAAAGTAGATGAGTAGATGTGGCCCACCACTCACCTGGGTATCCTGCATGACCTTCTTCAGGTTGTAGTCGATCCTGGAGATGACATGGGCATTGAAGCCCGCCAGGGCAAACAGGGTAGGGGTCGTGGAGGATGCACCAAATGGGTCCACCTGCCAGGAGAACTGTGGCCGGACCCCAAATGTTTCATAGAGAAACCCATGTCCTTCTGCAAAGAGATAAGTTTTGTCACTCCCTCAGGGCCCTGTGCCCTTCTCCAGGGCTGAGATGCCACCTAACAGGCAAGGAGGGGTTTTGAAGTAGATGGTAATATTAGGACTTCTTCCCCGAATCATTGGTCTATTCACATCTTAATGCATGATTTATAAGCCAGCCCACAGAAGCACGAATCAGGTGACTGCAGAAAGTTCCAAATTTGATATGCCATTGATTCCAGCTCCCCAAGGGTTTCCCCTCAATATAATCTCATCTCTGGCCAACCCCCCACCACATCTTGGCTACACATACACGGGCCTGGTTACACTCAGATGGGCTATCTTGGCTGTTGTCTGCCCTTTATGACTCACTGCTTCTACTGCGGTCAGGACTGTGCTCAGGAATGCACACAAGCACGCGAAAGACGGATGCTTCCCCTAGGAGCCCGAGCTTGGGAAACATTCTGGGGAAACTGCTCTGCTCCACCCCGGATGGCATCAGAGAAAAGGGCCAGTCAAACAAAGGTTTTGGTAGTATGGAACTACATCAGCCTGGGATGCTATCAGGTCTACCCCCTGTGCATCTCCACCCCGCCTCAGTGGTAGAACCGAGAGGGATGAGGAAGATGCCTGCGTTGGTAAGGGACTGACAAAGTCTGACCAGGGAAGGAAACCTTTGGTGGAGAGTCTGCATACACCCCCATCTAGAGCAGTGAAGGATGCCTCTGGTGGAAAAAAAAAAAAAAAAACATGGTTGTGGATGGCGCTTTTTTCTCTCTACAGATGGAAGCTAGCAGTTCCAGAACCACTCCCTTAAACTGTTTTTTTGTTTTGTTTTGTTTTTAATGCTGGGAGAAGTTGATCCTCAGATCAGATCAGATCAGTCGCTCAGTCATGTCCAACTCTTTGCGACCCCATGAATCGCAGCATGCCAGGCCTCCCTGTCCATCACCATCTCCCAGAGTTCCATCAGACTCATGTCCATCGAGTCCGTGATGCCATCCAGACATCTCATCCTCGGTCGTCCCCTTCTCCTCCTGCCCCCAATCCCTCTCAGCTTCAGAGTCTTTTCCAATGAGTCAACTCTTCACATGAGGTGGCCAAAGTACTGGAGCTTCAGCTTTAGCATCATTCCTTACAAAGAAATCCCAAGGTTGTTCTCCTTCAGAATGGACTGGTTGGATCTTCTTGCAGTCCAAGGAACTCTCAAGAGTCTTCTCCAACACCACAGTTCAAAAGCATCAATTCTTTGGCGCTCAGCCTTCTTCACAGTCCAACTCTCACATCCATACATGACCACAGGAAAAACCATAGCCTTGACTAGATGGACCTTAGTCGGTAAAGTAATGTCTCTGCTTTTGAATATACTATCTAGGTTGGTCATAACTTTTCTTCCAAAGAGTAAGTGTCTTTTAATTCCATGGCTGCAGTCAACATCTGCAGTGATTTTGGAGCCCCCCAAAATATAGTCTGACACTGTTTCCTCTGTTTCCCCATCTATTTCCCATGAAGTGATGGGACCGGATGCCATGATCTTCGTTTTCTGAATGTTGAGCTTTAAGCCAACATTTTCTCTCTCCTCTTTCCCTTTCATCAAGAGGCTTTTAGCCCCTCTTCACTTTCTGCCATAAGGGTGGTGTCATCTGCATATCAGAGGTTATTGATATTTCTCCCAGCAATCTTGATTCCAGCTTGTGTTTCTTCCAGTCCAGCATTTCTCATGATGTACACTGCATATAAGTTAAATAAGCAGGGTGACAATATACAGCCTTGACTTACTCCTTTTCGTATTTGGAACCAGTCTGTTGTTCCATGTCCAGTTCTAACTGTTGCTTCCTGACCTGCATACAGATTTCTCAAGAGGCAGGTTAGGTGGTCTGGTATTCCAATATCTCTCACAATTTTCCACAGTTTATTGTGATCCACACAGTCAAAGGATTTGGCATAGTCAATAAGGAAGAAATAGATGTTTTTCTGGAACTCTCTTGCTTTTTCCATGATCCAGCGGATGTTGGCAATTTGATCTCTGGTTCCTCTGCCTTTTCAAAAAACCAGCTTGATCTACAGAGGTTAGGAAAACATGCCTGATCTTCTTCTGTGATATTGAATGGTCATGTTATCCTATGAAAGATGGGGAATTCTGGGCATTTGAAGGGTCTCTTAACTATGATACTATTTTATAACTAGACCGGTTCTGAAGAAAACAAGAGAAATGAGTAGAACTGCCATCTGTCTTGCTCTTTATCTCTCTGTGAGACATTCCAGACTTGTGTCCTATGGGTACAGATTTAAGATGTGAAACCTACAGCTCCCTCCTGTTCTCTTACTTTGCCTCTCTATCTGGGGCTCCAAATGAACAGGCTGAGAATCAGGGCACCTTTCTAGGAGGGGTTGCCTCAGTCTCAGTAGAATATTTAGAGGATCCAAAAGGTACATGGAAGGCTTTCTGGGACTAACTTTTCCTTATGACCTTATTTGGTGAGATGTAATGCAAGGAGATCCAACCAGTCCATTCTAAAGGAGATCAGCCCTGGATGTTCTTCAGAAAGAATGATGCTAAAGCTGAAAATCCAGTACTTTGGCCACCTCATGGGAAGAGTTGACTCATTGGAAAAGACTGGTGCTTGGAGGGATTGGGGGCAGGAGGAAAAGGGGACGACAGAGGATGAGATGGCTAGATGGCATCATTGACTCGATGGACGTGAGTTTGAGTGAATTCCAGGAGACGGTGATGGACAGGGAGGCCTGATATGCTGATCCATGGGGTCGCAAAGAGTTGGACATGACTGAGTGACTGAACTGAAATGAATACATGTCTTAGGACAGATGCTGACTCCTGACTCAAGAGCTTGAGTTTTGGGGGAAGTTACTACTTTTGGAGATGAGTAGCTTAAGGTAAGGAGAAAGTGGGAACACGAAATAGCCCTCCTCCCTACTTGCAACCAAGCAGTTCCCATAACAGACTCTTTTTGCTGGATGTATTCGCGCAGGACTCAAGCGAGTGTGCACTGACTTTTAAATATGCTAAGTTGGCTGACATAGAACAGGGAGGGAAGGAAACTCCTGGTAAATTCCTAATAATTATGGGAGGCTCTCTACACATTTACTGATGTTGACCCTGAAAGTTCAGATGGAGAAATGGTCCTTAAAAATAGATTCCTCACTCAGTCAGCTCCAGATATCTGCCATAATTTACTAAAACAGGCGTTTGGACCAAACCAGTCTTTAGAAAAAGTGTTGCAGCTGGCTCAGACAGTATGTTATGGCAGAGAAGATGAGGATGAAAATACGAAAAAAAGAGCCAGGCAGAAGACTGATGCCCCAACAATGGCTGTTAGACCTGCTCTGAAACTGCCTGAGAAAAATGCCCAGACGGACCCAGGTAAAAAGGGATGGGCTTGCTATTACTGTGGAAAGGACAGACATCTCAAGAAGGATTGCCCTCAGGCATCTAAGTGCCTTCAGCTCCATGTCTAGTCTGCAAAGGAACATACTGGAAAAGAGACTGCTTTATGAGGTGTAGGCCCCAGGGATCATGACTGAAGGTGTCTTGGGCCCCACACAAGCTCCCCTCCTAATTACACCTGAGGAACTCAAGGTATTAATAACTGCGAAGGGCCAATCAGTCGATTTCTTTTGGAAATCGGAAAATTTCTCTGTGAGCACTGAAGACCTCGTCCAGTTTCCTCCCAGTCCACTACTGTAATGGGACTGTCAGGACAAGTCATATGCTATTATTTCAGTCATTCTTTAAGCTGTAACTGAGACTCTGTGCTGTTTTCTCACAAGTTTCTGATTGTGATGAAGTCTCCCTCACCCCTTCTGGGGAGGAATATACTGAACAACGTCCAGGCCTCTGTTTTCGTGCATATGGAGCTTTCTCTTTCTCTCCCATTAGTTAAACAAAATGTAAATCTCAAAGTGTGGGCTGATGGAAAAACTGTGTGTTGAGCACAAAATGCTATTCCTGTCTTTATCAAGCTCAAAGACTCTCACCCATTTCCACATCAAAAATAGTGCCCACCAATGCCCAAAGTTAAGGAAGGTTAAAGCCAATCATTAAAAATGTACAGGAACAAGGACTATTAATTCCCTGTAACAGTCCATACAACACTCCTATTTTAGATGTAAATAAACTCAAATGATAAATGGAGACTTGTTCAGTTCAGCTCAATTCAGTCGCTCAGTCATGTCCGACTCTTTGCGACACCATGAACTGCAGCACGCCAGGCCTCCCTGTCCTTCACCAACCCCCAGAGTCCACCCAAATCCATGTCCATAGAAATCGTGATGCCATCCAACCATCTCATCCTCTGTCATCCCCTTCTCCTTCTGCCCTCAATCTTTCCCAGCATCAGGGTCTTTTCAAATGAGTCAGCTCTTCACACCAGGTGGCCAAAGGATTGGAGTTTCAGCTTTAGCATCAGTCCTTCCAGTGAACACCCAGGACTGATCTCCTTTAGGATGGACTGGTTGGATATCCTTGTAGTCCAAGGGACTCTCAAGAGTCTTCTCCCACACTACAGTTCAAAGGCATCAATTCTTTGGGGCTCAGCTTTCTTTATAGTCTAACTCTCACATCCATACCTGACCACTGGAAAAACCAGAGCCTTGACTAGACAGCCCTTTGTTGGCAAAGTAATGTCTCTGGTTTTTAATATGCTGTCTGAGTTGGTCATAACTCTGCTTCCAAGGAGTAAGCATTTTTTAATTTCATGGCTGCAGTCACCATCTGCAGTGATTTTGGAGCCCAGAAAAATAAAGTCAGCCACTGTTTTCACTGTTTCCCCTTCTATTTGCCATGAAGTGATGGGACAGGATGCCATGATCTTAGTTTTCTGAATGTTGAGCTTTAAGCCAACTTTTTAACTCTCTTCTTTCACTTCATCAAGAGGCTCTTTAGTTCCTCTTCACTTTCTGCCATAAAGATGGTGTCATCTGCACCTGAGGTTATTGATATTTCTCTCAGCGATCTTGATTCCAGCTTGTGCTTCCTCCAGCCCAGCATTTCTCATGATGCACTCTGCGTATAAGTTAAATAAGCAGGGTGACAATATACAGCCTTGTACACTGTTTCATACTTGACTTCTTCAAGATATACAAATAATAAGTGTCTAATCCTTATATTTTATTGTCTAAAGTTTCTGAAGGAGAAATATTTTTCAGTCATTGATTTGATTGATAGTTTTTAGAGTTAAACCTATATTAAGTCATCCCCTACCTATGACACTAAGACAAGAGAGGATTTTTAGGAATCAGGCAACTGCCCCATTTGGATTCTGGGTTATGCAGAACTTGCCTGGCCGTTATATTAACTTACAACTGAGACTCAGCAGGTCCAAACTGACAAGCTGGTTTGGTCCCCAGAAACCCAAAAGGCTTTTAAGATTCTTTAAACTGCTCTGTGGCAGGCTCCCACTTTGAGCTTACCCAAAGGATCAGAGTTTAATCCCTTTGTTACTGAAAAAGAGGCCATGGCTGCATTGCTTAAAGGATAATTAACACTATTGTTTTGCTGTTGTGGTCCAGCCCCAGCAGGATCCAGGGGTACCCTCAGGGGAAACAGCGTTGGTGAGAGAGATTTAGAAAGAGAAAAAGAAAGAATGTTGCAGATAAGAAAATAGAGGAGAGAAAGAGAAAACCAATAAAGCCCCAGCACAGGACTTGTTCTGTTCACATAGGCCACAGGCACCCTCTTGATGGGGAGAAGGTGCAGAGCACCTTCTTGAGAGGGTCTTAGAAGCCTGGGCAGGAAAGTGAACTCAGAGAGACTCTGCACTCCAAGGGATCAGCCTGAAATAGAAAGGGAGAGAGAAAAAATGACATGGGGTGACCAAGCTTCAGTGAGCGAGGCCCGTAACTTTATTTTCAAAAGGAACTTTTATACCTTGACTTGTACGTAGAGGGAAATGAAAGATGCAAAGTCATGCAGAGTCAGCCCAAACATTACATCTGTTTTGTCTTTATCAAAATCAGGATTTTTTTCTGTATACCTTTTCCATAAACAATGTTGTGTACATTATCTTCTGGCCTTGGAGGCCTGTGGACATTTTATGACCCTCTTTTGATAAAGGCTGCTCAACCAGAAAACTTATATTCCCTTAAAGTGTTTTTTCTTTATATTTTTAATCTATGTCAGCCTCAGAAAGTATTAAACAGAGTTACATCTTCACGGAGCAAAGGTGCAGTGAGTTACAACAAAGAAAGAACCAATTAGCTCAAAGGTCTGATGTGGTTAATTCCAAGGCTACTACTTGTTTTTCTTACATTCCAACTATGTTAACTAATGCACACCCAGGTGCACAGTGGATAAGAGATATGGGAACTTGGCAGCAAGCATTGGCTCAGCAATGAAATCCTACACCAGCACTACTCTAATAGTTTTTAACTCTTCAAAAGGCTCTATATTTTAGAATGTTTTAGGCTTCTCGTGTCTCTCACAGTTGGCAGGCTGTAAACAATCACATGCATAGCTGCAAAAGTCTGGATAAACCAGCCAAGCAAGCTAAAATGCCAACAAAAGGGGTTTGAATTGAAATATTCCTTTCATGCCCAAGAAACTTATCAACTAGAGCCCTAAGTTGATTTTTTCCAGAGAAAGGTGGTCGGAGATAGCCCCCTATTAATGTCAGAAGAGTTGGTGAAAGGCACAAAATAGTAAGACAGATTCTGGTTTGGGGGTAGATGCTCGAGCAGGTCTAGGGGGTCCCTCAAGTCCTGATCCGCCTTGCTCGTCAGGTCTCTTCCACATGACCTTGTCATGGGAGGGATCTCCCATGCTGGCTCCCAGCATTTTCCTAAACCTAAAGCTCCTAAGCTTATTAATAGACAAAATCTTACTGTACTGACTTCTCATGATGTAAGTGGGATCTTAAACTCTAAATCTCAGAGTGACAATGGCTCCATCTTTAAAACTACTGTAACTCAAGTGGTGTCAAAAGTTCTAGGAATAGAATACCACTTCACTGTTCCTGGAGACCCCAATCTTCAGAAAAAGTTGGAAAAGCTAATGACATTATTAAGAGGCATCTGTGTAGGAAACTCAGAAACATGAGACAGTTGGTTTAATGTTCTCCCTGTAGCTTTAACGAGGGCTCAAACTCTCCGTAAGAAGAAGGACCTGTCTCTATGACAGACTGGTTTTGTGCACAGATATTGTCATAGACCTTGAAGCCTTAAAATTAACTATGTGACTCAGCTTTCAACTTGTCAACCTCCTCATCAATTGAGGGCTTCCCATGGTGGGTTTCTCTGCTTCAAGGAAAAGACTTTCTTCAACTCTTCTTCATCTGATGACATCAAAAAATTCTAAGAAGGACTGATAAAACATATTGACCTTAACTGTGGACATAATGTAACTTTTAATTTTGATTATGTTTTGTAGGGAACTAGGTTTAAAGAAGGTTGAGAAGTGCTTGCAAACGAGACTCTCAACCAGGGCTGAACATTCTTGCAAACGAGATGTTCAGCTAAGAATCCTGTTTGTTCCCATGGGAAAAGAACATTTCTTGCACACAAGGATGTTTCTCTGATTCCTCAAAAGGAACAGACCCTGGGACAAAACGGATTCTAAGTTGATAAGAAAGTTCCCCAAAACAAAGTCTTGGCTGCAGTAAATAAGCCAAGGTAAAGGTTATCTCACCCTGCGCCTGCGCACTGTATAGTCTTTGAATCATAGTGCTTGGCAGCTTGCCCTGTAGGTTGTTGTGCAAGGGATATAAAATAAAGCAGCTCTAAGAAGCAAGTGTTATAATATAAAGATTTAAACCACTCTGCAGTGTTGGTGTTTCATTCCGTCGCCGGCATCTGGCCCCCAACGTGGGGCTATTAATCATTTCTTGAGGCAACACTGTCCATTGATAACGTTTTACGGGATGCCCATGATTAAAAGCAAATTTATTTTTATCTTTTATTTGCAAAGGAATATTAAAAAAAACAATCCTTCAAATCTAAAACCATCAAAGACCAATCCTGTGGAATCAAAGCAGGAGAAGGGAGACCTAATTGCAAAGCTCCCATAGGTTTTATACATTTGTTAACTTTCCTTAAATCAGTCAACGTTTTCCATTTACCAGATTTTTTCTTAATGACAAAAACAGAATTCCAAGGAGAGGTAGAATGTTCAATATGGCCAGATTGAAGCTGTTCTTTTACTAATTGTTCTAAAGCCTCGAGCTTCACTTTTGGAAGCGGCCACTGCTCAACCCACTTAGGGACATCAGTTAACCATTTCAATGGGAGAGCTCGAGGAATCTGAGCAGTGGCTACAAGTTTTTCGATGAGATGGTGAGCGTTGTTCCTAAAGAAAATAAAAGATCTCTTCCCCAGATATTAATAGGTATATTAACAATGTAAAAAGAAATAGATACTTTCTTTTTCATTAGACAATTGGCATGACAAAGGTTGAGCGCTTCTCCACACATCTGCTATTGATCCTAAGCCTGTTAAAACAAGAGGAATTTTTTCTTTTTTCCAGTCAGTAGGCCACTGCTGGAGAGAAATAACCGAAACATCTGCTCCTGTATCTATTAATCCTTCAAACTGTTTACCTTTAATAATCAGTGACATTAAAGGACGAGAGTCATTAATAAGCATTTTCTAAAATATACTTTTTTCCGTACTTCTAAAACCATTGACTCTCTCTCCCTACCTCAGCCTTGTCGGCAGCTACTAGAAACAGGGATGCGTAAAGTGGTGCAGAAGGGTTAACAGCCTTGGAAGTTTGTTTTTTATTTAATAAAACCTTTCAAAAGGCAACAGTCATTGCTTTTACAGAATTTGAATCCTCCCCAGAACTCACATCTCTATGTGGCTCAGTGGATGAATCTGTACTATCATCCGGAGGTTTGGGCGGAGGCCGAGGTGAAGCCCCCTCCTCAAGATAACATGAGGCGGCCTCACTATTAGCAGCCATTAATTTTAAAGCCTGTGTTGTAACGCTACATAGAGTCCACAGCCTTAAAGGAATCACATTTCCTTTTTGATGCTGCCTTCTTAACTCTTTCTGCACCACTTTCCATTTTTTCAAATTCAGCTGTACTTTTGTTTGATATTGAAACCAATAACAATGCTGCTCTATAAGACAGAATAGCTCACTCAAGCGGCGAGTAGACGTTTTAATTCTTATAGAATGCAGGAGCCCCTTAACTAGCTCCATATATTGTGACTTTAAAGACGGGGAATTCCCCATAGGTTTTTTTTTTTTTTTTCTGTTTTTTTTTTTCTTATTTTTTTTATTTTCTCGAAAGTCCCCCTTTTAGCGTTTCGCTCCGGGGTGCTCTCCCTTTCGGATTTTTTTTTTTCTTTTTCTCGAAAGTCCCCCTTTCAGCCTTTTGTTCCAGGGTGTTTACCCTTTTGGATTTTTTTTTCTTTTTTTCAAAAGTCCCCCTTATAGCCTTTTGCCCCAGGGTGCTTACCCTTTCGGTTCTGTCGTGCCCCACGTTGGGCGCCAGATGCCGGCGACGGAATGAAACACCAACACTGCAGAGTGGTTTAAATCTTTATATTTTTAACACTTGCTTTTTACAGCTGCTTTATTTTATATCCCTTGCACAACAACCTACAGGGCAAGCTGCCAAGCACTATGATTCAAAGACTATACAGTGCGCAGGCGCAGGGTGAGATAACCTTTACCTTGGCTTATTTACTGCAGCCAAGACTTTGTTTTGGGGAACTTTCTTATCAACTTAGAATCCGTTTTGTCCCAGGGTCTGTTCCTTTTGAGGAATCAGAGAAACATCCTTGTGTGCAAGAAATGTTCTTTTCCCATGGGAACAAACAGGATTCTTAGCTGAACATCTCGTTTGCAAGAATGTTCAGCCCTGGTTGAGAGTCTCGTTTGCAAGCACTTCTCAACCTTCTTTAAACCTAGTTCCCTACAATGTTTTAACTTGGTTTAATGCCTATTTTGCCTTATATCTGTTACTGTTAAATGGGATTTGTTTCTGTCTGAAAGCTGAGTCGGGTCCAACTCTTTGAATTCCCTTGGACTGCTCATATCAGGCTTCCCTGTCTTTCACTGTCTCCCAGAATTTGCTCAAACTCATGTCCACTGAGCTGGTGGTGCTATCCATCATCACATTCTCTGTTGCCCTTTTCTCCTCCTGCCCTCAATCTTTCCCAGCATCAGGGTCTTTTCCAATGAGTTGGCTCTTCAGATCAGGTTGCCAAAGTACCGGAGTTTCAGCTTCAGCATCAGTCCTCCAAAAGAACATTCAGGGTTGATTTCCTTTAGACTTGACTGGTTTCATCTCCTTGCTGTCCAAGGGACTCGCAAGAGCCTTCTCCAACACCAAAGTTTGAAAGCACAAATTCTTCAGCCTTCAGCCTTCTCTAATTCCCTCAGCCATACATGACTACTGGAAGAACCATAGCTTTGGCTATATGGACTTTTGTCGGCAATGTGATGTCTCTGATTCTTAATATTCTGTCTGTTTGTCATAGCTTTTATTCCAAGAAGCAAGTGTCTTTTAATTTCATGGTTGCAGTCACCTTTGGCAGTGATTTTGGAGCTGAAGAAAATAATCTGTTGCTCTTTTCCATTGTTTCCCCATCTATTTGTCATGAAGTGTTGGGACTGAATGCCATGATCTTAATTTTTGGAATATTGAGTTTTAGGCCAGCTTTTTCACTCTCCTTTTCATTTTCATCAAGAGGCTCTTTACTGCTGCTGCTGCTAAGTCGCTTCAGCTGTGTCCGACTCTGTGCGACCCCATAGACGGCAGCCCACCAAGCTCCCCCATCCCTGGGATTCTCCAGGCAAGAATACTGGAGCGGGTTGCCATATCCTTCTCCAATAAGAGGCTCTTCAGTTCCTCTTCATTTTCTGCCATAAGGGTGGTGTCATCTGTGTTTCAAGGTTACTGATATTTCTCCCTGCAATCTTGATTCCAGCTTGTGCTTCATCCAGCCTGCTATGCATGATGCATTCTGCATATGAATTACATGAGCAGGGTGTCAATATACAGCCTTGGTGTACTCCTTTGTCAATTTGGAACCAGTTTGTTGTTCCATGTCTAGTTCTAACGGTTGCTTCTTAACCTACATACAGGTTTCTCAGGAGGCAGGTAAGGTGGTCTGGTATTCCCATCTCTTGAAGAGTTTTCTGTTTCCTATAATCCACACAGTCAAAAGACTTAGCCTAATCCATGAGATAGATGTAAGTGTTTTCCTGGAATTCTCTTGCTGTTTCTATGATCCAAAGGATGTTGGCAATTTGACCTCTGCTTCCTCTGCCTTTTCTAAATCCAGGTTGAATATCTGGAAGTTCTCCGTTCATGTACTATTGAAGTCTAGCTTGAAGGATATTGACTGTTATCTTGCTAGCATGTGAAATTAGAGCATGGCAGTTTCAACTTTCTTTGGCATTACCCTTCTTTGGGATTGGAATAAAGGCTGACTCTTTCCAGTCTTGTGGCCATTGCTGAATTTTCCAAATGTGCTGGTCTATTGAGTCAGCACTTTAACAGCATCATCTTCTAGGATTTTAAATAGATCAGCCAGAATTCCATCACCTTTACTAGCTTTGTTTATACTATGCTTCCTAAGGCCCATTTGACTTCACAGTGCAGAATGTCTGGCTCTAGGTGAGTGACCACACTATAGTGGTTATCCAGGTCATCAAGACTTCTTTCTCCGGTTCCTTTGTGTATTCTTGACACATCTTCTTTAATCTCCTCTATTTCTGTTAGTTCCTTATCATTTCTTTCCTTTATGTGCCAATCTTTTTGCATGAAATGTTCCCTTGGTATCTCCAATTTTCTTGAAGAGAGCTCTAGTCTTTTTTATTCTGTTGTTTTCCTCTATTTCTTTGCTTAAGAAACCTTTCTTGTATCTCTCCTTGCTATACTTTGGAACTCTGCATTCAGAAGGACATATCTTTTCATGAACTCTGCATTCAGATGGGCATATCTTTCCATTTCTTCTTTGCCTTTCACTTCTCTTCTTTCCTAATATATTTGTAAGACCTCCTCAGGCAACCATTTTCTGTGGTGCATCTCTTTTTCTTGAGGATGGTTTTTGTAACTACCACCTGTACAATGCTATATATTGAGCCTGTAGGATGGGTACAATCACGATATAATGAAATGCCATCCCCATGGGGTAAGGTTCTCCACGAACTGGGGAACAGTAATACCAAAGAAGCCCTTCCACTTCTATGAAGGTTCTCAACCACATGTCGTGCTTCTCAGTCTGGGGAACCAACAAAGGACCTGGAAATCCCCAGGAAATCTGACCTTGAAGGCCAGTGGCATTTGATTATCAGACTTCCACAGAAATGGGGGGAACAGATACTCCAGTCTTGGAAGACCCAGACAAAATCTTGCACACACAGAGGCCTCCAGGAAAGGAGCAGTAACCCTACAGGATGCTGAGCCAAACTACCTTTTAATGTTGGAGGTTCTCCTGAGGAGGCCTGGGTCAGCCGGGGTTCACCTCAGAGGCAGAGGCACTGACAGCCACGGTCCTGGAAGGTCTCCCTTGCTGTAAATCCTCTTGGAGGTCACCATTAACCCTACCATAGACCCTGTAGACTGCAGTGCTTGGTCACTTCAGGCCAAACAACTATCAGGAAGGGAATGCAACCCTACTCATCAGCAAATAATTGGATTGAAGCTTTACTGAGCAAAGATCTGCCCCCTGGAGCAAGATCCAGTTTTCTCCACTGTCAGTCCCTGCCATCAGGCACCTTACCCAAGCCTCTTGGCCTCTTTCATCAGAAGACAGACAGAAAAAGCAAGAAGAGCCACAGTTCCACAGTGGCTAGAACAAAAACCACATTACAGAAAGTTAATCAGGATGAAAAGGAAGAAAGATATGTCCCAGAATAAGGGAGAAGATAAAACCTCAGAAAGACAACTAAATGAAGTGGAGATAGGCATCCTTCCAGAAAAAGAATTCATAATAATGATAGTGAAGATGATGCAGGATCTTGGGGAAATAATGGAGAAGAGGCAAGAAATGTTTACCAAATACCTAGAAGAACTAAAGAACAAACAGTGATGAATAATACACTAGAATAATCGCAGAATAACTGAGGAAGAAGAATGGGAAAATGACCTGGAGGACAGGATGGTGGAAAACACTACCACAGAACAGAATATAGAAAAATGAATGAAAATAAATGAAGGTAGCTTAAGACACCTCTGGGACATGATTAAATGCAGCAAAATTTGCATTATAGGGGTCCCAGAAGGAGACAAGAGAGAGTCCCAGGAAGGATAAACCCAAAGAGGAGCACACCAAGATACATGGTAATCAAACTGACAAAAATTAAAGACAAAGATAAAATATTAAAAGCAACAAGGGAAAAACAACAAACAACATATCAGGAAATTCCCATCAGGCTATCAGCTGATTTCTCAACAGAAACTCTGCAAGCCAGAAGGGAATGGAATGATACATTTAAAGTGATGAATGGGAAGAAACTACAACCAAGAATACTCTACCAGCAAGACTCTCCTTCAGATTTGATGGAGAAATTGAAAGATTTCCAGACAAGCAAAAGTGAAGAGAATTTAGCACCATCAAACCAGCTGGTTTTTTTAATTGGAGGCTAATTACTTTACAATATTACAGTGGTTTCGTCATATATTCACATGAATCAGCCATGGGTGTACATGTGTTCCCCATCCTGAGCCCCCATCCACTTCCCTCCCCATCCCATCCCTCTGGGTCATCCCAGTGCACCAGCCCTGAGCACCCTGTCTCATGCATCAAACCTGGACTGGTGATCTGTCTCACATATGATAATATACATGATTTAGCGCTATTCTCTCAAACCATCCCAGCCTTGCCTTCTCCCACAGAGTCCAAAAGACTGTTTTATACACCTGCGTCTCTTTTGTTGTCTTGCATATAGAGTTGTCATTACCACCTTTCTAAATTCCATATATATGTGTTAGTATACTGTATTAGTGTTTTCCTTTCTGACTTACTTCACTCTGTATAATAGACTCATTTCATCCACCTCATTAGAACTGATTCAAATGTATTCTTTTTAATGGCTGAGTGCTACTCCATTGTGCATATGTACCACAGCTTTCTTATCCATTCATCTGTTGATGGACATCTAGGTTCCTTCCATGTCCTGGCTGTTATAAACAGTGCAGCAATGAACATTGGGGTACACGTGTCTCTTTCAATTCTGGTTTCCTTGGTGTGTATGCCCAGCACTGGGTTTGCTGGGTCATATGGCAGTTCTATTTCCAGTTTTTTAAGGAATCTTCACACTGTTCTCCATAGTGGCATTCCCACCAACAGTGTAAGAGGGTTCCCTTTTCTCCATACCCTCTCTAGCATTTATTGTTTGTAGATTTTTTGATAGCAGCCATTCTGACTGGCGTGAAATGGTACCTCATTGTGGTTTTGATTTGCATTTCTCTGATAATGTGTGATGTTGAGCATCGTTTCATGTGTTTCTAAGCCATCTGTATGTCTTCTTTGGAGAAATGTCTGTTTAATTTTTTGGTGCATTTCTTGATTGGGTCGTTTATTTTCCTAGAATTAAGCTGCAGGAGTTGCTTGTATATTTTTGAAATTAGTTGTTTGTCAGTTGCTTCATTTGCTACTATTTTCCCCCATTCTGAAGGTTGTCTTTTCACCTTGCTTATAGTTTCCTTCGTTGTGCAAAAGCTTTTAAGTTTAATTAGTTCCTATTTGTTAATTTTTGTTTTTATTTCCACTACTCTGGGAGATGGGTTGTAGAGGATCCTGCTGTGATTTATGTCGGAGAGTGTTTTGCCTATGTTTTCCTCCTGGAATGTTATTGTTTCTGGTCTCACGTTTAGATCTTTAATCCATTTTTAGTTTATTTTTGTGTATAGTGTTAGAAAGTATTCTAGTTTCATTCTTTTACAAGTGGTTGACCAGTTTTCCCAGCACCACTTGTTAAAGAGATTGTCTTTTCTCCATTGTATATTCTTGCTTCCTTTGTCAAAGATAAGGTGTCCATAGGTGCGTGGATTTATCTCTGGGCTTTCTATTTTGTTCTATTGATCTATGTTTCTGTCTTCGTGGCAGTGCCATACTGTCTTACTTACTGTATCTTTGTAGTATAGCCTGAAGTCAGGCAGGTTGATTCCTCCAGTTCTATTCTTCTCTCTCAAGATTGCTTTGGCTATTCAAGCCTTTTTGTATTTCCGTACAAATTGTGAAATTTTTTGTTCTAGTTCTCTGAAAAATACCATCGGTAGCTTGATAGGGATTGCATTGAATCTATAGATTGCTTTGGGTAGTATACTCATTTTCACTATATTGATTCTGCCAATCCATGAACATGGTATATTTTGCCATCTATTTGAGTCATCTTTGATTTCTTTCATCAGTGTTTTATAGTTTTCTATATATAGATCTTTTGTTTCTTTAGGTAGATATATTCCTAAGTATTTTATTCTTGTCGTTGCAATGGTGAATGGAATACTTTCTTTAATTTCTCTTTCTGTTTTCTCATTGGTAGTGAATAGGAATGCAAGGGATTTCTGTGTGTTGATTTTATATCCTGAAACTTTACTATATTCATTGATTAGCTCTAGCAATTTTCTGGTGGAGTTTTTCAGGTTTTCTATGTAGAGGATCATGTCATCTGTAAACAGTGAGAGGTTTGCTTCTTCTTTTCCAATCTGGATTCCTTTTATTTCTTTGTCTGCTCTGATTGCTGTGGCCAAAACTTCCAGAACTATGTTGAATAGTAGTGGTGAAAGTGGACACCCTTGTCTTGTTCCTGACTTTAAGGGAAATGCTTTCAATTTTTCACCATTGAGGATAATGTTTGCTATGGGATTGTCATATATAGCTTTTATTATGTTGAGGTATGTTCCCTCTATTCCTGCTTTCTGGAGGGTTTTTACTCATAAGTGGATGTTGAATTTTGTCAAGGGCTTTCTCTGCATCCATTGAGATAATCATATGGTTTTTATCTTTCAATTTGTTGATGTGGTGTATTACGTTGATTGATTTGCGGATATTGAGGAATCCTTGCATCCCTAGCATAAAGCTCACCTGGTCATGATGTATGATCTTTTTAATGTGTTGTTGGATTCTGCTTGCTTTTGTTAAGGATTTGTGCATCTATGTTCATTGGTGATACTGGCCTGCAGTTTTCATTTTTTGTGGCATCGTTGTCTGGTTTTGCTATTAGGATGATGGTGGTCTCATAGAAAAGCTTGGAAGTTTACCTTCCTCTGAAGTTTTCTGGAAGAGTCTGACTGGGATAGGTGTTAGCTCTTCTCTAAATTTTTGGTAGAATTCAGCTGTGAAGCAGCCTGGTCCTGGGTTTTTGTTGGCTGGATGATTTCTGATTACAGTTTCGATTTCTATGCTTGTGCTGGGTCTATTAAGATTTTCTATTTCTTCCTGGTTCAGTTTTGGAAAGTCGTACTTTTCTACTAATTTGTCCATTTCTTTGATGTTGTCCATTTTATTGTCATATAGTTGCTGATAGTAGTCTCTTAGGATCCTTTGTATTTCTGTGTTGTCTGTTGTGATCTCTCCATTTTCGTTTCTAATTTTGTTGATTTGATTCATCTCCCTTTGTTTCGTGATGAGTCTGGCTAATGGTTTGTCAATTTTCTTTATCATCTCAAAAGCCAGCCTTTAGCTTTGTTGATTTTTGCTATGGTCTTTTTTGTTTCTTTTGCATTTATTTCTGCCCTAATTTTTAAGATTTCTTTACTTCTACTAATCCTGGAGTTCTTCACTTCTTCCTTTTCTAGTTGCTTTCAGTGTCGAGTTAGGTTATTTATTTGATCTTTTTTCTTGTTTCTTGAGGTAAGCCTGCATTGCTATGAGCCTTCCCCTTAGCACTGCTTTTACAGAGTCCCATAGGTTTCGGGTTGTTGTGTTTTCATTTTCCTTCGTTTCTATGCATATTTTGATTTCTTTTTTTATTTCTTCTGTGATTTGTTGGTTATTCAGCAGAGTGTTGTTCAGCCTTCATATATTGGAATTTTTAATAGTTTTTCTCCTGTAATTGACATCTAATCTTATTGCATTGTAGTCAGAAAAGATGCTTGGAATGATTTCTTTTTTTTTTTTTTTTTTTAATCTACCAAGACTAGATTTATGGCCCAGGATGTGATCTATCCTGGAGAAGGTTCCATGTGTGCTTGAGAAAAAGGGAAAATTCGTTGTTTTGGGGTGAAATGTCCTATAGATATCAATTAAGTCTAACTGATCCATTGTATCATGTAAAGTTTGTGTTTCCTTGTTAAATTTTCTGTTTAGTTCATCTATGCATAGGCATGAGTGGGATATTAAAGTCTCCCACTCTTGTTGTGTTATTGTTAATTTCCCTTTAGCATTTGCCTTACTCCTGTGTTGGGTACATATATATTTATAATTGTTATATCTTCTTCTTGGATTGATTCTTTGATCATTATATAGTGTCCTTCTTTGCCTCTTTTCACAGCCTTTATTTTAAAGTCTATTTTATCTGATATGAGTATTGCTACTCCTCCTTTCTTTTAGTCTCTATTTGCATGGAATATCTTTTTCCAGCCCTTCACTTTCCATCTGTATGTGTCCTTTGTTTTGAGGTGGATCTCTTCTGGACAACATATATAGGGGTCTTCTTTTTGTATCCATTCAGCCAGGCTTTGTCTTTTGGTAGGGTCATTCAACCCATTTACATTTAAGGTAATTATTGATAAGTATGATCCCTTTGCCATTTACTTTGTTGTTTTGGATTCGAGTTAAACACCCTTTCTGTGTTTCCTTTCTAGAGAAGACCCTTTAGCATTTGTTGGAGAGCTCAACAAAACCAGCTTTACAGCAAATGCCAAAGGAAATTCTCTAGGCAGGAAACACAAGGGAAGAAAAAGATCTACAGAAAATAAACCCAAAACAATTAAGAAAATGGTAATTGGATCAAACATATTGATAATCATCTCAAATGTAAATGCATGAAAAACACCAACCTCCACTTACCAGGTCAATCTGCTTAACCCACGTAAATAATTTGCTCCTATTTTATATTTTTAGGTTAATCATGTTCCCAGAATCATTTGTAATTGTAATTATCTTTTATTTTCTCTCTGGCTATTGATTGTGAAAACTGATAAGATATTTTACCTTTGTGATTATGTAACTTACTCAATACTATTGTGTCACGATTATTCAACAGAATTATTATAGAACTCTATATCACCAAAACTACCATTTAATAGAAAAATCTGTAATTACTTTTTAAACTGAAGATATGTATCAGAATTTTCCTGGAATTTTTTTTAATACAAATGACCAATATTGCTTTTTTTCCTCCAGAGCTCGAGATATGTTTCTAATGAACTATCATAGTTAAAAACAACTGGACTATATGATGACCTTTTAATTTATTTAGTTTGTTTCACTTTTGCTATTTAATATTCAGTGCTCCCATTTAATTTAATTTTTGTTTTCCAATTTCTTCATCTTTTTTCTTCTTTTCTACCCTTTATTCAATTGTAGTAGCAATGCTATTGTGTGTGTATATATATACATATAAAATATGCATAACATATACTTATATATCTTAGAATATTCATGAGTTTCTGCCTAAATAAAAAATGTATGACATTTTGATTTCAGTTGTTTGACTAAGTATGAATAGAATGCTAGATTTTTAATTTAAAAAATAGATATGCAACAAACAAGAAAGGTGTGCTGGACAGCACACCTTCACTTAATACTTCATAATAACCTATAATAAAAAATCATTTCAAGAATAATATGTGTGTATGTATACCTGAATCACATTGCTCTGCATGTAAAACACTGTAAGTCAACCATACCTCAATAAGAAACATAATAAGGAAAAAGTAAATAACTTTGTTAAAAAAGACTGAGACCATCTCCTGCTGGCAGCATGATTAATGTAAATTTCAGCAGCATTTTTGCCTCATATTCAACTTCCAAGAATGGGGTTTTGTAAGTCTCCCCATCTCCAGGACTGCGACGAGGACTGAAGGAAGGAAGTATATGCCTTGTTCTTAGAAAAGGAGGTTGTCATGAGATGAAGTCAGGGCCCATGCTTTGAGGGTTCCAGGAGCCTGACAGTGTTGGAAATGGAGCCTTAGAGAATCCCCTGGGAAGGATCGAGAGGTTCACAGCCCTTCCTGCCCCAGTGATGGGAACCTGTCTTAGCTTAGATTCTGGCTCCTCTGGTCTGGCTTGCAAGGTCAGCTGTGTGATGTTCAAGAAGGTGAGACTGGCTGAGACCAGAGACGAGGAATGGTCATTCTGTACATACCGGGAGGAAGACAGCTCAGTGCCCTTTCCCTCCCTCTATGCCCACCAGCCCTGCTCTGGTCAAATCCTGAACTGAGCCCTGGGGACCCAGACAAGAATCAGACACCAGTCACTGCCAGAAGCAAACTGTAGGTCACCATGAAGAGGGGAGGTGCTTGAGCACTGTGGCCCCAGTGGAAGGTTCCTGGACATGAGACTCCATAGGCGCGTCTGGCTGGAAACAACAAGAGGCCTTGTTCTGAACCACAGGAGGCCTTGTCTTAGGGGCAGATCTGGGAAGCAGGGAGCAGAAGGAACAGGAGGAAGACAGGAGGTGAGGCGTGAGGCCACATTTTGCAGACGGGGGAGTTTATATGGTCAAACATAAAGATTCCCATGAGCTTATCACTTACATCTAGAAATAAGGCAGTAGAAACTCAGAAGGAAGCAAGCACAGATTAAAGAGTTGAAAGGAGAGACGGTAAGAAAATCCAAAGAGAGAGCCAGGTGCCATCGTGATGTCCTGCACAGGGTCCGGCTTTAGGGGAGTGACAGTGGGCTAGAGCCCAGCCCACACTGCAGTCAACCTGGCTCTCCCAATGACACTTTGCACTTCTTGTAGCTTCCGCCTTAGTGTCTCTTCTGCGAAAGAGACTGAGAGCCTGATGCCCTCTGGACACCCTGCCTTCTCGGGTGAGTGAAGTGATGCCTGTGAAAAACACCTGTTAAGTAGAGGAGAATGTGCCCTTCATGACAGTATATGTGGCGATGGAGGTTGTGAAGGTGATGGTGGTGCGATAGTGGTGGTGTTAGTAATGCATGTGGAAGAGACGATGGTGGTGGTAGTGGTGGTATTGACGGTAGCTGTGTTGGTGATGATGGCTGTGATGACAGTGGTTGTGGTGTTGACAGGGATAATGATGATGCAAATGGAGTTGGTGGTGATGATGATGGTAGTGAGGATGGTATAGGTGGTGGTAATGATTATCAGTTTCCTGTTAACGCTGTTGGCATGGATGATGGCAGTTGTCCAGTGGTGGTACAGTTAGCCCTGGAGGTTTTGGTGGTGCTGCTGGAAGTGATGGTGCTGGAAGAGGTTGGAGTGTTAGAGGTCACCATGAAGGTGATAGTGCTGGTGATTCTGGTGGTGCTTGTGGTGGTGGAGATAGTGTTGTTGGTGGCAGAGGGGGAAATGTCAGCGGTAGACGAGCTGCTGTTGGTTTTCATGGTGGTGAAGGTGATGAGATTTGGATGATAGTAGAGGTGTTGGTGTTGTGATGGTGTGGATGTAACAGTTGAGAGAGTGGTTGTATGCACTGGTGTTGGAAGTGCTATTGATGTTGGAGGTGAAATCAGAAATGGGGAAATGGGAAATGAATACATTTTCAATAGGTTTCCCATATTTTTCTACATTTGCTTTTGTTTTTTGTCCTCCTTCTCTACAAGAGTGGTGTTTTAAAAAATTAATACGCTTTTAATTTTGATGGTGGTAGGAATGCAAATAGTGATAAAGAATGTGGTGGTTTTGGAAGAGGTACATGATGGGTAGGCTGTGGTAATGGTGGTAATTTTGGTGTTGCTGTTGGAGGTGTTGGTGTTAGAAGTGATGCAATGATGGGCTGAGGTGTTAGTGGCGATGATGGTGGTGCTGGAGGATTCATTATGGACTTGGAGGCAGTGGTATTGGAGGTGGTACAGGTGGAGATAGTGGTGGTGACATTGGTAATGGTGGTGGTGGTGATGGTGATGGTGCTGATGTGGGAGGTGTTGGTATTATAGATTATGCGATGACATGCCAAGATGTTAGTGGTGGTGATGGTGGTGTTGGGGCATTCATAACAGACTTGCAGGTGTTGGAGGTGATACAGGTGCGAGTATTGCTGGTGGCAGTTGTAATGGTGGCAATGGCAGTGGTGTTGGAGGTGTTGGTATTGGCTGAACAGTTGGCGGGTGAGGTGATGGCAGAGATGGCATCTGACCCTTATTGATCATTGATTAGAGACCCACATGCTGTACTCAATGTGATCTATTTGAATTATTTCTATTTAAACATTATAACACCCCTTTGAGATAGATCATACATCGTTATCAAATATTTTTATACAGGAGGCAGCTGAGGCTTATTGAGGCTGCCTCACTTGCCCAGTTTCACAGTGTTGGGAGTTAGCAGAGTCAGGAGCCAGCCAGGCTGGCTCATCTAAAATCCACACCTTCATCCCCTGTACTCAGGCACACATGGACACATGTCAGTAATCACAGTGTTGACTGGTGACACACTGCTGCTGAGGGCAGAAGACAAAGCCCAGGACCAGGGCTCAGACACCCAGTCCCAGCCCCGAGGGAGGCCACAGGGACTCTGGTCTGGGGAAGAATAAACAAACCTGTGAGCTGGAGGATCTGGTCATCAAAGTGGGTCACGGCCTCGTCGTGCATGACCTGGCCTCCGAGGACAAACTCCAGGCGACCTTCAGCCACAAGCTGGCGGACCTTGGCATGGTTGGCAGAGAAAAACGCCACGTTACACCTCCCAGGCTGAACCGTTTTTCTTTGCTGATCTCATGCTAATGCATCTCCCGGTCCTTCCTTCAGACTCCTCAGCCTCATTTCTTCTGCAAATATCAGGACACTGTCTGTCCTGGTCAGCCCTGTGTCCGGCTATCAGAACAGCACCTGGCTATGGCTAATGCTTCATCAAGCATGTATACAGGTACATATGTTCACAACTTTTGTTTTGAAATAATTTCAAGGTTATGAAAGCATTGCAAGGATTGTAAAAAACACTCCCCTCCCATAAATCTTTCCACAGATTGTTGTTTTTCAGTTGATCAGTCATCTCTGACTCTTTATAACCCCATGGACTGAAGCACTGCAGGCTTCCCTGTCATTCACTATCTCCCAGAGTTTGCTCAGTTGGATGTCCACTGAGTTGGTGACGCTGTTTAAGCTCCTTATCCTCTGTCATCCCCTTCTCCTCCTGCCTTCAATCTTACCCCGCATGAAGGTCTTTTCCAATGAGTTGGCTCTTCTCATCAGGTGGCCAAAAATTGGAGTTTCCGCTTCCCCCAATTATCTCACTGTTAATATTGTTTACCCATTTTCTTAACACGATTTATTTATTTAAATCCAAGATATGGTTTACTTAAACCAATTGAAAACAAACGTTAGCAGCTTCATGTCTCTAATTCCATAGTTCATTATGTGTTGAGCAAGAAGATCATTATAGCACTTATATAATCACCTAAATCAGGAATTCAATCATGCTACCAATGATTAGTGCACATTGACATTCTAGGAATCAGTGAACTAAAATGGACTGGATTGGGTGAATATAACTCAAATGACCATTATATCTACTACTGCGGGCAGGAATCCCTCAGAAGAAATGGAGTAGCCATCGTGGTCAACAAAAGAGTCCAAAATGCAGTACTTGAATGCAGTCTCAAAAACAACAGAATGATCTCTGTTCGTCTCCAAGGCAAACCATTCAATATCACAGTTATCCAAGTTTATGTCCCAACCAGTAATGCTAAAGAAGCTGAAGCTGAACGGTTCTCTGAAGACCTACAAGACGTTTTAGAACTAACACCCAAAAAAGATGTCCTTTTCATTATAGGGGACTGGAATGCAAAAGTAGGAAGTCAAGAAACACCTGGAGTAACAGGTAAATTTGGCCTTGGAATACAGAATGAAGCAGGGCAAAGGCTAATAGAGTTTAGCCAAGAAAATGCACTGGTCATAGCAAACACCCTCTTCCAACAACACCAGAGAAGACTCTACACATGGACATCACCAGATGATCAACACCAAAATCAGATTCATTATATCCTTTGCAGCCAAAGATGGAGAAGCTCTATACAGTAAACAAAAACAAGACCAGGAGCTGACTGTGGCTCAGATCATGATCTCCTTATTACCAAATTCAGACTTAAATCGAAGAAAGTGGGGAAAACCGCTAGACCATTCAGGTATGACCTAAATCAAATCCCTTATGATTATACAGTGGAAGTGAGAAATAGATTTAAGGGTCTAGATCTGATAGATAGAGTGCCTCATGAACTATGGAATGAAGTTCATGACATTGTACAGGAGGCAGGGATCAAGACCATCCCCATGGAAAAGAAATGCAAAAAAGCAAAATGGCTGTCTGAGGAGGCCTTACAAATAGCTGTGAAAAGAAGAGAAGCAAAAAGCAAAAGAGAAAAGGAAAGATATAAGTATCTGAATGCAGAGTTCCAAAGAATAGCAAGAAGAGATAAGAAAGCCTTCTTCAGCGATCAATGCAAAGAAATAGAGGAAAACAACAGAATGGCAAAGACTAGAGATCTCTTCAAGAAAATGAGAGATACCAAGGTAATATTTCATGCAAAGATGGGCTCAATAAAGGACAGAAATGGTATGGACCTAACAGAAGCCGAAGATATTAAGAGGTGGCAAGAATACACAGAAGAACTCTACAAAAAAGATCTTCCTGACCAAGATAATTACAATGGTATGATCACTCACCTAGAGCCAGGCATCCTGGAATGTGAAGTCAGATGGGCCTTAGGAAGCATCGCTATGAACAAAGCTAGTGGAGGTGATAGAATTCCAGTTGAGCTATTTCAAATCCTGAAAGATGATGCTGTGAATGTCCTTCACTCAGTATGCCAGCAAATTTGGAAAACTCAGCAGTGGCCACAGGACTGGAAAAGGTCCGTTTTCATTCCAATCCCAAAGAAAGGCAATGCCAAAGAATTGCTCAAACTACTACATAATTGCACTCATCTCACATGCTAGTAAAGTAATGCTCAAAATTCTTCAAGCCAGCCTTCAGCAATACGTGAACCGTGAACTTCCTGATGTTCAAGCTGGTTATAGAAAAGGCAGAGGAATCAGAGATCAAATTGACAACATCCACTGGATCATGGAAAAAGCAAGAGAGTTCCAAAAAAAAACATTTATTTCTGCCTTATTGATTATGCCAAAGCCTTTGACTGTGTGGATCACAATAAACTGTGGAAAATTCTGAAAGAGATGGAAATACCAGACCACCGGACCTGCCTCTTGAGAAACGTATATGCAAGTCAGGAAGCAACAGTTAGAACTGGACATGGAACAGACTGGTTCCAAATAGGAAAAGGAGTACGTCAAAACTGTATATTGTCACCCTGCTTATTTAACTTCTATGCAGAGTACATCATGAGAAATCCTGGGCTGAAGGAAGCACAAGCTGGAATCAAGATTGCCGGGAGAAATATCAATAACCTCAGATATGCAGATGACACCACCCTTATGGCAGAAGTGAAGAGGAACTAAAGAGCCTCTTGATGAAAGTGAAAGAGGAGAGTGAAAAACTTGGCTTAAAGCTCAACATTCAGAAAACGAAGATCATGGCATCCAGTCCCATCACTTCATGGCAAACAGATGGGGAAACAGTGGAAACAGTGTCAGACTTTATTGTTTGGGGCTCCAAAACCACTGCAGATGGTGATTGTAGCCACGAAATTAAAAGACGCTTACTCCTTGGAAGAAAAGTTATGACGAAAATAGACAGCATATTCAAAAGCAGAGACATTACTTTGCCAACAATGGTCCATGTAGTCAAGGCTATGGTTTTTCCAGTGGTCATGTATGGATGTGAGAGTTGGACTGTGAAGAAAGCTGAGTGCCAAAGAATTGATGCTTTTGAACTGTGGTGTTGGAGAAGACCTTGAGAGTCCCTTGGACTACAAGGAGATCTAACCAGTTGATTCTAAAGGAAATCAGTCCTGGGATTTCTTTGAAGGGAATGATGCTAAAGCTGAAACTCCAGTACTTTGGCCACCTCATGCAAAGAGTTGACTCTTTGGAAAAGACTGTGATGCTGAGAGGGATTAAGGCTAGGAGGAGAAGGGGACGACAGAGGATGAGATGGCTGGATGGCATCACTGACTCTATGGACTTGAGTGTGAGTGAACTCCAGGAGTTGGTGATGGACAGGGAGGCCTGGCGTGCTGCAATTCATGGGGTCACAAAGAGTCGGACACAACTGAGTGACTGAACTGAACTGATGCTACCAATGAATTCACATGCAGCTGAAGAGGTCAGTCCCAATCTTGATGACACAGAGAGGGGGAGAGGACCTGGCCCTAGACTGTCCCTCCCAGGACCATGGCCTCTGACCCGCTGTGATACAGAGTTGATCAGAAGGTTAATCCACAGGGACTCCTGCACATCTGGATGGTCACTGGCTCCAGTGTACGTGGGAGCCACACAGATTCATAAATGAAGTCAGAGGGTGTAGACACAGGGTCACCCTGGTGTGGCCAGGGTCAGAGGTGACCCCATTCACACCAGCTAGTGCCCGGCTGGGCTGCGAGAGCTGCAACTTTTCGGGAGGCACCAGCAAGGCAGGATCATACACGAACTTGTCCCCTGGGCATGGGGTTGAACACAAACCTGTACTAAATGGACCCTGGGCATAGCTCAGCGCGATTGGGGCCTCCTGGTCTATGCAGCCCCGGCCTGGTCACACAGAGCATAACCCAGGAGCTTCCTGCAGGGTTGTCCCTGGGACCTCCAGGGCATCTGCTCTCAGCTGCCTGGTGAGGACCCCCTGAGGGCAGCATTACCTGGCTTTTCTGCCCGTCCGAGGCAATGCCATCCCACCACAGCCGGAAATATTCCTGCTCCACGGCGATGAACCTGCGCTTCTTCTCAAGGGTCAGTTCTTCCACCACGGAGTTGTAGACATTGGTGACATAAACCTGCATGCTCTCCTGGGGTGGGGAGGGGGAGAGACTGTCACTCCAGATCCGTTGGGGAAACCACAGGGCATGGACCAGGGACTGAGGAGGAACGTCCAGGGAGACACGGTGTCCGGGGGCCACTGGCGCTCCCACCAAGCCTGTCCAGGCCCTGCAATCAGCTCCCCCTTCTCCTCAAACAAGGGAGCACATTGTTCAGTCTGTGATGGACACATGGTGAGCCCTACACTGAGAGAAGTATCCAGGTGGACAACTTTTGATGGGAGTCTGCCCCTGAGGAGAGTCATGAGGAGACAGACACTCTACATGGCAGAGGGATGTGACAGCCCAGCCAAGGCCCGGGCCAGCATCCCAGTGGGGTGTGCTGACCACTCCTGCCTTGGAGCACAGACCAATTGACAACAGGGCCCAAGGAGTGAGATCCAGGAACCCTGATGGGCCTTCTTGGGATGAAATGATGGGGAAGTGTGTGTCAAGGGCTGAGGCTGAGAGAAGCTGACCCTGCGAGTCATCTCTCTGAATCTATCTCCTCTCCAGAGGCTGGGAGCCCCCATGATGGAGCTGAGCATGCTCCCATCTGGGTCAGGCTGGCTCACTGTGGTGCCCAGAGATGTTAATAAAGGAATGCAAGGAGCCCTGGGAGGGGGTTAGCTGGCAAGACAGCGATGTCTGTGACTTGGGCAGCACACCATCCCGGGCCTCAGTGTCTCTTCTCTAAACTGGGGGTGATGAGCATGCCTCCCCACATGTCAGCAGTTCCACATGTAGGTGGGTGACCACCCACAGAGGCTGCCCAGTGAGCTGGAACGAGACTCAACCCTCAGCCTCAGCGCCTCTTGCTGCCCGACTCCCTTTAAAATGAGCAACTCAGTTATTAACATCTCATGGAAAGTATTGTATCCATGATCACAGAGTGGTCCTATTCATTTATTTCCTTCCTCCTTCCAGAAAGAGCTTGTGCAGGTCTGGGTATTCATTTCAATTACCTGCCCCAGAAACTTATAAAAATCAGTCTCTCCCTCTTTTCCTCTGCCCTGGTTCATTCATTCACTCAGTGGAATTTCAAAGGACACCTTCCACACGCTGTGGCTGGGGACACATTCTCACCCCTGCCCACAGCCAGTCTACCTTAGTTGCTCTGTCGTGTCCGAATCTTTGTGACCCCATGGACTATAGCCCACCACACTCCTCTGTCCTTGGGATTCTCCAGGGAAGAATACTGATGTGGGTTACCATTTCCTTCTTCAGGGGGTCTTCCTGGCCCAGGGATCGAACCTGGGTCTCCTGCATTGTAGGCAGATTCTTTACTATCTTAGCCACCAGGAAAGCCAACATCCAGTCCATAGCCAAGTACAGGTGGGCCCAAGGCCAAGTTCCCTGACAGCAGAGACCCAGGACACAAACCCACTCTGGAGTCCAGATGGAATAAGGACCGCAGCTTCAAGAGGTGTGCAGGGGTCACTCAGGGCACCTACCTGTATGGTGTGCAGCCAGCCCACGTCCATGTGGCTGTGGGGAACCACAAATACCCTCAGTCGGGGCTCAGAAAGAGCCCCCAGGGGCCACATCAGGCCCAACTGCAGGAGCAGAGGCAGCCAGCCCCATGGCTTCATCTCCTCGGCCAGCTCAGGGGCTGGAGGATGTCTGCCTGCCTGCAGGGTCCGCCCTCCTGCCAGCTGACTGGGCCACACCCTTTGGTGGATGCAGTGGGAAGGAAACCAGGAGTGACACCCACACAGATGCTGTCACTAAGCAGTGCAGGCAGGTGGCAGTCGCTCACTGCCTTGCAGCGCTCTGCTCCCATCTGCGGTTTCCTGACTATCTGCCTTTAGACAAACCCCAAATGCCGCCTCCCCTGGGGGGGACTGCCAGCTTCCCTCTGGCCTAGCCTGGCTCTCCTCACCCCTATCCTCATGCCTTTCCCTTAGGCCTCTCCAAGTATTTCCCACTGGGCATCTTGCCCATCCCTTTCCGCAACCCACTGGACTGACTCCTTTACACTGCCTTGCAAATCATAACTCTCAGTGCGGGGCCTGGCACCCCCAGGAAGCCTTCCCTGATACACTCTCCTTCACATGATACCCCCAGTCTGAGCCTTGCAATAGGAATTGTAGTTGCTCTTTTAAGGAGGAAAGTTGGCTTTCACAAATAGGACCTGACAACCCGAGTTTGCACAGCTAGTGTAGGAGCAGAAGGCCTGAAATTTTCAGAATTAGGTCTGGATCAGGGATAGTGACCGTGGCAAGATGCCTAAGCTGTCTGCATCTCAGCAGTCCATCTGTAAAGTGGGATGCCCATAGATGTGCTGGAGACCCAAGAGGGAATGCACAAGAGATGACAATAGCGGTGTATCCTTCCTGGAGGATGCCTGGCAAAGGGTGCAGCCTACAGGGGTCAGAGTGTTGCCTGGAGGTCTCTAACACTGACTTAGGAGCAGGGGTCTGGGAATGGGCTCCTCTCTCTGACCTCCAAATGCCTGAATGGCTCTTCCTATTGCTTCCAGACCTGTGACTCACTCTCCCTTCTGGCCACCTTGTCCACTCCCCCGGCAAATACAACTGGAGAGCACAGTCTCCTGGCAGCTCTCCATCCTCTCTGTCCCATCCTGTCCCTGGTATGCACCTGACCTGACTTGATCTTGACTTCCTCCTATTGAGTACAGGATCTGCATCTTCTCCCTTTGAAGCTGGTGATCTTGTGACTGTCTAGGAACCAACAGAATGGAGAAAAGATGGCCTGTGTGACTTGGAGGTTGTCAGAAGTGGCAAGACACAGTTTGCCTTGGTCCCTGGTGGGCTCATGTGTGGATCCCGGCGCGCCCAGCTGCGGGGAGCCCTAACCAGGCCCTGTGGAAGGAGACATGCAGCAGCCCTAGGAGCCCTACAGAGAGAGGGGCAGGCCAGCCCCGCTGCTCCAGCCCCTGCCCCACGCGCCTGCACCCATGTGGAGATGCTGTCCACATCCCACAGGTGTCTACCATCGTCCCTTCCACCAGGCCTGTGCATTAGCTGTTCTTATAGATCATGCGGGATGTGGAAGATACTCATGTCCCTACCTACCATCCATCTCCTTTCACCTCCAGTGTGCACCTGTGCTGGTATGATGCTGACCCGGTGGTACCCAGAGCCTCTTTCCTGAGGGCCTGACCCTTGGTCAGCATGCCTTTTGAGCCACAGCCCCTACCTGTCCATTCAGCATCCAGATGAAGAATAGAAGACCAGAGATGCCCATGTGAACTCCAAACCGAGTCTTCTCAGCCTCCTTGTACTCAGCCGACCTGACCTACCTCCTCACATGGTCTGGGTCAGTTTTCCCCACTACACTGCTGACTCTTGTCTGCTGGCCTTTTGACAGGAGTAACCCATAGGGACCAGGCCAGCAAGAACTTCTCCCATGGTGGAAGCATCCCCACTTTGAATGCCCAGACCTCTGAACTGGCAGTGTCCAGAGTCGTGTATATGAGATTCCAATTCCCAAGTAGGTCCCTGCAAGTGATGACAAATGGGCCCCACCTGTTTCCTTCCCACATATTCTACCTCTTGGGAACACCTGGCTGTGGTCGTTGGTTTGGGGTATACATGCCTCCTAGAGGGCAGTGCCCCGGTGTCACAGGTGCCATCTCCAAGCTCCTGCTCAACAGAACCTCCACTGGTTGCTCCATTTCTCTCTCAGTCTGGCAGTTCACAATCGGACCAGTAGTCCTCATGGTTGTGTGCCCACTGCCACACCTCCTTACTAAAATCCACACCACTGACTGGCACCCTTTACCTCACAACCCATTCATCCCTGATTCCTTCTCAGAGGCCAGTGTGAGGGTCACCCATGTCATCTGTTCATCTACTTTGCCCCTAAGAGTCCTGGTTCCTTGTAACCATCTCCATAGCCCAGAGTGGGCTTGCTGCCCCTTTTGTCTTGAAACGTCACAGTAATTTATTGACTTTCCTTCTGACAACTACGTTCAGACACCTTACTTCTGATTCTCACATCGTATTACCTCAAGTGCCACCGTGGAGCCACTTCTGTAATCTTGTGTCTACCATCAGCCCTGGTCTACAGCCCAGCCCTGTGTCTGAGCTTGTTGGTGATACTGGTGCTCAGTTTGTGGAAGGACCTCTGGGCCTCTGACCTCACCAACCACCACCATCCAGCCTATTCCTACATCCCTGCATCTTTAATACTCCCTCCTCCACCTGTCATGGCAGAGTTGGCATCTCTTTTTCACTCAGTGTAGACCAACCCTGTCCTCCTTCCAAGTACTCTGCAAGCTGTTAACGTGCCTCCTGCTATTAAATCCTTTGTGATTGGTGTTTAATCTGCCATAACAGGATACCAGAGAAAGGACATAAACAGCAGATGTATCTTATCTTGCAGATCTGAAGATTGCAAGGCTATGAGTCAGGGCAGCTTCTATGTCAGCCTCAGGGGCTCACTGTTCTTCACCATGAGTTGGCATTTCCCTGCAGGGACAGGCTACAGCGCAAGAGCAAGTCTTTCTGGAACAGGCTCTGTCACGCCCAGTTTGAATAGGCTACTTGATGTTCTGTGATTCATGACCTTGTTTCCTGGAAGCAAATCGTCAAGCAAATGGGATGGTTCCGCATGTGTTTTGGCCGCTCCAGTGAGATCACCAGGAACTCCATATTGAATCCAACCTGGTGAGGAGAACGCAGGGTGCGATACTTCCCCTGCAGCAAAGTCAACTTGTTCCCAACTGTGGGCCTGTGGCCTGCGAGCTCCTCTTGATTGGGCACAGCGGCTTGTGAGAGTGTGAAGCATGACTTGTGTGGGTGTTCTAGACAAAGAACAGCCCAGCCCTCCTTTGTGCTGCTTGGGAGCTTATGGAGTGGACACACGAGCACCGTTCTCATGCATTCTTTGTGGCATTAGCATTCTCTGTCCACTTTGCTAAGTGAAATGTCTTGGGGAGTTCAAACTTGTCTTGATGAGCAGACTGCCTGGAGCTGCACTAGTGCCAAGTGCCTCCTCACAGCGGCAGGAACCCAGTATCCTCTAGCTTCTAACCTTCCACAGCTCCTGTGTCTGCTCTCTGGGAACTGACCCTCAGCCTGCACCTCAGACCCTCTAGGACTCATCCCCCCTGCCTTTCTGGCCTGTTTACAATGAGAGCGTTTTAAAAATGTACCAATTTAGAAATTTATTCCATCTAAGGATCCATCATCTCCCATTGACAAATACTATCTCAATAGCAATTCAAACCAATAAGAGGCAAGAGGCGTCCCTACAAGGGAGTGCAAAGTATATTGCCTTCACAAGCTCTAGAAAACAGCCTAAGAAAGTAAAGGCCTTCATTGCTTAGCAGATGCAATGAAGGTTGAGATGACACAGGCCTTTATAGAATGGGACCCTGTATGACAAATTTCCCTGAGAGCCGACACAGCCAAGAGACTACTTGGAAACCCAGTTTGTCTGACCGGCTGGAAGCTGTACCCCATATTATGTGTACATTCTGGACTGCAGAGACCAAGCTCTCAAAATAGAAACAGGACACCTAGCAGTTCAAGTACAACATATACATCTCAAAGGCACAGGGAGATAAATTCAAGTTCCTCCCAGAAGGGCTTTTGTTCCTTTAAGGTCAGAATTCTGAGGAGATATTTTATCAAGACAACTTTCTCTAACTGCATACACAAAATTCAAAATGTGCTTTGGAGTATCAACAGAGCTCCATCTTGGGTGAGTTCTCAATTAAGTGAGTACTTGCAAGTATAAGTCCTGCACCTATATAAACCCTGGGTTGGGGTGTAAGCTGAAGGCTGGCAACCTGTCATCCCTCTTCCTTTTAATTTGAAAGGTTTATTTCCCATTTTAAAGTTGGCTAGTCAGGATAAAATCATACTGATAGCTGAGTGATAGGCCAAGGTGCTACTTGTGAGCATAACTTCTCTCGGTGTCACCCTAGAGTTGTTCAACTCTTACATTTCTCAGTTTCTCCCTCCTGCAGTCTATAACCACGGTGAATGTTGAGAGCATTGGGTGTCCAACTTTTTCTGCGGGTCCCTGTGAAAGATTTAAATCTTAGGCAGGCAGTCCCTTTAAGGTGGAGATGAACATTCTCTCTCATGCTTTCCTTAATCCTTGTTCAATAATGTATCTTGCCTGAGAACTGGCCTTTCCTTAGGTCCAGAACTAATGACCACAGACCACAAGGTCTTACTCATGGAAATGCTTTTCTTAGGCTCCATGTTAATAATTATAATTGTAACAGATTTTGCCTGGGAACCTGTTTCTCAAGACTTGTACCCCTGATTACACAGCAATAGTATATCTTGCCCAGAGACATTGCCCAGAACCCATTCTCCCTGGCCAATCTTGTGCCAAAGTTATCTTAGGATGTATGCCTTGGGAAAGGCTCTGGTGGAACTCTTACAACCTTGAGGTATTTTTTTTTTTTATCAATTCTCAGCAGCAAGTTGAGAAGTATATAAGGTCCTGCTTAAACTAGTGAGGCAGGTACTCTTTCTACCCCCTTATGGTGTCTATGTCAGAAGCTTTCTCTATCCTGTCACTCTAAGTAAAACTTTGCACACAAAGCTCTGAGTGACTGACTATCTTTGGTTCCAGAGTTAAACCTTCTCCTTCAGAGACCACAAATCTGGTGGTGCCATTCACTGTAACCTATTATCTGCACAAGCAAATTTTAAATTAATAAATGAGTCTCTCTATGGGACCACTTGCACTTATCTCACATGCTAGTAAAGTAATGCTCAAAATTCTCCAAGCCAGGCTTCAGCAATACGTGAACCGTGAACTTCCTGATGTTCAAGCTGGTTTTAGAAAAGGCAGAGGAACCAGAGATCAAATTGCCAACATCCGCTGGAGCATGGAAAAAGCAAGAGAGTTCCAGAAAAACATCTATTTCTGCTTTATTGACTATGCCAAAGCCTTTGACTGTGCGGGTCATAATAAACTGTGGAAAATTCTGAAAGAGATGGGAATACAGACCACCTGACCTGCCTCTTGAGAAATCTGTATGCAGGTCAGGAAGCAACAGTTAGAACTGGACATGGAACAACAGACTGGTTCCAAATAGGAAAAGGTGTACGTCAAGGCTGTATCTTGTCACCTTGCTTATTTAACTTCTGTGCAGAGTACATCATGAGAAATGCTGGACTGGAAGAAACACAAGCTGGAATCAAGATTGCCGGGAGAAATATTAATAACCTCTGACATGCAGATGACACCACCCTTATGGCAGAAAGTGAAAAGGAGCTAAAAAGCCTCTTGATGAAAGTGAAAGAGGAGAGTGAAAATGTTGGCTTAAAGCTCAACATTCAGAAAACGAAAATTATGGCATCCAGTCCCATCACTTCATGGGAAATAGATGGGGAAACAGTAGAAACAGTGTCAGACTTTATTTTGGGGGGCTCCAAAATCACTGCAGATGGTGACTGCAGCCATGAAATTAAAAGACACTCCTTGGAAGAAAAGTTATGACCAACCTAGATAGTATATTCAAAAGCAGGGACATTACTTTGCTGACTAAGGTCCGTCTAGTCAAGGCTATGGTTTTTCCTGTGGTTATGTATGGATGTGAGAGTTGGACTGTGAAGAAGGCTGAGTGCTGATGCTTTTGAACTGTGGTGTTGGAGAAGACTCTTGAGACTCCCTTGGACTGCAAGGAGATCCAACCAGTCCATTCTGAACGAGATCAACCCTGGGATTTCTTTGGAGGGAATGATGCTAAAGCTGAAACTCCAGTACTTTGGCCGCCTCATGCGAAGAGTTGACTCATTGGAAAAAAACTCTGATGCTGGGAGGGATTGGGGGCAGGAGGAGAAGGGGACGACCGAGGATGGGATGGCTGGATGGCATCACGGACTCGGTGGACATGAGTCTGAGTGAACTCCAGGAGATGGTGATGGACAGGGAAGGCCAGGCGTGCTGCGATTCATGGGGTCACAAAGAGTCAGACACAACTGAGCGACTGAACTGAACTGAACTGATGGGACCACTACCCAGTATGTGGACTTGCCTCCAACACTCCCACAAGTTTCTTGGCTGCCTGAGAAAGCTGTCATCAGTTGGAAGATTTGTTTCATTTCTTTGAAGCTGGGAGCTCTCATTTGGTATCTATAATTTTTTCCAACAAATTCTATGAAAGTAGCTGAATATAGGAAACACATCATCTCAGCCTCCTATTTAATCACTGAATCCAAACTACCCCAGTGTCTCTCAACTGAGCAAAAATTCTTGTAACTTTAATCCTTGTAAATTTTAATTTACATTTTAATTGCATTTTAATCCCTGTAAATTCCAGGGTAACCCAGGGATCTTTTCTTGAAGTTAAATCCAAGGAAAGCCTACTCCTCAAAGTTCGTTTATCCACCGCCAAGTAATACTTAGCAATGTCACCAATTATAGAAGATCCAGGGCACAGAAGGCTTCCCCTTTTTTCATCCTGAGTTCTCCTAACGTGCACCAATGGTGGATAGCTTGATCCTTGTAGTACTGAAATAGCAGTCAATTTTTTTTTTCTTTACAGTTAACTTTTAAGATAAGACCACCTGAGGCTACAGATGATCCTTTTCAGGCATCTTTAACTCCTTGGTCAAAGGCCAAACTATAGGCTGTAGTTAAAGAATTCCTTAAAACCAGGATCTTCAAGTTTCTGTAAATGGACAACTTCCTCAGATGAGTAAATATATTTTAAAAGTAGAAAATAAGATGAGAGGCAACTGATCTGACTAAACTCATGATCACAGCTGATATTCAGAACCTGGTAGAAATTGTTTTAGGCCATCTCTCATTAATTAAAATAGAACTATATATCTAGAAGGAAAAAAATGGAGATTGAGAATGATGTAGTTGAAGGGCACATGTTTCTAGATATTATAAAATGTATTCATAAATTTGTCAATCTAATTAATTCTGGTATGACAGACAGTTCATATGCCTACTTCTTAGTTTTTATTAGAAATTAAGGTTTCTAAAAGTTCAGAATTCTAACTAATGTATTTAATTAGGACTACTGGAAATAACAGAAGAAACAACTTTGCAAGGAAAGAAGGATGTGTCCTTGGCTAAGAAAAGTTATGCGATATGGGGATGTGATTTTGCTAAAAATAAAAACAAACAAAAGCCCCTCCTCCCCCTGCAAGTATTTGTCTCAGGATGAAACAGAGAAGGAGAGATCACAGCATGCAGAACAGGGGGTAAGAAACTCACTATGAGTGGTCAAGCTGGCTAAAATTAAGTGAATTTGCACAGGTGCAGGAGGGCCTAAACGAGCTATCCCACGTTGAAGGTCAGGAAGGACGGCAGTGAAGAGATACCCCTCATCCAAGGTAAGGAGCACTGGCTGTGCTTTGCTGGAGCAGCTGTGAAGAGATACCCCATGCCCAAGGCAAGAGAAACCCAAGTAAGATGGTAAGTGTTGCAAGAGGGCATCAGAGGGCAGACACACTGAAACCATACTCACAGAAAACTAGTCAATCTAATCACATTAGGACCACAGCCTTGTCTAGCTCAATGAAACTAAGCCATGCCCTGTGGGCCCACCCAAGATGGGCGGGTCATGGTGGAGAGGCCTGACAGAATGTGGTCCACTGGAGAAGGGAATGGGAAACCACTTCAGTATTCTTGCCTTGAGAACCCCATGAACAGTATGAAAAGGCAAAATGATAGGATACCGAAAGAGGAACTCCCCAGGTCAGTAGGTGCCCAATTTGCTACTGGAGATCAGTGGAGAAATAACTCCAGAAAGAATGAAGGGATGGAGCCAAAGCAAATAATACCCAGCTGTGGATGTGACTGGTGACAGAAGCAAGGTCCGATGCTATAAACAGCAATATTGCATAGGAACCTGGAATGTCAGGTCCATGAATCAAGGCAAATTGGAAGTAGTCAAACAAGAGATGGCAAGGGTGAACATCGATATTCTAGGAATCAGTGAACTAAAATAAACTGGAATGGGTGAATTTAACTCAGATGACCATTACATCTACTGCTGTGGGCAGGAATCCTTCAGAAGAAATGGAGTAGCCATCATGGTCAACAAAAGAGTCCAAAATGCAGTACTTGGATGCAATCTCAAAAACAACAGAATGATCTCTGTTTGTCTCCAAGGCAAACCATTCGATATCACAGTTATCCAAGTCTATGCCCCAACCAGTAACGCTGAAGAAGCTAAAGTTGAACGATTCTATGAAGACCTACAAGACCTTTTAGAACGAACACCCAAAAAAGATGTCCTTTTCATTATAGGGGACTGGAATGTAAAAGTAGGAAGTCAAGAAACACCTGGAATAACTGGCAAATTTGGCCTTGGAACGCGGAATGAAGCAGGGCAAAGGCTAATAGAGTTTTGCCAAGAAAATGCGCTGGTCATAGCAAACACCCTCTTCCAACAACACCAGAGAAGACTCTACACATGGACATCACCAGATGCTCAACACTGAAATCAGATTTATTATATTCTTTGCAGCCAAAGATGGAGAAGCTCTATACAGTAAACAAAAACAAGACCAGGAGCAGACTGTGGCTCAGATCATGAACTCCTTATTACCAAGTTCAGAATTAAATTGAAGAAAGTATGGAAAACCTCTAGACCATTCTGATATGACCTAAATCAAATTCCTTATGATTATACAGTGGAAGTGAGAAATAGATTTAAGGGTCTAGATCTGATAGATAGAGTGCCTGATGACCTATGGAATGAGGTTCATGACATTGTACAAGAGACAGGGATCAAGACCATCCCCATGGAAAAGAAATGCAAAAAAAGCAAAATGGCTGTCTGGGGAGGCCTTACAAATAGCTGTGAAAAGAAGAGAAGCAAAAAGAAAAGGAGAAAAGGAAAGATATAAGCATCTGAATGCAGAGTTCCAAAGAATAGCAAGAAGAAATAAGAAAGCCTTCTTCAGTGATCAATGCAAAGAAATAGAAGAAAACAACAGAATGGCAAAGACTAGAGATCTCTTCAAGAAAATGAGAGATACCAAGGGAATATTTCATGCAAAGATGGGCTCAATAAAGGACAGAAATGGTATGGACCTAACAGAAGCCGAAGATATTAAGAGGTGGCAAGAATACACAGAAGAACTCTACAAAAAAGATCATCACAGCCTGGATAATCATGATGGTGTGATCACTCGTCTAGAGCCAGACATCCTAGAATGTGAAGTCAAATGGGCCTTAGAAAACATCACTATGAACAAAGCTAGTGGAGGCAATGGAATTCCAGTTGAGCTGTTTCAAATCCTGAAAGATGATGCTGTGAAAGTGCTGCACTCAATATGCCAGCAAATTTGGAAAACTCAGCAGTGGCCACAGGACTGGAAAAGGTCCTTTTTCATTCCAATTCCAAAGAAAGGCAATGCCAAAGAATGTTCAAACTATGCACAGTTGCACTCATCTCACACGCTAGTAAAGTAATGCTCAAAATTCTCCAAGCCAGCCTTCAGCAATATGTGAACCGTGAACTTCCTGATGTTCAAGCTGGTTTTAGAAAAGGCAGAGGAACCAGAGATCAAATTGACAACATCTGCTGGAGCATGGAAAAAGCAAGAGAGTTCCAGAAAAAACATCTATTTCTGCTTTATTGACTATGCAAAAGCCTTTGACTGTGTGGGTCATAATAAACTGTGGAAAATTCTGTAAGAGATGGGAATACCAGACCACCTGACCTTCCTTTTGAGAAACCTATATGCAGGTCAGCAAGCAACAGTTGGAACTGGACATGGAACAACAGACTGGTTCCAAATAGGAAAAGGAATACATCAAGGCTGTATATTGTCACTATGCTTATTTAACTTATATGCAGAGTACATCATGAGAAACGCTGGGCTGGAAAGCACAAGCTGGAATCAAGATTGCAGGGAGAAATATCAATAACCTCAGATATGCAGATGACACCATCCTTATGGCAGAAAGTGAAGAAGAACTAAAGAGCCTCTTGATGAAAGTGAAAGAGGAGAGTGAAAAAGTTGGCTTAAAGCTCAACATTCAGAAAACGAAGATCATGGCATCCGGTCCCATCACTTCATGGCAAATAGATGGGGAAATTGTAGAAACAGTGTCAGACTTTATTTGGGGGGGCTCCAAAATCACTGTAGATGGTGACTGCAGCCATGAAATTAAAAGACGCTTACTCCTTGGAAGAAAAGTTATGACCAACCTAGATAGCATATTCAAAAGCAGAGATATTACTTTGCCAACTAAAGTCCGTCTATGCAAGGCTATGGTTTTTCCTGTGGTCATGTACGGATGTGAGAGTTGGACTGTGAAGAAGGCTGAGCGCTGAAGAATTGATGCTTTTGAACTGTGGTGTTGGAGAAGACTCTTGAGAGTCCCTTGGACTGCAAGGAGATCCAACCAGTCCATTCTGAAGGAGATCAGCTCTGGGATTTCTTTGGAAGGACTGATGCTAAAGCTGAAACTCCAGTACTTTGGGCACCTCATGCGAAGAGTTGACTCATTGGGAAAAAACCTCTGATGCTGGGAGGGATTGGGGGCAGGAGGAAAAGGGGACGACAGAGGATGAGATGGCTGGATGGCATCACTGACTCGATGGACGTGAGTCTGAGTGAACTCCAGGTGATGGTGATGGACAGGGAGGTCTGGCGTGCTGCGATTCATGGTGTTGCACAGAGTCAGACATGACTGAGCGACTGAACTGAACTGAACTATAAAGCTTATGAAATTAAGCTTTAAAATTAATAGTATATTTAGGTAAAAATGAAACTTTATTTCTTTTTTCCTTTCATCTATTACAGGACAAAAGTTTTATGGACTGTTGGACTGCTCCTGAAGAGATCCTGAAAGATTTTTCCCCCCTTTTAAGTAATCCACTTAGAGAGCCAAGGTGTTGTGTTTCATCAAAATAATTTTGTGTCTATCAGGTGTTTGACAGTTTCAGAAAACTAAGTCTTCCTAGTATTAAGAGAGCTAAGTTTTGCTCACAACTATGCAACCTTTTGTATTTTCCTTTGAAATTTTTTTGTTGTCACTTTGGTCAAATAGGTGGTTACATATTGTTTCATAATGATCTGTCATCCTAGTTAATCAAATATCCAAACCTTTTTATTTTTTTGACAAGCTATCCCAAATCAAGTTATATATGAAGTCCTTTTGACCTCAAGTTTATCTGGGGACCTTTCAGAGGTCCCTGAAACATCTCAGAAGATTTTTGCTCTTTATGTAAAGAAAGATATTACATGAATTAGCCTTATTTCACATGTTAAGTTATATAGGGGAGACTGTCAAATAAGTCATGCTAAAACTTCCTTAGATTATATTTTTGTCGCTTTCTTATTGGTGGTAGGGGAGAAGATCAAGATGGTGGAGTTAAAGCATGTGATACTCACCTGCTCCCCTGAACATACCAAAAATATATGTACATATGGAACAGTTCTCACTAAAAACTTAACTGAAAACTGACAGAAGATTTCCTATATAATCAAGCCTATAAGAAAGATACGCACATAAGATACACATATAATTGAATAGGAAAGGGGAAAAAGGTGATGTGGTCAAGATCAACGCCTGGGAGGGGACTCAGAGGAAAAGTGAGATTGCAGATGAGCGTCCATGCAAAAGGAAATCAAAGAAAGTTGGGATAGCAATATTCATATCAGAAAAAAATAGACTTTAAAATGAAGATGATCACAAGAGACAGGAAAGGATTCTACACAAGGATCAAAGTATCAATCCAGGAAGAAAATATAACAATTATAAATATATATGGACCCAACATAGAGGCACCTCAATAAATAAGGCAAATACTGACTGCTATCAAAGGGGAAATCAACAGTAACACAATACAACTGGGATATTATAACACCCCACTCACACTAATGGATAGATCATCCAGACCAAAAATTAATAAGGAAACACAAGCCTTAAATGACTTATTAGATCAGATTGATTTTATATCTATAGGATAGTCCATCCAAAGGCAGCAGAAATTTACTTTCTTCTGAAGTATACATGAAACATTCTCCAGGCTAGATCACACCTTAGGCCACGAGTTATGACTCGGCAAATTTAAGAATATTGAAATCACATCAAACATCTTTTCTGAACCACTTCACTGTGAGAAATCAATTATAGGGAGGGAAAAACTGTAAAAACACATGAACGTTTGGAGGCTAAACGATATGTTACTAGACAACCAAAGGACCAATGAAGAAATCAGAGCAATGAAAAAAAAAAAGTACCTAGAGACAAATAACAGTGAAAACAAAATGATTCAAAACCTATGGGACACAGCAAAAGTAATTCTGAGAGGAAAGTTTATAGCAACACCACCTTACGTCAGGAAACAAACAACAACAACAACAAAATGCAAATAAACAACCTAACCTTACGTTTAGAGCAACTAGAGAAAGAAGAACAAACAAAACTGAAGTTAGCAGAGAGAAGGAAATCATAAAGAACAGAGCAAGAATAAATGAAATAGAGATGAAGAAAACAATAGCAAAGATCAATGAAACTAAAAATTGGTTCTTTGAGAAGATAAACCAAACTAATAAACCTGCAGCCAGACCCATTAGGAAGAAAAAGGAGAGGATCCAAATCAACAAAATTAGAAATGAAAAAGGGTAAGTTGCAACTGATACCTCAGGAATCCCAAGGATCATGAGACTACTATGGACACCTATATGGAAGTAAAATGGGCAACCTAGGAGAGATAGATAAATGCTTAGAAAAATACAACTTGCCAAGAGTGAGCCAGAAAAACATGAAAGTATGGACAGACCAATCACAAGTACTGAAATTAAAACTGTGACTAAAAATATTCCCAACTGTCGACTAAAAAAATTAGTCACAACCTGAAAATAGAGAGTTATTTTATTTGGTGGGAATGTTAAGGACTCTGATCCAGGGAGGCAGCATCTTAGTAGCCCTGAGAAAACTGTTACAAGGAGTCAAGAGAGGGATTCAGGCTATATACAAGTTTTCAACAAAGGGGAAAGGCAGTATAAGCATCAAAGATTATTGTTGAGGAAGGAAAACCAGACACCAAGCTAAGAAACTTATCTGGAAACCCACTCCAGTACTCATGCCTGGAAAATTCCATGGATGGAGAAGCCTGGTGGGCTACAGTCCATTGGCGTCACAAAGAGCTGGACACGACTGAACGACTTCACTTCACCTCACTTCTATGTGTGGGAAAATGCAAGCCTCCAGACTCACTGAATTCATTCCTTTCATACGCACCTCCAGAGCCAAATCCTTGATTGTTTCTTGACTGTTCCCACCCTTAATACCTTGTTCACTGAAGAAGTGAAGTGAAGTCACTCAGTCGTGTCCGACCCTGTGACCCCACGGACTATAGCCTGCCAGGCTCCTCCATCCATGGGCTCTTCCAGGCAAGAATACTGGAGTGGGTTGCCATTTCCTTCTCCAGGGGACTCTTCCCGACTCAGGGATCGAACCCAGGTCTCCTGCATTGCAGGCAGACTCTTTACGGCCTGGGTGGATGGCTACTGCTTGTATTCCCCTGAATTCCTCAGAAACCACCATGGGGGTGGGGATGGCAGCATCTGTTGGATCGCAGGCATTGTTTTCCACTTGGGGAGCCCTCATTCACATTTGGAGGCCCAAAATTGCCAATGGCTGTGATATTTCTTGCCTGCTGACATGGCAGGAATATTTCATTTCACACAACAGACAAAAGTCCAGGACTAGATGGCTTCATAAGTGACTTCTATCAAACAATTAGAGAAGAGTTAGCATCTATCCTTCTCAAACTATTCCAAAAACTTGCAAAAGGAACACTCTCCTCATTGTGTGAGGCCACAATCACTCTGATACAAAAGCCAGATAAAAAGACCACACAAAAAAAATATATATATAGGCCAATATCACTGTTGAGTTACAAATATCCTCAACAAAATACTAACAAACTGAATCCAACAACACATTAAAATGATCATATACCATGCGCAAGGGTCATTTATCCCAAGAATAACTGATGAAAAAAATCAAAGATGGCACAAACAGCAGGGAAGATATCTCATGTTCTGAGATTGGAAGAATCAATATTTTCAAAAAGACTATACACCCAAAGTAATCTACACATTCAATGTATTCCCTATCAAAACCAATGGCATTTTTCACAGAATTAGAATAAAACACTTTACAATTTGTATGGAGACAAAAAAAGATATCAAATAGCATGAGCAACTTTGAGAAAGAAAAATGGAGCTGGAGAAATCAGGCTCTCCAACTTCAGACCATACTTCAAAGCTACAGTAATCAAGAAAGTATGGTATGAATGCAGAAAAAGAAATACAGATCAATGGAAGAGGGTAGACAGTCCAGATATAAACCCTTGCACCCATAGTCACCTAATCTATGACAAACAAAACAAGAATATTCAACAGAGAAAAAAACAGTCTCTTTAGTACATGGTGCTGGGAAAACTGAACAGCTATGTGTAAATCAAAGAAATGAGAACACACCCTAACAACCTACACAAAAATAAACTCAAAATGGATTAAAGACCTGGATGTAAAGCCAAATATTATAAAACTCTTTGAGAAAAACATAAGCAGAACACTCTCTGACATAAATCACAGCAAGATCTTTTTTGGTCCACCTCCTAGAATAATAAAAATAAAAACAAAAATAAACAAACAAAGCTTAATCAAACTTAAAAGCTTTTGCACAGCAAAGGAAACCATAAGTGAAATGAAATGACAACCCTCAGAATGGGAGAAAATATTTGCAACGTATGCAACAAACAAGGGTTTAATCTCCAAAATACACAAATACCTCATGCATCTCAGTATCAATTAAAAAAAAAAAAGCCACAATCAAAAACTGGGTGGAAGACCTAAATAGACATTTCTCCAAAGACAACATACAGATGGTTTAAAACCACATGGAAAAGATGCTCAAAATCACCAAACATTAGGGAAATGAAAATCAAATGGCTGTTTGAGGAGGCCTTACAAATAGCTGTGAAAAGAAAGGACCCGAAAGCAAAGGAGAAAAGAAAAGATATACCCATTTGAACGCAGAGTTCCAAAGAATAGCAAGGAGAGATAAGAAAGCCTTACTCAGCGATCAATGCAAACAAATAGAGGAAAACAATAGAATAGGAAAAACTAGAGATCTCTTCAAAAAATGAGAGATACCAAGAGAACATTTCATGCAAAGGTGTGATCAATAAAGGACAGAAATGGTATGGAACTAACAGAAGCAGAAAATATTAAGGAGAGGTGGCAAGAATACACAGAAGAACTATTAAAAAAAAGATCTTCACAACCCAGATAATCACGATGGTGTGATCACTCACATAGAGCCAGAAATCCTGGAATGTGAAGTCAAGTGGGCCTTCAGTTCAGTTCAGTTCAGTTCAGTTCAGTCGCTCAGTGTGTCCGACTTTTTGCGACCCCATGAATTACAGCACACCAGGCCTCCCTGTCCATCACCAAATCCCGGAGTTCACTCAGACTCACATCCATTGAGCCCGTGATGCCATCCAGCCATCTCATCCTCGGTCGTCCCCTTCTCCTCCTGCCCCCAATCCCTCCCAGCATCACAGTCTTTTCCAATGAGTCAACTCTTCGCATGAGGTGCCCAAAGTACTGGAGTTTCAGCTTTAGCATCATTCCTTCCAAAGAAATCCCAGAGCTGATCTCCTTCAGAATGGACTGGTTGGATCTCCTTGCAGTCCAAGGGACTCTCAAGAGCCTTCTCCAACACCACAGTTCAAAAGCATCAATTCTTCGGCACTCAGCCTTCTTCACAGTCCAACTCTCACATCCATACATGCCCACAGGAAAAACCATAGCCTTGACTAGATGGACCTTAGTCGGCAAAGTAATGTCTCTGCTTTTGAATATGCTATCTAGGTTGGTCATAACTTTTCTTCCAAGGAGTAAGCGTCTTTTGATTTCATGGCTGAAGTCACCATCTGCAGTGATTTTGGAGCCCCCAAAAATAAAATCTGACCCTGTTTCCACTGTTTCCCCATCTATATGCCATGAAGTGATGGGACCGGATGCCATGATCTTCGTTTTCTGAATGTTGAGCTTTAAGCCAACTTTTTCACTCTCCTCTTTCACTTTCATCAAGTGGGCCTTAGGAAGTATCAAACTAGTAGAGGTGATGGAATTCCAGTTGAGCTATTTCAAATCCTAAAAGATGATGCTGTGAAAGTGCTGCACTCAATATGCCAGCAAGTTTGGAATACTCAGCAGTGGCCACAGGACTGGAAAAGGTCAGTTTTCATTCCAATCCCAAAGGAAGGCAATGCCAAAAATTGCTCAAACTACCGCACAATTGCACTCATCTCACATGCTAGTAAAGTAATGCTCAAAATTCTCCAAGCCAGGCTTCAGCAATACGTGAACCATGAACTTCCTGATGTTCAAGCTGGTTTTGGAAAAGGCAGAGGAATCAGAGAGCAAATTGCCAACATTTGCTGGATCATCAAAAAAGCAAGAGAGTTCCAGGAAAACATCTATTTCTGCTTTACTGACTATGCCAAAGCCTTTGACTGTGTGGATCACAATAAACTGTGGAAAATTCTGAAAGAGATTGGAATTCCAGACTACCTGACCTGTCTCTTGAGAAATCTGTATGCAGGTCAGGAAGCAACAGAACTGGATATGAAACAACAGACTGCTTCCAAATCGGAAAAGGAGTCCGTCAAGGCTGTATATTGTCACCCTGCTTATTTAACTTATACGCAGAGTACATCATGAGAGGAAGCGCAAGCTGGAATCAAGATTGCCTGGAGAAATATCAATAACCTCATATATGCAGATGACACTACCCTTATGGCAGAAAGTGTAGAAGAACTAAAGAGCCTCTTGATGAAAGTGAAAGAGGAGAGTGAAAAAGTTGGCTTAAAGCTCAACATTCAGAAAACTAAGATCATGGCATCTCGTCCCATCACATCATGGCAAATAGATGGGGAAACAGGGGAAACAGTGTCAGACTTTATTTTGGGGGGCTCCAAAATCACTGCAGGTGGTGATTGCATGAAATTAAAAGACGCTTACTCCTTGGAAGGAAAGTTATGACCAACCTAGCCAGCATATTCAAAAGCAGAGACATTACTTTGCCAACAAAGGTCCATTTAGTCAAAGCTATGGTTTTTCCAGTAGTCATGTATGGATATGAGAGTTGGACTATAAAGAAAGCTGGGTGCAGAAGAACTGATGCTTTTAAACTGTGGTGTTGGAGAAGACTCTTGAGAGTCCATTGGACTGCAAGGTGATCCAACCAGTCCATCCTAAAGGAAATCAGTCCTGGGTGTTCATTGGAAGGACTGATGTTGAGGCTAAAACGCCAATACTTTGGCCACCTGATGCTAAGAGCTGACTTGCCAGGGTCCAGCCACGGTGGATCCAGGGAATTTGAAGCGGGAACGGCATTGAAGAGGGAAAAAACTTATTTATTTATTAATATAAGACTAGATTAGGAAGAAATAGTGTAGTAGGAAAATTAATTGGAGAAAAGAGGCTGAATAACTTGGTTTACGTGGAAAGCCAATAAAGTTCCAGACAAGGAGCTTGCACCATCTACATTAGGCCATAGGCGTCCATTTGAATATCGCAGAGTGCCCCGCCTTGGGCTCTCTCTCTCTTATGGATCTTAGAAGCCGGGACAAGTAAGTAGACATGGCGAGCCTCCATGCCCCAGATGGGAATTCAGCCTGAAATTAAAGAGAAGACACAGGGGAAACCAGTCCTTCCAATGACTGGCCCGGCCCCTATTGTCCAGAAAGACCTTTTATACCTTTTTTTTTGTACATAGACATCAATGGATAATATAAAGTTATGCAGCATCAGCAGCCCTGACTCTTTTCAAAACCAGGCTTTCTTTCTGCATACCTAGTTGTATACACAAGTCTTAGGTGATTTACATCATCTTCTAGCCAGAGGGCCAATTAACATTTTACGGCCCTTTCCTGATAAGGGTTTGTCAACCAGAAGACTTATTTGTGTTGTTCTTCCCAAAGTCTGGTGCCACTCTCAGAAAACACTAATTAAAGTTACATTCTTACATAGCAAAGATACAGCAATTTATAACAAGTAAAAGGAGTACAGTGATTTATAACAAAAGAAAAGTAATTAACTCAAAAGTCTAGGGTTGCTAACATCAAAACTACTATATACCCTAAATTTTACATAATGAAAGATACAGAGTTATGCAGGGGCAGCAGTCCTGACCCTTTCTGTATATCTTTTTGTATACAAAAGGTCTCAGGTGATTTACATTATCTTCTGGCCAAGAGGCTTGCTAACACTTTTTGGCTCTCTTCCTTAATGAATGTTAATCTCGTTTCCCCTGAAGTGTTTTTCTTTAATCTGCATCTCCTTAAAGCACTAAAGTTACATCTCTATAGAACAAAGGCGCAGTGGGTTAACAAAGAAAGTACTTAACTCAAAGATCTAATGTTGCTACTTGTTTTTTCTATATACCAACTATATCAACAAATAAAAGATATGAAAATTTGGCAGCAAGTATTGGCTCAACAATGAAACGCTTAATCAGTTTTATTCTAATGATCTTGACACCTCGGAAGCCCCAGCAATCCTAGGATTTTTTTAGCTTCCTGTGCCTCCTGCCTTCAGGAGGCCTCAAACAATCACATGCGCAGCTGTACGAGTCCTGCAGGCAGGCTAGAAAGCCATCACAGGGGTTTTGGGATTGAAACACTCATATTATGCCCAGGAGATTTATTATCTAAAAGCTCTAATTTTTCCAGAAAAAGGTGGTGGGGGGACAGCCCCCTGTTAATGACAGAAGAGCAGGTGGAAAGCATAACACAGTAAATCAGGCAGACTCTGGTCTTGGTGGGTGGATGCTCAGGAAATTCCAGGGGGAGTCCCTGAAGCCTGATCACGTCCTTGCGTTTTGTCAGGCTTCCTTCCGCATGACTTTGTCACGGGCGGGATTCCTCACGCTGGCCCCCGGCACTGATTCATTTGAAAAGATCCTGATGTTGGGAAAGATTGAAGGCAGGAGGAGAATGGGACGACAGAGGATGAGATGGTTGGACGGCATCACCAACTCAATGGACATGGGTTTGGGTGGACTCCGGGAACTGGTGATGGACAGGGAGGCCTGGAGTGCTGCAGTTCATGGGGTTGCAAAGAGTTGGACACGACTGAGAGACGGAACTGAACTGAACTGAAGTTAAAACTGAGATATCACCTCACAGTGGTAAGAATGGTCATCATCAAAAAATCTACAAACAATAAATTCTGGAGAGGATGTGGAGAAAATGGTACCCTCCTACACTCTTGATGGAAATGTAAATTGGTACAGCCACTATGAAGAACAGTAAGGAGGTTCTTTAAACATTTAGAAATAGAGCTCCCATGTGATCCAGCAATCCCACTCCTGGTCATATATCCAGTGAAAGTGAAAGTCACTCAGTTGTGTCCAGCTCTTTGCAACCATATGGACTATACAGTCCATGGAATTCTCCAGGTCAGAATCCTGGAGTGGGTAGCCTTTCCCTTCTCCAGGGGATCTTCCCAACCCAGAGATCAAACCCAGGTTTCCTACATGACAGGCAGATTCTTTACCAGCCTAGCCACACCAGAAAAATATATAATTTGAAAAGAATTATACACCATAATGTTCATTTCAGAATTATCTACAATAACCAGGACATGGAACCAACCTATTATATATTCATCAACAGGGGAATAGCTAAAGATGATGTGGTACCTATATACAATGGAATATCGCTTGGTCATAAAAAGAGAAAACAATGCCATTTGCAGCAACATGGATGGGCCTAGAGATTGTCATATTGAGTGAAGTATGTCAGACAGAGAAAGGCAATGTCATATGGTATCACATATGTGTAATCTAAAAATGGCACAAATGAGTCTATTTACAAAACAGAAATAGAATCAGAGATGTAGAAAATAAACTGATGACTGCCAAGGGGGAAAGAGGGGAGAGGGGTGAATTGGGAGATTGGAATTGACACATACACACTACTCTATATAAAATAGATGACTTACTGTATAGCATAGAGAGTTCTACTCAATATTCTGTAATGACTTATATGGGAAGAGAATCTAAAATTACTGGATATATGTGTGTATATACATATATATGCAAATACAAATATATATATATATAACTGATTCATTTGCTGTATTGCAGAAACTAACACAACTTTGTAAATCAACTATACTCCAATAAAATTTTAGAAAAATATCAGCAAGAATCAATTACAGGAGATTAAATGATTCAATGAGGATGACTATCATTTTTATGATTCTTTATGCTGGTTCTCTAATATTTTTTCTAGATATAAGGAAACTTTTCCTCTTAAGTTAAATATGACTTAAAGTAATTTGGTACCTTCTAACTTTGTAGGAAGAACTGAAACATTCATCTTATTCTCTCTACCTAATCCTTCCAGAATTTGGAAACTCTTAGTGAGTATTCTTATTTTTGTGGCAATATAAGTATTTGCATAATTTCTATAAGATTCGATTTTGTTTATAACAGAACATAATTGAAAATATTTTTTGTAGTGCCAACACTTTGGTTGGAATACCCAGTTTGAAAATGTTCATAAATTCAGATATAAATAGACAAACTTTAAGGAACTGACTGATGTTATGGGAGCATAAATGTCCTTAAAAGAATAAACTAGTCCTTTGCCTATAGGTTTCTCAGTGGCTTTAGCAGATGAGTAGGGAAGGTCACTTCTTGGTGTCTGCAGGAACCTCAGGTTATTTAGGAGACCTCAAGAAGAGAGCAATTTGCTCATATCTTTAGGCATTGAAGATGAGTCTGATGGCAATCCTTTGGCTTGGCTTCCTGGCAGCAAGAGGCCTTTAAAAGTTCAATCTGAGACTCCTTATGAAAAAGTTTCAGCAAATCAGATTTAAAAGACCCTCTATGATAGTTCCAGATGGTTCACTGGTAAAGAATCTGCCGGCCGATACAGGAGACATATCAGATGCCAATCTAATCCCTGAATAGGAAAAATTCCCTGGAGGAGTAAATGGCAACCCACTCCAGTATTCTGGCCTGTAAAAATCCATGGAACAAGGACACTTGTAGGCTATAGTCCATGGGGTCACAAAGAATTGGACATACATGGGGAAACAGTGTCAGACTTTATTTTGGGGGCTCCAGAATCGCTGCAGATGGTGATTGCAGCCATGAAATTAAAAGACGCTTACTCCTTGGAAGGAAAGTTATGACCAACCCAGACAGCATATTCAAAAACAGAGACATTACTTTGCCAACAGAGGTCCGTCTAGTCAAGGCTATGGTTTTTCCAGTGGTCATGTATGGATGTGAATGTTGGACTGTGAAGAAAGCTGAGCGCTGAAGAATTGATGCTTTTGAACTGTGGTGTTGGAGAAGGCTCTTGAGAGTCTCTTGGACTGCAAGGAAATCTACCCAGTCCATTCTAAAGGAGATCAGTACTGGGTGTTCTTTGGAAGGAATGACGCTAAAGCTGAAACTCCAGTACTTTGGGCACCTCATGTGAAGAGTTGACTCATTGGAAAAGACTGTGATGCTGGGAGGGATTGGGGGCAGGAGGAGAAGGGGACGACAGAGGATGAGATGGTTGGATGGCATCACCAACTTGATGGAGGTGAGTTTGAGTGAACTCCGGGAGTTGGTGATGGACAGGGAGTCCTGGCATGCTGCAATTCTTGGGGTCGCAAAGAGTCAGACACGACTGAGCGACTGAACTGAACTGAGCACCCACATACATACATATGATCTTTCACTATTCCTGTTGTGTGTAAGTCACTTCAGTTGTATCCAACTCTTTGTGACCCCATGGACTGTAGCCCACCAGGCTTCCCCATCTATGGGATTCTCCAGGCAAAAATACTGGAGTGGGTTGCCATGCTCTCCTCCAGCGGATCTTCCCAACCCATGGATCAAACCCGCATCTCCTGTGGCTGTGGCATTGCAGGCAGATTCTTTCACCACTGAGCCACTTATGAAGCCCTTTCTTGCTGCAATTATGTAAATAAAGAGGACAAATTTGCTGAATTTAGACTTAACTTGCTAACAAATTAGTCTTAATTTGGCTATCTTTGGTTAAAAGGGGGCTACTTCTAGAGAGAAAAATTACATTTTAGTAATAAACCTTTTGGCTATTACATTTAAATGCTGTGCACAGTCTTTTAACATTTTGTTTTCCACCACTAACCTCAACTGGATCATGAATTCTAGTTTCCTCCTATTTGAGGACAACTCTTCAAACTAAAATTTTGAATTTTTCTCCCACCTTTCTGACATGGAATCATTAAGAACTAGGACTTCCCAGGTGGCTCTAGTGGGAAAGAATCCTCTTGTCAATACAGGAGATACAAGAGATGGAAGTTTGATCTCTGCTTCAGGAAGATCCCCTGGAGTAGGAAGTTGCAACCCACTCCAGTACTCTTGCCTGGAGAATTCCATGGACAGAGGAGCCTGGCATGTTACAGTTCAGTTCATTTCAGTTCAGTCACTCAGTCATGTCCGACTCTTTGCGACCCCATGAACCGCAGCACACCAGGCCTCCCTGTCCATCACCAACTCCCACAGTCCACCCAAACCCATGTCCATTGAGTCGGTGATACCATCCAACCATCTCATCCTCTGTCATCCCCTTCTCCTCCTGACCTCAATCTTTCCTAACATCAGCGTCTTTTCAAATGAGTCAGCTCTTCACATCAGGTGGCCAAAGTATTAGAGTTTCCGCTTCAATATCAGTCCTTCCAATAAACACCCAGGACTGATCTCCTTTAGGATGGACTGGTTGGATCTCCTTGCAGTCCAAAGGACTCTCAAGAGTCTTCTCCAACACCACAGTTCAAAAGCATCAATTCTTTAGCGTTCAGCTTTCTTTATAGTCCAACTCTCACATCCATACATGAGCACTGGAAAAACCATAGTCTTGACTAGATGGACCTTTGTTGGCAAAGTAATGTCTCTGCTTTTGAATATGCTGTCTAGGTTGGTCATAACTTTCCTTCCAAGGAATAAGCGTCTTCTAATTTCATGGCTGCAATCACCACCTCCAGTGATTTTGGAGACCCCCCCCCCAAAAAAAATAAAGTCAGCCACTGTTTCCACTGTTTCCCCATCTATTTGCCATGAAGTGATGGGACCGGATGCCATGATCTTAGTTTTCATAAGGTTGCAAAGTGTCAGGCATGACTGAGTGACTGTGCACAAACACTCCAAACTAACATTTTAAATTTTTTCTCCCACTTTTCTGATGTAGAATCACTGAGAACTAAAACTGACCTTTTTAAAAGCTGTTCAAGGTAATGTTGGACAAATTGATGTAAACTGCCTAGAGATCAGCATAGTGGTTCATGTGTGGACAATCTTTGTGCCTGCTGCTGTGTGGCTGCTCAGAAAGATGACTGGAGACATTCCAATTACAAATTAACAAAACCTATCAATATGTCATTGTCTCCATATCTTCACTCCATTTGAATGTCCTTTGAGCTGGACATCTAGAAATCTTGGCTGGTTTTCTTCAGAACTCAGAAACCAGGATTATAATTAGCTCCAGTCAGTATTGTTCCCCTTTAGTTTCCACAGAAATGCTTAGTTGCTCAGTCGTGTATGACTCTTTGCTACCCCATGGACTGTAGCCTGCCGAGCTCCTCTATCCATGGGATTTTTCAGGCAAAAATACTGGATTGGGTTGCCATTTCCTCCTCTAAGGGATCTTCCCTTCCCAGGGATCAATGCCACATCTCCTGTGTCTCCAGAAATGCAGATCGATCACTTGCCCACTGAGCCATCGGGGAAGCCCTTCCACAGAAATGCCTCTTATTAAGTACCTGATTACTTGTACCACAGTTCTAACTTTGGGAGCCTGCCTTCATCACCACCTCTTGAAATGAGACACAGCCATTTGACTGAACTGAACTATTCTGGGGACTAAGAGACTGGTTCAATGAGATGAAGCATCTACCAACTCAACTTCTGGACTGTGAATTTCTTGGAGAATTTTCAAAGGCTGGACTGAAGGTGATCAGAATAAGCTTCCACAAGATGTGCCACTTTGCATGTGGATTATTTTGAGCTAAAAGCAATCAAGACCCTGTAGGCAAGAGACACTTACACCCCTCACTTAACTACCTAGAAGAATTGAAATTGTGGGATGTGGGGCGGCTGGCAGGGTGGGTGGGTGGGGAGTGGCGGGGAGTGGTGTTTCTCAGAATAAGAATCACTACCAGTGATAAATTTTATCTGAGTGACCTATCTGTATAGCACGTCACACATCTTACTAACAAACACTTGTTCTTCTTCCAATTGTCTTGAATAACTCCCTTCGAAGCCCCAGGTCTCTTTCCAGTCCCCTGGCTCAGAAGGACATGTATACTTTATTTTACCTACTGTCACTGAACTTCTGAAGTATGCAGGATTCCTGATGTCTGAAATTATTTTCCTCCTCTTAGTCTGTCTCATGTCTATTTGACTGTTAGATCAGCTGAAAGAAACTTTGAAGGGTGAAGAAAGCTCTTCCCAACCTACTCCTGCATCTCCTCCCCCACCCACACGCCATGCCCCCCTCCCTTGATCTCCATCTCCTGGCTGTGACTCTGCTCCAAGCAAGGGATGGGGAGTACGGGGCACCTGTCAGAGGACAACTCCAGGGTTTGGTCACAAGGTGGTGGGGAGGGTGGAGCCTTGGGTCCCAGATGACAGTGCTCTGCCAAGTAGTCACTGCGGCCACTTCTCCGACGCTCAGTGACTGTATCACGTGCCTGTTTATGGTTCCCATCCCATGGAGAAGACACTGAGGTGAGGACAGCGAAAAACAGAGCAGCTGGCCAAACCAGAACTCAAACTAACTGTTCCCACCCAAACATAATGCCTGCTGGGGATGGGGTTACAGTTCTCCCCACCGTGATTTTGGCATAATCTATAAAGTGGAGCAAGGATTAGGAAGGCAATTAAGAGGAGGGAAAATAGAGGTGCCTCAGAGTGATCCTGAAGGCCACATGGTGGACTGCCTGTTCCAGCTACCTCATTTAACATGACAGCAAAAGTCTATCATTCAAGACACAAATGTACCTAAAGTGCTGGGGTGGATGGACTTGAATACCTTTCCTGCCCCTCCTCCAGCCTCGGTAAAGAAGTAGAGAGGAGATGGGCACAGCAGTTGTCCAGCTTCAGCTATGAAGAGAGGAAGAGGGAGCACAGGGGCAGAAAGAGCCTGCAAGACCCAGCCTCGCCCCGGCTCTCCTCCAACACCATGGTCCCCGACCAGCCATCTCCCCAGCATGCTGTCCCCTCCAAACCTCCTCCAGGAAGCCCTCCAGGGTCTTCCAAGCACCTCCAGACCACCAGAATAGATTCTCCTGTGGTCAGAGCCACCATGGCCAAGTCCTGTTTCCCCACAAGGACATCCTGGGGGCAGCACAACTCCTGTCCCATCACCTCCAGCACAGAGCCTGGCACAGAGTCAGGATTCAGTAGCTGTTAACTGATGAAAACTTGAGAATGGGGTGCAGGCAGCCTTGCAGCCTGGGGTGGGGTGGACCTGCTGTGTATGAGGAGAGTTACCTCTGTGGTCAAGCACTGGGGGGGGGGGGGGCATATACATCTCCAGCAGCTTAGTATCCGGACCATCCTATGGAAAGACCTACGAGTGCCCGCTGTACAGGTCAGGAGCCCGGGGCTCTGAGTCAGGCTGTCAGGAGGTGTGCACTGCCCTGCTCCAGGAGTGAGGGGCTCGTCACACAGCAGGTGGAGGTGGAGTTGGGAGGCGCTGCTGAGCTGAGCTCTATATGCTGTGCTGCGGGTATCATCCATGTCGTCCATGGTAGAAGGGGAGCAGCCATGTCAATGACAGTTACATCCCTGAGTTCTTTCTCTCGAAAGATCAAGAGGTCCTGCTTTGTTCCTGGAGCTGATCCAGCAAAGGACATAATGGACCCATGAAGCCTGTCTGGTGGGTGAGGAGGGTGTGGACCAAGCACACAGGTTAATACAGAATAATATTCTTCAGTAAATGCTATGGAGGCTGGATGGGAGGCCCACAGAAAATCTCTCAGAGATGAGGCGACATAAAGGAAGAATAGCACCTGCCAGACAGGAAGTGGGGGAAGATGCTTCCCAGCAGAGGGAGCAGCACCTCAAAGGGCCTGACCTGGGAAAGGGCTCAACCTGTATGGAGGCCCTGACCCTGCAGCTGTGGTGCTGGGAGGATGGGGCTCCTTCCAGGCCAGGAGCACAGAGGCCAGGACTCAGCAGAGGAAAAGGGTCGTGAGGATGGGGGACAGTGGAGCTTCCAGCAGCTTCAGGGTGGACTGAGCAGAAGAGTGGGTGGGAGGTGAGGCCAGAAAGGCAGGGGGAGACATGTGCTGGAGGGCCTAGGTGCAGGCTTCGGGTCAGGCTCCCAGAGGGCAGACAGGGCAGCCATGGAAGGCTGGAAGCTAGAGGATGCCGGGGCCCTGCTGCTGTTGGGTGGATCTTGGCACCGGGTGTAGTGCAGGCAGTCTGTCCATCAGGGCATCCTGAGCCCCCAGGCTGGTCACGCGCCCTAGGGGACAGACAGTGCTATGTCACAAAGACCACACGGAAGTGGTGTTTTGGGTCCATCTTGCAAACTCCACACAGCACAGAGGAGGGTCGGGCCGTTCTTTCTCTGGAACACCCAGCACAAGTCATGCTTCATGCTCTCAAGAGCTGCTATGGCCCAGATCAGGAAGAGATTCACAGGCCACACACCCACCTTTGACACAGGGGACAAGAAGGCACTGCCAGCACCCTGCATTCTTCTCATGGTGCTTGGGTTCAGTGTGGAGTTTATGGTGCATCTCATTGGACCTGAACACATGCGCACTGGCTCTTTTGCTTAACAAAATTTGCTGCCAGGAACCAAGGTCACGGGTCCTAGACCTTCAAGTAGTCTCTTCTGCTAGGCTATTGGGCATAACAGATCCAGTCTCAAAGATAGCCTGTCGTTATCTCCTGTGCATTTCCTCTTGGGTCTCCAGCACATCTATGGGCATCCCACTTTACAGATGGACTGCTGAGATGCAGACAGCTTAGGCATCTTGCCACGGTCACTATCCCTGATCCAGACCTAATTCTGAAAATTTCAGGCCTTCTGCTCCTACACTAGCTGTGCAAACTCGGGTTGTCAGGTCCTATTTGTGAAAGCCAACTTTCCTCCTTAAAAGAGCAACTACAATTCCTATTGCAAGGCTCAGACTGGGGGTATCATGTGAAGGAGAGTGTATCAGGGAAGGCTTCCTGGGGGTGCCAGGCCCCGCACTGAGAGTTATGATTTGCAAGGCAGTGTAAAGGAGTCAGTCCAGTGGGTTGCGGAAAGGGATGGGCAAGATACCCAGTGGGAAATACTGGGAGAGGCCTAAGGGAAAGGCATGAGGATAGGGGTGAGGAGAGCCAGGCTAGGCCAGAGGGAAGCTGGCAGTCCCCCCAGGGGAGGCGGTATTTGGGGTTTGTCTAAAGGCAGATAGTCAGGAAACCGCAGATGGGAGCAGAGCGCTGCAAGGCAGTGAGCGACTGCCACCTGCCTGCACTGCTTAGTGACAGCATCTGTGTGGGTGTCACTCCTGGTTTCCTTCCCACTGCATCCACCAAAGGGTGTGGCCCAGTCAGCTGGTAGGAGGTCGGACCCTGCAGGCAGGCAGACGTCCTCCAGCCCCTGAGCTGGCCGAGGAGATGGAGCCACGGGGCTGGCTACCTCTACTCCTGCAGTTGGGCCTGATGTGGCCCCTGGAGGCTCTTTCTGAGCCCCAACTGAGGGTATTTGTGGTTCCCCACAGCCACATGGACGTGGGCTGGCTGCACACCGTACAGGTAGGTGCCCTGAGTGACCCCTGCACACCTCTTGAAGCTGTGGTCGTTTTCCGTCTGCACTCCAGAGTGCATTTGTGTCCTGGGTCTCTGCTGTCAGGGAACTTGGCCTTGGGCCCACCTGTACTTGGCTATGGACTGGATGTTGGCTTTCCTGGTGGCTAAGATAGTAAAGAATCTGCCTACAATGCAGGAGACCCAGGTTCGATCCCTGGGTCAGGAAGACCCCCTGGAGAAGGAAATGGTAACCCACATCAGTATTCTTCCCTGGAGAATCCCAAGGACAGAGGAGTGTGGTGGGCTATAGTCCATGGGGTCACAAAGATTCGGACACGACAGAGCAACTAAGGTAGACTGGCTGTGGGCAGGGGTGAGAATGTGTCCCCAGCCACAGCACGTGGAAGGTGTCCTTCGAAATTCCACTGAGTGAATGAATGAACCAGGGCAGAGGAAAAGAGGGAAAGACTGATTTTTATAAGTTTCTGGGGCAGGTAACGGAAATGAATACCCAGATCTGCACAAGCTCTTTCTGGAAGGAGGAAGGAAATAAATGAATAGGACCACTCTGTGATCGTGGATACAATACTTTCCATGAGATGTTAATAAGTGAGTCGCTCATTTTAAAGGGAGTCGGGCAGCAAGAGGCCCTGAGGCTGAGGGTTGAGTCTCGTTCCAGCTCACTGGGCAGCCTCTGTGGGTGGTCACCAACCTACATGTGGAACTGCTGATGTGTGAGAAGCATGCTCGTCACCCCCAGTTTAGAGATGGGACACTGAAGCCCAGGGTGGGGTGCTGCCCAAGTCAGCAAACATCGCCGCCTTGCCCGCTCACCCCCTCCCAGGGCTCCTTGCATTCCTTTATCAACATCTCCGGGCACCATGGTGAACCAGACTGACCCAGATGGGAGCATGTTCAGCTCCATCCTGGGGGCTCCCAGCTTCTGGGGATGAAATAAATCCAGAGAGATGACTCGCAGGATAAGCTTCTCTCAGCCTCAGCCCTTGACACATGCCTCCCCATCATTTCATCCCAAGAAGGCCCATCAGGGTCCCTGGATCTCACTCCTTGGGCCCTGTTGTCGACTGGTCTGTCCTCCAAGGCAGGAGTGGTCAGCACACCCCACTGGGCTGGCCCAGGGCCTTGGCTGGGCTGTCACATCCCTCTGTCACGTAGAGTGTCTGTCTCCTCATGACTCTCCTCAGGGGCAGGCTCCCATCAAAAGTTGTCCGCCCGGGTCCTTGTCTCAGTGCAGGGCTCACCGTGTGTCCATCACAGAGTGGACACCAGGCTCCCTTGTTTGAGGAGAAGGGGGAGCCAACTGCAGGGACTGGACAGGCTTGGGGGGAGTGCCAGTGGCCCCCGGACACCATGTCTCCCTGGATGTTCCTCCTCGGTCCCTGGTCCATGCCCTCTGGTTTCCCCCACGGGTCTGGAGTGACAGTCTCTCCCCCTCCCCACCCCAGGAGAGCATGCAGGTTTATGTCACCGATGTCTACAACTCCGTGGTAGAGGCACTGACCCTTGAGAAGAAGCGCAGGTTCATCGTCGTGGAGCAGGAGTATTTCCGGCTGTGGTGGGATGGCGTCACCTCAGACACGCAGAAAGGCCAGGTAATGCTGCCCTCAGGGGGTCCTCACCAGGCAGCTGAGAGCCAATGCCCCGGGGGTCCTGGGCACGACCCTTCAGGAAGCTCCTAGGTTGTGCACTGTGAGACCAGGTTGGAGCTGCATAGACCAGGAAGCCCAATCGCGCTGAGCTATGCCCAGGGTCCATTTAGTACAGGTTTGTGGTCAGCCCCATGCCCAGAGGACAGGTTTGTGTTTGATCCTGCCTTTCTTGTTCCTCCTGAAAAGTTGCAGCTCTGGCAGCCCAGCTGGGCACTCAGCTGGTGTGAATGGGGTCACCTTTGACCCTGGCAACCTCAGGGTGACCCTTTGTTCACACCCTCTGACTTCATTTATGAATCTGCATGGCTCCCACAGACACTGGCTCCTGGATGGTGTGCAGGAGTTCCTGTGGTTTAACCTTCTGATTAATTCTGTATCACAGGGGGTCAGAGGCCATGGTCCTTGGAGGGGCAGTCTAGATCCAGATCCTCCCCTCTCTTCGTGTCATCACAGGATGGGGCTGGCCTCTGCAGCTGCACGTGAATTCATCAGTAACATGATTCATGTTAAATTCTTGATTTAGTTAATTATATAAGAGCTGTAATGATCTTCTTGCTCAACACATAGCGAACTATGGAATTAGAGACATGAAGCTGCTAACGTTTATTTTCAATTGGTTCAAGTAAACCATATCTTGGATTAAAATAAATAAATAGTGTTAAGGAAATGGGAAAACAATATTAACAGTGAGATAATTGGGGGAAGCTGAAACTCCAGTTCTTTGGCCACCTGATGAGAAGAGCCAACTCATTGGAAAAGACCTTCATGCGGGATAAGATTGAAGGCAGGAGGAGAAGGGGATGTCAGAGGATAAGGAGCTTAGACGGCATCACCAACTCAGTAGACATCCGATTGAGCAAACTCTGGGAGACAGTGAATGACAGGGAAGCCTGCAGTGCTTCAGTCCATGGGGTTACAAAGCGTCAGAGATGACTGATCAACTGAAAAATAATCGTGGAAACATTTATGGGAGGGGGGCGTTTTTACAGTCCTTGCAACACTTTCATAACCTTGAAATTATTTCAAAACAAAAGTTGTGTACCTGAATATATGCCTGATGAAGCATCAGCCATGGCCAGGTGCTGTTCTCAGAGCTGGACACAGGGCTGACCAGGTCAGACAGTGTCCTGATATTTGCAGAAGAAATGAGGCTGAGGAGTCTGAAGGAAGGACCAGGAGACGCAGTAGACATAAGACAAAAAAACAAAAATGGTTCAGCCGGAAGGCGTAACGTGGCGTTTTTCTCTGCCCACCATGCCAAGGTCCGCCAGCTTGTGGCTGAAGGTCGCCTGGAGTTTGTCCTCGGAGGCCAGGTCATGCACGACGAGGCCGTGACCCACTTTGATGACCAGATCCTCCAGCTCACAGGTTTGATTATTCTTCCCCAGACCAGAGTCCCTGTGGCCTCCCTCGGGGCTGGGACTGGGTGTCTGAGCCCTGGTCCTGGGCTCTGTCTTCCGCCCTCAGCAGGAGACTGTCACCAGTCAACACTGTGATTACTGACATGTGTCCATGTGTGCCTGAGTACAGGGGATGAGGGTGTGGCTTTTAGATGAGCCAGCCTGGCTGGTTCCTGATTCTGCTAACTCCCAACACTGTGAAACTGGGCAAGTGAGGCAGCCTCAATAAGCCTCAGCTGCCTCCTGTATAAAAATATTTGATAATGATGTATGATCTATCTCAAAGGGGTGTTATAATGTTTAAATAGAAATAATTCAAATAGATCACATTGAGTACAGCATGTGGGTCTCTAATCAATGATCAATAAGGGTCAGATGCCATCTCTGCCATCACCTCACCCGCCAACTGTTCAGCCAATACCAACACCTCCAACACCACTGCCATTGCCACCATTACAACTGCCACCAGCAATACTCGCACCTGTATCACCTCCAACACCTGCAAGTCTGTTATGAATGCCCCAACACCACCATCACCACCACTAACATCTTGGCATGTCATCGCATAATCTATAATACCAACACCTCCCACATCAGCACCATCACCATCACCACCACCACCATTACCAATGTCACCACCACTATCTCCACCTGTACCACCTCCAATACCACTGCCTCCAAGTCCATAATGAATCCTCCAGCACCACCATCATCGCCACTAACACCTCAGCCCATCATTGCATCACTTCTAACACCAACACCTCCAACAGCAACACCAAAATTACCACCATTACCACAGCCTACCCATCATGTACCTCTTCCAAAACCACCACATTCTTTATCACTATTTGCATTCCTACCACCATCAAAATTAAAAGCGTATTAATTTTTTTAAACACCATTCTTGTAGAGAAGGAGGACCAAAAAAAAAAAAAGAAGCAAAGGTAGAAAAATATGGGAAACCTATTGAAAATGTATTCATTTCCCATTTCCCCATTTCTCATTTCACCTCCAACATCAATACCACTTCTAACACCAGTGCATACAAGAACTCTCTCAACGGTTACATCCACACCATCACAACACCAACACCTCTACTATTACCCAAATCTCACCACCTTCACCACCATGAAAACCAACAGCAGCTCGTCTACCGCTGACATTTCCCCCTCTGCCACCAACAACACTATCTCCACCACCACAAGCACCACCAGAATCACCAGCACTATCACCTTCATGGTGACCTCTAACACTCCAACCTCTTCCGGCACCATCGCTTCCAGCAGCACCACCAAGACCTCCAGGGCTAACTGTACCACCACTGGACAACTGCCATCATCCATGCCAACAGCGTTAACAGGAAACTGATAATCATTACCACCGCCTATACCATCCTCACTACCATCATCATCACCACCAACTCCATTTGCATCATCATTATCCCTGTCAACACCACAACCACTGTCATCACAGCCATCATCACCAACACAGCTATCGTCAATACCACCACTACCACCACCATCGTCTCTTCCACATGCATTACTAACACCACCACTGTCGCACCACCATCACCTTCACAACCTCCATCATCACATATACTGTCACGAAGGGCACATTCTCCTCTACTTAACAGGTGTTTTTCACAGGCATCACTTCACTCACCCGAGAAGGCAGGGTGTCCAGAGGGCATCAGGCTCTCAGTCTCTTTCGCAGAAGAGACACTAAGGCGGAAGCTACAAGAAGTGCAAAGTGTCATTGGGAGAGCCAGGTTGACTGCAGTGTGGGCTGGGCTCTAGCCCACTGTCACTCCCCTAAAGCCGGACCCTGTGCAGGACATCACGATGGCACCTGGCTCTCCCTTTGGATTTTCTTACCGTCTCTCCTTTCAACTCTTTAATCTGTGCTTGCTTCCTTCTGAGTTTCTACTGCCTTATTTCTAGATGTAAGTGATAAGCTCATGGGAATCTTTATGTTTGACCATATAAACTCCCCCGTCTGCAAAATGCAGCCTCAGGCCTCACCTCCTGTCTTCCTCCTGTTCCTTCTGCTCCCTGCTTCCCAGATCTGCCCCTAAGACAAGGCCTCCTGTGGTTCAGAACAAGGTCTCCTGTTGTTTCCAGCCAGACGCGCCTATGGAGTCTCATGTCCAGGAACCTTCCACTGGGGCCACAGTGCTCAAGCACCTCCCCTCTTCATGGTGACCTACAGTTTGCTTCTGGCAGTGACCGGTGTCTGATTCTTGTCTGGGTCCCCAGGGCTCAGTCCAGGATTTGACCAGAGCAGGGCTGGTGGGCATAGAGGGAGGGAAAGGGCACTGAGCTGTCTTCCTCCCGGTACCTACAGAATGACCATTCCTCATCTCTGGTCTCAGACCACCAGTTTCACCTTCTTGAACACTGCACAGCTGACCTTGCAAGCCAGACCAGAGCAGCCAGAATCTAAGCTAAGACAGCTTTCCGTCACTGGGGCAGGAAGGGCTGTGGACCTCTCGATCCTCCCCAGGGGATTCTCTGAGCCTCCATTCCCAACACCGTCAGGCTTCTGGGAGCCTCAGAGCATGGGCTCTGACTTCATCTCATGATGACCTCCTGTTCTAAGAACAAGGCATACACTTCCTTCCTTCAGTCCTGGTCGCAGTCCTGGAGATGGGGAGACTTACAAAACCCCATTCTTGGGGGTTGAATATGAGGCAAAAAAGCTGCTGAAATTTACATGAATCACACTGCCAGCAGGTAATGACCACATTATTTTCTTAAAAAGTTACTTACTTTTTCTTATTATATTTATTATGGAGGTACGGTTGGCTAAGAGTGCTTTAGGTGCAGAACAATGTGATTCAGGAGTACATACACACAAATATTATTTTTGAAATTTTTTCTATTATAGGTAATTCAGTTAGGTTCCATTCACTCAGTTGTGTCTGACTCTTTGCGACCCCATGAATCGCAGCACACCAGGCTTCCCTGTCCATCACCAAATCCCGGACTTCACTCACACTCACATCCATCGAGTCAGTGATGCCATCCAGCCATCTCATCCTCTGGTGTCCCCTTCTCCTCCTGCCCCCAGTCCCTCCCAGCATCACAGTCTTTTCCAATGAGTCAACTCTTTGCATGAGCTGCCCAAAGTACTGGAGTTTCAGCTTTAGCATCATTCCTTCAAAAGAAATCCCAGGGCTCATCTCCTTTAGAATGGAATGGTTGGATCTCCTTGCAGTCCAAGGGACTCTCAAGAGTCTTCTCCAACATCACAGTTCAAAAGCATCAATTCTTCAGCACTCAGTGTTCTTCACAGTCCAACTCTCACATCCATACATGACCACTGGAAAAACCATAGCCTTGACTACATGGACCATTGTTGGCAAAGTAACATGTCTGCTTTTCAATATGCTACTAGGTTGGTCATAACTTTCCTTCCACGAGTAAGCATCTTTTCATTTCTTGGCTACAGTCACCATCTGTAGTGATTTTGGAGCCCCAAAAAATAAAGTCTGACACTGTTTCCACTGTTTCCCCATCTATGTCCCATGAAGTGATGGGACCAGATGCCATGATCTTCGTTTTCTGAATGTTGAGCTTTAAGCCAACTTTTTCACTCTCCTCTTTCACTTTCATCAAGAGGCTTTTAGTTCCTCTTTGCTTTCTGCCATAAGGGTGGTGTCATCTGCATATCTGAGGTTATTGATACTTCTCCCGGCAATCTTGATTCCAGCCTGTGCTTCTTCCACCGCAGCGTTTCTCATGAGGTACTCTGCATAGAAGTTACATAAGCAGAGTGACGATATACAGCCTTGATGTACTCCTTTTCCTATTTGGAACCCGTCTGTTGTTCCATATCCAGTTCTAACTGTTGTTTCCTGACCTGCATGCAGGTTTCTCCGGAGGCATTAAGTAAAGTTCCCTGTGCTGTACAGTACACCTTTCTTGTTTGTTGCATATCTATTTTTTAATTAAAAGTCTAGCATTCTATTCATACTTAGTTAAACAACTGAAATCGCAGTGTTATACATTTTTTATTTAGGCACAAATTCGTGAATATTCTAGAATATATAAGTATATGATATGCATATTATATATACATGCATATACACATACACAAAAGCATTTCTGCTACACTTGAAGAAGGGGAGAAAAAGAGCAAAAAAAGAGGTTAAGAAACTGAAAAACAAAGACTAAACGAAATGGGAACAGTGAATAGTAAATATCAGAAGTGAACAAACTAGATAAAAGTAAAAAATCATCATATCGTCCAATTGTTTTTTAACTATGGTGGTTCACTAGAAACATATCTGGAGCTCTGGAGGAAAAAAAGCAATACCTGTGCATGTGTATTTAAAAAAAAATTCGAAGAAAATTCTGTTATGTATCTGCATTTTAAAAAGTGATTACAGGTTTTTCTATGAAATGGTAGTTTCGGTGATACAGAGTACTATTATTTTTCTGTTCACCAATCACGACACAATGGTATTGAGTAATAGTTACATAATCACACAGAAATGTTATGGGCGTAACAGAAGCCGAAGATATTAAGAAGAGGTGGTAAGAATACACAGAAGGACTGTACAGAAAAGATCTTCATGACCAAGATAATCATGATGATGTGGTCACTCTTCTAGAGCCAGACATCCTGGAATGTGAAGTCAAGTGGGCCCTAGAAAGCATCACCACGTACAAAGCTAGTGGAGGTGATGCAATTCCAGTTGAGCTATTTCAAATCCTGAAAGATGATGCTGTGAAAGTGCTGCACTCAATATGCCAGCAAATTTGGAAAACTCAGCAGTGGCCAAAAATAGGAAAAGGTCAGTTTTCATTCCAATTCCAAAGAAAGGCAATGCCAAAGAATGCTCAAACTACCGCACATTTGCACTTATCTCATAAGCTAGCAAAGTAATGCTCAAAATTCTCCAAGCCAGGTTAAGCAACACATGAACCATGAACTTCCTGATGTTCAAGCTGGTTTTAGAAAAGGCAGAGGAATCAGAGATCAAATTGCCAACATCTGCTGGATCATGGAAAAGCAAGAGAGTTTCAGAAAATATCTATTTCTGCCTTATTGACTATGCCAAAGGCTTTAACTGGGTGGATCACAAACTGTGGAAAATTCTGAAAGAGATGGGAATACCAGACCAACTGGCCTCTTGAAAAACCTATATGCAAGTCAGGAAGCAACAGTTAGAACTGGACATGCAACAACAGACGGGTTCCAAATAGGAAAAGGAGTACATCAAGGCTGTATATTGTCACCCTGCTTATTTAACTTATATGCAGAGTACGCCATGAAAATGCTGGGCTGGAAGAAGCACAGGCTGGAATCAAGATTGCCGGGAGAAGTATCAATAACCTCAGATATGCAGATGACACCACCCTTATGGCAGAAAGTGAAGAGGAGCTAAAAGCCTCTTGATGAAAGTGAAAGAGGAGAGTGAAAAAGTTGGCTTAAAGCTCAACATTCAGAAAACAAAGATTATGGCATCTGGTCCCATCACTTCATGGGAAATAGATGGGAAACAGTAGAAACAGTGTCAGACTTTATTTTTTGGGGCTCCAAAATCACTGCAGGTGGTTACTGCAGCCATGAAATTAAAAGACGCTTACTCCTTGGAAGAAAAGTTATGACCAACCTAGTAGTATATTGAAAAGCAGAGACATTACTTTGCCAACAAAGGTCCGTCTAGTCAGTTCAGTTCAGTTCAGTCGCTCAGTCATGTCCGACTTTTTACGACCCCATGAATCGCAGCATGCCAGGCCTCCCTGTCCATCACCATCTTCCAGAGTTCACTCAGACTCACATCCATCGAGTCCGTGATGCCATCCAGCCATCTCATTCTGGGTCGTCCCCTTCGCCTCCAGTCCCCAATCCCTCCCAGCATCACAGTCTTTTACAATGAGTCAACTCTGCACATAAGGTGGCCAAAGTACTGGAGTTTCAGCTTTAGCATCATTCCTTCCAAAGAAATCCCAGGGTTGATCTCCTTCAGAATGGACTGGTTGGATCTCCTTGCAGTCCAAGGGACTCTCAAGAGTCTTCTCCAACACCAGAGTTCAAAAGCATCAATTCTTCGGCACTCAGCCTTCTCCTCATTCCAACTCTCACATCCATACATGACCACAGGAAAAACAATAGCCTTCACTAGAAGGACCTAGTCGGCAAAGTAATGTCTCTGCTTTTGAATGTACTATCTAGGTTGGTCATAACTTTTCTTCCAAGGAGTAAACGTCTTTTAATTTCATGGCTGCAGCCACCACCTGCAGTGATTTTGGAGCCCAAAAAAATAAAGTCTGACACTGTTTCTACTGTTTCCCCATCTATTTCCCATGAAGTGATGGGACAAGATGCCATATCTTCGTTTTCTGAATGTTGAGCTTTAAGCCAACTTTTTCACTCTCCTCTTTCACTTTCATCTAGAGGCTTTTTAGATCCTCTTCACTTTCTGCCATAAGGGTTGTGTCATCTGCATACCTGAGGTTATTGATATTTCTCCCAGCAATCTTGATTCCAGCCTGTGCTTCTTCCAGTCCAGCGTTTCTCATGATGTACTCTGCATATAAGTTAAATAAGCAGGGTGACAATATACAGCTTTGACGTACTCCTTTTCCTATTTGGAGCCAGTCTGTTGTTCCATGTCCAGTTCTAACTGTTGCTTCCTGACCTGCATACAGATTTCTCAAGAGGCAGGTCAGGTGGTCTGTATTCCCATCTCTTTCAGAATTTTCCACAGTTTATTGTGATCCACACAGTCAAAGCCTTTGGCATAGTCAATAGGCAGAAATAGATGTTTTACTGGAACTCTCTTGCTTTTCCATGATCCAGCGGATGTTGGCAATTAGATCTCAGATTCCTCTGCCTTTTCTAAAACCAGCTTGAACATCAGGAAGTTCATGGTTCACGTATTGCTGAAGGCTGGCTTGGAGAATTTTGAGCATCACTTTACTAGCATGTGAGATAAGTGCAAATGTGCGGTAGTTTGAGCATTCTTTGGCATTGCCTTTCTTTGGAATTGGAATGAAAACTGACCTTTTCCAATGTTGTGGCCACTGCTGAGTTTTCCAAATTTGCTGGCATATTGAGTGCAGCACTTTCACAGCATCATCTTTCAGGATTTGAAATAGCTCAACTGGAATTCCATCACCTCCACTAGCTTTGTTCATAGTGATGTTTTCTAAGGCCCATTTGACTTCACATTCCAAGATGTCTGGCTCTAGATGAGTGATCACATCCTCATGATTATCTGGGTCATGAAGATCTTTTTTGTACAGTTCTTCCATGTATTCTTGCCACCTCTTCTTAATATCTTCTGCTTCTGTTAGGTCCATACCATTTCTGTCCTTTATTGAGCCCATCTTTGCATGAAATGTTCCCTTGGTATCTCTCGTTTTCTTGAAGAGATCTCTAGTTTTTCTCATTCTGTTGTTTTCCTCTATTTCTTTGCATTGATCGCTGAAGAAGTCTTTCTTATCTCTTCTTGCTATTCTTTGGAACTCTGCATTCAGATGCTTATATCTTTCCTTTTCTCCTTTGCTTTTTGCTTCTCTTCTTTTCACAGCTGTTTGTGAAAAGGCCTCCCCAGACAGCCATTTTGCTTGTTTGCATTTCTTTTCCACGGGGATGGTCTTGAGCCCTGTCTCCTGTACAATGTCATGAACCTCAGTCCATAGTTCATCAGGCACTCTATCTATTAGATCTAGACCCTTAAATCTATTTCTCACTTCCACTGTATAATCATAAGGGATTGGATTTAGGTCATACCTGAATGGTCTAGAGGTTTTCCCTACTTTCTTCCATTTAAGTCTGAATTTGGCAATAAGGAGTTCATGATCTGAGCCATAGTCAGCTCCCGGTCTTGTTTTTGTGACTGTATAGAGCTTCTCCATCTTTGGCTGCAAAGAATATAATCAATCTGATTTCGGTGTTGACCATCTGGTGATGTCCATGTGTAGAGTCTTCTCTGGTGTTGTTGGAAAAGGGTGTTTGCTATGACCAGTGCATTTTCTTGGCAAAACTCTATTAGTCTTTGCCCTGCTTCATTCTGCATTCCAAGCCCAAATTTGCCTGTTACTCCAGGTGTTTCTTGACTTCCTACTTTTGCATTCCAGTCCCCTATAATGAAAAGGACATCTTTTTGGGTGTTCGTTCTAAAAGGTCTTGTAGGTCTTCATAAAACCGTTCTACTTCAGTTTCTTCAGCGTTACTGTTTGGGGCATAGACTTGGATAACTGTGATATTGAATGGTTTGCCTTGGAGATGAACAGAGATCATTCTGTCGTTTTTGAGATTGTATCCAAGTACTGCATCCAAGTACTGCATTTCGGACTCTTTTGTTGACCATGATGACTACTCCATTTCTTCTGAAGGATTCCTGCCCGCAGTAGTAGATGTAATGATCATCTGAGTTAAATCAACCTATTCCAGTCTATTTTAGTTTGCTGATTCCTAGAATATCGATGTTCACCCTTGCCATCTCTTGTTTGACTACTTCCAATTTGCCTTGATTCATGGACCTGACATTCCAGGTTCCTATGCAATATTGCTCTTTACAGCATCGGATCTTGCTTCTATCACCAGTCACATCCACAACTGGGTATTATTTGCTTTGGCTCCATCCCTTCATTTTTTCTGGAGTTATTTCTCCACTGATCTCCAGTAGCAAATTGGGCACCTAATGACCTGGGGAGTTCCTCTTTCAGTATCCTATCATTTTGCCTTTTTATACTGTTCATGGGGTTCCTAAGGCAAGAATACTGAAGTGGTTTGCCATTCCCTTCTCCAGTGGACTACATTCTGTCAGGCCTCTCCACCATGACCCGCCCTTCTTGGGTTGCCCCGCAGGCGTGGCTGGTTTCATTGAGTTAGACAAGCCTGTGGTCCTAGTGTGATTAGACTGACTAGTTTTCTGTGAGTATGGTTTCAGTTTGTCTGCCCTCTGATGCCCTCTTGCAACACCTACCATCTTACTTGGGTTTCTCTTAGCTTGGGCATGGGGTATGTCTTCACGGCTGCTCCAGCAAAGCACAGCTGCTGATCCTTACCTTGGACGAGGGCTATCTCCTTACCACCACCATTCCTGACCTTCAATGTGGGATAGCTCATCTAGGCCCTACTGTGCCTGCGCAGCCACCGCTCCTCGGGTTTCTCCTCCTGGCCGCTGGCCCTGGCCTCGGGCGTGGTGGCTCCTCCCAGCTGCCACCCCTGGCCTCTTGCTCGGGGTGGCTCCTCAAGGTCACCACCCCTGGCCTCGGGCGCGAGGTGGCTTCTCCAGGCAGCTGCGAGCTGGCTCACTAGGCGCAGTCAAGAGGAGCTACCCCACATCCGAGGTCAGAGGCAGCAGCCTAGAGTGCTAGGCTGCAACAGCACAGAAACGGCAGAGAGGAGCTACCCTGCGTCCGAGGTCAGTGGTGGCGGCTGGGAGGAGCTACCCCGCGTCCAAGATCAGGGGCAGCCAGGAGAAGCTATCTAGTCAAGGCTATGGTTTTTCCACTGGTCATGTATGGATGTGAGAGTTGGGCTGTGAAGAAAGCTGAGTGCTGAAGAATTAATGCTTTTGAACTGTGGTGTTGGAGAAGACTCTTGAGAGTCCCTTGGACTGCAAGGAGATCCAACCACTTCATTCTGAAGGAGATGAGCCCTGGGATTTCTTTGGAAGGAATGATGCTAAAGCTGAAACTCCAGTACTTTGGGCACCTCATGTGAAGAGTTGACTCACTGGAAAAGACTCTGATGCTGGGAGGGATTGGGGGCAGGAGGAGAAGGGGACGACAGAGGATGAGATGGCTGGATGGCATCACCGACTCGATGGATGTGAGTGTGAGTGAACCCCAGAAGTTGGTGATGGACCGGGAGGCCTGGCATGCTGCAATTCATGAGGTCGCAAAGAATCAGACACAACTGAGTGACTGAACTGAACTGAACTGAACTACATAATCACAAAGGTAAAAGATTCTTGTCAGTTTTCACAATAAATAGCCAGACAAAAAATAAAAGACTGTTACAATTGCAAATGATTATGGAAACATGATTAACCTAACAATATAAAATAGGAACAAATTATTTGCAAGGGTGAAGCAGAGTGACCTGGTAAGTGGAGGCTGGCGATTGTCATGCATTTACATTTGAGGTGATTATCAATATGTTTGATCCAAGTACCATTTTCTTAGTTGTTTTGGGTTTATTTTCTGTAGATCTTTTTCTTCCCTTGTGTTTCCTGCATAGAGAAGTTCCTTTGGCATTTGCTGTAAAGCCAGTTTGGTGGTGCTCTCCAACAAATGCTAAAGGATCTTTTCTAGACAGGAAACACAGAAAGGGTGTTTAACTCAAACCCAAAACAACAAAGTAAATGGCAAAAGGAGTATACTGATCAATAATTATCCTAAATGTAAATGGGTTGAATGCCTCAACCATAAGACAAAGACTGGCTGAATGGATACAAAAGCAAGACTCCAATATATGTTGTAAGATCACATACAGATGGAAGGTGAAGGGCTGGAAAAAGATATTCCATGGAAATAGAGACCAAAAGAAAATGGGAGTAGCAATATTCATGTCAGATAAAGTAGACTTTAAAATAAAGGCTGTGAAAAGAGACAAAGAAGGACACTACATAATGATCAAAGGATCAAGCCAATAAGAAGATATAACAATTATATATGCACCCAACATAGGAGCACTGCAATATGTAAGGCAAATGCTAACAAGGATGAAAGGGAAAATTAACAATAACACAGCAGGAGTGGGAGACTTTAATACCCCACTCACGCCTGTGCATAGATCAACTAAACAGAAAATTAACAAGGAAACACAACTTTAAGTGATACAATGGATCAGTTAGACCTAATTGGTATCTATAGGACATTTCACCCCAAAACAGTGAATTTTGCCTTTTTCTCAAGTGCACACGCAATCTTCTCCAGGATAGATCACATCCTGGGCCATAAATCTAGCCTTGGTAAACTCAAAAAAAATGAAATCTTTCCAAGCATCTTTTCTGACCACAATTACAGGAGAAAAACTACTAAAAATTCCAACATATGGAGGCTGAAAAACATGCTGCTGGATAACCAACAAATCACAAAGAAGAAATCAAAATATGCATAGAAACGAAAGAAAATGGAAACACAACAACCCAAAACCTATGGGACACTGTAAAAGCAGTGCTAAGGGGAAGGTTCATAGCAATACAGGCATACCTCAAGAAACAAGAAAAAAAATCAAATAAATAACCTAACTCTATACCTAAAGCAACTAGAAAAGGAAGAAATGAAGAACCCCAGGGTTAGTACAAGCAAAGAAATCTTAAAAATTAGGGCAGAAATAAATGCAAAGGAAACAAAAGAGACCATAGCAAAAATCAACAAAGCTAAAAGCTGGCTTTTGAGATTATAAATAAAATTTACAAACCATTAACCAGACTCATCATGAAACAAAGGGAGAATAATCAAATCAACAAAATTAAAAATGAAAGTGGAGAGATCATAACAGACAACACAGAAATATAAAGGATCCTAAGAGACTACTATCAGCAACTATATGCCAATAAAATAGACAACTTCGAAGAAATGGACAAATTAGTAGAAAAGTACAACTTTACAAAACTGAACCAGGAAGAAATAGAAAATCTTAACAGACTCATCACAAGCATAGAAATCGAAACTGTAATAAGAAATCGTCCAGCAAACAAAAGCCCAGGACCAGACAGCTTCACAGCTGAATATTACCAAAAATTTATAGAAGAGCTAACACCTATCCCACTCAAATTCTTTCAGAAAATTGCAGAGGAAGGTAAACTTCCAAACTCATTCTATGAGGCCACCATCACTTTAAAACCAAACAGAGATGCCACAAAAAAAGACAACTGCAGGCCAATATCACCGATGAACATAGATGCAAAAATCCTTAACAAAATTCTAGCAAACAGAACCAAACAACACATTAAAAAGATCATACATCATGACCAAGGGGGCTTTATCCCAGGGATACAACGATTCCTCAATATCCGCAAATCCATTAATGTAATAAACCACATTAACAAATTGAAAGATGAAACCCATATGATTATCTCAATGGATGCAGAGAAAGCCTTTGACAAAATTCAACATTCATTTATGATTAAAAACCCTCCAGAAAGCAGGAATAGAAGGAAGATATCCTCAACATAATAAAAGCTATATATGACAATCCCACAGCAAACATTATCCTCAATGGTGAAAAACTGAAAGCATTTCCCTTAAAGTCAGGAACAAGACAAGGGTGCTCACTCTCACCACTACTATTCAACATAGTTTTTAAAGTTTTGGCCACAGTGATCAGAGCAGATGACACCACCCTTATGCCAGAAAGTGAAGAGGAACTAAAAAGCCTCTTGATGAAAGTGAAAGTGGAGAGTGAAATAGTTGGCTTAAAGCTCAACATTCAGAAAACGAAGATCATGGCATCCGGTCCCATCACTTCATGGGAAATAGATGGGGAAATAGTAGAAACAGTGTCAGACTTTATTTTGGGGGCTCCAAAATCACTGCAGATGATGATTGTAGCCATGAAATTAAAAGACGCTTACTCCTTGGAAGGAAAGTTATGACCAACCTAGATAGCATATTGAAAAGCAGAGACATTACTTTGCCAACAAAGGTCCATCTAGTCAAGGCTATGGTTTTTCCAGTGGTCATGTACAGATGTGAGAGGTGGACTGTGAAGAAAGCTGAGTGCCGAAGAATTGATGCTTTTGAACTGTGGTGTTGGAGAAGACTCTTGAGAGTCCTTTGGACTGCAAGGAGATCAACCACTCCATTCTGAAGGAGATAGCCCTAGGTGTTCTTTGGAAGGAATGATGTTAAAGCGGAAACTCCAGTACTTTGGCCACCTCATGAGAAGAGTTGACTTATTGGAAAAGACTCTAATGCTGAGAGGGATTGGGGGCAGGAGGAGAAGAAGACGACAGAGGATGAGATGGCTAGATGGCATCACCAATTCGATGGGCATGAGTTTGAGTGACCTCCAGAAGACAGTGGTGGACAGGGAGGCCTGGCGTGCTGCGATTCATGGGATTACAGAGAGTCAGACACGACTGATCAATTGAAATAATGGACTAATCAGAACAGACAAAGAAATAAAAGGAATCCAGATTGGAAAGAAGTAAACTTCTCACTGTTTGCTGATGACATGATCCTCTACATAGAAAACCCGAAAAACTCCACCAGAAAATTGCTAGAGCTAATCAATGAATATAGTAAAGTTTCAGGATATAAAATTAACACACAGAAATCCCTTGCATTCCAACTCACTAACAATGAGAAAACAGAGAAATTAAGGAAGCAATTCCATTCACCATTGCAACGAAAAGAATAAAATACTTAGGAATATATCTGCCTAAAGAAACTAAAGATCTACATATAGAAAACTATAAAACACTGATGAAGGAAATCAAAGATGATACAAATAGATGGCAAAATATACCATGTTCATGGATTGGAAGAATCAATATAGTGAAAATGAGTATACTACGCAAAGCAGTCTATAGATTCAATGCAATCCCTTTCAAGCTACCAAAGGTATTTTTCAGAGAACTAGAACAAAAAATTTCACAATTTGTATGGAAATACAAAAAAACTCAAATAGCCAAAGCAATCTTGAGAAAGAAGAATGGAACTGGAGGAATCAACCTGCCTGACTTCAGGCTATACTGCAAAGCTACAGTCACCAAGACAGTATGTTACTGGCACAAAAACAGAAACATAGATCAGTGGAACAAAATAGAAAGCTCAGAGATAAATCCATGCACCTGTGGACACATTATCTTGGACAAAGGAGGCAAGAATATACAATAGAGAAAAGACAATCTCTTTAACAAGTGGTGCTGGGAAAACTAGTCAACCACTTGTAAAAGAATGAAACTAGAGCACTTTTAACACCATACACAAAAATAAATTCAAAATGGATTAAAGATCTAAACGTAAGACCAGAAACTAAAAAACTCCTAGAGGAAAACATAGGCAAAACACTCTCCGACATAAGTCACAGCAGTATCCTCTATGACCCATCTCCCAAAGTAGTGGAAATAAAAGCAAAAAATAAACAAATGGGACCTGGTTAAACTTAAAAGCTTTTGCACAATGAAAGAAACTATAAGCAAGGTGAAAAGACAGCCTTCGGATGGGGGAAAATAGTAGCAAATGAAGCAACTGACAAAGAACTAATCTCAAAAATATGCCAGGAACTCCTGCAGCTTAATTCTAGGAAAATAAACGACCCAATCAAGAAATGGGCCAAAAAACTAAACAGATATTTCTCCAAAGAAGACATACAGATGGCTAACAAACACCTGAAACGATGCTCAGCATCACTCATTATCAGAGAAATGCAAATCAAAACCACAATGAGGTACCATCTCATTGGCTGCCATCCAAAAGTCTACAAACTGTAAATGCTGGAGAGGGTGTAGAGAAAAGGGAACCAACCTTCTTACACTGTTGGTGGGAATGCAAACTAGTACAGCCACTATACAGTGTAGAGATTCCTTAAAAAACTGGAAATAGAACCGCCATATGACTCAGCAATCCCACTGCTGGGCATACACATTGAGGAAACCAGAATCAAAAGAGACACGTGTACCCCAATGTTCATCTCAGCACTGTTTATAACAGCCAGGACATGGAAACAACCTAGATGTCCATCAGCAGACGAATGGATAGGAAAGCTGTGGTACGTATACACAATGGAATAGTACTCAGCCATTAAAAAGAATACATTTGAATCAGTTCTAATAGCTGGATCCTATTATGCAGAGTGAAGTGAGTCAGAAAGAAAAACACCAATTCCATAACTAACACAAATATATGGAATTTAGAACGAAAGTAATGACAACCCTATATGCGAGACAACAAAAGAGACGCAGGTGTATAAAACAGTCTTTTGGACTCTGTGGGAGAAGGCAAGGCTGGGATGATTTGAGAGAATAGCGCTAAATCATGTATATTATCATATGTGAGACAGATCGCCAGTCCAGGTTTGATGCATGAGACAGGGTGCTCAGGGCTGGTGCACTGGGATGACCCAGAGGGATGGGATGAGGAGGGAAGAGTAAGGGGGGCTCAAGATGGGGAACACATGTACACCCATGGCTGATTCATGTGAAAGGATGACAAAAACCACTGCAATATTGTAAAGTAATTAGCCTCCAATTTTTAAAAAAAAACAGCTGGCTTGATGGTGCTTTTGCTTGTCTGGAAAGCTTTCAATTCCTCCATCAAATCTGAAGGAGAGTCTTGCTGGTAGAGTATTCCTGGTTGTAGTTTCTCCCGTTCATCACTTTAAATGTATCATTCCATTCCCTTCTGGCTTGCAGAGCTTCTGTTGAGAAATCAGCTGATAACCTGATGGGAGTTCCCTGGTATCTTATCCGTCATTTTCCCCTTGTTGCTTTTAATATTTTATCTTTGTCTTTAATTTTTGTCAGTTTGATTACCATGTATCTTGGTGTGCTCCTCTTTGAGTTTATCCTTCCTGGGACTCTCTCTCATCTCTTACTGGGACCCATATAATGCAAATTTTGGTGCATTTAATGATGTCCCAGAGGTGTCTTAGTTTGCCTTCATTTCTTTTCACCATTTTTCTGTATTCTGTTCTAGGCAATGATTTCCACCGTCCTGTCCTCCAGGTCATTTTCCATTCTTCTGCCTCCGTTATTTTGCGATGAATTCTTTCTAGTGTATTGTTCACTGCTGTTTGTTCTTTAGTTCTTCCAGGTCTTTAGAAAATATTTTTTGCCTCTTCTCCATTATTTCCCCAAGATCCTGCATCATCTTCACTATCATTATTATGAATTCTTTTTCTGGAAACGTGCCTATCTCCACTTCATTTAGTTGTCTTTCTGGAGTTTTATCTTGTCCCTTATTCTGGGACATTATCTTTCTGCTTTTCACCCTGATTAACTTTCTGTAATGTGCTGTTTGTTCTAGCCACTGTGAAACTGTGAGAGGCTTGAGAATGCAGGCTCCAGCTAGAAGTCTATTCCCCTGACCTAACTGGGTGGGGTGGGGGTCTTCCCTGGTGGCTCAAGGGTAAAGAATCCACCTACCAATGCAAGAGATGTGGGTTCCATCCCTGGGTTAGGAAGAGCCCACTGGAGAAGATTCCACTGCAGTATTGTGATCTGTGAAATCCCATGGATAGAGGAGCCTGGCCAGCTAAAGCCTACATGATAGCTTACTGTGAACGATATCAGATTGGTGATTTCCGAAGGCAAAGATTTTCCTTCAGGACCAGGAACCAGTCTTGATCACTCAAGAGATTTTGTGTAGCAGAGTTTCATTAAACTATGAAAAGGGACAGGGGAAGCTTCTGACATAGACATCAGAAGGGTTCAGAGAATGCCCCCCTCTCTGGTCTCGCCAAAGGAATTGTATAGTTTTTAATTGGTTATTACAATGAATCAAAAGAATGTCCCAAGGTTATAAAGTCCTTTCTAGATCTACTCCCATAACATACATTTTAAGATAACAGGATTAGTCAGAAGGTTTTCAGGAAGGAGAAACATGACCTCAAGCAGGGTACATTATTGTTATATAACCCTTAGTAAGGAAACATAAGGAAAATAGCGTTTGTCCTTTCTTCCTCCTTGAGAACTCCAGACCCCTATCTCCTCCTTGAGAGCCCCAGACACCTGTCTCCTCCTCGGAGACCCTGGACTTCTGATCAACCTGCCCAGGGACTGACTCTCTCAATCCCCCTTTTTCTTTTGGGAAAATTATGTTGCCAAGGGGAAGGGGCATCATTTTCATTCCATAACTACTTCCTGCTGTTGAGGGGCATTGTCCCTAAATTGTTGATGTAACATATTCTCCTCACCCTCATACTGAGGGTCTCTGATCCAGGGGACCCAAGTAGTAGTTGGAGGAGGTTGTGGCTCTTACAGGAGCTTGGACAACCGCCTGTAACTTAAAAGCTTTCAGACAGTTAGAAACAAACCCCATTTAACAGTTATAGATATAAGGCAAAATAGGCATTAAACCAAGTTAAAATATAATCAAAATTAAAAGTTACATTATGTCCACAGTTAAGGTACAATATGTTATATCAGTCCTTCTTAGAATTGGTTGATGTCATCAGATGAAGAAGAGTTAAAGAAAGTCTTTCCTTGAAGTGAAGAAACCCACCATGGAAAGCCCTCAATTGATGAGGAGATTGAAAAGTTGAAAGCTGAGTCACATAGTTAATTTTAAGCCTTCAGGAACTATGACAATATCTTCACAAAACCAGTCTGTCATAGAGACAGGTCCTTCTTCTTAGGGGGAGTTTGAGCCCTCGTTAAAGCTACAGGGAAAACATTAAACCAACTGTCTCATGTTTCTGAGTTTCCTACACAGATGCCTCTTAATAATGTCATTAGCCTTCCAACTTTTTCTGAAGATTGGGGTCTCCAGGAACAGTGTAAGTGGTATTCTATTCCTAGAGCTTTTGACACGCCTTGAGTTATAGTAGTTTTAAAGATGGAGCCATTGTCACTCTGAGATTTAGAGTTTAAGACCCCACTTATATCATGAGAAGTCAGTACAGTAAGATTTTGTCTATTAATAAGCTTAGGAGCTTTATGCATTAGCAAAACAATAGCATCAATTATCCTTTAAGCAATGTAGCCATAGCCTTTTCTTCAGTAACAAAGGAAATAAGCTCTGATCCTATGGGTAAGCTCAAAGCGGGAGCCTGCCAGAGAGCAGTTTAAAGAGTCTTAAAAGCCTTTTGAGTTTCTGGGGACCACACCAGCTTGTCAGTTTGGACCTGCTAAGTCTCAGTTATAAGTCAATATAAAGGCCAGGCAAGTTCTGCATAACCCAGAATCCAAATGGGGCAGTTGCCTGATTCCTAAAAATCCTCTCTTGTCTTAAAGTCATAGGTAAGGGATGACTTAATATAGGTTTAACTCTAGAAAATACCACTCAAATCAGTGGCTGAAAAATATTTTCTGTTTCAGCAATTTTAGACAATAAAGTATAAGGATTAGGCACTAATTATTTGTATGTCTTGAACAAGTCTCCATTTACCATTTGACGTTTTTTACACTCAAAATACGAGTCTTGTATGGACTGTTGCAGGGAATTAACAGTCCTTGTTCCTTCACATTTTTAATGATTGGCTTTAACCCATGTGTGCTCAACACACAGTTTTTCCATCAACCCACACTTTGAGATTTACATTTTGTTCAACAAATGGGAGAGAAAGAGAAAGCTCCATATGCATGAAAACAGATGCCTAGACATTGTTCAGTATTTCCCTCCCCAGAAGGGGTGAGGGAGACTTGATCACAAGAAACTCGTGAGAAAACAGCACCGAGTCCCAGTCACTGCTTAAAGGATGACTGAAATTATAGCATGTGACTCATCCTGACAGTCCATTACAGTAGTGAACTGGGAGGAAACTGGACGAGGTCTTCACTGAGCACAGAGAAATTCTCCTCAGTTTCCGAAAGAAATCGACTGATTGGCCCTTCACAGTTATTAATATCTGGAATTTCTCAGGTGTTATTAGGATGGGAGCTTGTATGGGGACCCAAAGCACCTTCAGTCACGATTATCTTGAGAGTCCAGCCCCTGGGGGCTACACCTCAGAGGGTAGTCTCTTCTCCAGTATGGTCTTTGCAGGCCAATCCCACTTGAGACACTTCTCCTTTCCACAGTAATAGTAAGCCCATCCCTTTTTACCTGGGTCCCTCTTGGCATTTTTCTCAGGCTGTTTCAGAGCAGGTCTAACAGCCATTGTTGGGGCATCAGTCTTCTGACTTGCTCTTTTTCCTTATTTTCCTCCTCATCGTCTCTGCCATAATATATTGTCTGAGCCAGCTGCAACAGTGTTTCTGAAGACTGATTTGGTCTAAAAGCCTGTTTTAGTAACTTATGGCAGATATGTGGAGCTGATTGAGCGAGGAATCTATTTTTTAAGATCATTTCTCCATCTGAACTTTCAGGGTCAACATCAGTAAACGTATCGAGAGCCTCCCATAATTATCAAGGAATTTACCAGGAGTTCCCTCCCTGTTCTATCTCAGCCATTTAGCATATTTAAAAGTCAGTGCACACTCGCTTGAGTCCTGCACGAATACATCCAGCAAAGGGAGTCTGTTATGGGAACTGCTTGGCTCCCATAGGGAGAAGGGCTAGAGCCACTCATCTCTAAAAGTAGTAACTTCCCCCAAAACTCAAGCTCTTGAGTCTTGAGTCAGTGTCTGTCCCAAAACATGTACTACATCTCACCAAATAATATCATAAGGTAAAATTAGTCCCATAAAGTCTTCCATGTACCTTTTGGATCCTCTAAATAGTCTACTGAGACTGAGGCAACCCCTCCTAGAAGGGTACCCTGATTCTCAGCCTGTTCATTTGGAAGCCTCAGATACAGAGGCAAAGTAAGAGAACAGGAGGGAGCTGTAGGTTTCCCACCCAAATCTGTACCCATAGGACACAAGTCTGGAATGTCTTGCAGAGAGATAAAGAGCAAGACAGATGGCATTTCTACCCATTTCTCTTGCTTTCTTCAGAACCAGTCTACTTGTAAAACAGTACTGTACTTAAGAGACCCTTCAAATGGCCAGGATTCCCCATCTTTCACAGGATACCATGACCGTTCAGTATCACAGAAGAAGATCAGGCATGTCTTCCTAACCTCTGAGAATCAAACTTCTCCCAGTATTTAAAAAATATATACTTTTTTTTTTTAAGGAGTGGTTCTGGAACTGTTAACTTCCATCTGTTAGAGAGAAAAAAGCGCCATCCACAACCATGGTTTTTTTCCACCAGAAGCATCCTTCCCTGCTCTAAATGGGGGTTTAGACAGACTCTCCACCAAAGGTTTCCTTCCCTGGTCAGACTTTGTCAGTCCCTTACCGACGCAGGCATCTTCCTCATCCCTCTCGGTTCTACCACTGAGGCGGGGTGGAGATGCACAGGGGGTAGACCTGATAGCATCCCAGGCTGATGTAGTTCCATACCACCAAAACCTTTGTTTGACTGGCCCTTTTCTCTGATGCCATCCGGGGTGGAGCAGAGTAGTTTCCCCAGAATGTTTCCCAAGCTCGGGCTCCTAGGGGAAGCATCCATCTTTCGCGTGCCTGTGTGCATTCCTGAGCACAGTCCTGACCGCAGTAGAAGCAGTGAGTCATAAAGGGCAGACAACAGCCAAGATAGCCCATCTGAGTGTAACCAGGCCAGTGTATGTGTAGCCAAGATGTGGTGGGGGGTTGGCCAGAGATGAGATTATATTGAGGGGAAACCCTTGGGGAGCTGGAATCAATGGCATATCAAATTTGGAACTTTCTGCAGTCACCTGATTCGTGCTTCTATGGGCTGGCTTATAAATCATGCATTAAGATGTGAATAGACCAATGATTCGGGGAAGAAGTCCTAATATTACCATCTATTTCAAAACCCCTCCTTGCCTGTTAGGTGGCATCTCAGCCCTGGAGAAGGGCACAGGGCCCTGAGGGAGTGACAAAACTTATCTCTTTGCAGAAGGACATGGGTTTCTCTATGAAACATTTGGGGTCCGGCCACAGTTCTCCTGGCAGGTGGACCCATTTGGTGCATCCTCCACGACCCCTACCCTGTTTGCCCTGGCGGGCTTCAATGCCCATGTCATCTCCAGGATCGACTACAACCTGAAGGAGGCCATGCAGGATACCCGGGTGAGTGGTGGGCCACATCTACTCATCTACTTTCTCACCATCAGAACTGAAAAAAGCTCTGTACCTTTAGTGATGGTGATGAGCTCCCCATGTCTGGGGATATTCAAGCTGAGTTAGAGACAGCCTGGCAGGTCCTGGCAGAGAGTCCTGCCCTGAGGAGGGTCAGATGAAGGTGCAGACAGGCAGCATCTGGAGGGCCAATTCCTCCGCCTCCTGTGGCTTTGAGAGGTCAAGGGGAACCTTGTGGAGGGGGCAGCAGAGGGAGACCTGAACCCCTGAGATCAGTGGGTGCAGCGAGAGACTCAGGTGGGGCCTGCGGAGGGGAACCGGCAGCCGTGTCGCCCCTGGGCCCTCACTCCATCCCTCCGGGTTTGTAGGAGCTGCAGTTCGTGTGGCGAGGGTCCAGATCCCTGTCAGCGCAGCAGGAAATCTTCACACACGTCCTGGACCAGTTCAGCTACTGCTCGTGAGCACCTGCCTCGGGCCAGTCCCCATCCCAGCACCCTCCCTGGACCACCTCAGCCACACCCTTCATGGCCAGCCCTGAGGGCATGCACTGAGCACGCATCTTACAGAAAGAATAACTTAGGCCTGGACACCCAGCCAAGGTCCCACGGTAGCAGCCATGGGGCAGATGGAGTGGCTCAGGCGATTGAGTCAAAACTTCCGAGTTCTGGCACCAGCCCTCCTGTGGGCTGTCTGGTGGGGGGCCCTGGGTCCAGTCCCTCTGCCCTCTATTCCGGGGGGGCTGTGGGTGGGGACTGAGCCCCCCTGAGCAAAGGAGGTGGGATGAAGCAGCAACTGACAGAAGAGGCAAGGGGGACTCACTAGCAGGTTCTGGGTGCCCTGTAGGATCAGGGTGAGGTGCCCAAGTGCCCACAGGGCTCACACAGGGGCATCTTCTGTCCACACAGCTCTCGTCTACCCGCCACCACACTGTCCAGCCCCTGGTGGGAGACGGAGGCCTCGATGCTCTGGCCTCCCTGAGCCCTGCCTGCCTCCCCACCCTTGTGCTGCTGCCATTTTCAGGGCAGGGCCCCCTAATGCTCCTCTCTCCCTTAGTGAGGGATTTAACTGGGATGGCGAAGCCATCTTCCCAGGTACATCCCCGAATGACATGTACCTCCAAATGCAAATCCCTGTCACCAAGGACAACATCCAAATATTTACCAGTTTCCTGGTGAGGAATGCGTTGACTCGAGCCACCTGGTTCCGGACACCACACGTCCTCTGGCCCTGGGTAAGTTGGGGTCCCTGGCCCTTGTTCCTCAACTCTGTGCAGGTGTTGCTCTCTTCGGTCTGACCCCAGCACTTGCCTCCTCCCAAGACTGTGTGTCCACCTCTAACCATTCCAGTGTCCATTCAGGCAGTGGGCCATCCCAACTCCAGCTCAGTCCTCCTTCCCTTCACCCCAAGTCCTCACCCAGTCTACCAGCTTCTCCCCCAACCCTGGATCATCCCCACAGTCTCCACCTCCACGGCAGCCCCTCCTTTACACAGGCTCCAGCTCCTCCGCAGCTCTCCCCTCCTTTCCCCTTCTCAATACTGTGAGCAGAGGCCTCATCCTGAATCCTGATTCCCTACTCAGGGGCTGTGAGAATTGGGACCCTGTGAGCCTCACTTTTCTCATCTGTGAAATGGGGATGATGACAGGACCTGCTCCATTGGCTGAATTTGTCTTATAATGAAAGATACCCTCATGGGACAGTGCTGGACACTCAGTCAACATTGTTGTTGCAGCTAAACTGGACGGAGCACCTTCTGTGCTCCCAGAGGAGAGAGCTAGTGAGCCCCGTGGAGGGCTTCGGTGTCCACCATGGGGAGAGAGGGACGGTCGTGCAGATGAAGAGACACTATCCCTGTGCAGGCTGGACTCTGTACCCAGAAGGGCTGGGCATTCCTTCTGTCCCCTGGCTGCAGGGATGTGACAGGCAGTTCTTCAACGCCTCGCTGCAATTTGCCAACATGGACATTATAATGGAGTACATCAATAGTGAAGAATCGGAGCTCAGCTTATCAGTGGAGTATGCCACGCTCGGCGACTACTTCCGGGCTGTGCACTCTGACCAAGTCTCCTGGCAGGTCCGAGACCACCGCGACTTCCTGCCCTATTCCTCGGGTAGGAGCCTCTGGGGGGTAGGGAGGGATTCGGTGCAAGGGAGATGTCACCAAAGCAGTGACATGTGGTTTCCCAGTCTCCTCAGCTCTGCCAGTGGAGCCCACAGGGCCACTGGGTCAGACAGCCCTCCCTCACCCGCCTACCTCCTGTGGACCGCCTGGGGTGGGGACAGATACAGGCGGGCTCAGTGTTGTCCACTGTTCCTTTGCCGGTTCCTTTCTTTCACAAGAGAGGCTTGAGTGATGTCCAGAGGCAGCCTTGGTTTCTGCTGGGGCACTGGCGGGGGTTGGTCATGCCCTGTGGGGACTTCGTCATGCCATGACCTTTGTGTCCAGGGTAAGGAGAGTGATTTCAGGGATCTCAGCTCCCAGTGGCCCTGCCAGCCTGCCCCCATGGACAACCAGAGGGACCTGGTGGAAGGCATGCCTCTCCAGACCCTGATTTTCCTCAGTGGCACACAGGGGCGGCCAGCACTCCAGCCCTTCCATTCTATGTCCTGACTTCTTGGCCCTCATCCCTCTACCTCCTCCTCTGAAGTCCTCCAGGGCCCCTTCCCACAGGCCATCCCAGGGGCCCAGGTGCTCACTGGGATTCTTTCCTCGTCACAGTGTCAGGCCTCCCCCGGCCTGCCCCTGCCCAGCCTGACCCTGCCAGTGGCCCAGGCCTTCCAGGGATCTGGTACCATTGCTGACCTGGCTGGACCAGGAACCCTGAGATCACCTGCTGGCCTAGGCTGTGTCCCTGGGGACCCAGGCAGATCCATCCTGACCTCATCTTCCTCAGCATTTCCCAAGTGGGGCTCAGGGGCCTCTAAGGGCAGGCCCTCCCACTGACTCCTGCCCTTTTTCTCCTAGACATGCATCATGCCTGGACTGGATTCTATGCCTCCCGAAGTGGGCTCAAGGGGCTGGCAAGGAGAGCCAGCAGTCTGCTGTACGCTGGGGAGTCCATGTTTACTCGCTATGTGCTGTTGGCTCCCCACCGATTCCTGAACCCGGCCTGGGGCCTGCAGCAGCTCCAGCAGCTCCGCTGGGCGGTCTCCGAGGTAACACAGTGCCTCCCAGAGACAGGACAGGATTGGATATTCCGGGGCTGTGTGCTTCCCCCTCCCTAGGCCAGCGCACCTCCCTGTCCCTTGTTGCTATAGGTCCCTTTTAGAGATGAGAACACTGAGGTCACCACCGAGGTCACAAGACCATGCATGATGAAGCTGCCCCAAGGCTAGGACCATGGCCTGCCAGGGCCCAGCTGTGGTTCAGTAAGATTTAAAGCCAGACTGTCCCAGAGCAGTAAGGGCGAAGTGGAGCAGCATTGGTGTCCAACAGTCCTGGCTGGAGTCAAATCTCAGCTCAGCTCTATGAGCTCAGGATTCCCCTCTCTGAGCTCTAATTTCCTCCTTGAAAAATGAGAACTACATGCTCACTCAGGACATTAATAGGACAGTTGAATGTGATAATACACATATGCTGGTGGGCTCTGTAGCTGACACAAAGGAAGCTGTTCATAAATCTGCATATTATTTATTCCCCACTGTGCAGAAGGGAAAACTGAGACACAAGATCTCCTGTAACTTGTCTCCTCTCCAGTCAGAAATGGGCCTCACGGCCCATGAGATTCATAGTCACTAAAGGGAATTACTGGCAGGGCCAGTCATTGTGTGGGTGTGTGATGGGATAGACTTTAACATCCATCAGGGTGGGCGGACTTGTGGCTTCACCCCACGGGGACTCAAGTTTCCCTTCTGGGAAGTGGAGGTCATGAGCACCAAGCCATGTGTGGGGCTTGTCTGGAGCAGATTATGAGCACTTATGAGATGACAGGGTAACAGGGCGGAAGGGTCCTTTTCAGAAATCTGTTTTCTGTTCAGCATCAGGTACACAGCTATGTGTTTTCTCAAGGTCAACAACACTTGGGCAAGATCATTAGCCACTCTGGCCTCAGATTCCTCTTCTGAGAAACCCCCAATTCTCCAGCACCACCTGCTGAGAGGGAAGGGATGTCAGGGCCCAGTGGAGATAAGGACAGCAGGTGCTGAGCAGAGGCCAGCCTGACCCCACTCTTGCTCTGCTCTGGCACGGCCCAGGTCCAGCACCACGATGCCATTACCGGAACTCATGTTCCAAGAGTGGGTGACATGTTTGTGGAGCACCTGAGCACCGGGATGGAAGGGGTGCACAAGCTGATGGCCTCCATCATCCAGGACAGGTCTCCAGCCCACTCAGGTAAGCGAGGCCCCTGGGGGCACAGTGGGCCATGGAGGGGTCCACCTCAGTCTGGGAAGAGAGCCTGAGGGTCAGGGGACGGGCCGGGACACCTGAGCTACAGACTTGAGTCCCATCCAGGGGAGGCTCTCAACTCAGCGTGAACTGGGCAGGTGCCTTCACTTCACTGAGCCATTTCCTCTCTGTGATTCAGCAAAGGCTGATATGCCAACTAGAGGCAGGAATAAATGCTAAAGCAGTCTAGATGTTGCCAAGCACACGGCTTGCACAATTTAGCGTAACACCTCACATCTCTGAATAGCTGGAAGTGTTACTGTCCTCACTTCATAGCTGAGGACACACATGGAACAGAGAGGTCATAGAGCCGCCCAGGGTCACACAGGGATGAATGGTCCCCATACCCCTGAGCTGCCCAGGGTCACACAGGGAGGATGATACCCATACCCCTGAGCTGCCCAGGGTCACACAGGTAGGAATGGTCCCCATACCCCTGAGCTGCCCAGGGTCACACAGACAGGATGATACCCATATCCCTGTGCTGCCCAGGGTCACACAGGTAGGATGATACCCACACCCCTGAGCTGCCCAGATTCACACAGGTAGGATGATACCCATACCCCTGTGTTGCCCAGGATCAAAAAGGTAGGATGATACCCATATCCCTGTGCTGCCCAGGGTCACACAGATAGGAATGGTCCCCATACCTCTGAGCTGCTCAGGGTCACACAGGTAGGAATTGTCCCCATACCCCTGAGCTGCCCAGGCTCACACGGGGAGGATGATACCCATACCCCTGTGCTGCCCGGCTCCGCAGACAGGATGCACATGTTCTTTTGACTTTGCGGGTTTCACAGGTAGAGGACGAGTGATCACCCTGTTTGCCTGAGGGGATTCACCCCTGCAAATCCTGGGCAATCAGAGATAGGTGCCTTCCCTGCAGGAGCATGTGGCCCGCCCACCTTCCCAGGGTCCACACTCACCCTGCTCTCTCTCACTGTGCCCTCCCCACTCCGCCCCTCCCCTCACCTGCCCTGCTCTGCCCTCGGCTCTGTGTCCGTGTGCAGTCCCATCTTACCTTCAGACACTGGAAGGGCCCCGGGGTCAGGAGTGCAGCAGACTGGAATCCTGTCCACAGGCACTGGTGGTGGGAGAGGATGATAGTCATAGAAAGGGAGGTAGAACTGGGTCCTTCCAGTATCTGGTGAGACCAGCCATTCCCATGAGCTCACGGGGGCAGCTCCCCAAGGAAGGGGCAGGTGGAGACCCCAGAAAGGCATCCAGCCATGGGAACTGCCCGGGCAGAGGTCAGGGACTGGACAGTGTGTGCAGTGTTCAAGGATCAGGGAGTCATTGAATGTGGTCATAGATGGTCACCTGGGGTGGGGGGTAGAGCAGAAAAAGAATCCAGGTTCATACCAAAGAGGGCTCCAGTGCTGACCTTGGTGATTGACCTTGACCCTCTAAGCTCCAGAGAATTGTCTGTACATTGCCAAGCGCTCCAGCTTTGGAGCCAGGCCTTAGGACATGGGTCACCTTGGACAACTAACCCTTTGCTATAGACCTCAGTCTTCTCACCAGTAAAGTAGGCTGACAAGGATATAAGCCCCTCATCTCTAGGGGCATGCTCCCCCACCCCACCTGGGAACCAGAACCCAGCTTGTACAGATGAGGAAAGAGTTGCATGTGGGAGCCCATGTGTCTACCTGTCCTTCTCCCTGGACTCTGCAGAACTTGTCTCATCTGCCTCAGTTTCTCTTGTTTCAAGGGGCACCAGGGGTGAGGGGTGGGTCAGGTGGCGTCACTAGAGCCTGTTCTCTGTGTGCAGGCCCAGAGCCTGGGGGTCACTTTGCGGTGGTCTACAACCCGCTGGCCTGGACGGTCACCACCATCATCACCCTGACTGTGGGCTTCCCTAATGTCAGCATCACAGACGAGTCAGGGCACCCTGTCCTGGCACAGGTAAGGGGGACATCCCGTCTATGGTGCAGGCCCTGTTGCTTCCCCTGCTCTGCACTGGGCCCCCGAAGTGGGCATCTAAAGGGAAGAGGTGACACGCTGCCTGACTGTGAGGGGTGTCCTATGGGTGAGTCGCCATCAGGGTCAGCGGATCCACCCAGCAGACTGACCCTGCCCTTTGCGTACCTGGGTTGACCAGAATCCGCCTGTAATGCAGAGCCACAAGAAACATGGGTTCAGTACCCGGTCGGGAATATCCACTGCATGAGCGCATGGTAACCCACTCCAGTACTCTTGACTGGAGAATCCCATGGGCAGAAAGCCTGGCGGGCTACAGTCGATGGGGTCACCAAGAGTCAGACAACACTGAGGTGACTTGGTGTATATGTATACAACCCTGTGTCAATTTCTACTTCTCATGGGGAAGCCAGCAATAGTCTTCACTGCGCATCTTTATGGAGGTGCTGTCATAGGGGCAGGCCCCAGCTACGACACCCACATCCTGTGTGATCCCTACTCATCTCCTTCCCAGACCTGGAGCTAGACTTGATTATAGAGGTGACCCTCCTGTTACCAAGCCAGCCCTTCCTTGGGGAGATGGATCGAGTAATGCCATCAGTCAGCCATTCAGCAAACATTCCTGAAGCCTGTGCTGGGCTTGGCCCAGATGAATGCTCATCCCTGGACTCGGGAGCCATCCTGGGATTCAAGGAGCAGACGTAGAAATGGACAGTTAAGGTGTGGGGTAATGACCAGGCAGCCAGGGCAGCGATCCTTAGCTGAGAGAGAGAGGGGGAAGATTCCTCTATGTCAAGGTCAGGGGAGGGAAGGGTGTTGGGTGGAGTAGACCCGACATGGAACATCTCCCTTCCCCACCCAGAGGCACCGCCCACCAAGCCCAAATGCTCTTTCTTAAATACTACTGAACACCTAGTATGTGTCAGGAGTTACTCTAGGCACTGGAGGAAATTTAATAACCAAATAGACAGAAGTCCCTGCACTTGGGGGGCTCCTATTCCAGTGGGGGATCCAGGCAAGAAGAAAATCAGAAAGGATAGGAGTGACAGATGACAACTGTGGTGGAGGAAAACATCAGGACAGGTTAGGGCTGTGGGGTGGGGATGGGTGTCTGCTTTTTAGTTCAGAGAAAGGCCGGGCTGGAGGCTGTGAGGAGCCGCATGGGCTTGCCCGTAGTGCCCCAGACCTTCCCACAAGACCTGGAAGTGACACTTGCTTCCTAGAGACTGAAGAACCTCCTGCCTGGACCCAGTGCCCTCATGCAAATCCCTTCCCTGAGTCAGATGACACAGAGGTGGAGAAAGACCTGCAGGCTGACCTGGAAACCTCCCTCCTCGGAAAAATCAGAGGGCTAGGAGACAAGGGAGCCCCCTCTAAAGAGGTCAAGGGAGCAGTGTGAGCAGTCTCAGAGGCAGGAACAGAGGGGAGTGTGGGAGGAGGGCAGGTGGTTTGCAGCCCCAGGAGAGGAGGAAGAGGGGAGAGGAGATTAGACCTGGTTGAGCAGGGAGGGTGCAGGAGGGGAGCCAGCTCAGCCCCATGTTGGGTGACCAGCTGTCTCCATGCCGAGCAAGCACTCCATCTGCCAGGTGTGTAAGCCCAGGGTTTCCAAGGGAACGGAGGCACCTTCCATCCTGACAGCCATCATTCATCCCATCCCTTGGGTCTTTCAGGTCCAGCCCTCGAAGGAGATGCCCTCTGCCTATGACTTGCACGTGCTGACCACGATCCCAGGACTCAGTTACCGGCACTACAGCATCCAGCCCAGCAGGAGTTCCCAGGAGAAAACTGGGGAGCCTGAGCCCTTTGTAGCCAAAACCATGCAGTTTGGAGGCCGACTCAGGAGAAGTGCCCGGCAAGTGGGTGGGAGCCTGGTGCCTGTGAATAATGACTGCTACATCGTCTTCCTGGACCTGGACACCAACCTGATGCACAGCATCTGGGAGAGGTAAGGTGCAGTCGTTGCTGTCTCTGAGGCCAGGGTGTGATGGTACTGAAGCTCCCTGTAGTGCATCGAGCTCTATTTCTAAGTGTGTGAGTCTAGGCCAGGACAAAGAAGCAGCCAGGACCTACAGGATCCAGCAGAGGTGGTCAGGGGGAGGGTGTGGGGAGCAGCAGAAATGGAGTACAGCCCCAGAACATTCTGAGTCTCCCTGTTCAGGCTGGGAAAGGTGCAGTCAGAGTGTGGACTTAGGCTCCATCATGGCTCAAGCCCCACGCATCTTTCACCTCCATCAAGCCCTCGTGACTCGAACCTCCTTTCTGTCTCTCCAGACTGGCCTACATTGACATATCATGCAATGAGATTATTCCATATGTGGTACTTGGCAGGCTGCCTTCTTTCAATTCTCGTCATGTTTCCAACTTTCCGGCACGTTGAAGGGTGAATGAGACCCCTCATTCTTCTTGCAGACTCAATAATATTCTGTTGTACAGACAGACAACTTTCATCCTGTTGAAGGGTCTCTTCATCCCTGGCTCGTGGCTGGTGTCTCCATGGAGGCTCTGTGAGCCTGGTTCCAGCATGAGGATGACATGTTTTCTGTCATGATGACAATGCTTTCTCTTTCCTCTGTGTGCAGGCAGAGTAACCGAAAGGTATACATGACCCAGCAGTTCATGGAGTATCACACAAACAGTGATGTCAGGAAAGGCCCTGTTTCAGACAATTATGTGTTTACACCCAGCGGTGCAGCAGAGCCAGCGTGGGAGGCTGTGAGGATGGAGATCGTGGAGGGGCCGCTGGTGACTGAGATCCGGCAGTACTTCCACAGGTGAGGGTGGCCTCCTGCTTGTGCTCAGCACATGGAGGTGCTCACAGGCAGGGGAATGAGGAAATGAGGGCCCGTCATGCTTCAGACACCCAGCTCCTGGACCTGGGCTTGGCACACGGTCCTTCCTCCATGGAAGTTCGATGACGTCATGAGCTGCTCCAGTCTCTGCCGTCCTGCTCTGCTTGCCTGAGCTGTGTCACCTTGGTGGGACCTAAGTCCAGAGGCGGGACAGGAGCCCACGGTGGCAGTGACCTAGACACGAGAGCAGTTCTTGTGTTTTCATGAGCAGGACAGACAGAGCCCCCAGGCCTGGTCGGGTAACCAGAGTCTTCAGAGGACAGGGTCCCTCCTGTTCTATTGCCCAAGCAGGCTACCCGGCCCCCAACCTGCAGGAAGGATGGAGGGAGGGAAATGGAAGGACATGAAGGAAAGAATAAGGGAGGTACATCAGAAGGCACCCTGCGCTTGACCTACCTGTCCTGCTTCTCCTCCAGGAAGGTGAACGACAGTGAGCCCACATTCGCCATCTACTCCCGGTTGGCCCGCAGTCCCCAGGGCTCTGACGGGGAGCTGCTCTGCCATCGCATAGAGCAGGAGTACCGGGTGGGCCCCTTGGAGCTGAACCGCGAGGCCATCCTGAGGACAAGCACCAAGCTGAACACGGGGCGGGTCCTCTACTCAGACAACAACGGCTACCAGATGCAGCGCAGGCCCTACAGGGACTACAAGAGCAACACCATTGCTCGGGTACGTCCTGAGCTGTCCTGGAGTTGGCTGCTGTAGACCCAATCTTGATGGCCAATTTCCAGAAAGCAGGAGAGTCCCCTTAGGGCCAGATCATCTCTGGAGCCCCACTGCCCTGAGTCTGCCCCTAGGGCCTGTGGCCAGGAGTGTTCAGATCAAGTCTCAGAGCTCTGGGGCCACCGCGGATGAGCTGTCTCCCTGAGGTCTGTGTGCACCGCGGGTCCTCCTCGGTCAGATGGATGACCAGCTGGGGGTTGCTTGAGGGTTAAGCACGTGGTGCCTGTTTAGGCCTGAACCGGGTGTGCCCCTCCTTGGCTACTCAGAGGTGAGCCACAGCCTGTCCTCCAGGGAGAGCTGAGCAGGGGCTGGATTCCAAAATCATTCAGTTCCCAGACCTCGCCCTCCAGAAGCATGACCTTGGGTGAGTCCCTGGCTGTCCCTGGACCTCGGTGCTCTCCTGGGAAGAGAGCGACCTCCCCCAGAGCTGTGCTGAGGTCTGGGATGATCCAGGGGCAGCGCCGTGCTGGGCACCTCCTGAGCCTTCCTCTAGTTAGTTGTCTCTCCTTCCAGAGGGACCTGGAGAAGGGGTGTAGCTCCTCCCTGCTCTGTCTTCCGTGAGCTTCTGTCCGTTCATCTCTACAGCTGTTCTTCACACACTGTGCCCTGGGCTCCAGAGGGTCCAGGGCTATCCGCCCCGGACATCTTCCTTCAAAACAGGAAAGGGCAGAGCTGTGTGAGTGCTTTCCAGCCCAGACACCAGCACCTTTCTATTTGGGAACCCCTGGCTGGGGGCCATCTCTGGCTGGAGTGGCACAAATGCCTCACTGTCTCCCTGCACCAGGGGGACGTTTCGGGCACATTTTACAGAGGGGGAAACTGAGGCTTGGGCAGGCTGGCTGTCCCAGGGCATAAGGTCAGGAAGCAGTGGAGCTGGACTGGAATACAAGTATGTCCATCTTACAAGTCAGAGCCCCCACCCCCAACCCCATCACTACTGTGCCACCCTGGGCTGCTGCTGTGCCCATGCAGGAAGCCGCCTGGGGCCAGAGGGAGACCCTGGTCCTGCTGGCTGACCTGGCCCACTGCTCCCATCACAAGCCTGCCAATGTTTCTGTCCACAGAATTACTACCCCATGGTGCAATCGGCCTTCATCCAGAGCAGACACAGCAGGCTGGTGCTGCTGTCTGAGCAGGCACACGGCGTCTCCAGCCAAGGGAACGGGCAGGTGGAGGTAGGAGGAGGCCCCTCTGGTCACTCTTGGGGACCCCAGGGCCCAGGCAGGCCCGGTCAGACAGTTGTCCCCTGCAGGTCATGCTCCACCGGCGGCTGTGGAACAATGATGAATGGGCCCTGCACGATGGCCTCACACTGAACGACTCCTCGGTTGTCCACCCAGTGCTCTGGCTCCTACTGGGATCCAGGGCCCTCACCAGTGGCCTGCGCCAGAGGAGCAGGCTGGCACTGCAGCACCGGCCCGTCGTGATGCTCAGGCAGCTGAGCGGTAAACGTGCCCCTGCCATCACTGCCCTCAGGGGAGCCAGCCTTTCCAGGGATGGGGCCGAGCTCGTATTGATAGCTAAGGGTGAATGATGTTGATTTGATCTTGAAGAAGATTTAGCTTTGGGATCCCGGCCCAGGCTTGATCACTCAGACCTTTTGTGTGGCAATAGTTATATTACACTGAAAAATGACAGAGGAAGTGTCTGACATGGACATCAGAAGGTGGCGGGGGAGAACCCCACTTGGTAGTTTTATCAACGACTTATATACTTTCACCAGACCCACTCCCACAACAGACATCCTAAATTAACAAGGTTAGAATTAACCAGAACTTCCCTGGTGGCTCAGATAGTAAAGCATCTGCCTACAACGTGGGAGACCCAGGTTCAATCCCTGGGTTGGGAAGATCTCCTGGAGAAGGAAATGGCAATGCACTCCAGTATTCTTGCCTAAAATCCCATGGACGGAGGAGGCTGTTAGGCTACAGTCCATGGGGTTGCGAAGAGTCGGGCAGGACTAAGTGACTTCACTTTCGCCAGATCCACTGCCACAAGGAAGGATAAGATTAGTCAGAAGGGACTTGTTAAGAAGCAGAAACATGTCCTAGAGCAGGATACTTTTTATTATATTATAGTTAGCACCGAGTTTAAAGAAAAACACACTCTTGAGCAAGATAAGTTGTTCTGTTGTGTAATTAGCTCTGGGCTTAAAGAAACTTAGTCTTAAACTTTGTTGTCCTAACACCTCAGAGTTTAAGTAAACACATCTTTTGGGTCTGAGACAAAAGCGAAAGTGAAAGTGAAGTCGCTCAGTCCTGCCCGACTCTTTGCGACCCCATGGACTGTAGCCTAACAGCCTCCTCCGTCCATGGGATTTTCCAGGCAAGAAGACTGGAGTGCGTTGCCATTTCCTTCTCCAGGAGATGTTCCCAACCCAGTGATTGAACCCGGGTTTCCCGCATTATAGGCATCTGCCTATACTGCTTTACATCTGTCAAGGGCAGAGACCCCAGGGAAAGGTTCTGATTGGCCCTGATCGAATCACGTGACCCAAGCCTGACCAATCACTGAGGCCTGGGAATTGTAACGAGATGGCGGCTCCAGCTGGAGCCCGGAGTTGAACAGAGTATTTCCTGAAAGAGGAGGGCTGAGTCCCTCTGGGCAGAGGCAGCTGTAGATGACAGCATGGGAGCTGGGGTCTGAGACCTTCTTCTCAGAGCAGGTCTCTGTGTGAACTCCCTGCAAGTTCTTGAAGAAATGGTGTCTTCTCTGCTCCCATCTCCCAGTCTGCAGTTTGAACCGGCTGGACCAGAGATTCAAGGCAGGCTGGGGCGTTTGCACCGACAGGTGCATCAGGCTGCCTGCCGTGTGGGCCACAGGTGGGAGGGAGTGAGATCAGATGAAGTGGGGGACTTAGTGTGCTGAGTTGTGAGAGTCAGGAGGAGAATTTGGCCCAAACCCTCTCCTTGTTGTCCACCTGCCTTTCAGAGATTGTCCCGCGTGGCTCAGGCTCCAGGTGGCAAGAGGCCGTGACGCTGCCCTCAAGAGTCCACCTGCAGATCCTCAGCATCCCCGGCTGGAAGTACAGCTCAAACCACACAGAGCACCTGCGGACTCTCCAGAAAGGTGCGGCAGGTGTTCAGGTGTCCAGACTCACTCCTGCCTCCACATGTCAGCCCGGTCCCCCAGCCCATCACTGGACAGAGGGGCTCTCCTCAGAGTTGTCCAGGCTCTGTGACGTCCTGCTTCTTCCAGAGCCTTCTCCTAGAGCCTCAGACACTGGTGTCCCGCCTGTATTTTCGGCTCAGGCATGACTTTGATGAGGCTCCGTTCTTGCATTGAAAAATGATTCTAATGTCAGGCACTGTGGATTGAGCCATGGATGACACAGGAAACATCCCTGTGCTCAGCGCGCCCCTGTCCACAGACGGAAGCGGGCAGCTCATCAGAGAGCAATGACAGTGATCTAAGGAAGGTCCCAGCTGGGCATCACTGAGGGCTTCCTGGTGGAGGCAAGATCTTCCAGAAACGAAGAGGTCCTGTACCCCTTACCTCCCCCTTTAGGCTCTAAGAAGTTCCAGGGTAGGGCTGACTGTGCCCCAGCCACTGCTGTGTCCCCAAAGCCGCACTCAGGGCCTAGGGTGTTCCCATATAAGTGTCAGCCCAATTAAGAAGGAGGAACAGAAAGAGGTCAAGGCCAGAAGTTACCTTTGTGCCTGATAAACTGGATCTATGAAAGGCTGGGTCACGCCTGAAGCCACGTGGTTTCCTGACCTGACCTCCAGCATCCCTGCACCACTGCCCACCTGACTCATCTAACGGGGTGGACGGGGTGTGTGTGTGTGTGTGTGTGTGTGTGTGTGTGTGTGTGTGTGCAGGGGTGTCGGGGTGTGGGGGTGTGTGGGGTGTGGGTGTGGATGTGTGTAGGTGGGTGTGTGGGTGTGTGGTGTGTGTGTGTGTGTGTGTGTGTGAGAGAGAGAGAGAGAGAGAGAGAGAGAGTGTATGGCCAAGCCACTGAGAAAGCACCTCTTGGAGGCTGCTGTACTGAAGTAAGGGAGACACGGGCTGGGCCAAGCAAGACCCTCTTCCCAGGGAGGTGAGTAAGAAGCTGACCGAGGGGAGCACTGGCGATGGCAAGAGGGCCGCCTGCCTCCCCAGAAACAAACAACCCCCTTATCATCGTCACCTGCATCACCATTATCATCTCCAGCATCATTTTCCAGTGCCAGAAATCCTTCCCTGATTCTCGAGCTCCAGTCCCTAAACCCATCACTTGCATGGAGACAAGAGACTTCGCAGACCTCTTATGCTGCAGTAACAAGGAGCCCACACGCTCTCTGCCTCACACAGCACAGTTCATTTCGACCCCTTGCTATGTGGGACCAGCAGGGTGGCCCTTCTCATTTGTTCTCCAACGACCAGAGATGGAGGCTCTAGTACGACACATTTCCTAGGTCTTGGTGGCAATGACCTGACACATGACCTTTGTAATGGTGACTCATCTTCAGGGTTACAAGGCCACACTCCCCTTCACAGGGGCCAGGGCAGAGAGAATCTTCCAGAGAACAGGAGGCTGGAGGGACAGGCCGAATGAGGACCTCACCAGTGAATAAGAATGAAGACTTGCCACACTTCAGCACCGGCCTCAGTGTGGGCGGTGGGAGGCAGTAGCTTTGGTTGCACCTGGGTTGGAGTCCTCCCCCTCCTTAATGCACACCAGCTGCGTGCCTGGGCAAGTGCCGGCCCCTCTCTGAGCCTTGTTTGGCTCATCTGCAAAGTGGGGCTGTGTTAGCTGCCTCCGAGGGAGGGTGAAGATGTGAAAGGGAGGTGAGAGTATAAAGTGCCAGGCCGAGACTGTGTCCTCATGCCACCTTCCTTCTGTCCCCAAGACCGAAAGCACGAGCCCAAGGCAGACCTCCGCCGTGTCCTGCTGCGGCTCCAGCACCTGTATGAGGTGGACCAGGACCCGGTGTTGTCTCGGCCTGTGACGGTGAACCTGCGGGTAACCTGCCCCTCTCATGTCCTGCTCCGACATCACTGAGTCAGGCCCCCAGGAGGAGGCACCCTCGGGAGACAAACCCTGGTGTTTGGGTGTTTGCTGGGGCAGCCACACCTGCCTGCCACCTGCTGGGAGTATTGATCCAGCCAGCCCTGGGGGTCGGCTCCTGCCAGGCTCAGTTCCTCATCTGTAAAATGGGACTGCCCCTCCTCCTGCACGGACTTGCGCTACAATGAACGTGAGGGATGCTGGGCCCGGGCCCCGGTGTGGCTGCCCTTCTCCGTCGGGTTCTCTGCTCAGATCTGGGGTCCGGGTGCTCACCCCTCCCTGTGCTCTGTCCTGCAGTCTGTGCTGGGGGGACTGGGCTCCGTGGTGTCCGTGGAGGAGCGCTCACTCACAGGGACCTGGGACGTGAATGAGATGCGTCGCTGGACCTGGAGCACGCGGGACCCTCACCACCACAGAGGTCCGGGCTCCCTGGTCCTGATCTGGCCCCGGGTCCCCAGCCAGACCCCAGCTCTGCCCCTAAGGCCTGTGTGACCTGGAGCTGGCCGTCCTTCTCTGGGTCTCAGTCTTCCTGAATCAGCTGCAGAAGGTTATAGACTCTAGGCTTCAGGTCAGTCTCCACGTGCCAGAGCCACAGATAGGTTGTGTGTGTGCGTGCATGCACTGGTGTGTCCAAGACTACACCCCTCTGCGGCCTCGAGTGACCGCAGACTTTAGGCGCAGCCCAGGTGTTGGGACGGCTGCCCCGCTCTGCGTTGTGCTGCACGCACACACTGCTTCCTGCCTGGAGACATGTGCCCCGGCCGCTCCTTCTGCCTGGAAAGCCCTTGGCCCTTTATCTGGCCCAGGGCTGAGTCAGTAGCCTCCCTTGCTCTCCCCTCTCCCTCACTTTGCTCTGTCCCATTTATCTCCTTTTCTGCCTACTGCACACAGCATAGCCTGGCTGCATAGGTAGGCACGTAGTCAATGTATGATAGACAGATGGATAAAGGGAAGATTTGATAGAAAAAAGGATGGAGGGAAGGAAAAAAAGTGGATGGATGATGGACAGGTCAATGGTTGAGTGATGGATGGATGGAAGGAGCAAGGAAGGAAGGAAAGGGAATGAGTGAAGGATGCATGAAAGGGAGGGACATGGACGGCAGATGGACTGTTGTGTAGACGGAGGGTGAACAGATGGACAGGAGGACGCAGGATGGAGGGCAGCATGAAAGGATGGGAGAGGGTGTGGTGGGTGACTGGATGTCTGCAGGGATGGATGGATAGAGGGATGGATGCAGGAGCCAGTTTCATCCCAAGGAGGAAGCCTAAACCCCAGGCTGTGTCTAAGGACAGCCCACTGAGATCAAGGACAGGGCCCCTCATGGCCTCAGTGAGACAGCTCTTATGAACATATCCAGGTCCACAACCCACGGAGAAACCAGACAAAGCAGGGCCAGAGCCCCCTGTACCTGGCTTGACTGTGCTGTGCCCTCAGGGGAGGCCAGAAATGAAAGAGGCTCCCCGGGAGTGCAGTCCTGTCAAGAGGGGTCAGCTGAGGGTTGTAACCACGGACCACAGACGCAGCAGGAGCCGTATTGCCAGGGGGATGCGGGAGGAGGGGACCTGACGAAGCAGGAGGTCCAGGGGCCGTGCTGGACTGACCCTCTCTACTCCCAGGCAACTCCAGTCGGCCCTTGCCACCACCAGGAGGCCGCACGGTCACCATCTACCCGAAGGAGATCCGGACGTTCTTCATTCACTTTCAAGAGCACTGAGCCCTTGGCAGATTCTTGGACCGAAAACACAGGAAAGCAGCCTAGAGGGATGAGGGGAAAGCTGCCAATCTGGTGGGCTAAGGGCAGGAAATGGGTGGATGGGGGGTTGTCCTGACTTCTTAAATAAAATTGCATTAAGGACCTATGTCTTCCCCTGCCCACTGGAGCCAGCCCTCTCTCTCCTCTCCTATTACGGATGGTAGCTTCACACACGCTCACACTCCTGCTTCGCCTGCAAGAGTCGAAGCCAGGAAGTTCTCCCAAAGACAGAAGGAACAATCCCCAGGGATAGCAAAATGCATCTGCCTGCCTCCTGCCGGATCTCAGCAAGTCCACCAGCGTTACCACTGGCCTTGCTGTGTCCCAGGCACCTTCATGGGCTCATCCCAGGGTGGAGACGCCCCTGCTGTGGAGGGATATGCCTAAGATATACGGGAGGGAGCTACAGCACTGGCCTACTGACCCGGATGTGTGATGCCAGGCTCTGCGTCCAATCTCATACTCTTGCCCTGGCGCTTGGGCACACCTGCCCTACAGGAAGTTCCTACAGCTCAGGCCACCGAAAGATGGAAGGAAATCATGTAGCAAGTGAAACATGGAAAACCCAGTGTAAGGATTATTAATATTAAGGAAGCCCTTGGCCTCATAATTTCAGGACCAAGAACAGCAGCTGCCTCAGGACTCTGTGCCCCTGGTGACCATTATGAGACAGAGCAGGACACGGAGGGGCTCTGGAGCTGGTGGGTACCCTCAGAAGGGTTGGCGCAAGAAGGGGAGAAGAAGAGATGGCAGGACCAGATGGTCATATGCAAGCGTGTCATGCCATGCAGCGGTGGCCTCTGTGCCCAGGTTCTGCCCTGGGGTTGCCTGCCTCAGTGTGAAGCCCATTGTATGCAAGACAGACTGAACGGGAGTGGGTAGAGAGGAAGGTTCTCAAACTGCGGATGTTTGACTCTGCCCTGAAAAACTTTTCCTTCTCCCCAGCCCCAAATGCCCTCTGTTGGGGGGAGAGCTGTCTGAACTCCCCTGCTCCCCAGGGATGCCCTGTAGAGCTGGACAAAGCCCTGGAAGCCAGTTCCAAGGAGGAAAATAGAGCTGCTCCCCGTGTAATCTTGACAGATGAGTGGAGGGCTGACCTTCTGATTCCAGCTGCCTCACCCAGTGCAGAACAATAGCCTCCCCTCTGGACACTAATGACCCCTAGAGTGCAGGAGTGTGGATGGACTTGAAAACCCTGCCTACCCATCTCCCAGCCCCAGAGTGAGATTAGAAGAGAGAAGGCCAGGGAGAGGGAACAGGTGGAGTTATAAAGAGAGGGAGCCAGAGCAGAGAGAGAGAGCCTGCAAGACCCAGCCTCGCCCTGGCTCTCCTACCACACCCTGGCCCAGGACCAGCCATCTCCCCAGCACCCTGTGCCCTCCACCCCTCCTGGAGGAAGCCCTCCAGGGTCCTCCAAGCACGTCCAAACCAGCAGAGCAGATTCTCCTGTGGGCAGAAACACCGCAGCCAAGTCCTGTATCCCCACAAGGGCATCCTGGGGGCAGCACAACTCCTGTCCCCTCACCTCCAGCACAGAGCCTGGCACAGAGTCACGGTTCAGTGGCTGTTAACTGATGGAAACTTGAGAATGGGGTGCAGGCAGCCTTGCAGCCTGGGGTGGGGTGGACCTGCTGTGTATGAGGAGAGTTACCTCTGTGGTCAGGCACTTGGGGCGCACGTACATCTCCAGCAGCTTAGTATCCAAACCACCCTACGGACAGACCTACGAGTGCCCGCTGTGCAGGTCAGGAGCCCAGGGCTCTGAGTCAGGCTGTCAGGAGGTGTGCACTGCCCTGCTCCAGGAGTGAGGGGCTCGTCACACAGCAAGTGGAGGCGGAGTTGGGAGGAGTTGCTGAGCTGAGCTCTATATGCTGTGCTGTGGGTATCACCCATGTCGTCCATGGTAGAAGGGGGGCAGCCATGTCCATGACAGTTACATCCCTGAGTTCTTTCTCTCAAAAGATCAAGAGGTCCTGCTTTGTTCCTGGGGCTGATCCGGAAAAGACATAATGGACCCATGTGGACCAAACACACAAGTTAATACAGAATAATATTCATCAGTAAATGCTATGGAGGTGGGATGGGAGGCCCACAGAAAATCTCTCAGAGATGAGGTGACATAAAGGGGGAATAGCACCTGCTAGACAGGAAGTGGGGGAAGATGCTTCCCAGCAGAGGGAGCAGCACCTCAAAGGGCCTGACCTGGGAAAGGGCTCAACCTGTATGGAGGCCCTGACCCTGCAGCTGTGGTGCTGGGAGGACGGGGCTCCTTCCAGGCCAGGAGCACAGAGGCCAGGACTCAGCAGAGGAAAAGGGTCGTGAGGATGGGGGGCAGTGGAGCTTCCAGCAGCTTCAGGGTGGACTGAGCAGAAGAGTGGGTGGGAGGTGAGGCCAGAAAGGCAGGGGGAGACATGTGCTGGAGGGCCTAGGTGCAGGCTTCGGGTCAGGCTCCCAGAGGGCAGACAGGGCAGCCATGGAAGGCTGGAAGCTAGAGGATGCCTGGGCCCTGCTGCTGTTGGGTGGATCTTGGTACCGGGTGTAGCGCAGGCAGTCTGTCCATCAGGGCATCCTGAGCCCCCAGGCTGGTCACACGCCCTAGAGGACAGACAGCGCTATGTCACAAAGAATGCATGGAAGTGGTGCTGGTGGGCCCATCTTACAAACTCCCACGCAGCACAGAGGAGGGTCGGGCCGTTCTTTCTCTGGAACACCCAGCACGAGTCATGCTTCACGCTCTCAGGATTCACTATGGCCCAGATCAGGAAGAGGGCACAGGCCGCACACCCATGTGTGACACTGGGGACAAGCTGGCCCTGCTGTGGGGTCCTGCCAGGACCGTGTGTTCTCATGGTGCCCGGGCTCGGTGTGCAGTTCCTGGTGCCTCTCGTTGGAGCTGAACACATGTGCACCTGCCCTTTCGCTGGACAACACTTTGCTGCCAGGAACCAAGGTCATGTGTCCCAGAACCTCAAGTAGCCTCTTCCACTGGACCACTCAGCATGACAGAGCCTGATCCAGAAAGAACCGCTCCTGTGCCGTAGCCTGTCCCTGCAAGGAACCGATACCTTCTCTTGAAGTGTCTTAGTCACTCTGTCGTGTCTGACTCTTTGTGATCCAAAGGACTGTAGCCCACCAGGCTCCCCTGTCCATGGATTTCTCCAGACAAGAATACTGGAGTGAGTAGCCATTCCTTTCTCAAGGGGATCTTCCCTATCCAGGGACTGAACCACCATCTCCTGTGTTGCAGGCAGATTCTTTACCATCTGAGCCACCTACTGGTAAAGAACCTGCCTGTCAATGCCGGGGATATAAGCAATTCAAGTTTGATCCCTGTGTTGGATAGATACCCTGGAATAGGGCATGGCAACACACTCCCATATTCTTGCCTGGAGAGTCCCATGGACAGAGGTCCTAGAGTCCATAGGGTCCCCAAGAATTGGACTTGACTAAAGAGATTTAGCAAGCACCCAGTGAAGGACAGCGAGCCCTGAGGTTCTTACAGAAGCTGCCCTAAGCCCTAACTCTCCAGGAGCCTTCTGGTCTCCAGATCTGTGAGATAATACATGTCTGCTGTTTAAGACCCTCAATGGGAGGAAAGTGCAGGTCAAATCAGGTCAGCTGGGTACCAGGGAGGGGATGGGAGAGAGAGGATGGAGACCTGCTTGGAGACCGTGTTCTCCACATGTATTTGCTGGGGGAGAGGACACGGTGGCCAGAAGGGACAGTGAGTCTCAGGTCTGGCAGCGGTATTAAGAGCCACTCAGGCGTTTGGGTATCAGACAGAAGAGCCCACTCCCTTGCTCCTGAGCGAGGGGTACAGAGACCCCCAGGCAACACTCTGGCCCCTGCAGGTGCACCTCCGTGCCAGCTGTCCTCCAGTAAGGAGATCCTGTGGTTGTCATCTCACGTGCATTCCCTCAAAGGCCCCAGCTCCTGTAAGGGCGTCCCATTTTACAGATGGGCTGCTGAGACCCAGAGAGCTTAGGTTTCCTGCCAAGGTCACTATCCCTGATCCAGATGTAATTTTGAGTTTCAGGCCTTTTTGCTCCTCCACTAGCTGTGCAACCTCAGGTTCAGTTCAGTTCAGTCGCTCAGTCATGTCCGACTCTTTGGAACCCCATGAATTGCAGCATGCCAGGCCTCCCTGTCCATCACCAATTCCCAGAGTTCACCCAAACTCATGTCCATCGAGTCAGTGATGCCATCCAGCCATCTCATCCTCTGTCATCACCTTCTCGTCCTGCCCCTAATCCCTCCCAGCATCAGAGTCTTTTCCAGTGAGTCAACTCTTTGCATGAGGTGGCCAAAGTACTGGAGTTTCAGCTTTAACATCAGTTCTTCCAAAGAACACCCAGAACTGATCTCTTTTAGAATAGGCTGGTTGGATCTCCTTGCAGTCCAAAGGACTCTCAAGAGTCCTCTCCAACACCACAGTTCAAAAGCATCAATTCTTCAGCACTCAGCTTTCTTCACAGTCCAACTCTCACATCCATACATGACCACTGGAAAAACCATAGCCTTGACTAGATGGACCTTTGTTGGCAAAGTAATGTATCTGCTTTTCAATATGCTATCTAGGTTGGTCATAACTTTCCTTCCAAGGAGTAAACGTCTTTTAATTTCACGGCTGCGATCACCAACTGCAGTGATTTTGGAGCCCAAAAAAATGAAGTCTGACCCTGTTTCCACTGTTTCCCCATCTATTTCCCATGAAGTGATGAGACCAGATGCCATGATCTTCGTTTTCTGAATGTTGAGCTTTAAGTCAACTTTTTCACTCTCCTCTTTCACTTTCATCAAGAGGCTTTTTAGTTCCTCTTCACTTACTGCCATAAGGGCGGTGTCATCTGCATATCTAAGGTTATTGATATTTCTCCTGGCAATTTTGATTCCAGCTTGTGCTTCTTCCAGTCCAGCATTTCTCATGATGTACTCTGCATAGAAGTTAAATAAGCGGGGTGAAAATACACAGCCTTGACATACTCCTATTTGGAACCAGTCTGTTGTTCCATGTCCAGTTCTAACTGTTGCTTCCTGACCTGCATATAGGTTTCTCAAGAGGCAGGTCAGGTGGTCTAGTATTCCCATCTCTTGAAAAATTTTCCACAGTTTATTGTGATCCACACAGTCAAAGGCTTTGGCATAGACAATAAAGCAGAAATAGATGCTTTTCTGGAACTCTCTTGCTTTTTCAATGATCCAGCAGATGTTGGCAATTTGATCTCTGGTTCCTCTGCCTTTTCTAAAACCAGCTTGAACATCAGGAAGTTCACGGTTAACGTATTGCTGAAGTCTGGCTTGGAAAATTTTGAGCATTACTTTACTAGCATGTAAAAATCTCATGGACAGAGGAATCTGGTAGGCTACAGTCCATGGGGTTGCAAAGAGTTGGACTCGACTGAGCGACTTCACTTCACTTACGAGTGTGTGAGACGAGGGAAACTGTGCGGTAGTTTGAGCATTCTTTGGCATTGCAACCTCGGGTTGTCAGGTCCTATTTGTGGGAGCCCACTTTTCTCCTTAAAAGGGAGATTACAATTGCTATTGCAAGGCTCAGTCTGGGGTTTCATGTGAAGGAGAGTGTATCACAGTGGGCGTCCTGGTGGTGGCAGTCCCCACACTGAGTGTTACGTTTTGCAGGGCAGTGTCAAGGAGCCAGTCCAGTGGGTTGGGGGCAGGGAAGGGTAAGATGCCCAGTGGGAAATACCGGGAGAGGCCTAAGGGAAAGGCATGAGGACTGGGGTGAGGAGAGCCAGGCCCTGCCAGAGGGAAGCTGGCTGTCCCCCCAGGGGAGGTGGCATTTGGGGTTTGTCTAAAGGCAGGTGGTCAGGAAACCACAGATAGGAGCAGAGCGCTGCCAGGCAGTAAGCGAATGCCACCTGCCTGCACTGCTCAGGTGACAACATCCGTGTGGGCGTCACTTCTGGTTTCCTTCCCACTGCATCCACCAAACTCTGAGGCCCAGTCAGCTGGCAGGAGGCTGGGCCCTGCAGGTAGGCAGACGTCCTCCAGCCCCTGAGCCGGCCAAGGAGATGGAGCCACGGGGCTGGCTACCTCTACTCCTGCAGTTGGGCCTGATGTGGCCCCTGGGGGCTCTTTCTGAGCCCCGACTGAGGGTATTTGTGGTTCCCCACAGCCACATGGACGTGGGCTGGCTGCACACCGTACAGGTAGGTGGCCCGAGTGACCCCTGCACACCTCTTGAAGCTGTGGTCCTTTTTCCATCTGGACTCCAGAGTGGGTTTGTGTCCTGGGTCTCTGCCATCAGGAGTCTCAGCCTGGGATCCATCACTACTGGGCTATGGACTGGCTGAGGGCTTCCCTGGTGGCTCGGATGGTAAAGAATCTGCCTACAGTGACAGAGACCCAGCTTTGATCCCTGGGTCAGGAAGTTCCCCTGGAGAATGGAATGGAGACCCACACCAGTATTCTTGCCTGGAGAATTCCATGGACAGAGGAGCCTGGCGGGATATGGTCGATGGGGCCACAAAGAGTCGGGCACGATGAGCAACTCACATGGGCTGGCTGTGGGCAGGGGTGAGAATGTGTCCCCTGCTGCAATGGGTGGAAGGTGTTCCTCAAATATTCCTTGAGTGAACGAATGAAACAGAGCAGAGGAAAAGAGGTCAGGACTGATTTCCATAAGTTTCTGGGGCAGGTAACTGAAATGATTACCCAGGCCTGCACAAGCTCTTTTCTGGCAGGAGGAAGGAAATAAGTGAATACGACCACTCTGTGATCATGGATACAATGCTTTCCATGAGACGTTAATAAGTGAGTCGCTCATTTTAAAGGGAGTTGGGCAGCAAGAGGCGCTGAGGCTGAGGGTTGAGTCTGGTCCCGGGTCACTGGGCAGCTGCCGGGGTCCAGCCCTGGTGGATCCAGGGTGATTCGAAGGTGGGGACAGAGTCAGCCTCCTTGGAAATAACTTATTTAATTACAGATAGAAAGGGATTAGAAAATTAGCAGAGAAAAAGAGGCTGAATAACTTGGTTTACATGGAATACCAATCACTATCTACGTGGGTCTTCCCATTCTCCCAAAGGAGAGGAGGCACTGAGCCACCCCCCCCCCCCGGTCTGATCTTAGAAGCCCAGGAAAAATTAGCAGGCTTGGTGGGTACCCATGCACCAGATGGGAATTCGGCCAGAAAATAGTAGGAGAGAAAAAGAGGCTGGATAACTGGGTTTACGTGGGATACCAATAAAATTCCAAGACAAGGACTTTGCACCATCTACGTTGGGCCACCAGCGCCACTTGAATATCGGAAGGTGCCCCTCCTTGGGCTCCTTCTCACGTGGGCTTGAAAGCTGGGACAAGTAAGTAGACATGGCGAGCACCCACGGTCCAGATGGGAATTCAGCCAGAAAAAACGGGGAGCTAGAAAGAACGACACGGGGGAATCAGTCTTTCTGGAAACTGATCCGATTTCTTTATTTTTTGGTTTGCTTATATACCTTTTGTTACACATAGGGATGAATACAGAGTCATGTGGGGGTCAGCAGTCCTGACCTTTATCAAAATCAGGTGCTTTACATAAAAAAAGATCTTAGGGGTTTTACATCATCTTCTGGCCATGAGGCCTGCTGACATTTTACGACCCTTTCTTTCTGATAACCAAAAAACTCATTTTTTCCGAGGGTGTTTTTTTCTTAAACCAGGCACCACCCTCCAAATAAAGTTACATTCCTATAGGGTGAGGGTGTAGTGAGTTACAATCAAGAAAGGAATTTATTTAACCCAAGGTTAACATGATTAATCTTAAAGGTTAATACTTATTTCTCCTATATGCTTAAAGGTTAACACTTATTTCTCCTATATGTTAGTTATATTCATTATAAGGGCAGGGAATATGGAGATTTAGCAGCAAACATCAGCCCAACAAATGAAAATCCTTTCACCAATGTTCCCCTTAAGATCTATTTAGTCTTAAGATAGTGATAAAGTTACATTTTTACATAACAAGGACACAGTGATTTATAACAAATTACAGTGATCTATTACAAAAGAGAAAATTCATTAACTCAAAAAGTCCAGTATTGCTAACCTTAAAAACTACTATATTTCCTTTTCTATATTCCAAATACATTAATTAATATATTCCCAGGTGCCTAAGGATATGGAGGCCTGGCGGCAATCATTGACTCAACAATGAGAAAAGCCCTATGCTAATTAAGATTCTCAAAATACTTCAAACTCTCTGTGCTGTTTATGGTTGAGAGGTAGTAAACAATCATGTGCATAGTGGCAGGAGTATGAATAATCCTGTCACACAAGCTAATTTGCCAGCAGAGAGGTTTGACCTGAGACACCCTTGTCACACCCAGGGCAGGGAATTAGCAGCAATTATTGGCACAACAAATGAAAAACCCTTCACCAATATAATTCCTAACCAACCCACTATGCTAATAATTTCTAACATCCCAAAAGAATTTGCCTTTAGTAAGTATAAAACATCTCGTGCCACTTTTCCGGTAAGCGGCCTGAGGTGACTCCTAAAAATGGTGCGCTATTCACTTGACCCAGAAAACCCCACAAAATCATGCAAATCAAGAGGTTCAAATCTTCGTGTACACGTTAAGAACACTCGTGAAACCGCCCAGGCCATAAAGGGTATGCATATCCGAAAAGCCACCAAGTATCTGAAGGACGTCACGTTAAAGAAGCAGCGTGTGCCGCTCCGCCGCTACAACGGTGGATTTGGCAGGTGTGCACAGGCCAAACAGTGGGGCTGGACTCAGGGTCGATGGCCCAAAAAGAGTGCTGAATTTTTACTACACATGCTCAAAAATGCAGAGAGTAATGCTGAACTTAAGGGCTTAGATGTAGATTCTCTGGTCATTGAGCACATCCAAGTGAGCAAAGCCCCCAAGATGTGACGCAGGACTTACAGAGCTCACGGTCGGATCAACCCCTACATGAGCTCTCCCTGCCACACTGAGATGATCCTTACTGAAAAAGAACAGATTGTTCCTAAACCAGAAGAGGAGGTTGCACAGAAGAAAAAGATATCCCAGAAGAAACTGAAGAAACAAAAACTTATGGCCCGGGAATAAATGCCACAAAAAATAAATGCAAATAAAACTAAAATTGTTGGTTGTCTTAATTAGTAAATGTATTTCAAGCATTAGCACAAAATGGATCAAATGAGTTTTCATTAACAGGTTGTTTTGCATCTTTTGGTACTTGTATAAAATGGAATTGAGAACATGGGAAAAAAAAAAAAAAACTCGTCCCTCTCAGGTTGGGAGGCTGTAAACAATCACATGTGGCCAGATGAGCCTATACAGGTGGGCTAGATAACCTTCAGAGGAGTTTGTAAGTTGAAACACTCTTGTCATGCCCAGGAATTTTTATTGACTTGGAGCTGCACGTTTACTCCTTCTCTGAGAAAACTGGTGGGGAACAGCCCCGTATAAAGTCAGGTGTAGGCGAGAGCATGAAACAGTAAAGTAGATAGACTCTGGTTTGGGGGCAGATGCTCGGGAACAGGGGGTTTCCTGAGGCTTGATCACGCCTTTGCGTATGCCAAGCCTCCTTCCTCATGACCTTTGCCGTGGGCGGAGTTCCTCATGCTGGCTCCTGTCAGGGAGCCTCTGTGGATGGTCACCCACCTGTGTGTGGAACTGCTAACGTGTGGGGAAGCATGCTCGTCACCCCCAGTTTAGAGAAGGGACACTGTAGCCTGGGCTGGGGTGCTGCCCAAGTCAGCACACATCGCCGCCTTGCCCACTCACCCCCTCCCAAGGCTCCTTGCATTCCTTTATCAGCATCTCTGGGAACCATGCTGAGCCAGCCTGATCCAGATGGGAGCAAACAGAGCTCCATCCTGGGAACTCCCAGCCTCGGGGTGCAGGGGTAAATCGATCCAGAGAGATGCTCAAGCTGTCAGCTCCTCTCAGCCTCAGCCCTTGACACACACTTTCCCATCATTTCATCCCAAGAAGGCCCATCAGGGTTCCTAGACCTCACTCCCGGGGCCCTGTTGTTGACTGGTCTGTCCTCCAAGGCAGGAGTGGTCAGCAGGACCCTCTAGGCTGGCCCAGGGCCTTGGCTGGACTGGCACGACCGTCTGTCACGTAGAGTGTCTGTCTCCTCATGACTCCCCTCAGGGGCAGGCTCCCATCAAAAGTTGTCTGCCTGGGTCCTTGTCTCAGTGCAGGGCTCACCGTGTGTCCATCAGAGTGGACACGAGGCTCCCTTGTTTGAGGAGCAGGGGCAGCCAACTGCAGGGCCTGGACAGGCTTGCGGGGAGTGCCAGTGGCCCCTGGACACCATGTCTCCCTGGACATTCCTCCTCAGTCCCTGGTCCATGCCCTGTGGTTTCCCCCAAGGGTCTGGAGTGATGGTCTCTCCCCCTCCCCACCCCAGGAGAGCATGCAGGCTTATGTCACCAATGTCTACAACTCCGTGGTGGAGGCACTGACCCTTGAGAAGAAGCGCAAGTTCATCGCCGTGGAGCAGGAGTATTTCCGGCTGTGGTGGGATGGCGTCGCCTCGGACGGGCAGAAAGGCCAGGTAACACTACCCTCAGGGCGTGCTCACCAGGCAGATGAGAGCGGATGCCCTGGGGATCCTGGGGACGACCCTTCAGGAGGCTCCTAGGTTGTGCTCCATGAGTCCAGGGTGGGGCTGCATAAACCAGGAGGCCCCAACCTGGCGGGGCTATACCCAGGGTCCATTTAGTACAGGTTTGTGGTCAGCCCCAGACCCAGGGGACAGGTTTGTGTTTGATCCTGCCTTTCCGGTTTTTCCTGAATAACTGAAGCTCTGGCAGCCCAGCCAGGCACTCAGCTGGTATGAATGGGGTCACCTCTGACACTGCGCACTCTGGGGTGACCCTGTGTCCACACCTTCTGACTTCATTTGTGGATCTGCGTGGCCCCCATGGGCACCAGAGCCCAGGACCAGCCAGGGGTGCAGGAATCCCTGTGGATTAGCCTCTGGAGCTGATTAACTCCATATCACAGGGGGTCAGAGGCCCTGGTCCTTGGAAGGGCAGCCTGGGGCCAGGTCCTCCCCGATCCCTGTGTGGTCACAGGTGGGGCAGGCTCTGCAGCTGCTGGTCCCACATCTGGAAGCAGGAGTGACCTCCTTCCTCAGAGAGGCTGTGCCCAGGATGTAAGCACCTAGGGTGCCTGGGGCATGGTCCCTTCCAGGCATCACCTGCCCTCAGAGCAGTCGCTGATGGTGAAACTCAGAGGCCCAGCCACCTGCTCAAGTCAGAGAGCTCAGACGGTGAAGCCAGATGTCCACCAGGTCCCCAGAGGGGATGTGACCCTGCAGCCTGTGGAGCCAAGAGGATGGGCCTCCCATCTGATGGGCTCTGCCATGGGCCAGGTGATGGGCTCAGGTTTGTACAGGTTACTCTACTGACTCCTCCCCACAGCCTGCACGGTGAGGACCCTTATCCTACTGCACAGAGCTAGTCCAGGTTCAGAGAGGGCAGGCATCTGGCTCAAGGTCACACAGCTTATACCTGACAGGTGGGTTCTGGGTCAGTATTGTTAATCAAAGCATAGCTCTCTGGTGTCCACTGGGCAGTTCTTCCTTCTTTATATGGACAACCCCAGACCCAAACCACTTAATCCTCCTCTCACAGCTAGGTGTGCTGGCTAAGACCTAGACAGGAAATTCAATAATATGTCCCTGAAAGTGAAAGTGAAAGTGAAGTCACTCAGTCGTGTCCGACTCTTTGCGATCCCATGGACTGTAGCCTCCGACTCTTTGCGACGCCATGGACTGTAGCCTACCAGGCTCCTCTGTCCATGGGATTTTCCAGGCAATAGTACTGGACTGGATTGCCATTTCCTTCTCCAGGGGATCTTCCCAACCCAGGGGTTGAACCCAGGTCTCCTGCATTGTAGACAGACGCTTTACCATCTGAGCCACCAGGGAAGTCCCTGGAAACTAGCAATTTTCCGTGAGTTGTGTGAGCTGACTCCAGGTCCTGGATGGGGCCCAACATGAAGCAGGTACACATTTGAAACAGTACGCAGCAGGTGTCATTCCACATTTCTCAAATGAACGGTCTGCAAAGACAGTCCTTTCAGATCAGATCCACGCCACAGTCTGCCAGGAGCATGGTGTGCTCAGTGTCACGGTCTCTGACTGTATTTATGCTTCCGCTCTTCCCTTCTTTCATGGATATACTTTATTTTTGTGCCATGAGGTCTGTGGGTTGTTAGCTCCCTAGTTACAGTAAAAAGGAAAGCAACTCACTCATGTCCAACTCCTTGCAATCCCATGGACTGTATCCTGCCAGTCTTCTCTCTCTGCTGCTAAGTCACTTCAGTCGTGTCTGACCCTGTGTGACCCCATAGACGGCAGCCCACCAGGCTCCTCTGTCCATGGGATTTTCCAGGCAAGAGTACCGGAGTGGGGTGCCATCGCCTTCTCCGCCAGTCTTCTGTGTACATGGAATTCTCCAGATAAGAATACTGGAGTGGATAGCCATTCCCTTCTCCAGGGGATCTTCCCAACACTGGGATCAAACCTGAGTCTCCTGCATTGTAGGCAGATTCCCCACCACCTGAGACACCAGGGAAGCCCAAGAAGGGATCAGAGTCACATCCTCAGCACTGAAAATGCATCCTACACACTGAAGTCCCAGGAAATTTCCTTCATTCCTGTATTCTAAAATATTTGCTAGGCAAGCATGTGCCAAATGCAATTTGAAGAGCATTCTACAAACGTACTAGCCTGAAACCATAAAAATTATGAAACAGAAATGCTCAGGAAGTGTTGGAAATTAGAGGATAAACTCCAGTATTCTTGCGTGGAGAATCCCATGGACAGAGGAGCCCAGTGGGGCACAGTCCACGGGGTGGCAAAGAGTCGGACATGACTGAGAACCTGAGCATGAATGCATGCGCGCATTACTAACGTGAAACAGCCTGAGTGGTGATCATTCTAGAGCTGCTGTAATGATCTTTTTCTTTCAAAAATGACCTGAACTATTCAGATAAAGGCATACAGTTGCTAACTTGTACTTTCAAAAGGCTTAGAAAAAACTGACTGTGTGTGATGACACGGGGGAGTGTGAACATAAAGAGGTAAAAAATGTTAGCAATGAGATAGTCTGGAGAATTTATGGGAGTTTTTTGTACAGTTCCTGCAAGTTTTCCATAATCTTGGCTTCATTCAAAAGCAAAAGCCGTGGACATATGTACCTGTGTATACGCCTGACGAAGCAGCAGCCAGAGACAGGTGCTGTTCTCGGAGCTGGAAGCAGTGCTGACCAGGGCAGACAGCGTTCTGCTTTTGCAGAATAAATGAGGCTGTGGAGTTTGAAGGAAGGATCATGAGATGCTATGGGCATGTGCCCAGAAAATACAACTGGCTCAGCCTGGGAGGTGTAACCTGGCTTTTTCTCTCTGCCCACTATGCCAAGGTCCGCCAGCTCGTGGCCGAAGGTCGCCTGGAGTTTGTCCTTGGAGGCCAGGTCATGCACGACGAGGCCGTGACTCACTTTGATGACCAGATCCTCCAGCTCACAGGTTCGATTACCCTTTCCCAGATCAGGGTCCCTGTGGCCTCCTGTGGGGCTGGGACTGGGCGTCTGAGCCCTCGTCCTGGAGTCCATCTTCCCCTCTCAGCAGGAGACTGACCAGTCAGCACTGTGACTGCTGGCACCGTGCTCATGTGTGCCTGAGTGCAGGGGCTGAGGGTGTGGATTCTAGACGAGCCAGCCTGGCTGGTTCCTGACTCTGCTAACTCCCAGCCCTGTGACCCTAGCACGTGATGCAGCCTCATTAGGGCTCAGTTCCCTCCTCTGTGATAGTGCTTGATGGTGATGGAAGATCTACCTTAAAGGGGTGTCATCGAGATTCATTTCAGTTCAGTTCAGCCGCTCAGTCGTGTCCAGCTCTTTGCCACCCCATGAACCGCAGCACACCAGGCCTCCCTGTCCATCACCAACTCCCGAGTTCACTCAAACTCACATCCATTGAGTCGGTGGTGCCATCCAACCATCTTATCCTCTGTCTTCCCCTTCTCCTCCTGCCTCCAATCCCTCCCAGCATCAGGTTATCGAGATTAAATTGGGATAATTCCAACAGAGCACATAGTTTATGGGGTGTGGGTCCCTAGTAAAGGGTCAGTAAAGGTCAGATGCCATCTCTGCCATCACCTCACCCACCAGCACCACCACCAGCACCACCACTAACAGCTCAGCACGTCATTGCATCACTTCTAACACCAGCTCCTCCAACACCATCACCATCACAACCATACCACCAACAGCACTATCTACACCTGCACCACCTCCAACACCAGTGTCCCTGCGACCACCAGCACCACCACTGTCACCATCGTCCCCTCCATCACCACTCACACGGGGACTAATGGGCACATTCCTCTCCATTTAACGAGTGTTCTCTACACACATCACCTCACTCACCACTAAAGGCAGGGTGTGCCGGGGGCATCATGGCTTCCAGGCTCCTCTGCAGCATAGAGTATAGAATAGAGAACACAAGCAGAATGGAGAATACAAGAAGGACACAGAGTCAGCGGATGAGCCAGGATTGACTGCAGTGTGTGCTGAGCTCTACCCAGACTCACTCCACTAAAGAGGGACTGTGTGTAGGACATCACGATGGCATTGGGGTTCCCTTTCCTCCAAATGTGTTCCTTTTTATGGCTGAGTAATATTCCATTGCATGTATGTATCACAACTTCTTTATCCATGTCGACAGATATCTAGGCTGCTTCCATATCCTAGCTATTGCAAATAGTGCTACAGTGAACATTAGGGGTACATGTGTCTTTCATTATTAGGGTATAGGAGTGCAAGGGATTTCAGTTTATTAATTTTATATCCCATAACTTTACTATATTCATTGATTCCCTCTAGTAATTTTCTGGTGGCATCTTTAGAGTTTTCTCTGTATATTATCATGTTATCAGCAAACTGTGAGAATTTTACTTCTTTTCCTGTCTGGATTCTTTTTTTCTTCTTCTCTGATTGCTGTAGCTAAGACTTCCCAAACTATGTTGAATAATAGTGGCAAGAATGGGCACCCTTGTCTTATTCCTCATTTAGAGGAAATGCTTTCAGTTTCTCACTGTTGAGAACAATGCTTGCTATGGCTTTGTCGTATACGTCCCCAAGTCCGAGGTCAGGGGCAGTGGCTGAGAGGAGCTACCCCGCATGCGAGGTCAGCAGTGGCGGCCGAGAGGAGCTACCCCACGTCTGAGTTCAGTGGCGGACCGGAGGAGCCACCCCGCGCCCCAGGCCAGGGGTGGTGGCCGGGAGGAGCAACCTGAGGAGCAGTGGCTGCATGGGCATAGGAGGGCCTAGAGGACCTATCCCACGCTGAAGGTCAGGAAGGGCGGTGGTAAGGAGATATCCCTCGTCCAAGGTAAGGAGCAGCGGCTGTGCTTTGCTGGAGCAGCCGTGAAGACATACCCCACGCCCAAGCTAAGAGAAATCCAAGTAAGATGGTAAGTGTTGCAGGAGGGCATCAGAGGGCAGACATACTGAAACCATACTCACAGAAAACTAGTCAGTCTAATCACACTAGGACCACAGCCTTGTCTAACTCAATGAAACCAAGCCATGCCCGTGCGGCAACCCAAGACAGGAGGGTCATGGTGGACAGGTCTGACAGAATGTAGTCCACTGGAGAAGGGAATGGCAAACCACTTCAGTATTCTTGCCTTGAGAACCCCATGAACAGTATAAAAAGGCAAAATGATAGGATACTGAAAGAGGAACTCCCCAGGTCAGTAGGTGCCCAATATGCTACTGGAGATCAGTGGAGAAATAACTCCAGAAAGAATGAAGGGATGAAGCCAAAGCAAAAACAATACCCAGCTGTGGATGTGACTGGTGATAGAAGCAAGGTCCGATGCTGTAAAGAGCAATATTGCATAGGAACCTGGAATGTCAGGTCCATGAATCAAGGCAAACTGGAAGTGGCCAAACAAGAGATGGCAAGGGTAGACGTTGACATTCTAGCAATCAGCAAACTAAAACAGACTGGAATGGGTGAGTTTAACTCAGATGATCATTACATCTACTACTGCGGGCAGGAATCCTTCAGAAGAAATGGAGTAGTCATCATGGTCAACAAAAGAGTCTGAAATGCAGTACTTGGATGCAATCTCAAAAACGACAGAATGATCTCTGTTCATCACCAAGGCAAAACATTCAGTATCACAGTTATCCAAGTCTATGCCCCAACCAGTAACGCTGAAGAAACTGAAGTTGAACGGTTTTATGAAGACCTACAAGACCTTTTAGAACGAACACCCAAAAAAGATGTCCTTTTCATTATAGGGGACTGGAATGCAAAAGTAGGAAGCCAAGAAACACCTGGAGTAACAGGCAAATTTGCCTTGGAATGCAGAATGAGGCAGGGCAAAGACTAATAGAGTTTTGCCAAGAAAAAGCACTGGTCATAGCAAACATCCTCTTCCAATAATACAAGAGAAGACTCTACACATGGACATCACCAGATGGTCAACAATGAAATCAGATTGATTATATTCTTTGCAGCCAAAGATGGAGAAGCTCTATACAGTCAACAAAAATAAGACCAGGAGCTGACTGTGGCTCAATCATGAACTCCTTATTACCAAATACAGACTCAAATTTAAGAAAGTAGGGAAAATTGCTAAACCATTCAGGTATGACCTAAATCCAATCCTTTATGATTATACAGTGGAAGTGAGAAATAGATTTAAGGGCCTAGATCTGATAGATAGAGTGCCTGATGAACTATGGACTGAGGTTCGTGACATTGTACAGGAGACAGGGATGAAGACCATCCCCATGGAAAAGAAATGCAAACAAGCAAAATGGCTGTCTGGGGAGGCCTTACAAATAGCTGTGAAAAGAAGAGAGGCGAAAAGCAAAGGAGAAAAGGAAACATATAAGCATCTGAATGCAGAGTTCCAGAGAATAGCAAGAAGAGATAAGAAAGCCTTCTTCAGTGATCAACGCAAAGAAATAGAGGAAAAGAACAGAATGGGAAAGACTAGAGATCCCTTCAAGAAAAGTAGAGATACCGAGGGAACATTTCATGCAAAGATGGGCTCGATAAAGGACAAAAATGGTATGGACCTAACAGAAGCAGAAGATACTAAGAAGAGGTAGCAAGAATACATGGAAGAACTGTACAAAAAAGATCTTCACGACCCAGATAATCATGATGGTGTGATCACTAATCTAGAGCCAGACATCCTGGAATGTGAAGTCAAGTGGGCCTTGGAAAGTATCGCTAGGAGTAAAGCTAGTGGAGGTGATGGAATTCCAGTTGAGCTGTTTCAAATCCTGAAAGATGATGCTGTGAAAGTGCTGCACTCAATGTGCCAGCACATTTGGAAAACTCATCAGTGGCCACAGGACTGGAAAAGGTCCATTTTCATTCCAATTCCAAAGAAAGGCAATGCCGAAGAATGCTCAAACTACCGCACAATTGCACCCATCTCACATGCTAGTAAAATAATGCTCAAAATTCTCCAAGCCAGGCTTCAGCAATACGTGAACCATGAACTTCCTGATGTTCAAGCTGGTTTTAGAAAAGATAGAGGAACCAGAGATCAAATTGCCAACATCTGCTGGATCATGGAAAAAGCAAGAGAGTTCCAAAAAAACATCTATTTCTGCTTTATTGACTATGCCAAAACCTTTGACTGTGTGGATCACAATAAACTGTGGAAAATTCTGAAAGAGACGGGAATACCAGACCACCTGACCTGCCTCTTGAGAAATCTGTATGCAGGTCAGGAAGCCACAGTTAGAACTGGACATGGAACAACAGACTGGTTCCAAATAGGAAAAGGTGTACATCAAGGCTGTATATTGTCACCCTGCTTATTTAACTTCTATGCAGAGTACATCATGAGCAACGCTGGACTGGAAGAAACACAAGCTGGAATCAAGATTGCTGGGAGAAATATCAATAACCTCAGATATGCAGATGACACCACCCTTATGGCAGAAAGTGAAGAGGAACTAAAAAGCCTCTTGATGAAAGTGAAAGAGGAGAGTGAAAACGTTGGCCTAAAGCTCAACATTCAGAAAACGAAGATCATGGCATCCGGTCCCATCACTTCATGGGAAATAGATGGGGAAACAGTGGAAACACTCTCAGACTTTATTTTGGGGGCTCCAAAATCACTGCAGATGGTGATTGCGTCCATGAAATTAAAAGATGCTTACCCCTTGGAAGAAAAGTTATGACCAAGCTAGATAGCATATTCAAAACCAGAGACATTACTTTGCCGACTACGGTCCATCTAGTCAAGGCTATGGCTTTTCCTGTGGTCATGTATGGATGTGAGAGTTGGACTGTGAAGAAGGCTGAGCACCAAAGAATTGATGCGTTTGAACTGTGGTGTTGGAGAAGACTCTTGAGAGTCCCTTGGACTGCAAGGAGATCCAACCAGTCCATTCTGAAGGAGATCAGCCCTGGAATTTCTTTGGAAGGAATGATGCTAAAGCTGAAACTCCAGTGGTCTGGCCACCTCATGCGAAGAGTTGACTCATTGGAAAAGACTCTGATGCTGGGAGGGATTAGAGGCAAGAGGAGAAGGGGATGACAGAGGATGAGATGGCTGGATGGCATCACTGACTCGATGGACATGAGTCTGAATCAACTCCGGGAGTTGGTGATGGACAGGGAGGCCTGGTGTGCTGCAATTCATGGGGTTGCAAAGAGTCGGACACGACTGAGCAACTGAACTGAACTGATGCTCCTTCTATGTCTACTGTCTGAAGAGTTATAATAAATAAGTGTAGAATCTTGTCAAAAGCTTTCTCTTAATCTACTGAGATGACCAGGGACTTCCCTGGTGGCTCAGAGGGTAAAAGCGTCTGCCTACAATGGGGGAGACCCGGGTTCGATCTCTGGGTCGGGAAGATCCCCTGGAGAAGGAAATGGCACCCCACTCCAGTACTCTTGACTGGAAAATCCCATGGACGGAGGAGCCTTGTGGGCTGCAGTCCATGGGGTCACAAAGAGTCGGACACGACTGAGTGACTTCACTTTCTTTCTTTCTTTCTTTCTTTCTTTCTTTCTTTCTTTCTTTCTTTTTTCTTTCTTTCTTTTTTCTTTCTTTCTTTCTTTCTTTCTTTCTTTCTTTCTTTCTTTTTTTTTTTCTTTTTTTTTTTTTTTCTTTCTCTCTTTCTTTCACTGAGATGACCATGTGGCTTTTATCTTTCATTTTGTTAATATAGCATGTCATATTGATTGATTCGTCTCTCCTGTAAGGGTAATATTCTGTATATTGGAGAATCCTTGCATCCCTGAGATAAAGTCTACTTTATCATAAAGTATGATCTTTTTATTTTGTGTGTGTGTGTGTTTTATTTTTTTTTAATATTTTTAAAAAATTTTTATTTTTACTTTATTTTACTTTACAATACTGTATTGGTTTTGCCATACATTGACATGAATCTGCCACGGGTGTATACGAGCTCCCAATCCTGAACCCCCCTCCCACCTCCCACCCCCTATCATCTCTCTGGATCATCCCCGTGCACCAACCCCAAGCATCCTGTATCTTGTATCGAACATAGACTGGCACTTCATTTCTTACATGATAGTATACATGTTTCAATGCCATTCTCCCAAATCATCCCACCCTCTCCCTCTCCCTCTCCCTCAGAGTCCAAAAGTCCGTTCTATACAACTGTGTCTCTTTTGCTGTCTCGCATACAGCATCATCATTACCATCTTTCTAAATGTGTTGCTCGATTCAGTTGGCTAGAATTTTGTTGAGTATTTTTACATCTGTTTTCACCAGTGATATTGGTATGTATTTTTCTTTTTTGTGGCATCTTTGTCTGGTTTTGTTGTCTGGGTATGGTGGCCAAGTAGAATGAACTGGGATGATTTTTTCCTGTGCAATATTCTGGAAGAGTTTGAGCAGGATAGGTAACAGCTGTTTTCAAAACTTTTGACAGAATTCACCTGTGGAGACATTCTTTTGCCCTGGGTGTTTCTCTGTTGAAAGATTTTTTGAATACAGTTTTGGGAATCTGTGCTTGTGACTGGCCTGTTCATATCTTGTATTTCTTTCTGGTTCAGTTTTGGAAAGTAATATTTTTCCAAGAATGTGTACATTTCTTCCATGTTGCCCATTTTATTGGCATATATTTCCTCATAGTAGTCTCTTATGATCTCTTGTATTTCTGTGTTGTCTAACTTCTTTTTCATTTTCAATTTTATTGATTTGAGTCTTTCTATTTTTTTTTTTTTGATGAGTCTGGCTAATGATTTATCAATTTTGTTTAGCTTCTCCAAGAATCGATTTTCATTGTACTGATCTTTGCTATTATCTATTTCATTCCTTTTTCATTTATTTCTGTTCTGATGTTTATGATTTCTTTCCTTCTACTAACTTTGGGGGGTTTCGTTCTCCTTTTCTGTTGCTTTAGTGCAAAGTTAGATTGTTTATTTGATGGTTCTCTTGTTTCTTGAGGTAGGCTTGTCTTGGTATAAACCTCCCTCTTAGCACTGCTTTTACTGCATCCCATGGGTTTTGAATCACTGTGTTTTCATTCTCCTAGGTCTTGATAAACACTCTTGAGACTTTGTTTCAGATATAATATCTCTATGAGGGGGTGGCAGTTTTCCCAGCAGCTCAGAGGACAGGACGAGCTAAGTGTGGGCAGCAGGCCCTGGGGATGCGAGCTCATCCCCTCCCTGAAGTGACACTTCCCAGCTGGGATTCTCAGCAGAGGCCTGGAAGAGAGGCGGGACACAAGGGGGTGCCCCCAGCCACCCCATCCTCTGGGAGGGAGTCCAGCTCAGGTCACATGGGGGCTGGGGCTCCCCTAACTGCAGTGACAGAAGCAAATGTCTCCAAGAGGGAAGGACACGCCTGGGACAGTCCTGCGAGGACTCTGCTGTCCTGGTTGTTCCTGCCCCAGCTCTCAGCTTGTGCCCACCCCCTCCCCCTCCCAATACCAGTAATCCCCTGTCTCCTGGGTGCGCCTCTGTTCCACTACCCTGCTTCTCTCTGACTCCTCCTCAGCAGAGTTAAAAACTGCTTAACATTCTCCTGAGGAGGAAGGAAGAAGGTCTCTCCAGCTGAGGCGGAGACCACAATTCCAGTGTCCCCTTGGCCTCTCAGGCACCTTGGCCCCTGCACTCTGGCCCCGCCCTCCATTACTGGGCAGGGATCCGGACCTGGTCTTTGTGCGCATTAGGACGCTGGCTCAGCTGCATGAAGGTGACTGAGTGACAAGGACTCGAGCAAGAGGGAAGGTTACTTCTCTCAGCACAGGGCTGGGGTGTGGAGTCCACACTGTGGGCTGTTCTAAGCCTTCGGGGTCACTGCTCCACGGAGCAGTGAGGCTTCCAGCAGTGGCTGTGTTTTGCTCAGCCACCCTATAGGGTGTCCCTGCCTTCCTTGCGAGGCTGAAGGTGCCTCACTCCCTTGAAATACCATATCAGTTGGGAAGGGGAGGGGAATGAAGGGAAGAGGGCAGTGCATCCTCGAGAAGGTGGCCCTGAGCTACCCTCATCGCTTCTGGGCACAGCCACTGTTCAGAACTCGTCACATGGTCTGTCATCGTCAGGAGGCAGGGGAATGCAGTTTCCTGCCAGGAGTCTGTTACCCTGTCCTAGTTAGGAGGGGCTGTGTGGTTCTGTTCCTAAAAGGCAGAGGGGAGAGTATATGTTGTACAAAGATTAATTGTTTTATGGGTTAATCACCTGTTCATCTGGACCTCAGGAAGGTTTTCTAACAGTGTTGAGAAAACCTGAGGTACACTGAGTTGTCATTAAGATATTTACTGCTTCCTTACAAAGAAGGGGGAGGATTTAGGGACTGATTCTGCAGCCCACTGATGTTTCTCATATTCTCATATCCTTTCCCACATGATCACAGAATGGCTGCTACAGCTCCAGTCATCAGGAAAGGAAAGGGGTACAAGGGGACATTTCTTGCTGAACCTTTTTAAAATAGAAAATGTGCAGATTGTTGCCCTGAAACTCAGGCCAGTTAAGCCCATACATCTTTTCGGCTATAACTATTTGCATGCCCACTTCCAGTTCCCACAGAGGTGGAGAAGACAAGAATCGGGCAGAGGTGGATGTTCTTTCCATGACCTGTGGGACCAGTGCTAAGTCATCCCTTGGGTCCGGGTCAGTGTTCCCTGATTGAAGTGAGGATTCTGAGTGTGGAACTAGGGGCCAGCAAATCAGCAGCCATCAGACCTGCCCTCCTCAGGCAGATGATATGGGGACAGGGTGTGCCCTCCACAGATTGCTGAGCCCCCATCTCAGACCCCCAACCCCTAGTCTTCCCCCTCTTCTGCAGCTGCTCCTCCCTGGCCTCCTCTGCTTCCTGAGCCCCCTCTGCTGTTCCCACTGGTCCCTGAGTTCTCAGAGCCCACCCCAAGGCCAACCGCCTGGCTGTCTCTTTGCAGAAGGACACAGCTTTCTCTATGAAACATTTGGGGTCCGGCCGCAGTTCTCCTGGCAGGTGGACCCATTTGGCGCATCCTCCACAACCCCCACCCTCTTGGCTCTGGCGGGCTTCAATGCCCACGTCATCTCCAGGATCGACTACAACCTGAAGGAGGCCATGCAGGATAACCGGGTGAGTGGTGAGCGCATCTACTCATCCACTTTCTCATCGTCAGAACTGCTGCACCTATAATGATCCATAACGAGCTCCCCATGTCTGGGGACATTCAAGCCGAGTTACAGACAGCCTGGCTGGCAGGCCCTGGCAGAGAGTCCTGCCCTGAGGAGAGTCAGATGAAGGTGCAGAGAGGCACCGTCTGGAGGGCCGATTCCTCCGCCTTCTGTGGCTTTGGGAGGTCAGGGGGAACGTTGAGGAGGGGGCAGCAGAGGGGGATCTTGACCTGAACCCCTGAGAGCAGCAGGGGCAGTGAGGAGACTCAGGCAGGACCTGGAGAGGGGGAGCCGGAAGCCATGTCACCCCTGGGCACTCACTCCATCCCTCTGGGTTTGCAGCAGCTGCAGTTCGTGTGGCGAGGGTCCAGATCCCTGTCGGTGCAGCAGGAAATCTTCACACATGTCCTGGACCAGTTCAGCTACTGCTCGTGAGCACCTGGCTCGGGCCAGTCCCTGTCCCAGCACCCTCCCTGGACCACCTCAGCCACGCCCTTCATGGCCAGCCCTGAGGGCACGCACTGAGCACCCATCTTACAGAAAGAACAACTGAGGCCTGGACACCCAGCCAAGGTCCCACAGCAGCAGCTGTACAGCAGCTGCACTGGGCTCTGGAGGCAGCACCAAGGCCTCCGTGTCCTCAGTCTCCCTGAGTCTGAGGATTTTGTAATACTGCTCTGTTTTTATATAGAATTTTATGATTCTGTTCATCACGATGTTTTTTGCATTATTTTTTTATTTGAAAAGTGTGAAAATCTCATTATATTGTTACTGAGATTTTTACAAGTGCAGAATTTTGTGTGAAGGCAAGTATCTCACTTGCCTCATTCTGGTTGCAACCCTGCTCAGGGTTCTTGGAATCAGAATTGAAGGGCACAAGGATGACCTGAAGAATGAGTGATCACATGAATTGCTCCTGATCCACGTGGAGGAAGTGGGGCCCGGAGGTTGTGGGCTCCACGGAACAGCTGAAACAATACGGGCTTGTAGGGTCATGTGCCCAAGGCCCTGCAGGGCTGAAAGGTAACGCCTTCTGTCCACATAGCTCTCATCCGCCCACTGCCCTCCGCCCTCTGATGGGAGACAGAGGCCCCGAGCAGGGTCTGCAGGCACAGTTGCTCTGGCCTTGCTAAGTCCTCCTGGCCTCCTAGGCCTCGGGCTGCTGCCTTTCTCAGGGCTGGTCCCTAACACTCGTCTCTCTCTCAGTGAGGGATTTTACTGGGATGGTGACCCAGTCTTCCCAGGCCCACCCACGGATGGCCTGTACCCCAGCATGGAAATCCCCGTCACTGAGGACACCATCCCAAGCTTTTCCAGTCTCCTGGTGAACAACGTGTTGGCTCGAGCCACCTGGTTCCGGACACCACACGTCCTCTGGCCCTGGGTAAGTGGGGGTCCCTGGCCCTGATCGCTCAGCTCTGCACGAGGGCTGCTCTCACGTGTCTGAGCCCAGCAGCTGGGGCCACCCCAGGACTGTGTGTCCTGTTCTAATCAGGCCCATGTCCCTCCAGGCAGTGGGCCATCCCAGCCCCGGCTCAGTCCTCCTTCCCTGTACCCCGAGTCCTCACCCAGTCTACCGGCTCCTCACCCCACCCTGGATCACCCCAACAACCTCTGCCTCCCGTGCAGCCCCTCTCCCATGCAGGCTCCAGCCTCTCCCCAGCTCTCCCCTCCTTTCTCCTTCTCAATGCTGGGAGCAGAGGCTTCGGCCTGAATCCTGGCTTCCTGCTCAGGGGCTGTGAGACTGGGAACACTCGGAGCCTCACTTTCCTCATCTGTGAAATGGGGATGGTGACAGGACCTGCTCCATAGGCTGGATTTGAGGTCAAGTGGGAAAGACACCCCCAGGGAACAGTGCCCAACACCCAGTCACCATTGTTGTCACAGCTAAACTATATGGAGCACCCCCTGTTTTATGGGATGTGTGTGTCTCCCCCATTTTCTCTGCCCCACTGAGCGTAAGGGCAGGGCCTGTGGTGTCCTGTCTACTCATAAGGGTCTGAGAACCAGAGAGGTTAAGGAATCTTCCTGAGGCCACATCGGTACTTAGCAGGGCACCTAAGAAAGTGGAATTTGTGCTCAGAGGCGTCAGAAAAGCTCCCAAGTGAGAAAGCCACCTGTGCATGCATTCAGCATACTGCGCATTACATCCTCTTGAAAGGTTGTTGTTGAATTACGCCACCGGGATTCTTGGCCCCCGGAGGAGAAGAATTCAATCCGGGGCCAAAGACGAGGCTTGATCGCTCAGAGCTTTTGTGTAACAAAGTTTTATTAAAGTATAAAGGAGATAGAGAAAGCTTCTGACATAAGCATCGGAAGGGGGCAGAAGGAGTACCCCCCTGCTAGTCTTTAGCTGGATGTTATTGTAAGAAATGCCGCGGGAAGAAGGAGCCACCCCTATAGACCGTTGATCAGGGCCTTTTATTGGGCGGTCACTCTCGGGCAGAACTCCCGGGGGCTGGTAAGCAAGGAAGCGAGGGGGGTCTGCGAAGCAAAGGGAGTCTGTGGGGTAAAGGGAGTCTGTGGGGTAGAGGGAGTCTGCAAAGTCTGTGAGGGTGGGGAAGGGTTTTATAGTCCCGGCCGGGCCTCCCATATAAGGAAGAAAACGCGGGCTCAGCGGTGATTGGTGTCCAAGGGCTCCGTGTCGGTTCCTGATTGGATGGCGAGGGCTGCGTGTCGGCTCCTGATTGGTCGGCTTGGTTGCCAGGCCGTCTCCGGGGCTTATCTGCAGCGCCCTCTGCCGGGACATGTCCCGACACGCCCGGGCATGCCCAGGCATGCCTCAGCATGCCTGACCTTGCCCTGACCTCTCATCCTGACCTCGCCCTGACCTTTCATCCTGACCTCGCCTTGACCTTTCAGTTATATAGTTATCAGCAGTCTGTTAATGAAAGAAAGGAATGTCTCAAAACTTAGAATGGCACCAGGCGCCTCACCCATAACATGTATTTTGGAATAATCTTGGCTCCAAATGGTTCATCTTGGGCCATAAAAGGATTAACTTGAATCATGAAGAAGGGCAGAGCACCATACAAATAGTGTTATTTACATAGATTAGAGGAACAATATCGGTGTATAACATCAGAGTTTGGGGTAAATGCATAGTACATTAGCAGAGCCTAAGATAAACATTTCCATAAGAAAAGGCATTTGTTAACTTCAGGTGAAACCAGCTGTCATGGCAACACAGAATTTTAAGAGAAACCTCCTTTTAAATTTGTATAGAGAAGGAAAAATATCGCTACTTTGTTTCCTCCTGCCGCTTAAGAGAGAAAAAAATGTCTGACACTTGCAGGCTATTTCCTCCATTTGGAGACCTCTGGCCTTCCTGCCTGTTACCCTCTCACTCTGACTTGTTTCTCAGATGGAAACATAACTTCTGACCTCCGACAAACATTTAGCCTACCCTGCAGCCCGTCTTTGGATCTACCCATATGTTCTCTCCATACATGACGTTATTGTCCACGTATTTTGTTTTCCTTTGATTCACGTATACCTGAGACCATATAGTATTTCATCTTTCCTTGTCTGACTTGTTTCCTGAGCACAATGCCCTGAAGTTTCATCCATGCTGTTAAAAACAGCAGGATTTCCTCTTTTCATGCTGAATAATACTGTGTACATATATGACATTTTCTTGATCTCGTCATCCAGTGATGCACATGTAGGTTGATTCCATATTTCTGGCTGATTGTAAATACAGCTGCAATGAACATAGGGTTGCAGAAGTCTTTTCAAGTTAGTGTTTTTGTTTTCTTTGAATAAATACAAAGAAGTGGGATGACTGTGTTAGGACCAAACTGAAGCCAGGACAGGCTCTAAGGGGCAGGCTAGGCCTGAGGTTTAGTCTCTAGGAAAGCTGAGGCACTGGGAACTGCCGCAGGCAGTGTAGCTCGACCAATCAGAAAAAAATCCCCATAGCCCCCCGCCTGTGCCAGACCTGAGCCAATCCAGATAGGGATGCAAGGTTTAAAAGTCCCCCACGCGCGTACGGTTTAACCAATCAGCTATGCTGTTACAAGAACAAAGAACCGTCTGTATAAAAGTAGATGTGATTCAGAGCTTGGGGCTCTCATCAAGACTCCACTGCACTGGATGAGACTTGAGCCCTAGGTCAAGCTAGCAATAAACCCCTTTATGCTTTTGCATTGCTGTGGATGTCTTATTCTCTCAGTTTTGGGGACTCGGACACTGGGCATAACAACTGAATCACGTGGTAGCTCTATCATTAGTTTTTCAAGGAACCTCCGCACTGGTTTCCGTAACTGCCGAAACAGTTTACTTTTAAATCAACAGTGCATGAATGTTTAAATTTCTCCTTATCCTGATGTACATTGGTTGTTTCTTTTCACTTAGACAATAGCCATTCTAATAGGTGTGAGGTAGTACCTCTGTGTGGTTTTGATTTGTTCAGCATCTTTTCCTGTGTCTGTTGGCATCTTCATGTCTCCTTGGACAAATATCTGTTCAGGACCTCTGCCTATTTTTTTACCTGGATTGTTTTCATTATTACGACTAATCTTTTTTTTTTTTTTTAATGGAAGTCTTTGAAAAGACCAAACTTATTATTTTGGTCTTTTATTTATTTACTTTTTATTTTACTTTACAATACTGTATTGGTTTTGCCATACATCAACATGAATCCACCAGAGGTGTACATGTGTTCCCCATCCTGAACCCCCCTCGCTCCTCCCTCCCTGTACCATCCCTCTGGGTCATCCCAGTGCACCAGCCCCGAGCACCCTGTATCATGCATCGAACCTAGACTGGTGATTCGTTTCTTATATGATATTATACATGTTTTAGTGCCATTCTCCCAAACCATCCCACCCTCGCCCTCTCCCTCAGAGTCCAAAAGACTGTTCTATACATTTTGCTGTCTTGCATACAGGGTTATCATTACCATCTTTCTAAATTCCATATATATGTTTTAGTATACTGTATTGGTGTTTTTCTTTCTGGCTTACTTCACTCTGTATAATAGGCTCCGGTTTCATCCACCTCATTAGAACTGATTCAAATGTATTCTTTTTAATGGCTGAGTAATACTCCATTGTGTATATGTACCACAGCTTTCTTATCCATTCGTCTGCTGATAGACATCTAGGTTGCTTCATGTCCTGGCTATTATAAACAGTGCTGCAATGAACATTGGGGTACACGTGTCTCTTTCAATTCTGGTTTCCTCAGTGTGTATGCCCAGCAGCGGGATTGTGGGGTCATAAGGCAGTTCTATTTCCAGTTTTTTAAGGAATCTCCACACTGTTCTCCATAGTGGCTGTACTAGTTTGCATTCCCACCAACAGTGTAAGAGGGTTCCCTTTTCTCCACACCCTCTCCAGCATTTATTGCTTGTAGCCTTTTGAATCACAGCGATTCTGACTGGTGTGAAATGGTACCTCATTGTGGTTTTGATTTGCATTTCTCTGATAATGAGTGATGTTGAGCATCTTTTCATGTGTTTGTTAGCTATCTGTATGTCTTCTTTGGAGAAATGTCTATTTAGTTCTTTGGCCCATTTTTTGATTGGGTCGTTTATTTTTCTGGAATTGAGCTGCAGGAGTTGCTTGTATATTTTTGAGATTAGTTCTTTGTCAGTTGCTTCATTTGCTACTATTTTCTCCCATTCTGAAGGTTATCTTTTCACCTTGCTTATAGTTTCCTTTGTTGTGTAGAAGCTTTTAATTTTAATTAGATCCCATTTGTTTATTTTTGCTTTTATTTCCAGTATTCTGGGAGGTGGGTCATAGAGGATCCTGCTGTGATTTATGTTTGGAGAATGTTTTGCCTATGTTCTCCTCCAGGAGTTTTATACTTTCTGGTCTTATGTTTAGATCTTTAATCCATTTTGAGTTTATTTTTGTGTATGGTGTTAGAAAGTGTTCTAGTTTCATTCTTTTACAAGTGGTTGACCAGTTTTCCCAGCACTGATCTATATGTGTTCTTATATACTTTGTGTATTATACCTTTTCAGATTTATGACTTGCAAATGTTTCATTTCATAGGCTGTCTTTATTTATGAAGTTTCTTTGCTGTGCAGAAGCTTTTAGTTTGATGCAGTCTTACTTGTTTATTATTCTCTGTGTTCTCTTTCCATGTGATATCAAGTCCAAAAACTCATCATCAAGATTGATGAGGAGGAATTTACAGTTATGTTTTCTTCTGGAAGCCCTTGTAGTTCCAGGAGTTACAATCAAGTCTTTAATTAGCTTGACTTACTGTTTGAGTACAGGACCGGCAGCGGTCCAACCTCATTCTACACCTGAGGATGTTCAGTTTTCATAAGACCATTTCTGGTAGAAGATGTCCTTTCCCCAGTTTATATTCTTGCCCTTTTGCTTTAATGTGATTACCATATACACACAGCTTTATTTCTGAGCTCTGTATTCTATCCCATTGATCTATCTGTATCTTTTATTGTCAGTACCAGACTATTTAGATTGCTATGACTTTGCAGTGAAGTATGAAATCAGGGTGTACGATGCTTCTGGTGTTGTTTTTCTTACTAAAGATTGCTCTGACCACTCACAGTCTTTGTGGTTCCCATAAATTTTAGGATTGGTTGTTCTGTTTCTGTGAAAAACGTCATTGGCATTTTAAAAGGTTTTGCCTTGAATCTGTAAATTGCTTTGGAAAATGCAGCCCTCCTCTTGCAGTCATGAGCTCAGAATATTTTCCCACTTAACTCGTGTCTTCCTCCATTTTGATCATCACAGCGTCGTCTAGTTTTCAGTGTGTAGGGCTGTCACCATCTCCGTGAAACGTATTCTTAGGCATTTTACCTTTCTGATGGAACTATCAAGAGGATTGCTTCCTTCACTTCTCTTTCTGATGGTTTGTTGTTAGTATGTGGAAACACTAGTCAGCAGGTGACTGTGTCTGTTTATATTCTATCCTGCAACTTTACTGCTGTTATTCACTTAAGATTAGTGCAGCCACTATGGAGAAGAGTGTGGAAATTCCTTTAAAAAAAACTGGAAATAGAACTGCCATACGACCCAGCAATCCCACTGCTGGGCATACACACTGAGGAAACCAGAATTGAAAGAGACACGTGTACCCCAGCGTTCATCACAGCACTGTTTACAATAGCCAGGACATGGAAGCAACCTAGATGTCCATTGGCAGACGAATGGATAAGAAAGCTGTGGTACATATACACAATGCACTATTACTCAGCTATTAAAAAGAATACATTTGAATCAGTTCTAATGAGGTGGATGAAACTGGAGCCTATTATACAGAGTGAAGTAAGCCAGAAAGAAAAACACCAATACAGTATACTAAAACATATATATGGAATTTAGAAAGATGGTAATGATAACCCTGTATGCAAGACAGCAAAGAGACACAGATGTATAGAACAGTCTTTTGGACTCTGAGGGAGAGGGCAAGGGTGGGATGGTTTGGGAGAATGGATTAAAACATGTATATTATCATATGTGAAACGGATTGCCAGTCCAGGTTCGATGCATGATACAGGGTGCTCGGAGCTGGTGCACTGGGATGACCCAGAGGGATGGGATGGGGAGGGAGGTGGGAGGGGGGTTCAGGATGGGGAACACATGTACACCCGTGGCAGATTCTTGTCAATGTATGGCAAAACCAATACAATATTGTAACATAATTAGCCTCCAATTAAAATAAATAAATTTATATTTTAAAAAATTTTAAGATTTGTCTCTAGTGTTTTCTATAGTCACTATTTTTATGACATCATTACAGTAGCCATTAGTGAGAATTTTATTTCTTCTGTTCTGATTTCCATGCTTTTTCATGACTAATTGCTGCAGCTCTGATTTATAATACCACATTAAATAAGTGGTGAGTGGGATCATCCTTGTCTTTTTCCTGATCTCCCGGGAATCAGGAATCTTCCTTGAGTTGGTGTTAGCTGTCAGTTTGTCATATATGGCCTCTGCTATGTTGAGGTAATTTTCATCCACACCCACTTTCAGGAGAGTTTTTATCACAAATGGAATTTGAATTTTGTCTTAAGCCTTTTCTGCATCTGTTGAGATGATCATATAATTTTTATCTCACATTTTCTCACTGATTGATTTAAGGATGTTGATCGATCCTTACGTTCCTGGAATAAATTCCTTGCATTCTGCTTCATGATGATGCAATATCGTCTTCAATACTGTTGATTTTGTTTGTTATTATATGTTGAGGATTTTTGCATCTATGTTCCTAGGATATATTCAGCTATAATTTTCTTTTCTTGAGGCTTCTTTGCCTGGTTTGGTGTCAGGGTAATCTTGGCATTGTAAAATTATATTGAAACCTTTCAGTCCCCTTCTAGTTTGTAAAAGAGACCAACAAGGATTTGTATTCCCGAATCCTTGATGGCAATACCAGACCAGCTTACCTGCCTCCTGAGAAATTTGTATGCAGGTCAAAAGCAACAGTTAGAACCGGACATGGAACAATGGACTGGTTCCAAGTTGGGAAAGGAGTAAATCAAGGCTGTATATTGTCACCCTGCTCATTTAACTTATATGAAGAGTACATCATGCAGAATGCCAGACTGGATGAAGCAGAAGCTGGAATCAAGATTGCTTGGAAAAATATCAGTAACTTCAGATATGCAGATGGCACCACTCTTATGGAAGAAGTGAAGAGGAATTGAGGAGCTTCTTGAGGAAACTGAAAGAGGAGAGTGAAAAACCTGGCTTAAAACTCAACATTCAAAACACTAAGATCATGGCATCTGGTTCCCATCACTTCATGGCAAAGAGATGGGAAACAATGGAAACACTGAAGGACTTTATTTTATTGGGCTCCAAAATCACTGCAGATGGTGACTGCAGCCATGAAAATAAAAGATGCTTGATTCTTGGAAGAAAAGTTATCACCAACTTAGAAAGCATATTAAAAAGCTGAGACATTCCTTTGCCAACAAAGGTTCATCTAGTCAAAGCTATGGTTTTTCCAGTAGTCATGTATGGATATGAGAGTTGTACCATAAAGAAGGCTGAGCACTGAAGAATTGATGCTTTTGAACTGTGGTGTTGGAGACAACTTTTGAGATTCCCTTGGACTGCAAGGAGATCAAACCAGTCAATAGTAAAGGAAATCAGTCCTGAATATTCATTGGAAGGGCTGATCCTGAAGCTAAAGCTCCAACACTTTGGCCACCTGATGCAAAGACCTGACTCATTGGGAAAGACCTTTATGCTGGGAAAATTTGAAGGCAGAAGAAGGGGATGACAGAGGAGGAGATGGTTGAATGGCATCACCAACTCGATGTCATGAGTTTGAGTAAGCTCTGGGATTTTGGTGATGGGCAAGGAAGCCTAGTGTGGTGCAGTCCATGGGGTCTCAAAAAGTTGGACACAACTGAGTGATTGAACTGACTGAATAAGGATTTGTATAAATTCTTCTTCAACATTCGATAGACATCAGCACTGAATGTTGATCTTTGCTTTCTTGAGAAGTATTTGGATCCTGGCTCAGTTTGGTTCTAGTATTCATTTGTTCAGGCTTTCTATTTACACATAATTCAGACTGGGCAGGTTATATATTTCCAGGAATTTATCAGTTTTTCTACTTTGACGTCTTTCTGAGGATGGGATCAAAGTCAGTAAATTCAAGGAAGCCATTCTGCTTTTTATTCTTGTTTAGTATCTTATCATAATCAAGCTTATTGATAACTAATAGCAGTGCTGGGATTTAAGAAATTGTCAGGAAATGGAATCTGTCAGACACAGAAAACCAAAACCTAAATCATCACACTTATGTGAAATTTTACAAAACCATTCTCATAGAGAAAGAGATCAGATTTCAGCAGCCAAAGGTGGCCCTAGAGAGTGTGCAGAATTGGGGAATGTTGAGAAAGGGTACAAAGCTGCAGCTGTGAGACAAACACCTTTAACATGGCAGAGAGCAGACACACCCAGCGCAGGGCCCGGGATCCATGCCCGCCACGGGGAGTGCGGGTGGTCATGGGGATAGGAGGGGCTCTCCCCCTGCAGGCTGGGCTCTACACCCAGAAGGGCAGGGCGTTGCTTCTGTCCCCGGGCCTGCAGGGATGTGACAGGCAGTTCTTCAACGCCTCACTGCAATTCATCAACATGGACCGTGTAATGGAGGAGGTCAACAAGTTCACATACCAGCATGGCATCTCGGTGCAGTACGCTACGCTGCGCAACTACTTCCAGGCTGTGCACGCTCACCAGCTCTCCTGGAAGGTCCGAGACCACCAAGACTTCCTGCCTTATTCCTCAGGTAGGAGCCTCTGGTGGGGGATCAGGGAGGGATTCGGTGCCAGGGAGGAAAGGGGCCCCCAAACTCGGTGCCTGCTCAGGCCTCTGCTTGGAGCCTGCTAGGGGCTCTGGGGGAGGTACAGGTCCTGACCCTCCTGCCTGACTCCCTCCACACTCTGCCCACTTCCTAGCTCCCGGAGCCTCGCACGCTGTCCACACGCAGCAGGTCCCGTCTCTGCCTTTTATTGCAGTGCTGCCGGAGGACTGGCCCGTGCCCACCTCCTCTTCCTGCAAAGTCCCAATTGTCCTGTAGTGTCGCCTCCTCTGATCCCCACGTGGTGCTTGTGGTAAAGAATCCACCTGCCAATGCAGGAGGCACAGGAGATGCAGGTTGGACCCCTGGGTCGGGAAGATCCCTCGGAGGAGGAAATGGCAACCCGCTCCAGGATTCTTGCCCGGGAAATCCCATGGACAGAGGAGCCTGGTGGGCTACAGTCCGTGGGGCCACAGCGTCGGACACGACTGAGCATGCATGCATGCGTGTCACCTCCTCCAGGAAGCCTTTCCTGACCTTAAGTCTCGATCGGCTGTTTCCTCTTCCCCTCAGGGTCCCGCTTTTCACCTATTGCCACAGAGGCATTATTGGGGGACCTTGTCTCCCACAGACCTGTGTCCTGGAGGCCAGGACGGGTTTGGCTGTGGCCGGCAAGGCTCAGGGTGAAAGGTCATGGACTGAGCCTTGTGGTGGGTTGTGTGCACCGTGGAACCGTTCTGTGTCAGGAAAGCGGGGACGTTCATCTTGGTTAGCGCATCCAGTGTGAGAATGAAGTGAGATGAGGAGAGCCCTTAGCCTAGTGCCTGGGCCAGAGCCAGGGCTCAGCAGATGCAGCTGTTAACACTGACAGCAGCATCTCCATCCTGGGAGGCCAGGCGCCATCCTGGACATGCTGTGGGCACTCCATGCTGAGGAAGCTAGCCCAGGGCCTGATGCCCTGAAGGAAGCCCAGCATCAGTGCCTCTTCCCGGTCCAGCCCTACCCACCTCCAAGCGGACCCTCTAGAAGGTCCAGCTCCTCTATCTGTAAGCCAGACAGGAATTATGCACACACAGCCTCCCACTGACAGCTGGGGAGACAGAAATGCCCTCCACAGCCCAGTCCAGCCCTTGCTCAGGGCATCCACGGGGGATGGTGTTGGCCAATTTATTGAACATCTGATACCCTTACTGGAAGGAATGCCAGAAACCTTGAAGAAACCTTGTTGTCCTGCTCCCCTTTTCCAAAAAAAAGAGGAGCTGAGGGGTATCAGCATGGGGGGACCCCATGAACCAGGGCAGCCCAGGGACCCTGATCAGGCCCTACCTCCCAGCCAGGTTTGCCCAGCCATAGGTCCACGGTGGGATTACTCAGCAGGACAGGTCATTTTAGAAGGGAAAGGTGAGGTGTCTGTCTCCATGGACAGTTAGGAGACCCAGGCTCACAGCAGCATCCACTGGTTGAACGTCCTCCGGGGGACCAGGGTGCCTGAGCTGCGCCTCTCCAGGGCCTGTCCCCTACCCACCCTCACCATTCAGCAGGCACAGTGTCTCAGCAGGGCTGGCCCCAGGCGGTGACTCAGATGCTCACCTGGGTTGAGCTCGCAGCTCCTGACCCCACCGGCTTGGGTGGCTTTGGGTAAGTGACGTCTGAGGCTTGATTTTGTCATCCATAACATGGATTTTCAGAGGACTGGAGGGACCCTCACATGGCAGTTCAAATACAACCTTCTCATTTCCTTCCCTTCCGAAGAGACAGCAGGATGGGCCTCCAGCTGCAGGGCTGATACCGGGCTGGGTGCCACCCTGACTGCCCCAGACCTGGGTTTGCAGTGCCTCTCTGGCCTTGGTCTTCTGCCTGGGTGGTGAGAAAGGGGAGCTACATGCCTCTCAGGACACTTCCCTTAGGACCTCATCAGACTAGGGGAGGGCTGGCTCCTGGACTAGGTGAGAGGGGCTACAAAAATGTGGGTGGGGTTCCAACTGAGGTGGGTGAGACACTGCCGTGTGGGCGTGGTCACACTTGAGGTGGGAGGAGATGGAGAATGTGGGCCTGGTTACCAGGAGGCAGGAAGCAGCGTCTGTGTCTGGGTGGGAAGGTATGCTGAAAGGTCCAGTGAAAAGCAAGGTGGGTGTGGTCACTTAGCCTTCCTCTAGAAAGGCACCATTTAGTCGGAGACTAAAGTTCAAGGAGGAGACTTGGTCCTGATCCGAGTGCAGGATTATCTTGGTAGCTCTGTCTAGTTGGGTCCCTGCTTAGAGCTGAGGCTGTGGTGAGCTGGTGCCTGACCTGTGTGCTCAGCTTCCGGGAGGAGCTGCGGAGGGCTCCTGTGTCTGGCCCCTCCGGCTGTAGCCTCTCCTCAGCCCTCCTGGCTTCCCTTCCTTGTCTAGCCAAGGTTCTCTGAGGGAAGACAGAGAATGGAGGCACAACCCAGGCTGGGGAGGAGGCAGGAGGAGGGAAGTCAGGAACCCTGAACCACCTGCTGAGACCCATCCCAGCCCCAAGGTGCTCAGACTCTCGCCCCTTCCACCAGCCTCACACTCCTAGTCCAGGGTCAGGATGGAGGCTCCAGGGCTCTCCCAGCTCCCACCCTGCTGCCACCCTTCCCTGCTGAGCATCCAGAGAGAACTGCCGAAATGCATGCCTTCCAGGACCCACTTTTTCTCCAGAGGCACACAGGGGCTGCCAGCACTCCAGTTCCTCCCCTCTGGGTCCCTCCGTCCTCGCCCTCTTCCCTCTCCCTCCTCCCCTGAGGTACTCAGGGCCTTTCCCCACAGGCCGTACCAAGGGTTCAGGTGCACACTGAATTCTTGTCATCACTGTGCTTCAGCGCCCGGACCTCAGCCCAGCCTGACCCTGCCAGCTGCCCAGCCATCCAGGGATCTTGTACCATTGCTGACCTGGCTGGAACAGGAGCCCTGAGATCACTCCTCTGACCTAGGCTGTGTCCCTGGGGACCCAGGCAGATCTGTCTCTGACCTCATCTTCCTCAGCATTTCCCAGATGAGGCTCAGGGGCCTCCGTGGGCAGGACCTCACACCCACTACTGACCTTTTGCTTCTAGAAATATTTCACGCCTGGACTGGATTCTATGCCTCCCGAAGTGGTCTCAAGGGGCTGGCGAGGAGAGCCAGCGCTCTGCTGTACGCTGGGGAGTCCATGTTCACACGCTACGTGCTGTTGGCTCCCCACCGGTTCCTGGACCCGGCCTGGGGCCTGCAGCAGCTCCAGCAGCTCCGCTGGGCAGTCTCCGAGGTAACGCAATGCCTCCCAGAGACAGATCAGGATTGGACCCTGCTGGGCTGTGTGCTTCTCCCTCCCTAGGTCAGCACACCTCCTTGTCCCTGGTCACTACAGGTCCACCTTACAGATGAAAATACTGAGGTCGCCTTGGTCACAAGACTTGTACATGTTGAAGCTGCCCCAAGGCTAGGACCATGGCCTGCCAGGGTTCAGCTTGTGTTTCAGTAAGATTCAGAGCCAGATTGACCCAGAGGGGAAAGGGCAAAGTGGAGTAGCACTGATGTCCAACAATCCAAGGCTGGGCTCCAATCTCAGCTCAGTTCTGTGGCCTCAGGCTACTGAGTTTCCCTCTCTGAGCTTTGTTGCAGAAGCCAGTACTTGAGAAACCAAGCACCACACTCAGAGAGTTGGAGAAGTCAGGTTTACTACGCTGGCAGGCCTGGAGGAGTTAGCACTCTAAGCTATGATCCCCAAACAAAGGGGTTACAGAGTTTTTAAACATGGACAGGAATGACTCTGTGGGTTTGCAGGGGCTGGGAGACGGCAAACAGCAGGACAAGAGTGAGTGAGATAAGATCCAGTTCCTAGTACTGTGAGTCCCCACTTTCTGAGACTACGTGACCTGCGTGATCCAGACTTTGCAAGGAGCAAGCTGAGTTACAGAGGCAGGAGGAGCAGGAGGTTATGTAAAACTTTAACTTATCCTCTGCATTCCCCCACCTCTTGATGCTTCTATCATTCATTGTAGAAAGCATCATCTCTCTTTTTCATCATTCATTCCCTTAGATATTAGGCCTTGTCCCTGACTATTCCTGATTGGTTTACATAAAAGCGGCAGTCTTTGTTCAAGAAGAGGCAGAGTCCTCCCTTTTCAGCTGTCAGTAAATCTAGTCCTCTCCTATTCTGTAAAGCCACTTTAGCCAGAGAATCTGTTTGGTCCTGTAAAGCCACTAAAGATTTGGCTGCTCTCTCAATGTTGTCTGTGAAGTCCTTGGATAGTGTATGGTAGGAGGTGGTTGATGAAACAATTCCTCCTATTCCCATACCTATCCCAGGAGTAATTTTCAGACCAACTAGTAGAGGTATAAACTGGATGGCTCTTTTTGACCATGTCTTTGCTGCCAGAGGTAAGGTGGAAGTCTGGCTGTTAGGGGCAATATTCATTGGCGGAGTGAGGAAAGCTAAGATGCAGATACCCATCCAATTGACTGGTAGGCATAAGCAAGCATCTGTCCCACAAAGAAAAGGCCTTGATGGGGGCAGCACTATACTGTGTTTGTGGGAGGATGAGTGGGCCACTCACCTTTTAGAGGTTGATTGCACTGGTCCCTGGCTAAATTGCCTACAGGTTCAGTTCCTGCATTATTTGTAAAGCATTCTGGAGCCTTTTGAGTTAACTCAGTTGTCCTTAAGACCGGCCCTTGTAAGGGTGAATACATGGGAGGTCCCATGGCTGTGGCATTAGTCAATGGTACTGGTGTAGCTAAGCACCATGGCGCTCCTTACGATAAGCAAAGCCAGCAGTCCCTGACCAGCTGGAGGATGGTGTCTTTGAGAAGGCAATGGGTTGCATTGAGAACTTGGTACAGACGAGGGTCTAAAGGGGAGTTTAGTCTGTAACCTGAGTCCTACTGAGAGCCTGAGTTTTCAGGGCGAAGTCAGTCCGTGATTTTGTCTGTCTGCATTATTGTTCCTGTCCAGTAGGTTTTTCCATTTATTTGCAGACACACCTGTTCTCTTTTATTACGTCTGTGTGGTGTTTGGGGGTAAATGGAGGCACGGGGGCATGATGGCAATGGCATGGTATCACGATACCCCTGGGGCTTGGACCACCTGGTGGGGGAAAGGTAGCAGCAATGGGGGACGTGAATGGAGAACATTTTGGTGCCCAGGCCTCTGGATATACGTCACATGGTTAGGAAGGCAGTAGGTGACCAACCTATAGGATTGGCTATCTATACATTGTTCAAGCTGATGGTTAAGGAAGCAGTTTTCCAAGGGTTGAATGTAATGTTGACCGGTGCATGATGGGTAAGGAATGGCACCATCTGTTACAGCAAGGGAGAGCAAAAGGTTGCAAAGCAGCCTGCACATGACAGATAACTGAACACTAGCAAAAGGTTTTCTCCCCATCTTTGGGTTGTCATGGCTATAGCAACTGAGCCTATCGTGAAAGGGGTCAGCTATACTGTGAGCGATTTAGTTAGTAGGGAGAATTGATCCTAAGAGACGTGATCTCTGAGGCTTCCCACTCAGTGAGATAACAGACAGCTAACTGCAGCTTCTGACCCAAATCCCAGTCCTGGAGTGCGACTGAAGCTAGTCCTGGAGTGAAGAGCACAGCAATAACTCCAATCAGGGATAAAGACCAAGGTTGACAGTGAAAATCCATTGATATTTTGATAGCCAGATCCTCAAGCTTTCACCAGGGGATGACCAGTCAGCTGTCGGAGTGTGGCTGGAACAATCCTCAAGCTTCTGCTGTGCGTTGACTAGTCAGCTTCTGAAGCAGCTAGAGCAGAGCTCAGCGCCCTTTGTGGGTGAGGGCCACTGTATTTGGAACCGACCTTGAGGGGATTTTCAGAGTCCTGGACTGCTTTCCAGATGTCCTCATCACAGGAAGCCACCACCTTCTTGACTCTGGTGTGGCGGATCCAAGGGATGAAGTCTGTAACTTTAAGAGTGGTAAGGGTTGCCAGGACGACAGTGGGACGGCCTGTCCGATCTTGTGGAAGTGGTTCTTTTTCCAGTCTTTAACCCATAGCTCATCTTTGGGCTGATAGAGATGAATCCAATTGCCCAAAGGAATGGGGGTCCTTTCTAAGCTTTCTTGGGCTATATGGTGGAAGACTTTTCCCAGAGCCTGGACATGTCAGTACACCTCCAGGTCCGCTGGTTGTTGGGGGTTTCCCTTGAGTTTTCCCATCACTGGGGGCATTTTCCCGTATAAGATCTCAAGGAGAGAATTGCCTGAGGACCACAAGATACATCTGACTGAGACTAAGGCTAGCGGCGATGTGTCGACCCTAGATAACTGAGTCTCCTGACAGTGTTTGGCTAATGTAGTCCTGAGGGTCCGATTCATGCGCTCAGCTTTCCCTGAGCTCTGTGGCCTGTAAGTGGTGGGACCCTTCCATTCGATTCCCAGTGTCCTGGATAAAGTTTGCATTATCAGACACAAAAGCTGGCCCATCGTCAGACCCTATGGAGCGAGGCAGCCTGTATCTCAGGATTATGTCTCTTAGTAGGGCCTTGGACACTTCTTGTGTCTGTCCAGTGCATGTGGGGTAGGCTTCAGCCCATTCCTAGTAGGTGCAGACTACCACAAGTAAGTACTAATAGCCCCTATACCACTTGACTTCAGTAAAGTCCACTTCTAGGTCTTCAAAGGGCAGAGTCCCAACAGTCTCCACCTCTGGGTTAGGTCTTGGTCCTTGGCTGATGTTGTTTTGTGTACAAATCACACCTCTAGTACTGATCTGGGCACACAGGATCGGGAGCTTAAAAATGAAACAGTAGCAGCTCAGTAAGCTCTCCAGCACAGTTTTTCCTGAATGAGTTGTCTCATGATGTTGTTTTACCAGCTGGACTGCATGATTGCTGGGGACGAGTCTGTGGTCTGGGAGCGTCCACCAGCCCGCCTTTTCTTTCATTCCTCCATCATTTAGAGCCCATTGGTCTTCTTTCTTCATGTATCTCAGGGACAGAGGCAATTCTGGTGCCAAGAAGACCTTAAAGGTGGCCTCAGGGCTGACTCTGGGGATCGGCTGGGTCGCTGCCTCCCTGACTGCCTGGTCAGCCGACCAATTTTCCTTTGCTGATTGGATCAGTTCCTCGCTGACGGCCTTTACAATGGATGACTGCTATTTGGAAAGGCTTCCAGACTGCGTCTAACAACTAAAGGATTTCTTTTCTGTTTTTAATCTCTTTTCCCCTGCTGTCAATAGTCCCCTTTCTTTATAAATGGCTTCATGTACACGTAGAATATCCAAGGCATACCTTGTATCAGTATAGATGCTGACTCGTCTCCCTTTGGTGTGCCTTAGCACCTGGGCAAATGCCCGTAGCTCAGCCCGTTGTGCTGACCACCCTTGTGGCAAGGCCTCAGCCTTCACTTTCTCAGCAGTTGTTGTTATGGCAGAGCCTTCTTTGTGCTGGCCTTTCTTGGATGAAACTGCTTTTGTCAGTGAGAAGTTCCAGTTCTGGGTTCTGGAGGGGAAGGTCCATGAGGTCTGACCTGCTCGAGTGAATTTCATCTGTGACCTCCTTTTAGTTATGGTCGGGGGTTCCCACTTACACGGGTGAAATGGTGGCAGAGCTCAGCGTCCGCACAGTCTCGAGTTGCACCTGTTTGTTTTCCCAGAGCTGTCCTTCATAGTGAATCATCCTAGAGCTGGTCAGCCGCTTATGGCCCTGGCTGTTCATCAGGGCAGTAACAACATGGGGAACCTTTACTTTCATATTTTGTCCTAGAGTAAGCTTATCTGCTTCTCTGGCCAAAATCACAGTGGCAGCTAATGCCCGGAGGCATGGTGGCCATCCCACAGCCACTGGACCCAGTCACTTTGACAGGTATGTGGCCGGGCGCTGCCGTGGCCTGTTTGTGTGAGGAGCCCCACTGCGGTGCAATTTTCTCATGTACAAGGAGGTTAAAGTCCTGTGTCACATTTGGCAGCCCTGATGCAGGAACAGTGGTCTAGAGTCTCTTTATCTCCTTGAAGGCCTTTTCCTGTTAAGGTTGCCACTCCAGGGGGTCCTTACCACTCTGTTGTGGCTTTCAACAAAGGCTTGGCAATTTCAGAGAAACTCAGTATTCAGATCCAGCAGAATCCAGCCCGAGGAACTCACGGACTTCTTTCTTGGTGTTCTGCCGAGGTAGTGAGCAGATGGCCTGCTTCCTCTCCGGTCCCAGTGCCTGATGCCCTTTTCAGATGGCAATCCCCAGGTACTTGACTTCCTATATACAGATGTGACCTTTTCCATGACACCTTGTACCCTGCGCTGGAAAGAAAAGTCAACAGGGATTTGGTGCCTTTCCAGCAATCCCCTGGGTGGGACTGGCTAGCCACAGGACATCCACATACTGGAGCAGGGTGCAATTGAAAGTTTCTCTGTAAAAGGCAGCAAGGTCTTCAGCCAGGGCTTTACCAAACAGGGTAGGTGAGTTTTTGAAGCCTTGCGGCAGTCGGGTCCAAGTCAGCTGTGTCTTCCTCCCAGTAGGTGGGTCTTCCCTTTCAAAGGCAAAGAAGGGCTGGCTGGCAGGCTGGCAAGAGCCAGAGCCAGAAGGATGTAGCCTTGTGATCGAGGCAGGTGAACCAGCCTGTGTGAGAGGGCAAGAGACGCAGGAGAAGGTAGGGATCTGGGACCACTGGATGGACGGTGACCACTGCACTGGTGATGTCACAGAGGCCCTGGACGGGGCGGTAGTCATTCCTTCCAGACTCTTTGACTGGTAAGAGCGGGGTGTTCCAGGGACACTGACATTCCGTTAGGATCTCGGTACCTTGTAGGCACTGGATGTGGTCCCGAATTCCCAGGCATGCCTCCTGTAGGTACTGGATATTATTTCTAACAAGAGCGGCTCCTGGCCTCAGGTCCACTACAATGGGGACATGGTTTGTAGCCAAACCTGGGGATTTCTTCTCTTCCCAGACATCAGAGAATTCTATTAGCAAGCTGGTGGGATTTATTTTTTCCCTCCATAAGTTGCAGAGATTCCATTCATCTTCCCTGGGCATAGTCACGGCCTTCATCAGAGCTGACTGGCTCCCCAGAGTGAGGCTCGCAGGCTTTCCAGAGGCAAAGGTGATTTGTGCCCCCAGGTTTGTCAGTAAGTCTCTACCCAGCCAGGGAATGGGGCGTTCAGGTAAGTAGAGAAATTCATGAGTCACCAGATGGCCCCCTAGCTGACACGAATGGGGCCTTGCAAAATGAGCAGGCTGCCGTGTCCCTGTAGCCCCAGCAATAGCTGCTGTTCGGCCTGTGAGGGGAGCCAGAGGTGTGGTTACCATGGCGCGTTCAGCTCCAGTATCCACCATAAAAGTCATTGATTGGCTTCCTACTTTCATCATGACCAGGATTAGCGAGCCCAGTCTTCCTTAGTCTGATTCTGCTCCAGCCAGGCCAACAAGGTTTTGGAGAGCCAGCTCAGGCTGGTACCTTTCTTTTTGGATTGACCAAACTTCTTTGACCCTTTAGATGTCCTCTGTGACTGCGGCACTCAATCCTGCAGAGGCCAGTCTCTTTGCAATGCACTGGTCGTGGTGTGGAGCTGGTCTCTTCTTAGTTTCCCCTTTCCATGAGGGAACATTCTGTTTCGCTTGATCTGAGCTCCTCAATGATGCTGCTAGCAGGGCTGCTTTCTGTTTCATTAATTTATCTGATTCTCGTTGGGCTTCATGGTCTAGGTTCACAAAGACTTTATTTGCTACCTCCAGTAGGTGTGAGGGATTCATCCCAGTGAAGCCTTCCAGCTTTTGGAGCTTTCGCTGGGTGTCTGCACAGGATTGAGCCACAAGGGCAGCGTTAATCATCGGTTGATTCTCTATTGTCTGGGGGACGAACAGGTTGTATGTCTGGAATGCTTCACACATGTTTTTCGTAGAAATTGGTGGGAATTTCATCTGCTTTTTTTGACGGGTGTTGTAATTTTGGACATAGTAGTGGGCTTTTTGGCTCCTGCTTGAAATCCATGTAGAAAGGTATCACAGTAGTGACCCAGGGTTTCTTATCCTTCTCTGAAATTGAAATCCCAACTAGGCCTCATCTCTGGCATCAATTCTCGTGCCCACCCTTCTGGATCTGAGACCTCTGTGGATACTTGTCCTCGGAGCCATTTTTGGGTGTCTGTTGAGATGAGTCACCTTTCTTCAGTGGTGAAGAGAGACAGAAGGGGCTGGTGACAGTCATCCCATGTAGGCTGACGGGTGTGGAAAATGGACCCTAGGAGGTCAGTCATAGCCAGTGGTTTATCAGAGTATGCTGGGTTATGGTGTTTCCAGTTGAGGAGATCAGTAGGGCTGAAAGGCTGGTGATACAGGAGGGAGCGTCCAGGCTGGACTGAGCCTCATCCACTTGTTGAGGACACTGAGTTTCTTGCAGTGGTGTCTCGTGGGCTGTGGGCAGCTGGTTAGTTTGTTTGGCCAAACGGAGCCGCTTCCCTACTGGCTCAGGGCTGGTGTTGTGCTCATGAGGTGGTGCGGAGGACGTGGAGGGAGGTGCACTGTCTGGCAATGGGTCTGGCGCTGACTGTGCCGGGGCATCTGGAGTCAGAGGAATGTATGGCAGGGGCAGCTGTGGGTCTTTCACTGGATCTCCCTGGAATATATGTTTTTTCTCTTCTTCTTTCTTTTTCTGAGTTCTGGTTGGGGAACAAATACCCTACTCTGTCCCTATCCGTTCATGCAAAATCTTGCCCATGGGGGCAGGATCTGTGCTATTAGAAGCCAGGGTTCTATGTATGGGGGCTTCCTTGGTGGCTCAGAGGGTAAAGCATCTGCCGGCAATGCAGGAGACCTGGGTTCGATCCCTGGATCAGGAAGATCCTCTGGAGAAGGAAATGGCAACCCACTTTGGTACCCTTCCTGTAAAATCCCATGGATAGAGAAGCCTGGAGTCCCAGTGACCTCCTGGTTCACTGCTTGGACAGTGGGAAGATCAGGATTGCCCTCTGGCAGCCATCCAACATCAAAGCATAGCCAACTGAGCTCACATAAATTAAGTTTCCTGGGGGTCATCTTGACTCTGTAATCTCCTGCAAAGCCCTTCTTAAAGTTCTTTATCATGCAATCTAATACTGTTGCTTTAGAGGAACTGCCACCTATGTTGACAAGTGTAATCTACCTGGCAGGATTTTGAGGAAAACCTAATCTCTTACCTGTCAGCTCAAGGAGTCAGTCGACAGAAGAAAAACCAGTAACCAATAATTTCCCCCTCACTGTATATCCCTCCCTGAGTCAGTGGTGCAAAGACAAGCAAGGGTGGGTGGCCCATCAAAAGAGAATACCATTCAGGTGACTGCTTGGCTGCGTCCTTGGGGGGAACCTAGGTGCCTCTTAGCATTGGCAGATCAGTATACGCCCCTGATCCAGTTCTGTCTCACAATGAGGAACTGGGTCCCTCAGAGCAGACACCGCCTTGAGCCACATGAGGTCACCATGGAACCGCAAGTTAGGGCCCACACGGACTCCGTAGCCATGAAGGCCGTGAAGCCACGCAATTGAGCCGGAAGCACAAGCAAATCACATTCATTCACATTCCTGTCTCATCCTCCTGGCTGCTCTCTTGAGGGAGATTTAAGATGCCTCTGAATTTTGGCAGGTTGGTATAAACTACCGACCCAGACCAGCCCCACAGGGAGGGATCAAATCCCCCACAGGCTGGCCCTGCCTTTCAGCCTTGTGAGGCCGTCACAGAACTGCAGGTTTTGGATGCTCTCAGGCTCTGTAGTCCGAGGACTGCGTAGCTCACTTCCACTTCCTTCAATCAGCAATCATGCATAGACAGCAATTCAAAAGGTTATCACAATACCTCCCTTCTCCTGAGTCCCCAGGTCTCCCTATCTGATGCTCCCTTCCTGGGATCTCCAAGGAGGTGATCAGTCTCCTCTTCTCCCCATTAGGGTAGGGCCTGACTGGGCACTGGCTGCGGGGCCTTACTTAATCCTGTGGCCGTTCTTGGTGAGTTGGTCCATTCCTCCAATGAGTCTGGACAGGGCTCAGCCACCTGGAGAGTCAGAACACTGGTCCGAAAGAGAACCCAGAATGCCATCAAGTGGTGTGCCACCTCGTCCGTTTCAGGGCTTCTCTACTCCAACCCAGCCGAGCACCCAGTCTGGTGGCTCAGGGGATGGAATGGTTGCAATCTTGCTGGGGCCTCCAGAAATGTTGCAGAAACCAGTACTCGAGAAACCAAGCACCACACTCAGAGATTTGGAGAACTCAGGTTTTCCAGAGGAGTTAACACTCAAAGCTCTGAGCCCCGAACACGGGGCATACAGAGTTTTTATACACAGTGATGGTTAAGTGCATTTGCAGGGGGCTGGGTGATTGCAAAGAGCAGGACAAAAGTGAGTGAAATATGATCCAGTTCCTAGTGTTGTGAGTCCCCACTTTCTGAGACTACATGACCTAAATAATCCAGACTTTGCAAGGAGCATGCTGAGTTACAGAGGCAGAAGGAGCAGGAGGTTATGTAAAATTTAAACTTTTCCTCTTCCCCTAGGTCAGCACACCTCCCAGTCCCTGGTCACTACACGTCCACTTTATAGATGAGAGCACAAAGGTCGCCTTTGATCACAAGACACATGCATGATGAAGCTGCCCCAAGGCTAGGACCATGGCCTGCCTGGGTCAAGCTTGTGGTTAAGGAAGATATACAGCCAGATTGCCACAGAGAGAAAAGGGCAAAGTGGAGTAGCATTGATGTCCAGCAAGCCAATCCTGGGCTCAAATCTCAGCTCAGTTCTGTGAGCTCAGGCTATTGACTTGCCCTCTCTGAGCTCTAATTTCCTCCTTGGAAAATAAGAACCCTATATCCAAATCAATAATACACATAAGTTGTTGGGCTCTGTGCTGCCACAAAGGAAGTTGTTTGTAACTCTGCATCTTACTTGTCCCCACTGTACAGATGGGAAAACCGAGGCTGAAGATCTCCTACAACTTGTCTCTTCACTAGTCAGAAATGGGCCACACTGCTCATGACATTCATAGTCACTAAAAAGAATTGCTGCCAGGACTAGTCATTGTGCGGAGGGTGAAGGGGATTGACTTTAGCATCCATCAGAGTGGGTGGCCATGTGGCTTCACCTCACCGGGACTCAAGTTTCCCTTCTGTGAAGAGGAGGTCATCCAACCCTACATGGTGCAGACAAGTAATAGGCCGTGTATGGGGCTTTTCTGGAGCAGGTTATCAGCACTTATTGAAAGGTTGTTGCTGAAATATGAAAAACACTGGTTTCTTGGCCTCTGGAGGAGAATTCAATCTGGGGCCAGAGATGAGGCTTGATCACTCAGAGCTTTTGTGTAATAAATTTTTATAAAAGTATAAAAGAGATAGAGATCAGAAGTGGGCAGAAAGAGCAACCCCCTGCCAGTCTTTAGCTGGATGTTATATAGCTACTAGAAATCTGCTAATTAGAGAAAGGAAATGTCTCAAAACTCAGAGAATGGCACCAGGCCCCTCACCCACAACATTCATTGAGATAACATTAGCACCAGGTGAGTCACCCCGGGCCATAAAACAATTGACATGAATCTTGAAGAAAGGCAGATTTTCATACATGTATACAGTTTCATTAACATAGATTAGGAGAACAATGTATGAGTATAACGTACTGGTTTGTCGAGTGGGTTCTGAGTCTTTAGGGGGAACCAACTTGAAGACAGAGTCTAGGGTAAATGCACAGTACATTAACATAGTTTAAGACAAACATTTCCATAAGAAAAATGCATTGGTTAGCTCAAGGTTGGAGAAAAGTTAAGTTCAGGTGGAACCAGGTGTCATCATGGAAATACAGAATTTTAAGAGAAACCTCTTTTTAAATTTGTATAGAGAAGGGGAAAAAATATAACACTAGTTTGTTTCCTCCTGCCCCTTAAGAGAGAGATAAAAATGTTTGACACTCCTCCGTTTGGAGACCCCTGGCCTTCCTGCTTGTTACCCTCTCATTATGGGATGACTGGGTCATGGAGGGAAGCTGGGGATGGTCCTTTTTGGAAGTCAGTTTTCTGTCCAGAGTCAGGGACACAGTTATGTGTTTTCCCAAGGTCAAAAACACTTGGGCAAGTGCATCGACCTCTCTGACTTCAGTTTCCTCTCCTGTAAAGTGGGAGGAACCCCCAATTCTCCAGCAGCAGCCGCTGAGAGGGAAGGGGAGTCAGGGCCCAGTGGGTGTCAGGACAGCAGGTGCTGAGCAGAGGCCGGCCTGACCCCACTCTTGTCCTGTTCCTGGGGGGGTCCAGGTCCAGCACCATGACGCCATCACCGGGACTCACGCCGTCAAGGTTGGTGACATGTTTGTGGAGCACCTGAGCACCGGGATGGAAGGGGTGCACAAGCTGATGGCCTCCATCATCCAGGACAGGTCTCCAGCAAACTCAGGTACGCGAGGTCCCTGGGGGCACAGTGGGCCATGGCAGGCATCTGCCCGGTTGCGCTGCCCAGCTCTGCCCTCCGCTCTGTGTCTGTGTGCAGTCCCATCCTACCTTCAGAGTCTGGAAGGGCCCTGGGGACCAGGGGTGCAGCATCTAGGAACTCTGCCCATGCAGACTGGTGTTGGGAGGGGAAGACTTTCTCAGTAAGGGACTTAGAACTGGGTTCTTCCGGTTCCTAGTGGGGCTGGCTATTCCCATGAGCTCAGACGAGTGACTGACTCCCCAAGCAAGGTGTAGGTGGAGACCCCAGAAAGGCATCCAGCCATGGGAGCTGCCTGGGCAGAGGCTGGGGACTGGACAGTGTGTGCGGTGTTCAGGGATCTGGGAGTCACTGGACATGCTCTCATCCTGGGGCACATCTGGTGGAGGACGGAGCAGAAAGAGAATCCCGGTTCATACCAAAGAGACCTCCAGTGCTGACCTTGGTGATTGACCTTGACCCTTCAAGCTCCAGAGAACTTGCTATACATTTCCAAGCTCTCTAGCTTTGGAACCAGACCTTAGAACATGGGTCATCTTGGACAGCTGACCCTTCTCTCTGCACCTCAGTGTCTGCACCAGTAAAGTGGGCTGACAGGAAGAGATGAGTGAGGAGCTCATGGACCCTCATCTCTGGGTGGACACTCTCCCACCCATCCTGGGAACCAGGACCCAGCTTGAACAGATGAGGAGGGGGTTGGACATCAGAGCCCATGTTTCTGCTTGTCCTTCCCCTTGGATTCTGCAGAGCTAGTCCCATCTGCCTCAGTTTCTCTTGTTCTGAGGGGCACCAGGGGTGAGGGGTGGGTTAGGCGGCAGCAGTAGAGCCTGTTCTCTGTGTGCATGCCCAGAGCCTGGGGGTCACTTTGCGGTGGTCTACAACCCACTGGCCTGGACGGTCACCACCATCATCACCCTGACTGTGGGCTTCCCTAATGTCAGCATCACAGACGACTCAGGCCACCCTGTGCCTGCACAGGTAAGAGGGACATCCCGTCTATGGTACATGCCCTGTTGCTGCCCCTGCTCTGCGCGGGGCCCCCAGAAGTGGGCATCTAAAGGGAAGAGGTGACACGCTACCCTCACTGTGAGGAGTGTCCAATGGCTGAGTCACCATCAGGGTCAGTGGATCCACCCGAGGACTGACCCTGGGCTTTGGGCATCTGAGTTGACCAGAAGTCTGCTCTACCTTTCCTGCCTTGGAAGGTCTTATGGTATCTTCAGCTCCATGGGAGGCATCCATCCACTGTCCAGCCTCCCATTGGGAATATATATATATATATATGTGTGTGTTCCTGTGTACATTTCTACTTCTCATGGGGAAGCCAGCAATAGTCTTCATTGTACATCTTTATGGAGATACTGTCATAGGGGAAGTCCCCAGCTATGACACCCACATCCTGTGTGGTCCCTCCTCATCTCCTTCCCAGACCTGGAGCTAGACTTGGTTCTAGAGGTGACCCTACTGTTACCAAGCCAGCCATTTCTTGAAGAGGTGAGAGAGGCAATGCCATCAGTCCATCATTCCAGGCCCGGCCCCAGATGAATGCTCACCCCTGGACTCTGGAACCGTCCTGGGATTCAAGAAACAGATACAGAAATGGACAGTTAAGGTGTGGGGTGATGACCTGGCAGGCAGGGCAGTGATCCTTAGCTGAGACAGAGGAGGAAGATTCCTCTATGCCAGGGTTGGGAGACATGAGGGTGCTGGGTTGAGTAGACCCAACACATAACATCCCCCTGCCCACCCAAAGACACCACCCATTAAATGCTCTAAATGCTCTTAAATACTACTGAACACCTAATATGTGCCAGGCATTACTCTAGGCACCAGAGAAACTTTAATAATCACGTAGACAATGATCCCTGCTCTCATGGGGCTTCTAGTCCAGTGGGGGGATACAGGAAAGAAGAAAATAAGAATGTGTAAGAGTGACAGGTGACAACTGTGGTGGAGGAAATCCTTCAGGACAGGTTTGGGGTGTGAGGTGGCAACAGGTGTCTTCTTTAGCTCAGAGAAAGGCTGTGCTGGAGACTGTGAAGTGAACATGAGTTTCTTCATAGATTCCCCCAAACCCTCTGCACAGGACTCAGAAATGACATGTGTTCCCTAGAAAGTGAAGGACCTGCTGCATGGACCCAGTGTCCTCATCCAACTCCCTTTCTTGAATCAGATGACATGGAGATGGAGAAAGTCCTGCAGGATAATCTGGAAACCTCCCTCCTGGGGAAAATTGGAGGATTAAGAGACAAGGGAGCCCCTTTCAAAGAGGTCAAGGGAACAGCATGAACAATGGCTCAGAGGCAGGAACAGGAGGGAATGTGCAAACAGGACAGGTGGTTTGCAGCCCCGATGGAGAAAGAGGAAGGAGGGAGAAGAGGTTGAACCCTTTTGAGCAGGGAGGGTGCAGGAGGGGAGCCAGCTCAGCCCCATGTTGAGTGACACAACTGTCTCTGTGCAGAGCAAGCACTCCATCCGCCAGGTGTGTAAGCCCAGGATTTCCAAGGAGACTGAGGCACCTTCCGTCCCTGACATCTATCATTCATCTTGTCCCTCAGGCCTTTCAGGTCCAGAGTTCAAAGGAGATGCCCTCTGCCTATGACTTGCACGTGCTGACCACGATCCCAGGACTCAGTTACCAGCACTACAGCATCCGGCCCAGCAGGAGTTCCCAGGAGGCCACTGGGGAGACTGCACCCTTTGTGGCCAGCACCCAGCATTTTGGACACAGACTCAGGAGACATGGCGGACAAGTGGGCTGCCACCTGGTACCTGTGGAGAATGACTGCTACACCGTGTTCTTGGACACAGATACCAACCTGATGCACAGCATCTGGGAGAGGTGAGGTGCAGTCATTGCTGCCTCTGAGGCCAGGAGGACCCTGGACCTGGGCAGGTGATGCCCCACATGGGTCTCCATTTCCTCAGCTGCAGGGCGAGGGTGTGATGGTGGGGGAGCTCCCTGCAGTGCAAACAGGTTTATGTCTAGTTGTGGAAATCTAAGCCAGGTCCATACAGCCTTTCTTGAACTTGTTTATTCCAAAGATTTTAATCCTCAGAAAATGGGGTATTTACTAATACACCCTGGGAAAATATACTAATCATGAGATCACCTTTTTTAAAACTGAGAGCCACATGAAACCCATCTATTCACCCATGGTCCCATCCACTATGCACTGACACAACCACTTATCTACGCACCTAACCTTCCTGGTTTCCATCCCTCATCCATCCATCCTCCATCCACCCAACCATCCAGCCAGCCATGCATCATCCATCCATCCATCTGTCCGTCCACCCATCCACTGAACTATTCACTCACCACAAGCTATTCGTTGGGAGCAGAGAGGGCAGCTGAGCCCCGGGAAAGGCCCCCAGAGTTTGAAGTCAGCACTGTCCATGGTGCGGTCACACCATAGGCGGTTTCGATACCTCTTCAGCTCTTTGTCCAATGCACCTACTTCTGTTTCTTGATGTGATCTCCTAACAGGAGCAGAAGTTTGCCAGGGAGAGGGGCAAGGAAACTGGGGTGGGGGGCCGGGCACTGGGCAGAAAGAGAGGTAAGGAAAGAGAAGGAAGAGGCAGCCAGAGAAAGGGAGGAAGACAGGGCACATTGGTCTGAGGCGAGTGTCACCTGCAGCTCAGCCCTGTCATCTGTCAGCAGTCTGCAAGCACAGACCTGGACTTGGGGCTCCCTCCTCCAGTCAGCCCACAGGTCCTTCTTGAGAGGGCATGAGGCACATAGTCAGGGCTGACTGCAGAGAGTGTGGTGGAGCAGAAGAAATGGGCTGTCACCCCAGCAGGCTGTGAGTGACTGCCCCCCCTCCTCCGAGGGGTCATGCTTTGAAAGGTGGAGTCTGCAGGCCAGCTTAAGCTCTGTCATCGCTCAGGCCCCATGCCCCTTCTGCAACACCCCTGAACAGCCAGGTCCACCTCGCCACCCCATTCTTCCCTCCCTCAGGAACCCTGTCCCTAAGCCAGGACCCCACATGGCGCTCCCCAGGGGGAGGGCACATGTCCTGCTGGCCACCTTCTTTACCCTGTTTGTCTTCAGGTGCTTTTGTCTCTGGGGAGGACAGCGTGTTCCTTATGGGGCCACTCCACATCCCACTAGGGGAACCACCAGTGCCCGCTGCAGAGTCAAAGAGGGGAGGCTGCGGGGACTGAGAAAGGGTGGTGCAGAGTGGGCATGGCAGGGATGAGGCCCCTGGAGCCAGATGTGAGGCCGAAGGGCAGGAGGGAGTCTGTGGGTCAGAGGAGGGGGCAGTGGTTCCTGGGAAGGACCCACATGTGCAAAGCCTAAGGCAGGGAGCCAGCATGTGCACAGACCACCCCAGGGCAGTTTTGCAGGAGGAGGGCCTTTGTTCTTTTATATACATCAAGGGTGTTGCTGAAATTCGCATACTGTCCGGGTCATCACTTTACACTGTACACATCTGTGCTGTTCCCTGTGATCATAGCGTTGTACAGGCATCTCCACACAGATTGGGACATTTACATCACCCCCAAGAGAATCCTCACATGTCGTCTTTTCACCTCCTTCAGGGACCTGGCTTCCCTGCTGGCTCAGATGGTAAAGAATCCAGCTGCAATGCAAGAGAACTGGGTTCAATCCCTGGATTGGGAAGATCCCCCGAAGGACATGGCAACTCACCCCAGTAATCTTGCCTGGAAAATCCCATGGACAAAGGAGCCTGACAGGCTAGAGTCCATGGGGATGCAAAGAGTCCGACACCACTGAGCAACTAAGCAGACACACAGGGCTACCCAGCTAGTGGAATCTCCTGGACTTGCTTAGTTAAGAGATTTCATTCAATGGAATCGCACCCTCTGGGGCCCTTTGGAGCCTGGTAGCCTTCACACGGTTGTTGCTGTTCTGTTGCCACCGCGTGTCCAACTTTGTGACCCTATCAATTGCGGTGCCCCAGGCTCCTCTGTCCTCAACTCCCTCCGGGAGTTCACTCATATTCATGTCCACTGAGTCAGTGATGCCATCCAACCATCTCATCCTCTGTAACCCCCTTCTCCTCCTACCGTCAATCTTTCTCAGCATCAGAGTCTCTTCCAATGAGTCTACACTTCTCATCAGATGGCCAACGTACTGAAGCTTCAACTTTAGCATCAGTCCTTCCAATGCATATTCAGGGTTGATTTGCGGTTTGATCTCCTTGCGGTCCAAGGGACTCTCAAGAGTCTTCCCAAGCACCACAATTTGAAAGCATCAAATCTATGTCTTTATGGTCCACTTCTCCCATCTTTGCATGACTATTGGGAAAACCATAGCTTTGACTATACAGACCTTTGTCGGCAAAGTGCTATCTCTGCTTTTTCAGTATGCTGTCTAGGTTTGTCATAGCTTTCCTTCCAAGGAACAAGTGTATTTAAATTCTTGGCAGCAGTCACCATCTGCAGTGATTTTGGAGGTAGAAATTAAGTCTGTCACTGTTTCCATTTTTCTCTCTTCTATTTGCCATGACGTGATGAGAACAGATGCCATAACCTTAGTTTTTGAATGTTCAGATTTAAGCCATCTTTTTCACTCTCGTCTTTCACCCTTATCAAAAGGGTCTTTAGTTCCTCTTCATTCTCTACCGTTAGAGTGGTATCAGCTACATATGTAGGGCTTCCCTGATAGGTCAGTTTGTAAAGAGTCCACCTGCAATGCAGGAGACCCAAGTTCAATTCCTAGGTCGAGAAGATACCCTGGCGAAGGAATAGGCTACCCACTCCAATATTCTTGGGCTTCCCTTGTGGCTCAGCAGGTAAAGAATCCACCTGAAATGCAGGAGACCTGGGTGTAATCTCTGGTTTTGGAAGATCCCCTGGAGAAGGGGAAAACTACTCACTCCAGGACTCTGGCCTGGAGAATTCCATGGACTGTAAAGTACATGGGGTTGCAAACGGTCGGACACAGCTAGGGATTTTCACTTCCACTTTCATCTGCATATCTCAGATTGTTGTTCTGATGGCAGTCTTGATTCCAGCTTGCGGTTCATCCAGCCTGACGTTTTGCATGATGTACTCCTCCACGCAGCATCATATTTCCAAGTTTCACTCACATTGCAGTGTGAGTGAGACCCAGTTCCTCTGTGGGGCTGATTTATATTCCATTGACAGATATTCCTGGGTTCATTTATCCAGTCCTCACCTCATGGACATGTGGGTGGTTTTCATTCTGGGGCTTTTGAGAATAAGTCCACTGTGAACGTGCATGTATAAGATTTTGTGTTGACAAAAGCTTTCCTTTCTCTTGGGTCATTTCCTAGGAGTGAAATTGTTTGGTCACAGGAAACTCTATGTTTAACACTTTGAGAAATTGTTGGCCTGTGTCCCACCCAGCTGCACCATTTTTCCATCTTATCCAAAACTAGGAGGGTCTGATTTCCCCATATCCCCCCTACATTTGTATTAGCTGCCCGTTCCATATAGCTACCCTAGTGCTTGTGATGTGCTATTTCATTGTGGCTTTGATTTCCAGCCCTATGGACTGTAGATGTTAAGCATCCATTCATGGGCCTCTTGGCCATTTGTGCATCTTCTCTGGTGAAATGTCTTTTTAGATGCTTTGCCCATCTCAAAACTTGGCCGTTCTTTACTGTGGAGTTGTAAGAGTTCTTTCAACTTAGGAAAAATTACCGTGAACAAACCTCGTGAAGGTGATGGAACTCCAGCTGATCAATTTAAAATCCTAAAAGATGATGTTGTTATAGTGCTGCAGTCAGTATGTTAGCAAATTTGAAAAACTCAGCAGAGGCCATAGGACCTTAAAAGGTCAGCTTTCATTCCAGTCCCAAAGAGGGGCAATGCCAGAGAATGTTCCAACTACTGTACAGTTGCTCTCATTTCACATGCTGGCAAGGATGTATTCAAAGTCCTTTAAGCTAGGCTTCAGTGGTATGTGAACTGAGAACTTCCCGTATCCAGAGGTCAAATTGCCAACTTACGTCGGATCAGGGAAAAAGCAAGGGAATTCCAGAAAAACATCTACTTCTGCTTCATTAATTATACTAAAGCCTTGGATTTGCATCAGAAGAAACTGTGGAGAACTCTTAAAGAAATAGGAACAGCAGACCACCTTACCTATCTCATGAGAAAACTGTATACAACTCAAGAAGCAACAGTTAGAACTGGACGTGGAATAAGCAACTGGTTCAAAATTGGGGAAGGAGCTCCTCATGGCTATATAGTGTCACTTTGACTATTTAACTTATATGCACAGTGCATCCCATGAAATGCCAGGCTGAATGAATCACAAGGGGGAATCTAGATTGCCGGGAGAAATATCAACAATCTCAGATATGCAGATGATACTACTATAAGGGCAGAAAGTGAAGGAGGAACCTAAGAGCCTCTTGATGAAGGTGAAAGAGGAGAGTGAAAAAGTTGGCCTAAAACTCAACATTCAAAACACTAAGATTATGGCATCGGATCCCATCATGTCTTGGCAAATAAAAACAGGAAAAATGGAGAGAGTGACAGATTTTATTTTCTTGGGCTTCAAAAATTACTGCAGCAGGTCATGAGGTAACATGAAATTAAAGATCCTTGTTCCACGGCAAAAAAAGCTATGTGAAATCTGCACAGTATATTAAAAAATAGAGATATCATTTTACCAACAAATATCCGTATCCTTAAAGCTTTGGTCTTTGCAGTAGTCTTGTGAGGGTTTGAGAGTTGGACCATAAAGAAAACTGAGTGCTGAAAAATTGATGTTTTTGAAGTGTGGTACTGCAAAAGACTCTTGAGAGTTCATTGGACTGCAAGGAGATCAAACTAGTCAATCTAAAAGGAAATTAACCCCTGATATCCATTGGAAAGACTGATGCTTAAGCTGAAGCTCAAATACTTTGAGCATGTGATGGGAAGAGCCCATTAATTGGAAAATATCTTGATGCTGGGAAAGATGGAAGGCAAAAGGAGAAGGGGACAGCAGAGGGTGAGACGGTCAGATAGCGTCACCAACTCAATGGACATGAATTTGAGCAAACTCCAGAAGATAGTGAAGGGCAGGGAAACCTTGTGTGCTTTAGTGCATGGGGTCAGAAGATTCAGACATGACTTAGCAACTGAACAACAGCAACAACCAGGAAAGGGACAGGATCTGATGTCATGTGAGCTCAGGTGGGTCCATACCACTCTTCTCCAAACCAAGTGCATGAGCTTCACTGAGTGAGCTCACAAATGTCACTGCTGCACTTAGGAGGTTGTTTGTGTTCCCCCCCTGGCCCAGGCTGGCATCTCCACAGGCTCTATCAGCCTGGGTCCCAGAATGAGGATGAGATGGCCATGACGATGACACTCTTTTCTCTTTCCTTTCTATGCAGGGGGAGTAACCGAACAGTACGGGTGACCCAGAGTTTCATGGAGTATCATGTGAAGAGTGATGTCGATCATGGCTCTGTTTCAGACAATTATGTGTTTACACCCAGTGGTGCAGCGGAGCCAGCGTGGGAGGCTGTGAGGATGGAGATCGTGGAGGGGCCGCTGGTGACTGAGATCCGGCAGTACTTCTACAGGTGAGGGCGGCCCCCTGGTTGTGCTCAGCTCATGGAGGTGCTCACAGGCAGGGGAATGAGGAAATGAGGGCCCGTCATGCTTCAGACACCCAGCTCCTGGACCTGGGCTTGGCACACGCTCCTTCCTCCATGGAAGTTCGATGAAGTCATGAGCTGCTCCAGTCTCTGCCGTCCTGCTCTGCTTGCCTGAGCTGTGTCACCTTGGTGGGACCTAAGTCCAGAGGCGGGACAGGGGCCCACAGTGGCAGAGATGAGAGCAGTTCTTGTGTTTTCATGAGCAGGACAGATAGAGCCGCCCGGGTATGACTGGGTCATCAGAACCTTCCGAGAACTGGGTCCCTCCTGTTCTATTGCCTAAGCAAGCTCCCTGTATCCCTGGCGGCAGGAAGGATGGAGGGAGGGAAGCAGAAGGAGAGGAAGGAAGAAAGGAGAAGGGCGGGGAGTCCAGAAGGCTCCCAAGTCTTGACCCACCTCTCCTGCTCCTCCTCCAGGGAGGTGAATGACAGTGAGCCCACATTCGCCATCTACTCCCGGCTGGCCCGCGGGCCCCAGGGCTCTGACGGGGAGCTGCTCTGCCATCGCATAGAGCAGGAGTACCGGGCGGGCCCCTTGGAGCTGAACCGCGAGGCCATCCTGAGGACAAGCACTGATCTGAACACGGGCCGGGTCCTCCACTCGGACAACAACGGCTACCAGATGCAGCGCAGGCCCTACCGGCAGAACATGTGGAACACCATCGCTCGGGTACACCCTGAGCTGTCCTGGGGTGTGGCAGCCACAGATCCAGTCCTGGTGGCCATTTTCTAGAAGGCATGAGAGCCCCCTTAGGTCTAGAGCATCTCCCAGAACCCCGCTGCCCTGTGTCTGTCCCTAGGGGTTGCGGCCCAGGCATGTTCAGACCTGGTCTCAGAGTCTGGGGCCGCCGTGTGTGAGGTGTGTCCCTGAGGTTTCCTATGTCCACTGCAGGTCCTACTCAGTCAGTGGGTGACCCACTGGGGGTTGCTTGAGGATTAAGCACGGCATGTTCAGACCTGGTCTCAGATGGGGCTGTGACCCTTTCTGTCTGCTCTACTCAGTCAGTGGGGCCCCAAAGCCTGGTATCTGCTAGGCCTGAGGGGCTGAGCCAGGGCTGCTGAGCAGGGCTCCAAAATCAGTCAGCTCCCAGGGCCTCGCCCTCCAAAAGCGTGACCTCGGCTGAGTCCCTGGGTGTCCCTGGGCCTCAGTGCTCTCCTGGGAAGTGAAGTGTGCTGAGTGCTGGGATGATCCAGGGAGCAGGGCCGTGCTGACCACCCCCTGAGCCTCCGTCCCTGTTAGTTGTCTCTCCTTCCACTGGGGCCCTGAGAATGGGTGTGGTTCCTCCCTGCTCTGTCTTCCTTGAACCTCTGTCCCTTCAACTCTGCAGCTGTTCCTCACCCACTGTGGCCTGGGCTCCAGAGAGTCTGGGGAAATCAGCCCAGGACATCTTGCTGCAGTAGAACAAACAAATAGAAAAAAAGGTTGTATGAGCACTTTCCTGCCCAGACACCAGCCCCTTTCTATTTGGAACCCCTGGCTGGGGGCCATCCCTGACTGGACTGGAACAGATGCCTCATTGTCTCCCTGCACCAGGGAGACCTTTTGGGCACATTTTATAGATGGGGAAACCGAGGCTTGGCCGGGCTGGGTCCCCCAGGGCATAAGGGCAGTGGAGCTGGATTTGAAACCCAGTGTGTCCATCTCAAAAGTCAGAGCCCATCCCATCACTACTGTGCCACCCAGGGCTGCTTCTGTGCCCATGCAGGAGGCTGCCTGGGGCCAGAGGGAGACCCCAGACCTGCTGGCTGACCTGGCCCTCTGCTCCCACCACCAGCCTGCCAATGTTTCTGTCCACAGAATTACTACCCCATGGTCCAATCGGCTTTCATTGAGGACTTACCAAGCAGGCTGGTGCTGCTGTCCGAGCAAGCGCATGGCGTCTCCAGCCAAGGGAATGGGCAGGTGGAGGTAGGAGGAGACCCCTCTGGTCACACTAGGGGATCCCAGGGCCCAGGCAGGCCCAGTCAGATAGTTGTCCCCTGCAGGTCATGCTCCACCGGCGGCTGTGGAACAATGACAAGTGGGCCCTGGACAATGACCTCACACTGAACGACTCCTCGGTTGTCCACCCAGTGCTCTGGCTCCTGCTGGGACCCAAGACCCTCACCAGTGGCCTGAGCCAGAGGAGCGGGCTGGCGCTGCAGCACCGGCCCGTCGTGATGCTCAGAGAGATGAACGGTGAGGTGGGGGGTCCTTTCAGTGCACCTGTCATCACTGCCCAGGGTGAGGTGACCTATCTAGCGCTGGAGCTGAGCTGGTGCCTACAGGGATCTGGGCTACTATGGGGCAGAAAGTGACCAGGGACCTCAGATCTAAGCCCCTCCTTGTAAACATGGGCATCCTGAGGTTAAAGAAGTTTCAGTGACTTGCTCAAGGTCATACAGCTAGTATGAGGAAATGAAACTCCTCTTTCAAGAGCAGAGATCTCAGAGAAAGGTTCTGATTGGCCCCAATCGAATCATGTGACCCGAGCCTGACGAATCCCTGTGGCCTGGGAACTGAAAGGGGATGGCACCTCCAGATGGAAACCAGGGTTGAACAGAGCATCTCCTGGAAGAGAAGGGCTCAGTCCCTCTGGGCAGAGGCAGTGATAGATGGCAGCACGGGAGCTGGCTTCCCAGAATTGTTCACAGAGCAGGTCTCTGTGTAAACTCGCTGCATTTTCTGGAAGAAATGGCATCTTCTCTCTGGTCTCAGGCTCCCCGTCTGCAGTTTTGAAAGAGCTGGACTAGAGATTCAGGGCACTTTGGGCATTTGCACCAGCAGGTGCTTCCAGGTGCCTGCGGTGTGGTTGAGGGAAAGAGATCAGATTAAATGGGGGCCTTAGTGTGGAGAGCTAAGAATGCTGAGAGGAGAGTTTGGCCCAAAGCCTCTCCTTGTTGTCCACCTGCCTTGCAGAAACTGCCCACAGAGGCAGTTGGAATGGTTCTTGGAAGCAAGAGGCTGTGACACTCCCCTCAAGTGTCCACCTGCAGATCCTCAGCATCCCCGGCTGGAAATACAGCTCGAACCACACAGAGCACCTGCGGACTCTCCAGAAAGGTGAGGCAGGTGTTCAGGTGTCCAGACTCACTCCTGCCTCCCCATGTCAGCCAGTCCCCAGCCCTTCACCATACAAAGGACTCTCCTCAGAGTCGTCCAGGCTCTGTGAGTTCACCTGGTTCCCTTCTGCCCAAAGAAGAATCTGAGGCCCTCAGGGAGGCAGGTCACTCAGCAAGCAGGAACAAGGTGCATCTGGATGACGTCAGATGCTGTGACTGTGTACAGAGGGAAGCCCCCAGCAAGGGATCAGGGAGGGCTTCCTGGAGGAGGAAACAACTGCCAGGAACCCATTATTCATACTGAGGTTGCTGCACCTTATCTGCTCCCTTAACTCCATGCTTCTCAAAAGATGGACTGACTGTGCCTCAGCCACTCCCCTGCTCCAAGAGACCCACCAAGGGCTGGCACACTCCAAGTATCTGTGAAATGAGAAGGTGGAAAAAGGCAGAGGCCAAAGGTTATCTTTGTACCTGATAGAGGGGTGTTGCCAACTGTGGCTCAACTCTGTAGATATGAGAATTCTAACACTGACCCACAGCATCTCCACTTGTCGCAGAAGGTGAGATGGGGGAGCCTCACCTGTGGTGACAGAGCCTCCTCTACTGTTACGTGTGTCAGGCTAAGTGCACTGAGAACGCGTCTTCCGGGGGCAGCTTGTGCCAAAGAGGAGGCCAAGGGGGCTGGGCTGGGCAAGTCCATCCTCCTAGAGAGACATCGGTAGAGACTGAATCAAGGGAGCCACAGGGGATGGCGTGAGGCCTGCTGCCTCTCATGATGCTTGAATGCTCAAGGAATCTCCACCAGCATGATCATTGCCATCATGACCATTGTCTTCACCATTATTGTCATCACCATCACAGTCACAACCACCACACCATCATCACCATCACCACATTCGCCATCACCGCCACCATCACCATCACCATCACCATCACCATCACCATCAGGACCATCACCACCATCACCACAATCACCACTCCATCATCACCATCACCACCATCATCACCATCAGTGTCACCATCACCATCATCAGCACACCATCATCACCATCATCACCATCACCATCACCACCACCATCACCATCAGCATCACCATCACCATCAGGACCATCACCACCATCACCACAATCACCACACCATCATCACCATCACAATTGCCATCACCACAATCGCCATCAGTGTCACCATCACCATCATCATCACCATCACCACAATCACCATCACCGCCATCATCACCATCATTACCACAATCACCACCATCATCACCATCACTACAGTCGCCATCACCATCATCACCATCAGCATCACCACAACCATCAGGACCATCACCACCATCACCACCATCACCACACCATCATCACCATCACCGCCATCATCACTATCAGCGTCACCACTATCATCATCACCATCACAATTGCCATCACCACCATCACCATCATCACCACAATCGCCATCACCATCATCACCATCAGCATCACCATCACCACCATCATCACCATCACCGCCATCATCACTATCAGCGTCACCACTATCATCATCACCATCACAATTGCCATCACCACAATCGCCATCAGTGTCACCATCACCATCATCACCACACCATCATCACTATCATCACCATCACTACAATCACCATCACCACCATCATCACCATCACTGCCATCACCAACATTATTACCATCACCATCATCACCACCACCACCATCACACCATCAGGACCATCATCATCATCACCATCAACACAATCACCACCATCACCACAATCACCACCATCACCACAATCACCACCATCATTATCATCATCACGGTCATCATCACTACCATCACACCATCAGCACCATCACCATCATCACCGTCACTGCCATCATCACCAACATCACCATCTTCATCACCATTATCCTGGTCAACTTCATGTTCAGCTCTGAGAAGTCCTTCCCTGATTCTAGAGCTCCAGTTCCTAATCTCAGCATTTGAATGGAGACAAGAGACATTACAGACCTCTTGGGCTGCAGTAACAAGGAGCCCACACGCTCTCAGTCCTCACACAGCACAGGTCATTTCGTCCCTGTGCTCAATGGGGTCGGCAGCATGGGTCTTCTCATTTGGTCACCAAGGACCCAGCAGGTGGAAGCTGTATTACAACACATTTCCTAGGGCTTGGTGGCAATGACCTGACACATTAACCCTGAAGATGGCGCCTCATCTTCAGGGTTATGAGGCCATACCACCCTTCACAGTGGCCAAGCCAGAGAGAATCTTCCAGAAAACTGGAAGGTGGAAGGACGAGCCCAGCGAAGACCCCATCAGTGAATAAGAATCAGTGCCAGCTTCAGTGTGGGTGGTGGGAGGTGGTCACTTTGGTGCACCTCAGGTGGAATCCTGCCCCTTCCTTCTTTATGCACACCAGCTGCGTGCCTGGGCAAGTGCCGGCCCCTCTCTGAGCCTTGTTTGGTCATCTGAAAAGTGGGGCTGTGTTAGCTGCCTCCGAGGGAGGGTGAAGATGTGAAAGGGAGCTGAGAGTGTAAAGTGCCAGGCCGAGACTGTGTCCTCATGCCACCTTCTTCTGTCCCCAAGACCGAAAGCACGAGGCCAAGGCAGACCTCCGCCGTGTCCTGCTGCGGCTCCAGCACCTGTATGAGGTGGACCAGGACCCCGTGCTGTCTCAGCCTGTGACAGTGAACCTGAGGGTAACCTGCCCCTCCCATGTACTGTGACATCACTGAGTCAGGCCCCCAGGAGGAGGCACCCTTGGGAGACAAACCCTGGTGACTGGGTGTTTGCTGGGGCAGCCACACCTGCCTGCCACCTTCTGGAAGTGCTGATCCAGCTAGGCGCTTCGGAGCAGCTCCTTTCGGCCTCAGTTCCTCATCTGTAAAATGGGACTGCCCCTCCTCCCATGGGACTTCCACTACAATGAATGTAGGGGATGCTGGGCCCGGGCCCTGGTGTGGCTGCCCTTCTTCATCGGGTTCTCTGCTCAGATCTGGTGTCCGGGTGCTCACCCCTCCCTGTGCTCTGTCCTGCAGTCTGTGCTGGGGGGACTGGGCTCCGTGGTGTCCGTGGAGGAGCGCTCACTAACAGGGACGTGGGACATGAAGATGATGAGCCGCTGGACCTGGAGCACGAGGGACCCTCACCACCACAGAGGTTCGGACGCCCTGGTCCTGACCACGCCCCGGGTCCCCAGCTGACCCCCAGCCAGACCCCAACTCTGCCCCTAAGGCCTGTGTGACCTTGAAGTGGTGCCCTCCTGCCCCAAGTCTAGGTCTTCCTGCATCTACCACAGAAGATTCACGAAGTCTTCAGAAGAGTCATCACACAGACTATGTATGCAAGTTGTGTGTGCATGAGTCCAAGGCCACACACGCTCTCCCTGCCTTGGGTGAGTCTCATCTTTTTTTTAGGTGAGCCTCATCTTGCAAGCTGGAGAAGGCAATGGCACCCCACTCCAGTACTCTTGCTTGGAAAATCCCATGTATGGAGGAGCCTGGTGGGCTGCAGTCCATGGGGTCGCTGAGAGTTGGACACGTCTCAGTGTCTTCACTTTCACTTTTCACTTTCATGCATTGGAGAAGGAAATGGCAACCCACTCCAGTGTTCTTGCCTGGAGAATCCCAGGGACGGAGGAGCCTGGTGGGCTGCCGTGTATAGGGTCGCACAGAGTCGGACATGACTGAAGCAACTTAGCAGCAGCAGCAGCATCTTGCAAGCATACCCTCAGGAGTTCTGACATTTGTCCTGCTGTGCATTGCACTGTGACACACAGTTAGCTCCTGCAAACCACCACCTGCTTTACTACTCTATCTGTGCTGTTCCCTCTACCTAGAATGCCCTTGTCCCCTTTATGTGGGCATCTCCTAATGGGGCTCTTCCAGGTCCAGGGCTGAATCCAGGGCCTCCTCTGCTCTCCCCTCTCCCTTAGTTTGTTCTGACCCATTTAGCTCCTCTTTGTCTACTGCACACGGCATAGTCTGGCTACATAGGTAGACACTTTGTCAGTCTTGAGAGACGGATTGATAGAAGGCTGGTTAGTTGGGAAAAAAAGGGTATAAAGAAGGGTGGAAGGTAAGTGAATGCTGGACAGGTGGGTGATTGAGTGATAGATGGTTGGAAGGATGAAAGGAAGGAAGAAAAGAAGATGGATGGGTGATGGATGGGTGATGGGTGGGTGATGGATGGGTGATGGATGGGTGATGGATGGGTGATGGATGGGTGATGGATGGGTGGATGGATGGGTAATGGATGGGTAATGGATGGGTGGATGGGTGGATGGATGAGGAAAGGAACGATGGAAGGAAGGAAAGAAGATAGAAGATGGACTGTTGAGTAGATGGGGAATGGATGGGTGATTAAATGATGAATGTTTTGATGGATGGATTGATGCATGGATGGAAGGATGGATGGACGACCATGTTTCAGCCCAAGGAGGAGGCCTAAACCCCAGGGTGTGACCCCCCAGGGGAGTCCATTGAGATCAAGGGCAGGGCCCACTAATGGCCTTACTGATAAAGCTCTTAGGAACTGAGTTCCACACCCTATGGGAATAGAAGGCCAAGAGGGACCAGGGCCCCCTCATGGCCTCAGTGAGAAAGCTCTTATGCACATATACAGGGCCACAACCCATGGAGATATGAGGCCAAGTGGGGCCAGGACCCCCTGTACATGCCTTCACTGTGCTGTCCCTCAGAGGAGGCCAGAAATGAAAGAGTCCCCCCGGCAGTGCAGTCCTGTCAAGAGAGGTCAGCTGAGGGTTATAACCACCGTGGGAGCCACAGACACAGCAGGAGCCGTGTTGCCAGGGGGATGCGGAAGGAGGGGACCTGACGAAGCGGGAGGTCCAGGGGCCATGCTGGACAGACCCTCTCTGCTCCCAGGAAACTCCAGTCGGCCCTCGCCACCGCCAGGAGGCCCCGAGGTCACCATCTACCCGAAGGAGATCCAGACGTTCTTCATTCACTTTCAAGAGCACTGAGCCCTTGGCAGACTCTTGCTCCCAGGACACAGAAAAGCAGCCTAGAGGGATGACTGGGACGCTGCCAATCTGGTGGGCTAAGGGCAGGAAATGGATGGATGGGGGTGTCCTGACTTCTTCAATAAAATTGCATTAAGGACCTATGTCTTCCCCTGCCCACTGGAGCCAGCCCTCTCTCTCCTCTCCTATCACAGGCGGGAGCTTCACACACGCTCACACTCCTGCTTCACCTGCAAGAATCAAAGCCAGGAAGTTCTCCCAAAGACAGAAGGAAATAATCTCCAGTGATACCAAAATGCCTGCAGCCTTGCTAGATCTCAGCAAGTGCACCAGTGTTAACAGTGGCCCTGCTGTGTGACTAGTGACCTGAGGTGCCAGGAGCCAGCACGGTGGGGACAAGAGGACTTCACAGCCCATGGTTTCTGTGTTGGGAAAGCTGTGGAAAGGTTAGTCATGGCTGGAGCTGTAGAAACACCTCACAGATACAGCTTGAGGCCCCCTCTTCCTGTAGGGTCCCCTGCATCCTGCACTGGGAAATATCATCTGCACTCCCTGCAAAAAAGAAATGCAGACAGGAAATCTATCACTGAGCTGGGGCATACATATTGAGGAGTCTGTTCAGGGTGACGCAGGCACCCAGCAGAGGGCTTCTTGTGGTGGCCCCAATGCTCTCTCAGGTTGGATTTTTTTCCCTAAACAGAACAAGGGAAACACAGCAGCTACATGCAGGAAGGTGTTTCCAGTCTCCTCTTCCAGAGGAGTCTTGAAAAAGTTGAGGATGGTTGAGAAAAGAGACCACTGGGCACTATCCTCTGGGAGGTGAGGCAGGCAGCTGCGATGGGTGCTAAGCCTGTTTCAGCATTATGAATTGTTGGGAAGGGTGATGTCCATGAGCACTCATGGGGCTGGCTGAAGTCAAGGGGCCCTCTGATCTTTTGCTGCCTTGACCTGGAATGGCAAGAGGTGGGGTGGCCAAGCAGAGCCTTTGGGGGTCATTCCAAGAAAACCCCCAAAACTCCCATCTGGGCTGTTGGTGGAGCCAAACTCCCAGGTTCAGGGGATGTCAGGATTGTAGGGGGCTCTCAGGAGATATCTAACCAGGTCACTTCTAACAGGACACCTCACCTGGACCCTTGGAGGGGCACCTGGGGATGACACCAGATCACAGCCCACAGGCTGTCAGGATCTGTTTGCAACAGAGGTCCTCACACAGAGTCTGGGACCAGCCAGGTGTCCCAGATCCTAGAGCTTCTTCAGATCTTAGAAAGAGATCAGTGGTACCTGTCCTGTATCACAGAGCACCCAACAGTGGATCTAGGGCAGCACCCATGATCACAGGCTCAATGTGTCTCCCCAAAATTTGTATGCCGAAGTCCTAACCCCTAGCACCTTAGAATGTGGTTATACTTGGAGATATGGTCTTTAAAGAGGCAATTAACATAAAAGAAGTTATCTTGTTGTTGTTGTTCAGTCGCTAAATTATGTCCAACTCTTTGCGACCCCATGGACTGCAGCACTCCAGGTCTCCCTATCCTTCACCATCTCCCGGGGTTTGCCCAAGTTCATGTCCATCGAATCCGTGATGCTGTCCAATCATCTCATCCTCTGCCACCCTTTCTCCTTTTGCCTTCAACCTTTCCCAGCATCAGGGTTTTGTCCAATGAGTCAGCTCTTTCAATGAGATATTAGGATGGGTCCCAAGCCAGGCTGACTGGTGTCCTTGTGAGAAAAGAAGACTAGGACACAGATGCACAGAGAAATGACTGTGAAGACACAGTGAGAAGATGGTCATCTACACATCCAGGAGAGAGGCCTCGGAAGGAAACCAACTCTGTCCACGTCTTGGTCTTGGACTTCCAGCCTCCAGAACTGTGAGATAACAAAATCCTGTTGACTGGCCCACCCAGTCCCTGTTACTTTGTTATGTTGACCCTGGCAAAGTCACACGAACACTTGCATTTACACAGTGAGGACATGACATACACAGGAAGTAGCGTGAATAAGTGCTACGAATGCCCGCACACCCATCAGGCCATGTTTACCAGCAAAGAAGTTAAAAAGCAATGTTTCATTTTCAGAGCTTTTTTAGGTTTCAGAACTACAGCTGAGCAGGTGTGGACCACTGTAAACTCATAATCAATTTAGAATAACTGTTAAATCATAAAATGTACTTATTAACCTAAAGTCAATTCTCAGTTTCTACTTATATAAATTTTAGAGGATTTAGTTAACAAATCCCTCCAAGTATCACCAAGGAAGGGCAGACACCAGAGGGACACAGGAGCCTTGAACTTATTCATATCCATGATAAATCTCCAGGGGAAGACCTGGGAGGAGGGTATTCTGAGCATCAGGCTCCGATGGACCCTGCGGGGAGGGACCCACTGATTGGCTTAGAAAAATGTGCTTCACACATCGTTGAAAGAAAAAGTGAATCCGAGTGTAACCAAAACAAAGATCCAGCTGCCTGATGCTCAAAAGCCAATAAAGAAGCAAGGATAGTGGAAAGTAAAACTTGCTTTATTTTGGAGCCCCACAACCAGAGGGGTAGGGGGAGGACAGATGCCTGTCCAAAGGCTGACCCCCTGCCACTGACAATCAGTGGGCAAAAGCTTTTATAGACAGAGGGAAGGGGCTACATGAAGAAACAGCACAGTCAGCTCTGACCATCATTGTGAAATTCATTCTTTAGCATCAGCTTGATTGTTTTAAGCACAGTTAATCTTCAGTTCTTGCAGTGGTTTGTTCCCATTTCCTTGAGGCCAGTTCCTGGAATTGTGGCCGCCTATGCCATAGCTACAGTCTGGTCATGTAGTTACCTTCTTCCACCCGGTGGGGGTTTCAGTATCTACGAGAAAGCTCACAGAATATGGCTCAGAATATTAGTCCTTAAGAAGGAACTAATGGTCCCTGGCTCTGCTTAATGACAAAACTGTAATTATTTAGTCTTATTGGACTATCTTCCTTTGTTTCTGCATCTTCTCACTTCTGTGATTAAACTTGGCTAAGTGTTTCCACAGGCAAAAGGCAAACGGAGGACATATAGGGAGGGGGGCCATAGGGCCTGGCTCCATGTCAAGAACACCCTCATATTAGTTTTCTTAGGGCTACTGTAACAGAGTACTTCAAACTAGGTGGTTTTAAAAAAAGAAAAAATGTAATTTATTCTATCACAGTTCTGGAGGCCAGGAGTCTGAAATTACGGTGTCTGTGGGGCCAGATTCTCTGAGGCTCATGGGAAAGGTTGTTTCTCACCAATTCCAGCTTCTGGTGACTTCCGGCAATTCTTACGTCACTTCCCATTCTTCCCCTATTTTCACATAGCCATCTTCCCTTTGTGCACCACCCCCCCTTAAAGGACATAAAAGCAGTCATATGGGATTAGGGCCCTGCCCTGTGCCATCAGGACCTCATTTTAACTAGATTACATCCACAAAGATTCTATTCCCAGATAAGGTGCTGTTCACATACACAGAGCATTAGAGCTTCAGCAAATCTCTGGGGAGATACAATTCAAAGAACTGCAACCCTACATGGTAAAGTTTGTGTCCCTGTGGGTGTGGAGAGATTTCCAAGCACCAAAATATTCTGGGAGAGCCTAGTGAAAATTTCCAAGACATGCCCAAGACCTGTTTTTCAGGAACAGATGGGACTAACAGATCATGGTATTTGTTTTTGAGCAAGTTGTGGCATTGTTTGTGACAGCTGTAAATTGTGAATAACCCAAAGATCCCTTGACAGCCAGATGAGGAAAGTGTGCAGTTGGTCTCAAAGTGTGACCCCAAGACCAGCAGTACCAGCATTGCCTGGGAAGCTGTGAGAAATACAAACCATCAGACCCTACCCCAGATCAAATAAATCCAAAACTCTAGGGTTTGGGCCCAAAAATGTGTGTTTCAACAAGTTCTACCAGTTTTTCTGATGCACACTCAAATCTGAGAACTGCTGCCAGAGAACACTCCCCACCATGGTGGCGCTAGTGGTAAAGAACTCCTCTGTCAGTGCGGGAGACATAAGAGACTCGGAGTTGGATCCCTGGGTCAGGAAGATCCCCTGGAGGTGGGCATGGCAACGCACTCGAGTGTTCTTGTCTGAAGAATCCCATGGACAGAGGAGGCTGGTGGACTAGAGTCCAAAGGGTCACAAGGAGTCAGACACAACTGAATCAACTTAGCACACATGCACACACGCACATACCTACCCACATCAACACAGGTAAGTCTTATATATAAAACTGGTAAAAGAAGCAAGATACAAACAAACAATTATGATTCCACTTATATAAAGTTCAAACATGGGGGGAAAACTATACCATATTATTTATGATTACATTTATAGCTGATAAAACAATAAAGAAAAGCCAAAAATAAATAAATAACCAAAAGTCACAAAAGGGGTTATCTCTAATGGGGAGTGGGAGGGCTGGATGAAGAAGAGCTGTCTCATGACTTCCCTGGTGGCCCAGTGGTTGAGAATCCACCTGCCAGTGCAGGGGACAGGAGTTCAACCCTTGATCCAGGAAGATCCCGCATGCCTCAGAGCAGCTAAGCCTGTGCACCACAACTACAGAAGCCCTCCCACTCTAAAGTCCATGCTTGGCAACAAGATAAGCCACTGCAGTGAGAAATCTGTGCTGCAAAAAAGAGTGACCCTCAAGGGGGGCGGTCCTAAGATGGCAGAGGAATAGGACGGGGAGACCACTTTCTCCCCCACAAATTCATCAAAAGATCCTTTGAACGCTGAGCAAATTCCACAAAACAACTTCTGAACGCTGGCAGAGGACACCAGGCACCCGGAAAGGCAGCCCATGGTCTTCAAAAGGAGATAGGAAAAGATAAAAGATAAAGAGACAAAAGAGTTAGGGACGGAGACCCATCCGGGGAGGGAGTCGTTAAAGAGAAGTTTCCAAACACCAGGAAATCCTCTCACCAGCGGGTCTGTGGGGAGTTTTGGAATCTCAGAGGCAACATAACTGGGAGGAAAAATAAATTTAAAAACCCACAGATTATGTGCCTAACGGCAACTCCCAGTGGAGAAGTAACCCAGACACTCGCACCCGCCACCAGCAAGCGGGGGCTGAACAAGGAGGCGCGGGCTGCATTGCTTAGGGAAGGGACCGGGCCTGAATGCCCTGAGGACAATCTGAGGGAGCTAATGTGACATAGCAATCTAAACTGTGGGATAGCCAGAGAGAGAAAAAAAAGAGAGAGAGAGAGAGAGAACTTTCCCACGAAAAGCTATAAACTAAGGCACTGGCGGGCCTGCTCACAGAAGAAAGGACTGAGCGAATCCCAGAGGAGAGCTAGCCAGCTGCGGACCAGCCCTTCCCCCGCTGGAGGCAGAGAGGCAGGCGGCCTACAGCCAGAGCCAGAAAGGGGCAATCTCGGCCCCAGAGACAGCATCCTCTACCAAACTGTGAGCAGGCTCCCAGTTGCTAACCAAGTCTTCCTAGGATCCTGGATGGTTGACATCCACAGGGAGGGTCACAGAGATCAGCTCCCCAGAGGAGACATATGGCTCTCCTGAGATAGCGCTCCCACTGCGCAGCCAGGAAACCGAGCGGCTGTGACTGGGAAGGTGATAAGACACACCGCCCCACCTGAGGAGAGTGCACGCGCCAAGGACCTGGTCACCTGAGCTGCTCAAACCTGGAAAGGGCATGAAACGCAGGCCCAACTGAGTCTGTGCCTTTGTGGAGTACCCGAGAACCTGAACCTGAGTGGCTTAGACCTGGGAAGTGCGCACAACCCAGGGTCCACTTTAGACAGTTCCCCTGCAAAGCAACCTGGAGCCTTAGCAGTGTAGACTGGGAAAGCACACACACCGTGAGCAGGGGCAAACCCAGTGTGGCCCAGACACTGCGAGCACTCCCCACACACGCCAGTGACATTTGTTTGCAGTGTTCCTCCCTCCCCACAGCACGACTGAACAAGTGAGCCCTAATAAGTGACCACCTTCACCCCCTTGTGTCACGGGGGAAATTAGACACTGAAGAGACTTGCAAACAGCAGAAGCCAAAATAAGCACAGAGAACCACTTTGGAAGTGACAGGCGCAACAGATTAAAACCCTGTAGTTAGCACTGACTACATTGGAAGGGGCCTATAGACCTTGAGAAGTATAAGCTGGAACAAGGACCCATCTGAAACTAAGCTGATCTAACATTGCCCCCAACAGCTCCAGAGAAATTCCTAGATATATTTTTACTATTATCATTTTTTTTAGTTTTTAATTTTTTTATTAAGTCCTTTGTTACTTCTTTAATTTTCATTTTTATAACCTATTGTTAACTTGCAAGAAAAAAAACTTATTTTAAAAGCAAATTTCATATATATTTTTTATAATTTTTGTGATTTTTTTTTAATATTGTGTTTTTGAGAGTCTATCCTCTACTCTAGATTTTTTATCTTTGCTTTTTGGTATTTGATATCAATTTGCTACCTTTAAAAATCCAATTTTCAGTACCCATTTTTACCTAGGAGTTTGATTACTGGCTTGATTGCCCTCTCCCCCTTTTGACTCTCCTTTTTCTCCTCTAGGTCACCTCTATCTCCTCCCTCCCCCTTCTCTTCTCTACCCAACTCTGTGATCTCTTTGGCTGTTCCAGGCTGTGGAAAACACTTTGAGAACTGATCATTGGCTAACTCTGTCTCTCTCCTTTTGACCACCCCACTCTCCTCCTAATGGTCATCTCTATCTCCCTCCTCCCTCTTCTCTTCTCCATGTAACTCAGCAAACCTTTCTGAGTGTTCCAAACTGTGGAGAGTCTTTTCACCATTAAACTAGATGTTTTATAATTGGTGCTGTATGGATGGAGAAGTCTTGAGGCTACTGTAACAATAAGACTAAAAACCAGAGGTTCAGTTCAGTTCAGTTCAGTTCAGTCGCTCAGTCGTGTCCGACTCTTTGCAATCCCATGAATCACAGCACGCCAGGCCTCCCTGTCCCTCACCATCTCCTGGAGTTCACTCAGACTCACATCCATCGAGTCCGTGATGCCATCCAGCCGTCTCATCCTCGGTCGTCCCCGTCTCCTCCTGCCCCCAATCCCTCCCAGCGTCAGAGTCTTTTCCAGTGAGTCAACTCTTCGCATGAGGTGGCCAAAGTACTGGAGCTTCAGCTTTAGCATCATTTCTTCCACTGTTTCCGCATCTATTTCCCATGAAGTGATGAGACCAGATGCCATAGTCTTCGTTTTCTGAATGTTGAGCTTTAAGCCAACTTTTTCATTCTCCTCTTTCACTTTCATCAAGAGGCTCTTTAGTTCCTCTTCACTTTCTGCCATAAGGGTGGTGTCATCTGCATATCTGAGGTTATTGATATTTCTCCTGACAATCTTGATTCCAGTTTGTGCTTCTTCCAGCCCAGCGTTTCTCACATTGTACTCTGCATAGAAGTTAAAGAAGCTGGGTGACAATATACAGCCTTGACGTACTCCTTTTCCTATTTGGAACCAGTCTGTTGTTCCATGTCCAGTTCTAACTGTGGCTTCCTGACCTGCATACAGATTTCTCGAGAGGCAGGTCAGGTGGTCTGTATTCCCATCTCTTTCAGAATTTTCCACAGTTGATTGTGATTCACACAGTCAACGGCTTTGGCATAGTCAATAAAGCAGAAATAGATGATTTTCTGCAACTCTCTTGCTTTTTCAGTGATCAAGCAGATGTTGGCAATTTGATCTCAGATTCCTCTGCCTTTTCTAAAACCAGCTTGAACATCAGGAACTTCACGGTTCACATATTGCTGAAGCCTGGCTTGGAGAATTTTGAGCATTACTTTACTAGCATGTGAGATGAGTGCAATTGAGCGGTAGTTTGAGCATTCTTTGGCATTGCCTTTCTTTGGGACTGGAATGAAAACGGACCTTTTCCAGTCCTGTGGCCACTGCTGAGTTTTCCAAATTTGCTGGCATATTGAGTGCAGCACTTTCACAGCATCATCTTTCAGGATTTGAAATATCTCAACTGGAATTCCATCACCTCCACTAACTTTGTTTGTAGTGATGCTTTCTAAGGCCCACTTGACTTCACATTCCAGAATGTCTGGCTCTAGAGAGTGATTACACCATCGTGATTATATTGGTCATGAAGATCTTTTTTGTACAGTTATTCTATGTATTCTTGCCACCTCTTCTTTAGGTCCATACCATTTCTGTCCTTTATCAAGCCCATCTTTGCATGAAATGCTCCCCTGGTATCTGTAATTTTCTTGAGATCTCTAGTCTTTCCCATTCTGTTCTTTTCCTCCATTTCTTTGCATTGATCACTGAAGAAGGCTTTCTTATCTCTTCTTGCTATTCTTTGGAACTCTGCATTCAGATACTTATATCTTTCCTTTTCTCCTTGGCTTTTCGCCTCTCTTCTTTTCACAGCTATTTGTAAGGCCTCCCCAGACAGCCATTTTGCTTGTTTGCATTTCTTTTCCACGGGGCTGGTCTTGATCCCTGTCTCCTGTACAATGTCACGAACCTCAGTCCAAAGTCATCAGGCACCCTGTCTATCAGATCTAGGTTCTTAAATCTATTTCTCACTTCCACTGTATAATCATAAGGGATTTGATTGAGGTCATACCTGAATGGTCTAGCGGTTTTCTCTACTTTCTTCAATTTAAGTCTGAATTTGGTAATAAGGAGTTCATGATCTGAGCCACAGTCAGTTCCTAGTCTTGTTTTTGTTGACTGTATAGAGCTTCTCCATCTTTGGCTGCAAAGAATATAATCAATCTGATTTCACTGTTGACCATCTGGTTATGTCCATGTGTAGAGTCATCACCTTGTAGCCATCATGAGTCCGAAATGCAGTACTTGGATGCAATCTCAAAAACGCAGAATGATCTCTGTTCCTTTCCAAGGCAAACCATTCAATATCACAGTTATCCAAGTCTATGCCCCAATCAGTAATGCTAAGGAACCTGAATTTGAATGGTTCTATGAAGACCTACAAAACCTTTTAGAGCGAACACCCAAAAAAGATGTCCTTTTCATTATAGGGGACTGGAATGCAAAAGTAGGAAGTCAAGAAACACCTGGAGTAACAGGCAAATTTGGTCTTGGAATGCGGAATGAAGCAGGGCAAAGACTAATAGAGTTTTGCCAAGAAAATGCGCTGGTCATAGCAAACACCCTCTTCCAACAACACAAGGGAAGACGCTACACATGGACATCACCAGATGGTCAACAATGAAATCAGATTATATTCTTTGCAGCCAAAGATGGAGAAGCTCTATACAGTCAACAAAAACAAGACCAGGAGGTAACTGTGGCTCAGATCATGAACTCCTTATTTAGAACCACCTTATGACCCAGCAATTCCACTACTGGGCATACACACCAAGGAAACCAGAATTGATAGAGACACGTGTACCCCAATGTTCATCGCAGCACTGTTTATAATAGCCAGGACATGGAAGCAACCTAGATGTCCAGCAGCAGACGAATGGATAAGCTGTTGTACCTATACACAATGGAGTATTACTCAGCCATTAAAAAGAATACATTTGAACCAGTTCTAATGAGGTGGATGAAACTGGAGCCTATTATACAGAGTGAAGTAAGCCAGAAAGAAAAACACCAATACAGTATACTAATGCATAAAAATGGAATTTAGAAAGATGGTAGCGATAACCTTGTATTCGAGACAGCAAAAGAGACACAGATGTACAGAACAGTCTTTTCAACTTTGTGGGAGAGGGCAGGATGATTTGGGAGACTGGCACTGAAACATGTATAATATCATATATGAAACGAATCACCAGTCCAGGTTTGATGCATGATACAGGATGCTTGGGGCTGGTGCACTGGGATAACCCAGAGGGATGGTACGGGGAGGGAGGTGGGAGGCAGGTTCAGGATGAGGAACACGTGTATACTCTTTGCGGATTCAGGTTGATGTATGGCAAAACCGATACAACATTGTAAAGTAATTAACCTCCAATTAAAATAAATAAATTTATATTTTTAAAAGACCCTGATGCTGGGAAAGATTGAGGGCAGGAGGAGAAGGAGACGACAGAGGATGAGATGGTTGCATGGCATCACTGACTTGATGGACATGGGTTTGGGTGAACTCTGGGAGTTGGTGATGGACAGAGGGAGGCCTGGCGTGCTGCAGTTCATGGGGTCGCAAAGAGTCAGACACGACTGAGTGACTGAGCTGAACTGGACTGATATGCCATCCTCTTGTATACCACACTTTTCCATCCACCTTTTGAAGGCTATCTTCAGTTCAGTTCAGTCAGTCGTGTCCAACTCTTTGCGACCCCATGAACTGCAGCACGCCAGGCCTCCCTCTGTCCATCACCAACTCCCAGAGTTCACCCAAATCCATGTCCATCAGTGATGCCATGCAACCATCTCATCCTCTGTCATCCCCTTCTCCTCCTGTATGCAATCCCTCCCAGCATCAGAGTCTTTTCTGATAAGTCAACTCATCACATGAGGTGGCCAAACTACTGGGGTTCAGCTTTAGCAACATTCCTTCCAAAGAAATCCCAGGGCTGATCTTCAGAATGGACTGGTTGGATCTCCTTGCAGTCCAAGGGACTCTCAAGAGTCTTCTCCAACACTACAGTTCAAAAGCATCAATTCTTCGGGGCTCAGCTTTCTTCACAGTCCAACTCTCACATCCATACATGATCACTGGAAAAACCATAGCCTTGACTAGACGCACCTTTGTTGGCAAAGTAATGTCTCTGCTTTTCAATATACTATCTAGGTTGGTCATAACTTTCCTTCCAAGGAGTAAGCGTCTTTTGATTTCATGGCTGCAGTCACCATCTGCAGTGATTTTGGAGCCCAAAAAAATAAAGTCTGACACTGTTCCCACTGTTTCCCCATCTATTTCCCATGAAGTGATGGGACCAGATGCCATGATCTTCGTTTTCTGAATGTCGAGCTTTAAGCCAACTTTTGCACTGTCCTCTTTCACCTTCATCAAGAGGCTCTTAGTTCCTCTTCACTTTCTGCCGTAAGGGTGATGTCATCTGCATATCTGAGGTTATTGATATTTCTCCCAGCTTGATTCCGGCTTGATTTCAGCTTGTGCTTCTTCCAGCCCAGCGTTTCTCATGATGTACTCTGCACAGAAGTTAAATAAGCAGGGTGACAATATACAGCCTTGACGGACTCCTTTTCCTATTTGGAACCAGTCTGTTGTTCCATGTCCAGTCCTAACTGTTTGCTTCCTGACCTGTATATAGGTTTCTCAAGAGGCAGGTCAGGTGTTCTGGTATTCCCATCTCTTTCAGAATTTTCCACAGTTTATTGTGATCCACACAGTCAAAGGCTTCTGCATAGCCAATAAAGCAGAAATAGATTTTTTTTTTTTTTCTGGAACTCTCTTGCTTTTTCAATGATACAGCGGATGTTGCCTATCTTGGTCACTTCCAACTTTCAGCAATTATGAATAAAAGGGGCTTCCTGGTGGCTCAGATAGTAAAGAATCAGCCTGCAATGCAGGAGACCGGGTTTCAATCCCTGGGTCAGGAGGATCCCCTGGAGAAGGGAATGGCAACCCACTCCAGTATTCTTGCCTGGAGAAGTCCATGGACAGAGGAACCTGGCTGGCTACAGTCCAAAGCGAAAGTGAAGTCGCTCAGTCGTGTCCGACTCTTTGGACTGTTGTCTACTAGGCTCCTCTGTCCATGGGATTTTCCAGGCAATAATATTGGAGTGGGTTGCCATTTCCTTCTCCAGGAGATCTTCCCGATCCAGGGACTGAATCCGGGTCTCCTGCATTGTAGGCAGACGCTTTACCATCTGAGCCACCAGGGAGTACAGTCCAAAGGGGGGGTCACAAAAGAGTTAGACACGACTTAGGGAGTAAACAATAACACACACACACCACCCCTTCAGGAGACACACTTTGCACACACACACACACACACACACACCACCCCACCACCCCTTCAGGAGACACACTTTGGACCCAGGCCCAAAGTAGCCGCCGGATGGAGGTTTGGGGATGAAAGCGGAGCGAAGACAAGACGGAGTTTGCCGGCCCCTGCGTGGGTTGCGGAGGCGAACGCAGCACGAGGGTAACGGTGGGGAGAAGACGAGAGCCCACGTGCACACTGCGTGGGTTAGCAGCGGCGGGCCGCACGGGGTGAAGGGGGAGGGAGAGAAGGGAGCTCGTGCGTGTGCGTCTGCGCGTCCGTGTGTAACAGAAGGACGCAGCCCGGAGGCGAAGGGGTAGAGAGAGCTTGGTGTGCGCGCGGGAGGCCGCAGTAAAGCGGGTTGCGTCGCCCTCTACTGACGTGCGCGAGCCCGCAGCTCGTTCCACCAGCGGCGTGACCGTAAAGAGGCACGGCGGTGTCGTGAAAGGGGCCGCAACACGCAGGGCGCTGGTTGACGGCTGAGCCTCCATTTTGTCCTCCGCTTCTCTGCTCGTAAGTCGCTCGTCTTCCGTGGCTTCTGTGAGGCGAAAAGTTTAAAAGGGGTGAAAGTTTTAAAGAATATTCTGGAAGTGTGTTGGTAAGCCCCGCGGGTCTCCATTTTCTCTCTGCAGCCGCCTCGCGTCCTGTGGTTCGGGAAGAGCGGGGAAGATGCGGCCCTTGGACATCGTGGAGCTGGCGGAACCGGAGGAGGTGGAGGTGCTGGAGCCCGAGGAGGACTTCGAGCAGTTCCTGCTGCCGGTCATCAACGAGATGCGCGAGGACATCGCGGCACTCTCCCGCGAGCACGGGCGGGCCTACCTGCGGAACCGGAGCAAGCTGTGGGAGATGGACAATATGCTCATCCAGATAAAGACGCAGGTGGAGGCCTCGGAGGAGAGCGCGCTCAACCATCTGCAGAATCCGGACGACGGAGTCGAGGGCCGGGGGACCAAACGGTGCGAGAAGGCGGAGGAGAAGGCCAAGGAGATCGCGAAGATGGCAGAGATGCTGGTGGAGCTGGTGCGGCGGATAGAGAAGAGCGAGTCGTCCTGAAGGAGGGTCGGCGGTAAGGCGGGGGGTGGGGGCGGCACGGGGGTCCCTGCGGTTGCCCGACGGTTGGGTCGGCCTCGAGGACGTTTGTTTACAGGGGATGCCCGGCGGGTGGGAGTTGGGAGAAGAGAATAGAATTCTACTCAAGTTTTTACGTTAGGAGGTGTTAGGGCGTACCGTTTGTTTACTCTTAAATTGGCAAATAGGGGGAAAGCCGGTTGGTTGGTTTTGACTTAGTAAGTGGTTGAAAGTTAAAATCACGGTCATTAGGATAACCACTAGGGTAATAAACAACAAAAATCACAGTATAGGCCATCAAGCAGACGGGGATAGAGATAACAGAATTAGCAGAGAGAAGGCCATTATTGGACGGTCCCAGATTTTGCTGGAAGGAGTCAAATGGCCTCCGGAAGAGATGGTTTCCTGCGAGGCTGAATTCATAATGTTATTAGGTTGTTTTTTCCCCACTTCGGATTAACCTGTTAATGGTGAGTTTCTCCCACTTTCACTTTAGATGTACAGCCAATGGATTCTGGTCAACTGATGGAGATTGGCTGACACCCTGGAGAAGCTGAAACCAGAGAGCCTTTTGTTTTCTTTTTCTTTCTCCCCACCCCACCCCACCACCCCTTCTGTCTATACTCTGTTCTCACTTACACTACGTTTCTGCTATGGTCTGTGGTTAATGACCTCAATTTCAGTTTTGACTGTTAAATGTTTTTGTTTGGGAGGTATCTTTTATTTGGAAAATGCACTCACAAGAGTTAGGGCCTAGATTGTAAGCTCTTGCAGCAGCCACATTTGTTCCTGGGCTTTCGTTGTTCCTAAGTTTTGAGGTGCTTTGCTCTTTCTTGTGTGACCTGATAGCTCCCTGGAACTTTGGGTCTGTGTGTGACAGATGAGACTCAAGAGTTGGGGTTCTCCAGCTCTGAAGGTCCTGAAGGAACTACATTATTTCTGGAAGATGAGTCCATGCAGCAATCGCTGAAGAAGCTGAAGAAGGGACCAGACTTCAACTGGGAATGTGACTGGAGCTGATCTGGCTGGGACTGATGAACCAGAAGAAGGGCTGGAGGATGATATTATGTTTGGGGACTTTGATTTCTGTGTGAGACCAAAGGAGGAGAAGTGTATTTTGTTCAAAGTTTTAAGTTTTATGCGGCACACCGTCTGATGTAACCTGTCTGGTCAGCTCGTTTGGAAAAGGTAACTCAGCTTTATGTGACACGGAACCTAGAATAGGACACAAGCTAGGTCTCCGTATTCTCTGTAATGGTTGTGATACCCTGATACATTTCAGGGGGTTCTGGACATGAAAGCGATATTTGCAAAGGCCCTTAAGGGTCTGGGGAAGAAAAGCAAGGGCTGTTTTGGACCCTAAACTGGACAGGGACTAGGTATCTTCAAGATTCGTAAATTGTCTAGCTGTAAGTTCATTTCAGTAGCAGACCTGACAAGCATTTGAGGTCAAAACCCTACCGTGTGTTTAAAAAAAATTTACCATGTTAATAAAAGTATTCATTTGCTTGGAAAGACAAAAGACCTGAAAGATTATTGACTAAGAAGTTTTGTTTCTTTAAGAATGAAATATAATGTTATCATTGCTTACGGTTTTTGAGGCTCTCAGTAATCCTGGCTCATAGGGAAGGTTCATCGCTTCGTGTGACACAAAAGAGTGCAGTTGTCACTCTAGCGGGTGGAGGGCGTGGTTCTGGGACCCCCACCTTCCCACGGGTCCAAATCCAGGGCTTCTCAAGGTCCTTGTTAGGTGACAGCACAGTCGGCCCTCCAACCCTCAGTACCCATGATTCTGCATCCTGCAGAACTTAGCCGCACTCCAGTCTTCACCTTAAAGTCTCATTCCTGGGGAATCCAGTTGATGGCAAGTATGAAACAGTAGTAAACCAAGGGTCACAGCCAGATATGGTGCCTTAGAGCACTGAGGGAAGGAAGGTGAGGAAAGCACTTCGGAGCAAGTAACTGGTGAACTTGGCCTTGAAGGATGGGTGCAGTGTCCAAGGAGGAGAGAATGAGAACATCCCACATACACGGAATAGCATGAGAAAAAGCCAGAGTTCTAGGAGTGGGGAAGCGTGGGCATGATGAATAAAGAACCAGGAAAAAGAGTCGCCAAAAAATCTGCATTTGGTATATCTGCCAAAACTAGGACGTTAACGCTGTACAGCACTGCTAACTAGACTACACCTTACTCTAATTTGACTGGTTTCCCACTAACACTTTTTTCTGTCAGGATATCACATTGTATTTGGTGATTTATTTTTAAAAAAGGTAATATAAATGGCCCAGAATTCAAAAGAAAAGTGACCCTCTCCTTAGCTTCCCAGTTCCCCTTGAAGATGACCATTCACTAGTGTCTTTTATCAGTCAGTTCAGTTCAGTTCAGTCACTCAGTCACGTCCGACTCTTTGCAACCCCATGGACAGCAGCACGTCAGGCTTCCCTATCCATCACCAACTCCCAGAGCTTGCTCAAACTCATGTCCATTGAGTCGGTGGTGCCATCCAACCATCTCGTCCTCTGTCGGCCCCTTCTCCTCCTTCAGTGCCTTTCCCAGCATCAGGGTCTTGTGTAGCCTTCCAAATGTGTGTGTCTGAACATATATAGCTCTCCAACCGTTTTATTTTGCATAAATAGGAACACACTGATCTATGACTGTCCTTTGACTTTTTCCACCTAAAACTAGTTTGGCAGTTAACCCTAGCCAAACGTTCAGGCCTGCATTCTTTTTTTAAAGACTGGATTTTGTTCACTGAACTATGAAGTCAGAGGTGGTTTCTTACATACCCAGAAGTTTGAGAATTGTCCTAGATTATTTTCAATCCTTAATTCGTCTTTACTGTGATTTCACTAACAGAGTACAGCCAATAATTCCCAATTTCCCCGGTTGCTGAAATCAGTCCTGGCTTGCTAGCAACTGGAGCAATTCAATCTTGCTTTTTCTAAGCAAAGAATGGTAAGAAGCCATCCTGACGGGCAGTCTGATACGGCTGTATAATGTTAGACTGAGTCTAACTAGGGTTGCCAGAATTTTTACCATGGATCCATATGTCCGTCCTGGGCCCCAGGCTGTTCAGAGGTAGGTCATAGACAGCTGTGCAAAAAGGCTTGTTGGAGTCCTTGGACAGGTTCCTGTTTGCAGAGGCCCACTGAAGCTGGAACCTATCTTTACTCAGATGAGACAAGTGACCTTTTTTATCAAAGTGCTATTACAGAAAGAAGCATGAGGGCTGTGGGAGCATGGGGTCTGGAGAGGCATTCAGAAGGAGATAAACATGGTTGTTTCGTAATAGAACATCTGATGGGAGGTGCAGAATGTTCAAAGTCTGCTGGTCCTACTTGATCACAGTCAGGCTGGGGAGATCAAAAAGTCGTGCTACAGAGGCTTTGACATCTGGTTTCATCAGCTGAGATGGCCCCAGGGACGAAAGAAAATTTCATTCTAGTGGACACTACAGAAGTACTGGCAATAGCCAAGGACACTATCAACTCTGAGGCAGGGTGTGTGGGGAGCATGAGTGAAAGTCTGACTCCAGGTGAAGGAAGGTGGGTCAGGTGTTTCTAACCTTGCCAAAGATAAAAGCTCGGAATCCGGGGGCTGGAGGACAGGAGACCTGGCTCCCAGTCAGCCCGCTGCCGCTCTCTGTGATCTTGGGCGAGTACTGGCTTGTCTCTGAGGTCTCCAGCCCCGGGTTTCTGTGTGACTCCCTTTCGTCATTCAGTCGCTCAGTCATGTCCAACTCTGTGACTCCATGGGCAGCAGCACTCCAAGCTCCCCTGTCCTCCACTGTCTCCCAGAGTCTGTTCAGATTCATGTTCATTGAGTCAATGATGCCATCTCATCCTCTGCTGCCCTCTTCTTTTACCCTCACCCTTTCCCGGCAGCAGGGTCTTTTCCAGTAAATCGGCTCTTCACATCAGGTGGACAAAGTATTGGAGTTAGCTTCAGCATCAGTCCTTCCTATAAATGTTCAGCGTTGATTTCCTTTAGGATTGACTGTTTTGATCTTGTTGTCCAAGGGACTCTCAAGAGTCTTCTCCAGCACCACAATTAGAAAACATAAATTCTTTGGCATAAAGCTCATCTGAGGTAAAAATGCATAGAGGTCCTGAGTACTGTTGAAATACATTCCAGTTCTTCACCTTGCATGCATCTGGCCCCCGGCAGTTATGTCGGGCTCTGTGTGTGTGTGTGTGTGTGTGTGTGTGTGTGTGTGAGAGTTGTGAGGGTGTGTATGTGTGTGTGTGTGTGTGTGTGTGAGTTGTGAGGGAAACATCCAAGCCAAATCCTCCAACATGAGACCCTCCAGAACTCTTTCTTCTGGCTCAGGGACACAACTTTCCAGATGGTGGTTGACGGTCAGCCTGTGTTCCTTGCCAGCCAACGATGAACATGTCACACAAACAAGGAAAAACTTTGCTTGTTTTAAGCCACTGAGATTTGGAAATTGTTAGGATGACACAGTCTAGACTGAGATGACTGATACTTTCATTATTTTCCTTTCCTGTGTTTTTATGAAAGCCTTGTCCTTCTCTCTGAGGCCCGTGTATTCACTTATCCTCACATCTCCCACTAGCTCAGGGCATTGTCCAGAAAAAGAAAAAAAAATTATCTTTCTCTTTCTTTCCTTTGTAGCTGTTTGCTCTCCTCTGCTCTCTAATGACACCAAGGAAAATCCATCCTCCCCCTCCCAGGCAGCAGATAAACATGAGTTTTCACCATCTTCCAGAAACAAGTGGGGATTTGTTATCTGCTTAACGCTGCGGCCAGAAAAATCTAAGTCCAAACAGGGCTTGCTTCTGCTGCTGCTGGAAGTAAGCCCCACCCCTGATCCTTTCTGTTTCCCTTTCTCTGTAGCTCTTTTCTCCTGATTTATATCCCCATTCCTTCTTCCTTCAAGCTCTCTGTGACTCATAAAATCCTCCATTCTGTTATTGCCAGACTCATCCATATTCTTTGACTCTTCAAACAAAGTTTCTATACCACGTGTAACAGCTGAGACTGGACTCCCCCACCTCCCCCCAAGCCTTGGGCTTTCCTGCAGCCCCACTGGTGATGGTTCCAACATCCAATCAGTCAAGGGCTGCATTTTTTCAACAGAGAGAAGTGAAGGGCAAAAAGAGAAAAGGGGAGTAAGAGGTTGAGGTTACGACAAGGGTGTTATTTCAACCATGACCATGCACACTAAGTGGATGAGCGGGGGAGAAAGCTGTTTAAGTGAGCTGAGGGCCTGGTGAGGTTTAAAAAGGGTGCTGGTGGGGACTTCGCTGGTGGTCCAGTGGTTAAGAATCTGGCTTGCAATGCAGGGGACATGGGTTTGATCTCTGGTTGGGGAACTAAAATCCCAAGTGCCTGCTCACCGCAACTACTGAGTCCTTGCACCACAACGAAAGATCCTGCATGAGGCAACCAAGATCCCAAGTGTCCCAACTAACACCCAAGGCAGTCAAATAAATAAGGTAAAATGACGCCATAGTGGAAATGGTGGAAAGGACAGGGTTGTGATCAGAAAGGACTGAGCAGGTACTAAGCAGGTTTGGGGGCAGTACCAAGCCTTAAGTCACGCTTAGGAGTGAGTGACAGAAGCAAGCCCTGTTTGGACTTAGATTTTTCTGGCCACAGCGTTAAGCAGATAACAAATCCCCACTTGTTTTTGGAAGATGGTGAAAATATGTTTATCTGCTGCCTGGAAGGGGGAGGATGGATTTGCCTTGGGGAGAGCAAACAGCTACAAAGGAAAGAAAGAGAGAGTTTTTGTTGGGTTGGGTTTTGTTTCTGTTCTTGTTTTTGTTTTTGGACAATGACCTGAGCTAGTGGGAACTGCTTATTGGATACGAAGAGACTGAGGACCTGGGGCCCGAGGTGTGGGATGGTGGCCATGTGAGCATGCAACTCAGCTAGGATGATGGCGGCAGGGTATGGGGTGGGGAAGAGGGCCAGGGCCAGGTGGGAAACCTGCAGTGAGTGGGGGATCCAGGGCAGTGGGGGAGGGGGCTTGGAGGGTGACAAAGTAAGAGGACTGTCAGATGAGCAGCAAGCACTCCAAAGGCATGTCTGTCCCATTAGACAGGGGAAGATAGCAGCCGTGTAGCCACAGCCAGGGGAGGGGCACACACGAGGACACAGGGAACTGAGCAGCTTTCCCTCCATGGGCCTGAGTACAGAGCTGGCACAATTCTCCATGGACAGTCCAGCCAGGGGCAAGACGGAGGTGGGGGTGGGCAGAGCCAGGTACATGCAAGCTGTGGCTCACCAGCTCCGACAAGCCCAGGAGAGGGTTTGGGGGAGGAGAGCTTTATGGGAAACTTGTCAGAAGAATAGCACCCGGGGCTGACATCTACCTGCATCATCCACAGGAGAAACAGGGGTGACAGGCAGTCCTGAACTCTGTCTCCCTCAGGAAGGAGGGTATGTCCTTGGTGTGAACCCTATTGTTGTTTAGTCACTAAGTCATGCCCCAACTCTTTGGGGCCCCATGGGCTGTAGCCTGCCAGGCTCCTCTGTCCCTGGGACTTCCCAGGCAAGAATACTGGCATGGGTTGGAGTGGGAAGTGGGAGGGAGGTTCGGGAGGGAGGGGCATATGTATACCTGTGGCTGATTCATGTTGATGTACGGCAGAAACCAACACATTATGGTAAAGCAGAAAGTGAACGTGTTAGTCGCTCTGTCACGTCTGACTCTTTGTGACCTCATGAACTGTAGCCAGGTTCCTCTGTCCATGGGATTCTCCAGGCAGGAATACTGGAGTGGGTAGCCATTCCCTTCTCCAGGGGATCTTTCCAACCCAGGTATGGAACCCCAGTCTCCTGTACTACAGGCAGATTCCTTACCATCTGAGCCACCATGGAAGCCCCAATCATCCTCCAATTAAAAATAAATAAAATTTTTTAAAAGTTAAAAAATATGGAATGGGTTACCATTTCCTCCTCCAGGGAATCTTCCCAGCCCAGGGATCAAACTTGAGTCTCCTGCTTGGTAGGTGGACTTTTTACCACTGAGCCACTGGGGAAGCCCAGTGAATAGTATGAAGGAGGTCCAGGAGGCCACCACCACTGTCATTTGGGGTGGACAAGGGCAAGGATTTCTGCACCCCAACCTGAAACAGCTATAAGAGATGGCTCCAGAAGAAGTTGTCTTCCAGATGAGATGAGACCGAGGCCCCAAGATTTTTTTCAAGTGTCTCCTTTAAAGGTGCTTCCCCAGATGGTGAATGCCTGCCAAGCAACAAAGACCAAAGGATTACTGTCTCCTTCCTATCAAGGCCACTGCTTCACACAGACATCAAGGGGCTGAAAGAGTCGGGAGGGACAGGGCACAGAGACCCCTAAACAAAGCCCAAGCGTCTTCATGAGATTTTTGTCTGTGATTACCTTCCCATTAGAATTGACCTGACCGGAAGTAAACAGGAAGCATCCCTGGGTATTGAAGACATGACATCGCCAAAGAAATTCCAGACCAGGTGTGCTAAACCCTGGAGGAACTCCTGAGTCTGGCACTTGCAGCAGCAAGAAGCAGGCTTCCAAAGCTACATTACCCCCCAAAAGGGTGCACTCCCCCAGGGTGTATTTCATCTGTGGCCTGAGAAGGCAAAAGACAAGGAAGAGCCTCCCTGCATAGGTCCTCTTACACAGCAAAGCAGGAGGCACTCGATGGCTGAGCTGGGGCTTTGCCCTCCTCCTGTGGACTCTGGTGGCTGTGTGCTGAACATTCTTCCCTTTCCTGAATGGAACTTGTAATCAGTGGTCTTTTACCAACTCCGAGGCAGCAGGTTTCCCCCAAAGGGAGTGATCCGAGAGACAAGGAGAAAGCACAGGTGAAAATCGCAGTCTTTTATTTGTTTGTAACAGCACCTCGGGAACTCCTGGGATCTTAGTTCCCCAACCAGGGATGGAACCCAAGGAGATCAAACCAGTCCATCCTAAAAGAAATCAATCCTGAATATTCTTTGGAAGAACTGATGCTGAAGCTGAAACTCCAATACTTTGTCCACCTGATGCGAAGAGCCAATTCATTGGAAAAGACCCTGATGCTGGGAAAGATTGAAGGCAGGAGAAGGGGGCGACAGAGGGTGAGATGGTTGAATGGCATCATTGACTCAATGGACATGAGTATGAGTAAACTCCGGGAAATGGTGAAGGACAGGGAAGCCTGGCATGCTGCAGTCCATGGGGTTGCAAAGAATCAAACAGGTCTTAGCGACAGAACAATAACAACACCTGAGCAGTCAGAGCACAGAGTCCTAACCCCTGGATTGCCAGAAATTCCCCCAAAGCTGCAGTCTTTTGACAACTCAGTATCACAAGTGAAATATACCATCGGTTCTGCTTTGCTCTGTCAGCAACAGGCCAGAACAACATTCCAAGGAAAGGGGAATCAAGTTTCACCTCTGGGGAATTCCCTTATGGTCCACTGGTTAGGACTCAGAGCTTCCATTACTGTGGGCTGGGGTTCAATCCCTGGTCAGGGAATGAAGATCCCACAAGCTACATGGCACGGCCAGAAAAAAAAGTTCCACCCCTCAACAAGGGAAATAGCAAGGAATTTGTGGACTCATTAAAACCACCGCACCTATTATCATTACAATCTGATTAAATGTTTTTAAGACATCATAGATTTGAAAGAGCCTAGAGATAAATTATCAGCATTAGTAGTAGAGTTTAGTACTTAGCAAGTAGCAAGTTTTCAAGTTTTCTAGAAACAAAATCACTATTTAAAAGTAAGTAGTGTTTCTATTCACCACGAACAAAGAGAAAATATACTTTCTTTTCTTTTTTCTCTTTTTTGGCCACGCTGCATGGCTTGTGGGATCTTGAATGCAGGCCCTCAGCAGTGAAAACTGTGGGGCCATAACTACTGGACAGCCAGGGAATTCTCAAAGAAATATATTTTCTGAAAGGTATTGTGTGTAAAAAAAAAAATCCAAAAACACTTTTTTAAAATTTTTATTCAAGTATAATTGATTTATAATACTGTGTTAGCTTCAGATGTACAGCAAAGTGATTCAGTTATATATAACTTTTTCAGATTTTTCCCACTATAAGTTATTAAAAATAGTTCCTTGTACTATACAGCATATTGTTTACATATTGTATATGTAGTGGTGTGTATCTGTTAATCCCACACTCGTAATTTATCCCTCTCCTCTCGCCACATTTTCCCTTTGGTTTTCTGTGTCTATGTTGGTTTTCTATGTCTGTGAGTCTGTTTCTGTTTCATAAATAAATGCAGTTATATTATTTTTTAGATTCCACATATAAGTGATATTTGTCTTTCTGTCTGATTTGTTTCACTCAGTATGATAATCTCTAGTTGCAACCATGTTGCTGCAAATGGCATTATTCCTTTATTTTTTTATAGCTGGGTCATGTTTCATTGTATATAGGAACCACATCTCTTTTCTTTCTTTTTAAATTTATTTTTTTATTGAAGGATAATTGCTTTACAGAATTTTGCTGTTTTCTGTCAAACCTCGACATGAACCAGTCATAGGTATACATACATCCCCTCCCTCCTGAACCCCCCTCCCACCTCCCTCCCCATCCCACCCCTCTAGGTTGATTCAGAGCCCCTGTCTGAGTTTCCTGAGCCATACAGCAAATTCCCGTTGGCTACCTATTTTACATATTGTACGATATCTTTTTTATCCCTTCATCTGTTGTTGGGCATTTAGGTTACTTCCATGTCCTGGCTATTTTAAATAGTGCTGCTATGAGCATTGAGGTACATGTATCTTTTTAAATTAGAGTTGTCTATTTATATACACCAGGAATGGGATTGCTGGACTATGAGTGAGTGAGTGAAGTCGCTCAGTCGTGTCCGACTCTTTGCAACCCCACAGACTGTAGCCTTTCAGGCTCCTTTGTCCATGGGATTTTCCAAGGCAAGAGTGCTGGAGTGGATTGCCATTTCCTTCTCCAGGGGATCTTCCCAACCCAGGAATCGAACCCGGGTCTCCCGCATTCCAGGCAGACGCTTTACCATCTGAGCCACCAGTGGCTGCACCAATTTACACTCCCACTAACAAGGTAGGAGTTTTCCCTTATTTCGACCCTCTCTCCAGCATTTCTTGTTTATAGATCTTTGGATGATGGCCATTCTGACTGGCATAAAGTGATACCTCACTGTAGTTTTGATTTGCATTTCTCCAGCAATTAGGGATGTTGAGCATCTTTTCATGTACCTGTTGGCCACCTGTACGTCTCCTTTGCAGACATATCTATGTCTTCTACCCATGTTTTGCCTGGGTTCTTTGATTTTCTGATATTGAGCTGCATGAGCTATCTGTATATTTTGGAAATCAATCCCTGACAGCCACTTCATTTGTGAATATTTTCTCCCAGTCTGTAAGTTGCCTTTTCATTTTGCTTATGGTTTCCTTTGCTGTGAAAAACCTTTCAGATTTGATAAGGTCCCACATGCTTATTCAAAACCATTTTTAACACTATATTATTTTCCTTTGGATACCATAATTGCCACAAACTGAGTGGCTTAAAATAGTACAGATTGGGGCTTCCCTGTGGCTCAGTGGTGAAGAGTCTGCCTGCCAACACAGGAGACTCTGGTTCTATCTGTGACCCGGGAAGACCCCACATGCCTTGAAGCGGCTAAGCCAGTGCACCACGGGTTTGAGCCTGTGCTCTAGAGCCCAGGAGGCATAACTGCTGAGCGCACATGACCCAACTACTGAAGCCTGAGCGCCCTAGAGCCCATGCTCTGCCGCAAGAGCAGCCACCGCAGTGGGGAGCCTGTGCACGCACCTAGAGGAAAAGCTCACGTGCAGCAATGAAGACTCACCACAGCCAAAAATTAGTTAATTAATTTCAAATAGTAATAATAATAGTCATTGGTTCTCTCACAGTTCTGCAAGGCAGAAATCAGAAGTAAAGATGCTGGCAGGGCCATGCTCCCTCTGAAGGATCTAGGAGAGAATCTCTCCGTGCCCCCTCAGCTTCTGGTGACACTGGCACTCTGTGGCCTCCCTTGACTTGTGCTGCCTCAGCCCCATCTCTGCCTCTGTTGTCACGTGGCCACCTTCCCAGTGTTTCTGTGTCTTTTTGCTTGGCCTTCACATTGGACACACATCATGGACTGAGGGCCCACCCTAAGCCGGTAAGATCTCATCTTGCCTCATTACATCTGCAAAGACCTCTTTTCAACACAGTCACATTCTGAGGGTCAGAGAGGATATGAATTTGGGGAAAGATCACTAATCAATCCAGCACAAATAGTAACTAGGAAATTTTAACCAAACGGATGTAACATCTTCATGCATAAAATTATAAAATGCTATGAAAATACATTGTTGTTGTTGTCGCAAGTAGAGAAAAGCCCATGCAGCTATGAAGACCCATTGCAGCCAGAAAATAATCACTTAACCTTTTAAAAGTCAGGACATTTCTAAGGAAGAACCAGGAAAGGAACTTGCCATACTTAACCAGATATCAATACCTACCATAAAGCTAATTTAGTTGTCATCATTAAAAATAAGTCTACAAATAAGAAAAGTTGGACAGTGCGTGGAGAAAAAGGAAGCCTCCTACACTGTTAGTGGGGATATAAATTGGTGCAGCCACTGTGGAAAATGGTGTGGAGTTTCCTTAAAAAACTAAAAAGGAAGTTACCATATGACCCAGCAATCCCACTCCTGGGCTTATATAAGGAGAAAACTCTAATTTGAAAAGACACATGCAGCCCATGTTCATAGCAGCACTATTTACGATAGCTAAGACCTGGAAACAACCTAAGTGTCCACCGACAGATAAATTGATAAAGATGATATGATATGTATACAGTTGTTCATTATTCAGTCGCTAAATTGTGTCCAATTCTTTGCAACCCCATGGACTGCAGCATGCCAGACTCCTCTGTCCTCCACTATCTCCCAGAGTTTGCTCTCAATTTATGTCCATTGAGTTGGTGATGCCATCCAACCATCTCATCCTCTGCCAACCACTTCTCCTTATATAAATACACACATACAATGGAATATTACTCAGCCATAAAAAGAATGAAACATTGCCATTTGCAGCAATATGGATGGACCTAGAGACTATCATACTAAGTGAAGTAAGTCAGACAAAGACAAGTATCATATGACATTACTCATATGTGGAATCTAAAAAGCAATTATACAAATGAACATATTTACAAAAGAGAAACAAACTCGCATAGGAAAACAACTTATGGTTACCAAAGGCAAAAGGGAGGGAGGGCTAAATTAGGAGTCTGGGATTAGCAAATGCAAACTCCTATATATGAAATAGATAAACATATAGCACAGGGAATGCGATTCCATATCTTGTAACAAACTATAATGGAAAAGAATCTGAAAAAGAATCGAATAAATAAATTCATATGTTGAAGCTCTGACCCCAAATGTGACTAAGACTTTGTCTAACATTTGGGCTGTTATAACAAAATATCATAGACTGGGTAGTTTATAAGCCACAGAAATTTATTTATCACAGTTCAAAGGTCACAAAGGGTTGGACACGACTTGGCAACTGAACAGCAACAATGAAAGCTAAATCCTCAGCATTAGTTAAATCCTCCACTGGACTCTGTGGTTATTATAGCTGTTTGGTTATTACAGTCCAGTCCAGACAAGAGTTAATGGAGTGGGTTGCCATTTCCTTCTCCAAGGGATCTTCCCTACGCAGAGACTGAACTCAGGCCTCCCGCATTGCAGGCAGACATTTTACTGTCTGAGCCACCAGGGAAGCTTCAGCATTAGTAACAGAGTTTATCTAGGTTTCTAGAAACAAAGTTATCTGGAAGTCTAAGATCAAGGCACCAGCATGGTTGAGTTTTGCTGAGTCTCTTTTCCTAGTTTATAGCTAGAGCCTTCTCACTAAATCCTCCCATAGTGGGAAAGGTTAGAACATACTGGGTGGTCTCACTGATAACAGCATTAATCCCATTTACGGGGACTCTACCCTGCCAACTTTAACAATATAATAGTCAGTTGTTTTACCAGCAGAACTGAGCTGATTTAAGAAAAGCCGGGGGATTGCATTTGGAATGTAGAAACCATGGTGTACCACAGGCAAATCCAGACAAGAAGGAAGAGGAACTCGCTTTTATAGGGGAAAAGGGGTCTTTGGGAAAGGCTATAATAACCAGAGTCCAGTGGAGGAACCAGGAGTCCAGTCCAAAGTGTGGAGGTTTCTTACCTGTTGGGGTGCTACAGTCTCTCGTTGGCTGGACTGCCCTCTGGTGGAGAGAACTTTTCTTCTTACTGCTGGATAGTAAAGTAGGCAATACCGTCTTGTCTGAGAGGTAGGCATGGTCTCTTCCTACCTACCTACCTACCTACTCCTACATGGAGTTCTTGGCAATGCGTGGTCTGTCCTGACTCCAGTTTCAGCTCAGGATTCTTTCTTTAATCAACTCCACAACCCTCATTACCTCCTCCCAATTCTTTCATACTGGGAGTCAAGATTTCTTTTTTAATATTTATTCATTTGGCTACATTGGGTCTTAGTTGCAGCGCACGGAATCCTGATCTTCACTGTGGCACGTGAATTCTTAGTTGCAGCATGTGGGATCTAGTTCCTTGATCAGAGATTGAACATGGACCACCTGCATTGGGAGCGTGGAGTGTTAGCCACTGAACCACCAGGGAAGTCCCAGGACTTAACATTTCAACATATGGATTTTGGGAGAAACACAAACAGCCAGACCATGGTAACCAGGTAGCCTTTAAAGAGGTAGTTGAGGTTAAGCCCGGCTATGACGGACCGCGTGGCAGAAGTGCGCCAGCTCCGATGGACCTCACAGAAGCATGTACGAAAGGAGCTACCCCATGTCTGAGGTCTGGGGAGGTGGCCAAGAGGAGCTACCCTGCATCCGAGGTCAAGGGTGGCAGCCATGAGTGCTGGGCTGTGACGGCGCAGGAGCGGCCGAGAGGAGCTACCCCCAACCCAAGGCCAAGGTAAGGAGCAGCAGCTGCGCTTTGCTGGAGCAGCCATGAAGAGATACCCCACGCCCAAGGTAAGAGAAACCCAAGTAAGATGGTAGGTGTTGCAAGAGGGCATCAGAGGGCAGACACACTGAAACCATATTCATAGAAAACTAGTCAATCTAATCACACTAGGACCACAGCCTTGTCTAACTCAATAAAACCAAGCCATGCCCTGTGGGGCAACCCAAGATGGGTGGGTCATGGTGGAGAGGTCTGACAGAATGTGGTCCACTGGAGAAGGGAATGGCAAACCACTTCAGTATTCTTGCCTTGAGAACCCCATGAACGGTATGAAAAGGCAAAATGATAGGATACTGAAAGAGGAACTCCCCAGGTCAGTAGGTGCCCAATATGCTACTGGAGATCAGTGGAGAAATAACTCCAGAAAGAGTGAAGGGATGGAACCAAAGCAAAAACAATACACAGCTGTGGATGTGACTGGTGATAGAAGCAAGGTCTGATGCTGTAAAGAGCAATATTGCATAGGAACCTGGAATGTCAGGTCCATGAATCAAGGCAAATTGGAAGTGGTCAAACAAGAGATGGCAAGAGTGAACGTCAACATTCTAGGAATCCGCAAACTAAAATGGGCTGGAATGGGTGAATTTAACTCAGATGACCATTATATCTACTACTGTGGGCAGGAATCCCTCAGAAGAAATGGAGTAGCCATCGTGGTCAACAAGAGTCCAAAATGCAGTACTTGGATGCAATCTCAAAAATGACAGAATGATCTCTGTTCATTTCCAAGGCAAACGATTCAATATCACAGTAATCCAAGTCTATGCCCCAACCAGGAACAGTGAAGAAGCTAAAGTTGAACAGTTCTATGAAGATCTATAAGATCTTTTAGAACGAACACTCAAAAAAAAAGATGTCCTTTCATTATAGGAGACTGGATTGCAAAAGAAGGAAGTCAAGAAACACCTGGAGTAACAGGCAAATTTGGCCTTGGAATATGGAATGAAGCAGGGCAAAGACTAGTAGAGTTTTGCCAAGAAAATGTACTGGTCATAGCAAACAACCTCTTCCAACAACACAAGAGAAGACTCTACACATGGACATCACCAGATGGTCAACACTGAAATCAGATTGATTATATTTTTTGCAGCCAAAGATGGAGAAGCTCTATACACTCAGCAAAAACAGGACTGGGAGCTGACTATGGCTCAGATGATGAACTCCTTATTGCCAAATTGAGACTTAAATTGAAGAAAGTAGGGAAAACCACTAGACCATTCATGTATGACCTAAATCAAATCCCTTATGATTATACAGTGGAAGTGAATAATAATAGATTTAAGGGACTAGATCTGATAGATAGAGTGCCTGATGAACTATGGAATGAGGTTCATGACATTGTACAGGAGACAGGGATCAAGACCAACCCCATGGAAAAGAAACACAAAAAAGCAAAATGGCTGTCTGAGGAGGCCTTACAAATAGCTGTGAAAAGAGAAGCAAAAAGCAAAGGAGAAAAGTAAAGATATAAGTATCTGAATGCAGAGTTCCAAAGAATAGTAAGGAGAGATAAGAAAGCCTTCCTCAGCAATCAATGCAAAGATATAGAGGAAAACAACAGAATGGGAAAGACTAGAGATCTCTTCAAGAAAATTACAGATACCAAGGGAACATTTCATGCAAAGATGGGCTCGATAAAGGACAGAAATGGTATGGATCTAACAGAAGCAGCAGATATTAAGAAGAGGCGGCAAGAATACACAGAAGAACTGTACAAAAAAATCTTCACAACCCAGATAATCACGATGGTGTAATCACTCACCTAGAGCCAGACATCCTGGAATGTGAAGTCAAGTGGGCCTTAGAAAGCATCACTATGAACAAAGCTAGTGGAGGTGATGGAATTCCAGTTGAGATATTTCAAATCCTGAAAGATGATGCTGTGAAAGTGCTGCACTCAATATGCCAGCAAATTTGGAAAACTCATCAGTGGCCACAGGACTGGAAAAGGTCCGTTTTCATTCCAATTCCAAAGAAAGGCAATGCCAAAGAATGCTCAAACTACTGCACAATTGCACTCTTCTCACACGCTAGTAAAGTAATGCTCAAAATTCTCCAAGCCAGGCTTCAGCAATACGTGAACCGTGAAGTTCCAGATGTTCAAGCTGGTTTTTTGAAAAGGCAGAGGAATCTGAGATCAAATTGCCAACATCCGCTGGATCATGGAAAAAGCAAGAGAGTTCCAGGAAAACATCCATTTCTGCTTTAGTGACTATGCCAAAGCCTTTGACTGTGTGGATCACAATAAACTGTGGAAAATTCTGAAAGAGATGGGAATACCAGAACACCTGACCTGCCTCTTGAGAAACCTGTATGCAGGTCAGGAAGCAACAGGTAGAACTGGACATGGAACAACAGACTGGTTCCAAATAGGAGAAGGAGTACATCAAGGCTGTATATTGTCACCCTGCTTCTTTAACTTCTATGCAGAGTACATCATGAGAAACACTGGGCTGGAAGAAGCACAAGCTGGAATCAAGATTGCCGGGAGAAATATCAATAACCTCAGATATGCAGATGACACCACCCTTATGGCAGAAAGTGAAGAGGAACTAAAGAGCCTCTTGATGAAAGTGAAAGAGGAGAATGAAAAAGTTGGCTTAAAGCTCAACATTCAGAAAATGAAGATCATGGCATCCGGTCCCATCACTTCATGGGAGATAGATGGGGAAATGGTGGAAACAGTGGCTGACTTTATTTGGGGGGGGCTCCAAAATCACTGCAGATGGTGATTGCAGCCATGCAATTAAAAGACGCTTTCTCCTTGGGAGAAAAGTTATGACCTATCTAGACAGCATATTCAAAAGCAGAGACATTACTTTGCCAACAAAGGTCCGTCTAGTCAAGCCTATGGTTTTTCCAGTGGTCATTTATGGATGTGAGAGTTGGACTGTGAAGAAAGCTGAGTGCCGAAGAATTGATGCTTTTGAACTGTGGTGTTGGAGAAGACTCTTGAGAGTCCCTTGGACTGCAAGGAGATCCAACCAGTCCATTCTAAAGGAGATCAGTCCTGGGTGTTCTTTGGAAGGAATGATGCTAAAGCTGAAACTCCAGTACTTTGGCCACTTCATGCGACGAGTTGACTCATTGGAAAAGACTCTGATGCTGAAGGGATTGGGGGCAGGAGGAAGAGGGTTCGACAGAGGATGAGATGGCTGGATGGCGTCACTGACTCGATGGACGTGAGTTTGAGTGAACTCCGGGAGTTGGTGATGGACAGGGAGGCCTGGCGTGCTGCGATCCATGGGGTCGCAAAGAGTCGGACACGACTGAGCGACTGAAATGAACTGAACTGAGGTTAAGTGAGGCCATAATCTAATATGACTCGTGTTCTTAGAAGGAGAAGAAGAGATACTAAGGATGCTCGTGCACAGAGGAAACCCATGTGAGGAAACAGCGAGAAGACGGCCATCTACACGCCAAGGAGAGAGAATCCAGAGAAACCAACCTGCCCTCACCTTGATCCTGGACTTCCACCCACCAGAACTGTAAGGATATAAATTTCTGTTGTTTAAACCACCCATTCCGTGCTATTCTACTGTGGCAGCCCTAGCTGACTATTACATACAACATACCCAGAAAGTGTGCGTGCTACATCACTTCAGTCACGTCCGACTCTTTGTGACCTCAGGGACTGTAGCCCACCAGGACCCTCTGTCCATGAGATTCTCCAGGCAAGAATACTGGAGTGGGTTGTCGTGCCCTCCTCCAGATCTTCCCAACCCAGAGATCAAACTCCCATCTCTTATGTCTCTTTCATTGGCAGGTGGGTTCTTTGCCACAAGCGCCAACTGGGAAGCCCATATCCAGAAGAGGTAAATGCAGAGAAACAGAAAGTAAACTAGTGATTGCCAGGGGATGAGGCGAAGGGGAACATGGGGTTATTACTTAATGGGTAATGAGTGTTCTTCTGGGGTGATGAAAAGTAGAGAGCTAAAAAAAATTTTAAGAAAACAAAAAACTAGAGAGCTGGCAGTCACATAACATTGTGGATACACTAAACGTCACTGAATTCTACACTTTAAACTGATTAACTGCATGTGACATGAATTTCACCTCAATTTTTTTTAAGCTAGGGCACACTAATTCACAGACACATAAAGGTAGAATGGTGGCTACCAGCGATTGGGGGAAGTAAATTAGGAATTATTGGTTGATAGGTCCAATTTGGTTTTAATTTGGAAAGATGAAAAAGTCTAGAGATGGATGGTAGTAATACTTCGGCCACCTGATGGGAAGAACTGATTGATTGAAAAAGATCCTTATGCTGGGAAAAATTGAAAGCAAGAGAAGAAGGGGGCAGCAGAGGTTGAAATGGTTGGATAACATCACTTACACAATGGAGATGAATTTGAACAAATTCCAGGAGATAGTGGGTGACAGAGGACCCTGGCATGCTATAATCCATAAAGTCACAAACAGTCAAAAACAACTTAGCGACTGAAGAACAAATGGTTGTGTAACAACGTGAATACAATTAATGCCACTGATATGCTCACTTTTAAATGGTTTAAATGGCAGGTTTTATGTTATGCATACTTGACCATAATTGTTTTTTTAATTTTTAACTACAATCGTGCATTTATCAAAGAAAACTTGGAGTGAAAAGTTGAACCACATACTCTCTACTATCTTCTCAACTTTTCTGTAAACCAAAAAGTGTCTTACAGAGGCTATTTTTAAAACTAGTCAAATCTCAATTGGGAGAAGATATTTGCCACATACATCTTAGCAAAAGAGAGAGAGAGGAGGAAGAGAGTCAAAGATAAGTGAAAAGAGAGGTCAGAGAATAATAAAGCTGTGAGAAGGCACCGGGGGGGGGGAGGGGGTCTATATTCACTTTCCTGTATCCTTAGGTTCATGACCAACTTTCTTCCAACTTCATACAAATGTTCCGCAGACTAAACTTCTAGCCCCACTTCCAATAGCTCCCTCCTGCAGTAGTTTTCTATTGCTGCTGTAACAAATTACCAATTCAGCAGCTCTAAACAACACAGTTTACTTTAACAGTTCTGAAAACCCAAAGTCCAGGTCAATTTAGCAGTTTTCTCTGCTTTGGTTCTGACAAGATCAAAGGCAAGGTGTTAGGGGCTTTGCTGGTGGCTCAGTGATAAAAGAACCCACCTGCCGAAGCAGGAGACACCGGTTTGATCCCTGATCTGGGAAGATTCCATGAGTCATGAAGCAACTAAGCTGATGCACCACAGCTACTGAGCCTGTGCTCTAGAGCCCAAGACCTGAACTACTGAAGCCCGAACAACCTAGAACCCATGCTCTCCAACAAGAGAAGCCACCACAGTAAGAAGCCTGTGCATGGCAAATACGGAAAAGCTCATGTAGCAATGAAGATCCTCCACAGCCAAAAATAAGTGAACAAAAATATAAAAAGCAAGGTGTTAGCTAACAGGCCTCTTATCAGGAGGCTCGGGGATGTAGGCTCATTCAGGTTCGTTCAGGTTGTTGGCAGAATCCCATCGGTCCTGGAATGTAGGACTGAGGTCCCCACATTCTTGCTGGCTGTTGGTTGGGGCCACTCTTGGTTCCTAGATGACTTTCTCATCCTTTTTAGGCTCTCAGGTTTTCAATAACAGGCATTTTTAGATCATTTGTAGGCAGTTACTGTTTCACTCTGATTCTTTCACAAATATGCTTCCTTTTACAAGAGATTCACAGAAAGAATTCTGGCACTTACTGGAGAATATTAGTTTCTGATAAGGTTTTGGGTCTTACCATTGAACTGGGCATAGTGGCAGTTTACCATCTGCAGATGATTAATCACTCCTGTAAGATTCCTCCTGATGAAGATCCATGTCTGTTTTGAAGACTTCCTATGACTCACTTTCTAAAATGACTCCTTGTTTTTGTTTTTACAACTCAGTTTTAATTTTTTAACACCAAAAACATTTTGTACTGGGGTATAGCAGATTAAAAACGTCGAGGTGGTCTCAGGTGAACAGCACAGGGACTCAGCCATACATATACATGCACCCATTCTCCCCCGAGACCCCCCTCCCATCCAGGCTGCCATATAACATTGAGCAGAGCTCCATGCGCTATACAGCAGGCCCTTGTTGATTATCCATTCTAAATGTTTCAGTGTGTACATGACCCTCCCCAAATCCCTAACCATCCCTTCCCCCCGGCAACCATAAGTTCATTTTCTAAGTCTTGAGTCTCTGTTTTATAAGCAAGTTCATCTGCATGATTTCTTTTTAGATTCCACATATAAGGGGTGTTCATATGATATCTCTCTCCATCTGACTTACTTCACTCAGTATGACACTCTCTAGGCCCATCCATGTTGCTGCAAATGGCTTTATTTCATTCTTTTTAATGACCAAGTAATATTCCTAAAATGGCTGCTTGTCATTCAGACGTGGCCATAAGCTCTCTAGGGGCACACCTCTCACACAGCACTGCTCTCTCTCCTCTGTGAGACATAACTGTCTGGGACTGAGCCTTCCCAGCACGAAAGGGAGAGGATACCAATGCCAAATACCCAAAAGATTGCTCACCAATGCTTTCTAAGGAAAGATCTTGATCGAAAGGGAGAAATGTGAAAGGAAAAAGTCAAAATGGAGTCATTATTGCTCAGAGAGCTCTAAAATGAAGCTGGAGGTCATTAAGGAAGTGTGACTTAATGTGCACTTTATAAGGATGGAACCTGACATTTGACCTGATGAAGTGTTCCAGAACACCTGTCAGAAACTCAAGATACTTATCAGAACCTTATCCTAAAGTAACTCGTGACAGTCCATCTACTTATCCAACCCTTAACCTGAAACAGCTTGTGATTCCTTAAGGATAAATATTTTCACATCAGAGCTGATCAAGTCTTGCCAGGCAATTTTTAACAACAAGCATACAGCTTTTTGTCCTTATAAGCCCCTGACTCTTTCTCTTCTTCAGAACACACTTTCAAGGTTACCCTGAACCTGTGTGTCCCAAACTGCAATTCTTAAGATCCCAAATGAAGTCTTTTCTTATTTTCTCATTTCAGTACTGTTTATTTTGGCTGACACCCTACCTGTGGCTGCTTGCATCTCAGACCGAGTCATGGCACCTCAAATCATTCTCATGCTTTAAATTTGTCCAAAGTCTCTCAGACGACAAGTTGTGAGGCTAACTAGAGCCAGCATCAGCACATTCGATTATCTCATGCTTGGGATATCTCTGATTCTTCCTGCTTTCCTTTTCTACCTCACTTCTTTAAATCCAGCCCCAAAACATTCTTTGCTTTAAAGGGCAGAGATTGAGGTCCACTCGGATGATCCAGGCCAGTCTCTTTATTTTATGATCTTTAATTTTAATTACATCCACAAAGTCCTTTTTGCCATGTAACATATTCATAATTACCAAATATGTTATGTAATTCATAATACACTCTCAGGTTCCAGGGATCAGGAATATGGACATCTTTGGGGGCCACTCTGCCTCCTACACTTCCCTAGAGGTCTTGGTTCCCAACACCACTAGATACCGGAGGAGACACTTGTGAGGCCCAGAGAGCTATCTTCCAGCCATTACCTAATTTTCCCAGATACTCCCAGCCAGCAAGTAGTGGGGTTAGGAACCAAACCTCAGATCTGTCTAAAGCCAACACTTTGCCCTCAACCACCACATTCTACAGTCTAACAATAATGCCACTTATCTGCCTCATACTGTAGCAAGTTTATGATGCACTTTTGCACCCATTTTCTCACCTAATCCTGTCAATAGCCCTGATGGGCATTCTGAAGTGGGAATACCAGCTCCACTTGGTTGTCAACTGAAAGAAAAGTCCTCAATGTAACAGTTGTGAGTTCAGTTTTATTCAGGCCCTTACTGAGGACTATAGCCCAGGAACCAGCCCCCTCAGATGGCTGAAGAACTGGTCCAGTGAGGCAACGGAGGAGGTAAGGCTATATATGAATTTTTTGCTCAGGGGGAGGGGGAAATCATGTTTCAAATATCAAAAGATACTGCTAATCACAAAGAAGAGACATGCCAAGTTAATGAAAATTTTCCTTAGATATGCAACTTAACAATCTGGGAGTTGAGACTTCCCTGGTGGTACAGTGGTTAAGAATCTGCCTGCCAGTGCAGGGGACATGGATTCAATCCCTGGTCCAGGAAGATGCCACATATCTCGGAGAAAGTAAGCCAGTACGCCACAACTACTGAGCCCATGCGTCTAGAGACCATGCTCTACAACAAGAGAAGCCGCTACAGTGAGTAGCCCCTGACACCAGCAACTGGAGAATAGCTCCTGCTCCAAGGAACTAGAGAAAGCCAGCACGCAGCGAAGAGACGGAGCACATCCAAAAGTACAATAAATTAATTTTTAAAAATCTAGGGGTTGGTATATCCAAAGCACAAAGTGCTTTCCATTTTTCCATCCTGCATTCCTCTCAGGGCACACCACAGTGAGGTGAGATGGCAACCAAAGGCGTTGACAGAACTGCAATGACAGGCAGCATTCATTTCCTTTACATGATTTACTAGGGCTTTCCCAGGTGGCACTAGGGGTAAAGAAACCACGTGCTAATGCAAGAGACATTAGACACGAGGGTTCCATCCCTGGGTCGGGAAGATCCCCTGGAAGAGGGCAGGCCAACTCACTCCAGTATTCCTGCCTGGAAAATCCCCTGGAGAGCAGAGCCTGGCGGCTACAGTCCGTGGCGTCACAGAGTCGGACACGACTGAGTGACTAACATTTTCACATGATTTACTGGAAAACTGAGGCCCAAGTCCACAGCATTTGTGCAAACAGGATCCTCCACCCCACACAGAATATCTATTGTATGTCTGGAAGCCACGGGACTAGAACATAAACTTATCCACTTATTCCTTCCCAGTAGTTAGTTAGCCCTCTCCTCACAGACTTTAGTTTGGTAAGGATTTCGTTTTAATAAACTCTCCCTGAGGAGCCGCTCTATGCCAGGTTTGGGCTGAGGCACCAGACCAGCCTTTGCGTTGGAGAGTTTACAGAAATGGGAAGGGAAGGCAGCCATGGGCTTCACAGCCCTGGCTTACCAGGGCTTGGTGTAACTCAGTTTCTGCTGTGGAAACAAAACATCACTTTTGCAACTCAGAGTTAAAACCCATGTCCTCAAGACCCAACCCAAAGGGAAGGACACGACTAGGAATGAGCGAGCACAGACACCCATTTGCCTCACTCCAACCCGTACCCAGATAGGGGTGGCTCAGCGTTTCCACTCGGGGCGTGGCCGTAAAGGGGTCCCGGGGTGTCGTGAAAGGGGCTGCAAAGCCACACCGCGCCGGTCCATGGAGGGGGCCATTTTGGGTGCGGCTCTCGCTGCTTTGAGGCGAAAGGCAAAGCTTTATCAAAAAGCGAACAAAACTCAAGAACCTGTTGCCCGTCACAGTAGCGCTTCGTCGAGCTCAGCACCGCTCCCACCGCGCCTCTCGGGCACGGCGACGGGCCCCCAGGCCGTGGGGTGTGGCGCGCCGGTGCCGCCCGTGGGCGCGGACCCGGGCCGAGCACCGGAAGACGCCGGGGAGGGCGTGGGGTGACCCGCGCTCCCTGCCGCCCGCCGGGAAGTCGGCGCCCGCGAGCGCGCGCATCTGAGGGCGGGAGGGCGAGGGGTTGCCCGAGCGGGAGAGCGAGATGGGGGCCTCAGAGGCGCGCCCCGCCCCGCCGTGTTGTGCCTTAGCGGAGGAGAAAGTGATGCGGCTGTGGGAGGAGAGGGCGGAGGAGGCAGTGGAGGCCCCGCTGACTGGGCGGAGGGCTGTGGAGCCACCCCAGCGGATGCGCGGGCGCAGGCGTGACTGAGGCCCTGGGGGCGGGTGGAGCATGGCGGACTGGTTTGCCCTGCGTGGGTTTGTCCACACGGGGCGGTGGGCGAGCCAGGGTGAGACCTTACTGAGCAGCTCTCTTACGTATCGGTTTCCATTTTTCAACCTTGGCCATGTGGACTTAAAAATATTCACAACCCAAAAGTTGAGAGTTCTGTTTTATTCAGTGGAAAATTTTATAATTTCAAGCCCAGAAGACAGTAACTCAAGTGACCCTGAGAGAACTGCTCCAAGGAGGCAAGCGAAGGGAGCCAGGTTACATGGAAGTTTTCCAACGAAGGGCAGGTCGTCTGAATGTCAGAAGATTATTGTAAACTAAAGAAAACCAGAGACCCCAAACTAAGAAATGTAGTGCTTTTGTGTATTGGGGAAGATACAAGAGTCTGGGCTCACTGAACTCATGTGTGTGCTACACACCTCACCTGTCTGGGGCCAGTGTGCTGTGTTCACGTCCTAAGTTTCCTCAGGGCTCTCTGGGTTGCAGTCCAATGGCTGCTCCATGGCAGGTCTTCTTTCCTCCCTGAGTTCTCCCAGGCTAACCAGCTAGCTCACTATCCACAGTGGCTGCAATCTCTGATGACTCTGACAACCTTTGTTTACTGATAATCCATTGCAGGAACCATCCCATTTCTCAGCAGTTAAAATAATTTCATGTGTTGTGAAACGTGAAGACCACTTCTAGTAAAAATATTTGCAGAATGTGGACTGGCTCAGGCTTCCCCAGTAGCTCAGCAGTAAAAAATCTGCCTGCAATACAGGAGACACAAGTTCAATCCCTGGGTTGGGAAGATCCCCTGGAGGAGGTGATGACTACACACTCCAATGTTTTTGCCCGGAGAATCCCATGGACAGAGGAGCCTGGTGGGCTACAGTCCGTAGGGTCACAAACAGTCGGATATGACTGAAGCAACTGAGCATGGACTGGCTCAGAAACTGGAGTGAAGAACCCTGGTCTCAGGGCCAAAAAAGAAAAAAGAAATGGGAGTGTTAGAGACCGGCTGCATGGGCCTACAGCTTCTCATATGTCCTCAGAGCAAGTGGTAACATTCCCATGAGTGATCAGGATTGCCTGTCTGCCTCTTTGAAAAAAGACTCAAGAATTTATGTTGTATTGATGAGCTTGCCCCAGTCTAGGTTACCGCTGGTCGACCCTGTTCAGCTGGTAGGGACTGACTTCTTGGAGAGGATGAACCAGGAGTCTTTTCACTTTCTCTCTCCACACTTCCGTCTGTGTATTCACCCCTTAAACACTAAATCTCCAGTACTAGTGTGGTAGATGGTTTCAGTATTAGGTTGTCATATGAGAGATTTGACTAAGTACATTTAGTTTGGGAAAGATCACTTGTAACTAAATAATGTTACATAAAGGAACAGGGCCTAGACTGTAAGCTGCTGTGAGATCCTATTTTTGTTATTGTGATTTTATTGTATTTTTAAAGCTTGAACATGTATTCTTGCAACTTCCCTGATGGTCCATTGGTTGAGAATCCACTTTGCAATGGAAGAGACATGAGTTCAATCCCTGGTCAGGGAACTAAGATCCCACAAGCCATGGAGCAGCTAAGTCCATGTATTCCAGAGCCTGCATGAGGCAATGAAGATGATGCAGCCAAATAAAATATTTTTAATTAAAAATTTTTGAAAAGAAAGTATATTCTTACATTATGTTATTAAGTATTAAAGTTGCTCCCCAGAATTTGGGACCCAAGAAAGAGACTTGAGGCCAGAGTTCTATAAGAAAAAAGGCGCTACTTGGCTGCAGATGTGGAAGCAAGAACTGAGCCTTCACACCACAACTGGAGAATCCCTGCACCACAACTAGCGCACCATCACAACACAACTGGAGAATCCATGCGGTACAACTGCTGAGGCCTCACACCACAACTGGAGAATCCAGTCACCACAACTGCTGAGCCCTTACGCCATAAATAGAGAATCCATGAAGCACAACTTCTAGGTCCTCAGACCACAGCGTAGAATCCATGCACCTCAACTGCTGAGGCCTCACACCACAACTGGAGAATCCAGTCACCACAACTGCTGAGCCCTTACACCATAACTAGAGAATCCACTAACCACAACTTCTAGGTCCTCAGACCACAGCGTAGAATCCATGCACCTCAACTGCTGAGGCCTCACACCACAGCTGGAGAATCCATGCACCACAATGAGAGATCCCACATGACAACCAGGATCCGGCACGCCACGACTAAGACCTGATGCAGCCAAATAAATAAATGCTAACAACAACCAAAAAAAAGTGATTAAAACAACAGGGGCAAGACTCCGTTAGCACGTACTGTTTTGTTCCTAATAAACACTTCACTTGTTTCACTGCTTTCCATCTCGTGGGAATTCATTTCTACACAGCTGATAGATCAGGGTCTCATCGCCACTGTCACTGGTGGTCTAGTGGCCAGGATTCAGCACCCTCACTGCTGCAGACTGAGTTCAGTCTCTGGCCAGGAAATCAAAATTCTGCTTCAAGCTGCAGCAGGCCAAAGTCACCTGAGATCAGGCCCAGTGCCCAAATGCCTAGGTCAGCCAGGTAGGCAATGCTAGTGGGCACTGGGTGACCGAAAGCCAAGCGCTCCCCGGGGGAGGACTGAAGGGGCATGGCCCTGGGTGAGGGTAAAGTTCTCTTGTTTCTTCCACTCCTCCTGACCATGTAACACCAATGTTAGATGATTATGGCAGAGCATGAACTGGGGTGGGCGGGGTTGGGGGGCGTTTGTGCTGAGGCAGGAGCACTTTCTTTCCTAGATCAGCCTGCTCAGAAGGTCAATGCTGGAGCAAGGGAGAATCATCCATTCCCAGCTCCTCTCTCAGCTTCTCCTCTCTGCTTCTTCACTGCTGTTACCCTGACACCCACACAGTCACACTGCTGCAAAGAAGACCTTGGGTGCCCAAGCCTGGAGGGTGGAAAGGAAAATACCCTTGACCTGGTCAGGGACACAAGGTTCCTTCTGCATGATGTAATTCACAATCTCCTTTTGGGAAGGAACTCACTGTCCAGATAAAACTGGTTTCTGCTAAATTTTTAATAGAGTTCAGATTTGGTCTCGGAAAGTAGTTATCCACCCGCAGAGAGACGGTTGGCTGACAGAGGTCAGGCACTTAGTGATCTTTAACTGGGCGTTCTTTTCTACTTGTGTTCACACTAACAATAGTGATCTAACCACTTCCATTTCTAGTCCCTGGAAAGATCTCCAGCAAGATAGGTCTTTTGGGGGGACCTCTTAACCTTTATAAGTTTGAGAACAAAACTTCAAACTTTGGGAAGAACACATATTCATAATCAAATTCAGGGGGAACCTTTTTTTCTTAGCAAAGAGGTGGAAACGGAAGTTGTGACTGTGCTGCTGTGGATCAGCCCTGCGCAGGCACTGCCCTGTCCCTGGCTGCCACAGGTTTTCCTGTCTCCATGAAGGCGGCCCCAGACCCACCCCTTTCTGTCCCATGTCTTGACCCAGCAGGTCTGAGAGCTGTTCTCTGGGTCTGGCAGACTCTTTTCTTGAACGAACTTTAGTCAACATCCTCTGTTGTTTATTTGCTAATTCACGTCTGATTCTTTTGCAACTCTAATACTTTGGCCACCTGACACGAAGCACCAACTCTTTGGAAAAGACCCTGATGCTGGTAAAGATTAAGGACAGGAGAAGGGGGCGACAGACGATGAGATGATTGGATGGCATCATTGACTCAATGGAACTGAGTTTGAGTAAACTCTGGGAGATGGTGAAGGACAGGAAAGTGCTTCTGTTCATGGGGTCGCGAAGAGTCAGACAAGACTTAGCAACTGAACAATAACAATGGACTGCAGCCCACCAGGCTCCTTCTGTCCATGGAATTTTCCAGGAAAGAATACTGGAGTGGGTTGCTATTCCCTTCTCCAATGGATCTTCATGACCCAGGGATCGAACCCGTGTCTCTTGCATTGGCAGGCGGATTCTTTACCACTACGCCGCTAGGGAAGCCCCAGTGTTCTCTGAGCCCTCTTTAATGCTATGGCCTTAGGTTTCATCCTTCGATCTGCCTAACCCAACTGTAGCAAATATCAACCAAAACACTTAGAAAGGCTGCAAACAAGAAAAAAAAACTTACTTGAAGTCTTAAGAATTACCATTCAGGAGATATATTCAGGTATTAATAAAACCAAGAGTGTTCTAGGGGCTTATACAGGCAAGGCCACAGGTGGCTAAAGTTGCTTGCTGAGGATGTTGATGGATTCTGATAGAAGTCATGGAACATTTGTCCTTAAAGGAATCACAAGTTGCTTTTGGACAAGGTCTGATAAGTAGATAGACTGTCAGGAGCTATTTTACGAGTTATTTTAGTGTAAGTTTCAGATAAGTATCTCGGGTTCCTGGCAGGTGTTCTAGACGGCTTCCTTAGGAAAACAAGTGCTCAGAAGGTCAGATTCACCCGGGCTGAGACGCATATGTCACACTTCCTCAGCGGCCTCCCTGCTCTGTATTACAGTCTCGGAGCAATACCAACTTTTTTAAAAAATTATTCATTTTTTAACTGAAGGATAATTGCTTTACAGAATTTTGGTTTTTTCTATCAAACCTCAACATGAATCAGCCATAGGTACACTAGAGGGAGGAGATATGTGTATACCAACTCTGTTTTGATTTTCAGATTTGAGCCAGTCTCTCTCCCCAATTGCAACAGACCTGAATAGTCTTCCTTCCATTTTAACAAGCATCAGAATCTTTTCTTCAATGGGCCCTCTGACACGAGGGGTCATCTGTAACCCTTTCTTGGGAGTGCAGGCCCATCCTCTGAGGAGGGGCCCTGGGTCGGGGGTCGGGTGGGGGGCGGCACCCATTCTTGTCGGGCTTGCTGATGAGTTACTCCAGCAGGAGCCGCCCCGGTGCCTGGTGACCCTTCAGGGGTGAGGAGAATGGCTCCCCCCTGATGTCTTGGCCCTCCTCCCACAGTCATGGAGCTTAAAGTGAGTGATAGAGCGTCAATGGTGGGGTTTGGCTGTGGAGCGAGCACCTTCCCTTTGTGTTGCTGATCGGGTCCCCAGTTAAGGCATTGCTTCCAGAGGTTTGTCCTCCCCAGACCTCACCCTATGAGGGAATCAGTCATCCAGCACATGAGTGAGGCTGACCTTTCCCTGCTCCCCAAATGATCACCAGCAGGGCCACATCGAGCCTCCCTCACAGGAGACCTGGGAAAAGGCAGCTCATCCAAAGGAGAACCCTGGGAAGCACCAGGCTGGTGCTGAGTAGGTCGCCTGAGTTCATCTCCCCATCACCCTGACCTCCAGGTCCCATCCAGGCTCTCCCTTGACATCCAACGTTGGGCAGCTGGGGCCCTGCAGGCTTTCCCAGGAACAAATGCCTCCCCCACTGGGGAGGGGAGGAAGTGTGCAAACCTGACCTAGATCCTATGATCAGAAGCATTCCTGGGAATGCTCCTGCACTGTAGGTGGGAATGTAATTTGGTACAGCCACTATGGAGAACAGTATGGAGGTTTCTCAAAAAACTAAAAGTAGAGCTACTGTATGACCCTGCAGTCCCAATCCTGGGCATATATCCAGAGAAAACCATGGCCTGAATAGATCCATGCACCTCGGTGTTCATTGCAGCACTGTTTACAACAGCCAAGACGTGGAAGCAATCTAGACGGCCGTTGACAGAGGCATGGATAGAGAGGTGTGGTGCACATATACAGTGGAATATCACTCAGCCATTAAAAGGAATGAAATCATGCCTTTCGCAGCAACATGGATGGACCTGGAGAGTGTCACACTGCACTAAGTATGTCAGACAGAGAAGGAAAAATAGATGGCCTCCCTCATATGTGCACTCTGAAAAGAAATGATACAAATTAACTTACAAAACAGGAGACTCACAGACTTAGATAAGGAGCTTATGGTTGCTGCGAGGAGGGGATAGTTAGGGACTTTGGGAAGGTCATGTACACACTGCTATGTTTAAAATGGATAACCAACAAGGACCTATGGTATAGCACATAGAACTATGCTCAGTGTTACGTGTCAGCCTGGTTGGGAGGGATTTGGGGGAGAGTGAATACATGTGTATGTGTCGCTGAGTCCCTTTGCTGTTCACCTGAAACCACCACATTGTTCATCAACTATACCCTGTTACAAACTGATTTGATGTTAAAAAATAAAGTTAAAGTTAAAAAAAAGAAAAGAAGTATTCCTGACACACACAGAGCCCCAGGGGAGGCTTGCTTGTCTGACCCTGCAAGTACTGTGGGTTTAGAGAGCATCACCCAGGGGGCAAGCTGGGGGGCTCCATCCGGGGCAGGACAGGCTTGTTGGGGGAACATGGAGAGGGTTAGGGAGGATGGTGGGGGCACGAAAAAGAAGGTCTAGAAAGCAGAAGGGACAGAAAGGGTCAAGACCCTGCTGCTCTGAGAGAGCCAGCCCTGGGAAGGGAGGCCAGGGAGCCCAGGACTGGACCTGCTGCAGGGGCTGGGGACCAGGGGCTTCTGAACAGGGAAGGGCTGTGGCCAGGCTGACCCTGGTAACATGGGGTTGGAGCCCCAGTTTACCCGTGACACGGATTCTTCCTCTGCAGGGGGCCCAAGGGGGAGAGAGGGGTGGGAACCCCAGAGCAGGCCTGAGGACACGGGGACCGAAGCCAGGAACCTCTCCAAGGCCCCCTCAGAACCATCCCTCTCCGTGGCTCCCTGCCCTACCATCTGCCTGCCGCCTAGCTCCTGGTTCCCAGGCTGCCTGGTGCTAGCAGGACTGAAAGGAGCAGTGACAGGAGGAGGCCCTGTCCCGGCACTTGTCTGCCCACAGCTCTCCAGCCTGGAGCCTACAAGGGCCACCTTCCTCCACCTCCCCTCCCACCTCCCCGCCCCTGCCCTTTCCTCACCTCCCTCCTCCTCTCAGCTCTTCCTGCTCTGGGCCCCTTCCTCACCCCTCCTCCTGCCCCACCACACTCCACCTACCCACCCTCTAAGGGGACTAAGCTGAATCTTGCAAATGGAAGCCTGAGATTTTCAGCCTCAAGTGTCGATTCAAAGACTGAGCACGGGGCTTCCCTGGCAGTCCAGCGTAAGAATCCCCCTTGCAATGCAGGGAACATCAGTTCAACCCCAGGTCGGCTGCATGTGCTGCGGGTGACTAAGCCCGAGTGCCACAGGCACTGAGCCCGTGTGCTGCAACTGCTGATGCCCACACGCCCTGGAGTCTGTGCTCTGCAGGAAGCCCCGCAGTGAGAAGCCCACGCACCGCAACTAGAGAAGAGCCTCTGTGCAGCAACAAGGACCCAGCACAGCCAAAAATAAATATACAGCCACGTGGAGGGAAGATGTGCCCCCGGTACAGACTCTCCCTCTCCCTTGCGTCTTTTCCCCGTGCAAAACTTGATGCGATTGAACTAATTTATATGCAATTTAATTTCTTTTCGAACTCAGTATTATCACCTGCATTCTCAAGCTCTGGCGCTCACTGAACACCCCGTGCCATGCGGGGGAATCCCAGGAACACATTTTGAAAACCTGTGGATGATTAAGTATTCTCAAACTCGGATAACATCAGAAGCACTAGAGGGACTTCCCTGGCGGTCCTGCCATTAAGACTCTGAGCTTCCGACGTAGGGGTGTTGGGCTCAGTCCCTGCTGGGGGAACTAAGCTCCTGCGTGCCACTGGGGTGTGGCCCCCAAAAAAGGATAACCAGGTAACTTGGATTAAAAACAAAAAAAAGTAAGGGGTCAGTGACAAATCATTCAGTCATGTCAGACTCTTCAAGACCCCACGAACTGTGGTCCACCAGGCTCCTCTGTCCATGGAATTCTCTAGGCAAGAATACTGGAGTGGGCAGCCATTTCCTTCTCCAGGGGATCTTCCCGACCCAGAGATTAAACCCCAGTCTTCTGCAGTGCAGGCAGACTCTTGACTGTCGACCCACCTGGGAAGCCCTTCAATACACCTGGCCTGCAGCTGGTGTTGAAGCCCAGAACAGCTGGAGGAGCTCCAGGCTCAGCAGTGCCCAGACCCTTGTGTGCAGCCCAACGCCTGGCACAGTCAGAGCTTCATGCATGCGGCTGACTGCCAAGCTACAAACTTCCAGAGCCTCCCTTCCCAGGTATCCTGCCACGTGGAGACCCTGCTCAGTGTACCGTGGAATTTGTGGCTGCAGGACTGGGCCGGCAGTGGCCCCTGCTGCTGCTTTCCGGATCTGCACCGTGGTGGTGCTTGGTCCTCACTTGCCCACTGACGTCACAGGAGCAGGCTATCAGAGGCACCCCCACCACCTGGCCTTCCAAAGACCCTGGGGCCCACGAGCTGGGTGCCTGAGCAAGGCAGAGAGCAGCCCTGGGCCTTATTTACTTCATCTGTAACCTGGGGTGATGTCTGTTCCCTGCCAGGTAGTTGTGAGGAATAGAGCTAGCTTGGTGCCAGCAGGAGATGGGTGCTCAATAAACCTAACGCAGAGAATTTTAATGAAGTAACATCCACAGAGCAAGTGGCACACCAATGACAGAGGACCGAGGGGGCGCGCTTCCTGGGAATACTCATGTTACAGCCCGTCGTGCAGTCCAAAGGCAATCCCCTTCAAAACATGAAGGTTAAGGTAAATATTGCGTCCTGCACTGCAAAACACAATTCAAGTTTGGCCTGAAAACAAGCAAACAAACAAAAAACCCTATAGATTGCTTCCTGTGACGTCACAGACGTCAGGGCCGCTCACAGCTTCTCGGAGTCCCAGTGCTCTTTTAGGGTCCGGCTCCAAGTCCATGTGATGGCAAAGGTAGCACAGACTCTGCCAAGGCCCAGCACTGCCCAGGCACGCTCATCGTGGACGCCAAGCCCATCTCCTCTGGACCGGAAGGTACAGGGATGCTGTGGGCAACCGGCCCAAGGACCCGGACGCGCTGATGGAGGCCGCGAGGTGGACTTTGGCCAGTTCACAGCATTGCAGCTGCGCTCCAGCCAGCTGGTCCCAGGCACTTTGAGCAGGGAGAATTCAACAGATGCCCTGAAGATCCAGATTCCTGAAGGATGACCAGGCAGGATCAAGCAGCAGGCCCCGACTACCGGAAAGCCCTTGTTGATAATTATTTTCCTGGTCTGAGCCCAGTGATGCCTCTCTGATTAATAAAATCCTCATGAAATAGCACTGGTCTCAGAGAAACTGATGGTTTCCTTAAACCTCGGTGTTAGGGGAAGCACGCTGACTGAAACCGCCCACCCTGGCCAGGCACCATTGTAACCAATTGCATGAGTTGTTTTACCACAGGAGCTCCTGGTAAGGAACATGGAACTAATACACCACCACCAACGGGAAGAGTTCGGGGAAAGGTCAAAAGGAGACACCACGTGTCCAACCGCCTCCCAGAATCCTTCTCTCTGGCATCCATCTTGGCTGAATAAGGTGTGCACCACCAGGAAGGACTGAGTCAGAATGATTGGCTAAAGACAACCCAGAAACTAATCTCATCACCATAAAACCCAAGACCTCAAGCCATGTGGCAGAGCTGTTCTCCTGGGTTCCCTTACCCTACTGCTCTCCATCCAGGCGCCCTTTCCCAATAAAGTCTCTTGCTTTGTCAGCACATGTGTCTCCCCGGACAATTCATTTCTGAGTGTTTGACAAAAGCCCAGTTTCGGGCCCTGGAAGGGGTCCCCTTTCCTGCAACATCAGCACCACTCCCAACACATACACACAGCAAATAATCCGCTGATTCATCACTTAATGCTCACTGCCTGCCCAGCAGACAGACACAGATACAAACAACACAGAATCCACTCACAGGTCATTTCCCGAGTGCCCGCCATGTGCCAGCCTGATGGCGGAGGTATTCCCTAGCTTTTGCTGATTCATCAGCACAAAGTGAGCACCACGTTGTACTGAACCCAAGGGAAGCACATGGAACCCAAGTACATCGATCTAGTCAGTCAGTCATGTAGCCACTCATCAAACCCTGGCCCCTGCATCTCTCCAAACACGTTTTTTTTCAAGTAACATATTCTTGGTACAATACTTTTTTTTTTTTTGGCCACCAAAACCATAAAACACAATGTGTATGCTCAGTCATGTCTGACTCTTTGTGACCCCACAGACTGTAGCCCACCAGGCTCCTCTGTCCATGGAATTCCCCAGGCAAGAATACTGGAGTGGGTTGCCATTTCCTCCTCCAGGGGAGCTTCCACAATAACAAAGAAATGAATAAATGAATTACAAGTGAGGATTAAAATCACCAGTGAAAAACTGCCCAGATAGGTGCCTTTACAATTTTATGAAACTGTCTTTAGAAAGTACCCCATGATGCAAGTGAGCTCTTGGGTCAATAATTTACCCTGGTTTTGAGATTCCTTTTTTTTTTTTCCTTTAAATACCCAGCAGTTGAAGTCTATTCTTAACGTTTGAAGACATATTCACCAGAGTAGAGATGATCATCACCAAGAGATCCTGGACTTGGTGATGAACTAGTCAAATCTGAGGCTTTGGTTGATTCCTCGATTGGGAAGGGATGGCCCCTGTTGTCATTGTTGTTATTATTTATTTACCCTGGTTGTATCAGGTCTTAGTTGCAGCATACAGGATCTTTGGTTGAGGTGTGTGTGGACTCAGTAGTTGCGTTGTGGGCTTAGTTGCCCTGAAGCACGTGTAATTTTAGTTTCCCAGCAAGAAATCAAACCACATCCTGTCCAGTGGGTTCATCTATGAAATGAATGGTGGCTGCTTGTTTTCCTAAGCTCGATGGTGGAGAAATATCTGATTTGGGTTAAAATTTTTTTTCATCTGTTAGCAACCGAAATGTCCATCTACAGATAAATAAATGAGCAAAATGTGGTCTGCTCACATGATGGACTGTTACTCAGCCTTCAGAAGAAAGGAATCCTAACACATGCAGCAAACTGAATGAAGTGAATGAAGCCGGAAGACATTATTCTGAGTGAAACAAGCCAGTCATGAAAAAGACAAGTTCTGTGTAATTCCACTTACATGAGGTCCCTAGAGTCATCAAATCCACAGAGACATAAAGTGGAGTGGTAGGGGCCAGGGGCAGGAGTGATGTTGTCTAATGGGTTTAATGCATCCGTTTTGCAAGATGAAAAGTTTTGGAGATTGGTTGCATGATGATATGAATACATGTAACAATACTGAACTGCATGTACTCTTAGAAATGGTTAAGATGGTAAATTTTATTGTTTTTATCACAATAAAAAATTCTCCTTTGACCCAGTAGTCTAAGGTTAAAAATGGAATTCATTTCTGGGAAATTATCTGAGCACAAACAGATGATGATAACAGCCTGGGATTATAAATGGGAGCCCCCAAATCTGTAATTTGTAATCCTACCAGTGGGGTGGGTGCACTGCCCAGGACCCTTTTCCCAACTGGGACTCCAAATTGCTGTTACTTGGGACTTTCTAGCACTATTCAAGTCTGAATACAGGAACTGGCCCAATTGGGTGCTGTATATACACTATCACTTCTCTCTGTGGTTTCAAATCTAAAATGAAAGTAAAACTTTTGGCAAAACAACTGAGTTGGAGGAAGTCTAAGGCACTGCTCTCCTTCACAGCTTCCTCACCCAGAAACAGCCAATTATAATTGTTACAAGGCAGTTCATGGAGATATTTGATGCCAAATGTTTTGGAGTTGGACAAATCCAGAACTGGTTCCTAGTTCCTCCAATTAGTTGCTCAGTTGTCCAATTACTTGGACAAATCGGTTAACCTGAACACATCTCTCTGGATCTGAATGTCCACCTACCACCCTAAGGTGGGCATGAGGCATATGATCCTTAGTAATCATAGTATGATCCGCATGGTTCATAACAATTGTATGGCATAATTTATCCTAGATTTTACACCTCTTGTCTTGATGTGATTGTTAATAGTGTCCCGTTTCACTCCCCAAACTTCCCTAGTTTGGTAAATTGGACTTTATTAAAATTATGAACTTCTATTTACCAAAAGACACTACTATTAATAGAAGGGGAAAAAAAGTCACCACTAAGAGAGTGAAAAGTCGCATTGCAGAGTGGGAGAAGATATTTTCAGTAGATATTTCTGACAAATGTTGCTGTTGTTGTTTAGTCACTAGGTCGTGTCTGACTCTTTGCCACCCCACGGACTGCAGCCTGCCAGACTCCTCTGTCCATGGGATTTCCCAGGTAAGAATATTGGAATGGGTTGCCATTTCATTCTCCAGAGAATCTTCCCGACCCAAGGATCAAACCCACGTCTCCTGCATTGACAAAAGATTCTTTACCACTGAGCCATCAGGGAAGCCCTATTTTCAAGCTGTATTGAGAATTTCTACAGATCAATGAGAAAAAGAAAACTCAATATTTAAAAGGTGGAAAGACTTGAACTGGCACTTCACAAAAGGGAATACCCAAATAGCCCATGTTTTAAAAGGTTTAAAATGTTTTAAAAGGTGGGCTTCCCAGGTAGCCCTAGTAGTAAAGAACACACCTGGCAATGAAGGAGGCATAAAAGATGCAGGTTTGATCCCAGGGTCAGGAAGATCCCCTGGAGGAGGGCATGGCAACCTACTCAAGTATTCTCGCCTAGAGAATTCCACGGACAGAAGAGCCTGGCAGACTACAGTCCCTAAAGTAGCAAAGAGTTGGACATGACGGAAGCAACTTAGCACACAGGCATGAATGTTAAAAGGTGCTCAACTTCGTGATTCAACAGGGAAATGCAAATTAAAACCACAATGAGATAGTGCAATGCATCCACTAGAATGGATAAATGTAAAATGTTGACAATTCCAAGTCATGCCAGTGGACGTAGGTTGTATAAGAATTTCCAGTCACAGAGTATTGCAGAAAGGAGTGATTTTATTAAGAACAAAGAGCAGAGATACCGTGGGCACTGCAAGCCTTGTGGGCGAACACGTCCTGATAGGCCAGGAAGAGTCAATGCTTTTTGTGGATCAGTAGACAATTTTTAGCCTCAAGACAAAAAAAAATCCTGCTGGAAAGTTGACATCAGGTGATTGATTAGGGCACTATAGGGTAAGTACCAGGGTGGGCATTTTTGCCTAATTTGGGGTCAGGGAGTCTGTTGGTGATGATCACGGCGGGGGGGGGGGGGCGGGCAGGGAGGCAGTGCTTTTGGCAATGGTTACAGTACATTCAGCAATACGTGAACCGTGAAGTTCCTGATGTTCAAGCTGGTTTTAGAAAAGGCAGAGGAACCAGAGATCAAATTGCCAACATCTGCTGGATCATCAATAAAGCAAGAGAGTTCCAGAAAACTTCTATTTCTGCTTTATTGACTATGCCAAAGCCTTTGACTGTGTGGATCACAATCAACTGTGGAAAATTCTGAGAGAGATGGGAATACCAGACCACCTGACCTGCCTCTTGAGAAATCTGTATGCAGGTCAGGAAGCCACAGTTAGAACTGGACATGGAACAACAGACTGGTTCCAAATAGGAAAAGGAGTACGTCAAGGCTGTATATTGTCACCCTGCTTACTTAACTTCTATGCAGAGTACATCATGAGAAATGCTGGACTGGAAGAAACACAAGCTGGAATCAAGATTGTCAGGAGAAATATCAATAACCTCAGATATGCAGATGACACCACCCTTATGGCCAAAAGTGAAGAGGAACTAAAAAGCCTCTTGATGAAAGTGAAAGAGGAGAGGGAAAAAGTTGGCTTAAAGCTCAACATTCAGAAAACGAAGATCATGGCATCTGATCCCATCACTTCATGGGAAATAGATGGGGAAACAGTGGAAACAGTGTCAGACTTTATTTTTGGGGGGCTCCAAAATCACTGCAGATGGTGACTGCAGCCATGAAATTAAAAGATGCTTACTCCTTGCAAGAAAAGTTATGAGCAACCTAGATCGCATATTCAAAAGCAGAGACATTGCTCTGCCGACTAAGGTCCATCTAGTCAAGGATATGGTTTTTCCTGTGGTCATGTATGGATGTGAGAGTTGGACTGTGAAGAAGGCTGAGTGCCGAAGAATTGATGCTTTTGAACTGTGGTGTTGGAGAAGACTCTTGAGAGTCCCTTGGACTGCAAGGAGATCCAACCAGTGCATTCTGAAGGAGATCAGCCCTGGGATTTCTTTGGAAGGAATGATGCTAAAGCTGAAACTCCAGTACTTTGGCCACCTCATGTGAAGAGTTGACTCATTGGAAAAGACTCTGATGCTGGGAGGGATTGGGGGCAGGAGGAGAAGGGGACAACAGAGGATGAGATGGCTGGATGGTATCACCGACTCGATGGACGTGAGTCTGAGTGAACTCCGGGAGTTGGTGATGGACAGGGAGGCCTGGCGTGCTGCGATTCATGGGGTCACAAAGAGTCGGACGTGACTGAGTGACGGAACTGAACTGAACAGTAGATTTTGGAGGTGTCCTTGGTTCTGGGCCTCACACCTGTGGTCTTGGTGAGGATTCTACACTGGGGAAGATGGGGAGTATCTGAGACACTCACGCTTTGCCACACAGCATGTGGGATCTAGTTCCCCACCAGGGACTGAACCCATGCCCCCCACCTTGGAAGCACGGAGTTTTAACCACTGGACCCCCAGGCAAGTACCCAGGAATGCTCGTACACTCCTGATGGGTGTCTTAGTCTGCTCAGACTACAAAACACCACAGCCTAAATCACAGGCTTTCCCCCTTCACACTTCTGGAGCTAGAAGTCCATGATTAAAGTGCCAGCATATTCATCGTCTGGTGAGTTCTCTCTTCCTGGCTTGTGGACAGCCACACTTTTGCTGCAGGCCTCACATGACCTTTTTGTGCATGTATAGGCGGGGATGGGATGGGAAGAGAGAGGGTAGTGAGCTCAGGTGTCTCTTCTTACAAGGACACTAATCCTATCAGATCAGCACTCCATTCTATGACCTCATTTAACCTTAATCACTTCCTTACTCCAAATACAGTCACACTGAGTGTTAGGGCTTCAGCATATGATTTGGGGGAAATGCTACATTCAGTCCAGTCCATAAATATGAATGTAAATTGCTACAACTTTGGGAAATTATTTGGCAGTGACTGCTGCTGCTGCTGCTGCTAAGTCGCTTCAGTCGTGTCCAACTCTGTGTGACCCCATAGACGGCAGTCCACCAGGCTCCCCCCGTCCCTGGGATTCTCCAGGCAAGAACACTGGAGTGGGTTGCCATTTCCTTCTCCAATGCAAGAAAGTGAAAAGTGAAAGTGAGGTCGCTCAGTCATATCCGACTCTTAGCGACCCCATGGACTGCAGCCCACCAGGCTCCCCTGTCCATGGGATTTTCAGGAAAGAGTACTGGAGTGGGGTGCCATTGCCTTCTCCTTGGCAGTGACTACAGATCGGCTAAAGAAGCCACCTGCCAATGCTGGAGCTGAGGGTCCGATCCCTGGGTCAGGAAGATCCCCTGGAGAAAGAAATGGCAACCCACTCCAGTATTCTTGCCTGAGAAATCCCATGGACAGATAAGCCTGGCAGGCTACAGTTCGTGGGATCACAAAAGAGTCACACATGACTTAGCGACTAAGCACTAAGCGCAGGCGGCGGCAGTGAGCCAGCGCACTAAGCGTGGCTGAAAGGAGTTACCCCACGTCCGAGGTCAGGGGCAGCGGCCTAGAGTGCCAGGCTGCGAAGGCGCAGGAACGGCCGAGAGAAGCTACCCTGCATCTGAGGTCAGGGGCGGCCAGGAGAAGCCACCTCGCACCCGAGGCCAGAGCCGACGGCCGGGAGGAGCAACCCAAGGAGCAGTGGCTGCGCAGGCACAGGAGGGCCTAGGGGAGCTATCCCACGTTGAAGGTCAGGAACAGCGGTGGCAAGGAGATACCCCTCGTCCAAGGTAAGGAGCAGCAGCTGTGCTTTGCTGGAGCAGCCGTGAAGACATACCCCACGCCCAAGCTAAGAGAAACCCAAGTAAGATGGTAGGTGTTGCAAGACGGCATCAGAGGGCAGACACACTGAAACCATACTCACAGAAAACTAGTCAATCTAATCACACTAGGACCACAGCCTTTTCTAACTCAAGGAAACCAAGCCATGCCTGCAGGGCAACACAAGACGGGCGGGTCATGGTGGAGAGGCCTGACAGAATGTGGTCCACTGGAGAAGGGAATGGCAAGCCACTTCAATATCGTTACCTTGAGAACCCCATGAACAGTATGAAAAGGCAAAATGATAGGATAACAAATGAGGAACTCCCCAGGTCAGTAGGTATCCAATATGCTACTGGAGATCAGTGGAGAAATAACTCCAGAAAGAATGAAGGGATGGAGCCAAAGCAAAAACAATACCCAGTTGTGGATGTGACTGGTGATAGAAGTAAGATCCGATGCTGTAAACAGCAATATTGCATAGGAACCTGGAATGTCAGGTCCATGAATCAAGGCAAATTGGAAGTGGTCAAACAAGAGATGGCAAGGGTGAACGTCCACATCCCAGGAATCAGCGAACTAAAATGGACTGGAATGGGTGAATTTAACTCAGATGACCATTATATCTACTACTGCAGTCAGGAATCCCTCAGAAGAAATGGAGTAGCCATCATGGTCAACAAAAGAGTCCGAAATGCAGTACTTGGATGCAATCTCAAAAATGACAGAATGATCTCTGTTCGTCTCCAAGACAAACCATTCAGTATCACAGTTACCCAAGTCTATGCCCCAACCAGTAACGCTGAAGAAACTGAAGTTGAACGGTTTTATGAAAACCTACAACACCTTTTAGAACTAACACCCAAAAAAAGATGTCCTTTTCATTATAGGGGACTGGAATGCAAAAGTAGGAAGTCAGGAAACACCTGGAGTAACAGGCAAATTTGGCCTTGGAATGCGGAATGAAGTGGGGCAAAGACTAAGAGAGTTTTGCCAAGAATGTACTGGTCATAGCAAACACCCTCTTCCAACAACGCAAGAGAAGACTCTACACATGGACATCACCAGATGGTCAACACCAAAATCAGATTGATTATATTCTTTGCAGCCAAAGATGGAGAAGCTTTATACAGTCAACACAAGACCAGGGGCTGACTGTGGCTCAGATCATGAACTCCTTATTGCCAAATTGAGACTTAAATTGAAGAAAGTAGGGAAAACCACTAGACCATTCAGGTATGACCTAAGTCAAATCCCTTATGATTATACAGTGGAAGTGAGAAATAGATTTAAGGGCCTAGATCTGATAGATAGAGTGCCTCATGAACTATGGAATGAGGTTCGTGACATTGTACAGGAGACAGGGATCAAGACGATCCCCGTGGAAAAGAAATGCAAAAAAGCAAAATGGCTGTCTGGGAAGGCCTTACAAATAGCTGTGAAAAGAAGAGAGGCAAAAAACAAAGGAGAAAAGGAAAGATATAAGCATCTGAATGCAGAGTTCCAAAGAATAGAAAGAAGAGATAAGAAAGCCTTCCTCAGCGATCAATGCAAAGAAATAGAGGAAAACAACAGAATGGGAAAGACTAGAGATCTCTTCAAGAAAATTAGAGATACCAAGGGAACATTTCATGCAAAGATGGGCTCGATAAAGGACAGAAATGGTATGGACCTAACACAAGCAGAAGATATTAAGAAGAGGTGGCAAGAATACACAGAAGAACTGTACAAAAAAGATCTTCATGACCCAGATAATCATGATGATGTGATCACTCATCTAGAGCCAGACATCTTGGAATGTGAAGTCAAGTGGGCCTTAGAAAGCATCACTATGAACAAAGCTAGTGGAGGTGATGGAATTCCAGTTGAGCTGTTTCAAATCCTGAAAGATGATGCTATGAAAGTGCTGCACTCAATATGCCAGCTAATTTGGAAAATTCAGCAGTGGCCACAGGACTGGAAAAGGTCAGTTTTCATTCCAATTCCAAAGAAAGGCAATGCCAAAGAATGCTCAAACCACCACACAAATGCACTCATCTCACATGCTAGTAAAGTAATGCTCAAAATTCTCCAAGCCAGGCTTCAGCAATATGTGAACCATGAAGTTCCTGATGTTCAAGCTGGTTTTAGAAAAGGCAGAGGAACCAGAGATCAAATTGCCAACATCTGCTGGATCATCAATAAAGCAAGAGAGTTCCAGAAAACATCTATTTCTGCTTTATTGACTATGCCAAAGCCTTTGACTGTGTGGATCACAATCAACTGTGGAAAATTCTGAGAGAGATGGGAATACCAGACCACCTGACCTGCCTCTTGAGAAATCTGTATGCAGGTCAGGAAGCCACAGTTAGAACTGGACATGGAACAACAGACTGGTTCCAAATAGGAAAAGGAGTACGTCAAGGCTGTATATTGTCACCCTGCTTATTTAACTTCTATGCAGAGTACATCATGAGAAACGCTGGGCTGGAAGAAACACAAGCTGGAATCAAGATTGTCAGGAGAAATATCAATAACCTCAGATATGCAGATGACACCACCCTTATGACAGAAAGTGAAGAGGAACTAAAAAGCCTCTTGATGAAAGTGAAAGAGGAGAGGGAAAAAGTTGGCTTAAAGCTCAACATTCAGTAAACGAAGATCATGGCATCTGATCCCATCACTTCATGGGAAATAGATGGGGAAACAGTGGAAACAGTGTCAGACTTTATTTTTGGGGGGCTCCAAAATCACTGCAGATGGTGACTGCAGCCATGAAATTAAAAGACGCTTACTCCTTGCAAGAAAAGTTATGAGCAACCTAGATAGCATATTCAAAAGCAGAGACATTGCTCTGCCGACTAAGGTCCATCTAGTCAAGGATATGGTTTTTCCTGTGGTCATGTATGGATGTGAGAGTTGGACTGTGAAGAAGGCTGAGTGCCAAAGAATGGATGCTTCTGAACTGTGGTGTTGGAGAAGATTCTTGAGAGTCCCTTGGACTGCAAGGAGATCCAACCAGTCCATTCTGAAGGAGATCAGCCCTGGGATTTCTTTGGAAGGAATGATGCTAAAGCTGAAGCTCCAGTACTTTGGACACCTCATGCGAAGAGTTGACTCACTGGAAAAGACTCTGATGCTGGGAGGGATTGGGGGCAGGAGGAGAAGGGACGACCGAGGATGAGATGGCTGGATGACATCACGGACTCGATGGCCGTGAGTCTGAGTGAACTCTGGGAGATGGTGATGGACAGGGAGGCCTGGCGTGCTGCGATTCATGGGGTCGCAAAGAGTCACACACGACTGAGCGACTGAACTGAACTGAAGACTAAACATATACCAAGCCTGTGACCTAGCAGATTTAATGCCTTGGTTAAGATTCAAGACATTTTGAGCACATGTGTCCACAAAAAGATATATAGAAGAATATTCATAGCTGCTTTATGATAATTTCCCTAAAGCTAAAACAACATAAATGTTCTTAGGTAAGAGAATAAATAAATAAAACAAATAAATTGTAGTATGCTCCTTCAATGGTAAGTTAACCATCTATTGCTGTAACAGATTACCCCTAAAGCTAGCAGATGAAAACAACAGATATTTATTATCTCACATAGTTTCAGCTCAGGACATTTAATTAGGCTGCAGTCAAGGTAGCAGTTAGGTCTGAAGCCATCTCTGGGCTTGAATGGGGCTGGAGGATCCACTTCCAAGATGGCTGACTCCTGTGGTTATTGGAAGGAAGCTGTTTTTTGCTGGCTGTTGGTAAAAGACCTCAGTTTCTTGCTATGTAGATTCCTTCATAGCTATCCACAAGAAGTAAGAGCAAGTGATTTGAGAGTAAGAGATAATGAGACAAGCTGAGACCTGGGACCATTTGCTGCAGAGCCTGCACCTGGACAAATGGTCTCCTCCAGCAACAAAGTATGAAGAAACCATTTGTTGCTATTGTTTAGTTGCCAAGTCATGTCTGACGCCTTGTGACACCATAGACTGCTGAATGCCAGGCTTTTATGTCCTTCACTTCCTCCGAGAGTTTGCTCAAGTTCATGTCCATTGAGTCAATGATAACCATCTCATCCTCTCCCACCCATTTCTCCCTTTCTATAAGGAACTAAAAATAACTGTGTACGTGAGCAGCTGGGGCAAATGATGCACAACAATATACAGAAAAAAAAAAAGACTCAAAGTCCAACTGCCACTTTTGAAGGGCAGGGAGCAAACACAGGGTGTCAAGAGCCCGGCACACAGCACCACTGGAGGGGTGGGCAAACCACCTGAGCCACCCCCTGCCCAACAACCTTCTAAAGACCCTACTGTCTGACTGCGAGGCTCTGAGAGGCACACAGTGGACCTCTTTAAAACACTGTTTTTCTGGCTGAACAGTACATTGAGTGGCCATCTTTTATTTTTCTGAGTTTTTTTTTTTTTAAGATTTTACATCATTTGCCTCTCTGTTTTCTAAGTTTTCTCCATTCAACACTTGATGATTGAGCAACTGGAAAATGGGGGAAATTTTTTTAGAGAAAGATGATGTTTTCTTATTTGACAATAAATTAGGCAACAAAAGGGGAGGTGTTTGATGAAATACAATTACTTTTAGGTCAGGACAGAAAAAAATTTAAATACAGTTTGGGCCACTATGTCTATTTGGGCCACATTCGCTCTTCAGTGTGCACTGCACCTTTGCACTGCACATTAACCAGACTCCCTCAGAAGACACCGGAGTGCCTGCTTGCAAAAAAAAAAAAAAAAAAAGTAGTTTTTTCCTGTCACAAGCAAGGTAACTCTTTAGGAAAAAACATTCTTTCTCAATACTGTGAGGGGTCAGGATGACCCACAACTTGCCTTGCACGTACAGATCTGGACTATGTAAACTGTAAATACGTTACTTTGGTGTATAATCCTTTGTCTCAAAACTAAATAATTGTGCTTTTATCTCTTACTAGTGGAACAATCCTCAGAGCTTTCTGAAAGACTGTCTCCCAGGTTATAATATAATCCTTGGGTTGGCTTGAATAAAATTTTCCATTTATTTCTTTGGTTAACTATCAATTAAGAGGGATTTTACAGTCTCAACTCCCTATTTTTTTTTCCTTGAGGCAGGAAGTAGATGGTCCCCCCAGAGTAAAGCGACTGTAGACTCAGTCCATGTGGATCGGAACTCCAAGACAAGAATAGCATGAGAAGGGGTGAGACGGGAGAAGGCTGGGCCCTATCTAAACCACATAGCTCTCATTCCCAAAGCCAGGAGACCTCTTCAGCCACACACGTGCAGAAAGGCTCCTCGGAGGCCAAAAGGGAGTGATGCTAACTGAGGCTGTACCCATACGGCTCTTCGGGGGAATACATCTTGGCTAAGAGATGCATGTGCACACATGGAAGGATCCTGAGATATACCAAATATGGACTGTGAACCAGGCAAATCAAAATGACTGCCCAAAGGAAACCCAGAGGAAATGCCCCATAAAAGTAATTCAAACTGCCATGAGGTCTCGACTCAGCGACTCTCTGAGTCCACTCCTGTCTATCCACACGTACACTCTTTTTCATCCTCATAAATACTTGTTTCACTACTTTCCATCTTTGTGTGAATTCTTTGCAAAGCCGAAGGGCCAGGGCCCTTGTCCCTGACACCTGGTCTAGTGGCCAGGATCTGAGGCTCTCATCCAAGTCCTGATTCAAGACGTTGCAGGCTGAGGCCACCCAAGATCACCCTGGATGTGATCTTTGCTATAAAACCATTCTTAATTCTGCTTATTCTGGCTTCCCTGATAGCTCAGCTGGTAAAGAATTCACCTGCAATGCGGGAGACCTGGGTTTGATCCCTGGGTTGGGCAGATCCCCTGGAGAAGGGAAAGACTACCCACTCCAGTATTCTGGCCTGGAGAACTCCATGGACTGTGTAGTCCATGGGGTGTCAAACCATCCGACATCGACTTTCACTTTTCTTTTGCCATTTGGAAATGCTGAGAATTTTCAAAGTCACAAAAATAGCAAAGTTTGGACTTTCCTGGCAGTCCAGTGATTAGGACTCTGCCATTCCATTGCAGGAGGCATCAATTCAATCCCTGGTCAGGGAACTACAATCCCTCAAGTCTCACAGCCAAAAAGATAAAAGTCAAGGTTTAACAGACCTTCATTTTGCTTATCTGACTTCTCTTTCATTTAACTATAAACAGCAAGAAGCTAGGTAAATGAGGGGGAAGACTATCATGGTTCCTGGACATGTTCCAAATCTTGACCTGGATGGAGGTTACTTGGCTATCAGTTCAGTTCAGTCGCTCAGTCGTGTCCGACTCTGTAACCTCATGAATCCCAGCACACCAGCCCTCCCTGTCCATCACCATCTCCCGGAGTTCACTCAGACTCTCGTCCACCGAGTCAGTGATGCCATCCAGCCATCTCATCCTACGTCGTCCCCTTCTCCTCCTGCCCCCAATCCTTCCCAGCATCAGAGTCTTTTCCAATGAGTCAACTCTTCACATGAGATGGCCAAAGTACTGGAGTTTCAGCTTTAGCATCATTCCTTCCAAAGAAATCCCAGGGCTGATCACCTTCAGAATGGACTGGTTGAATCTCCTTGCAATCCAAGGGACTCTCAGGAGTCTTCTCCAACACCACAGTTCAAAAGCATCCATTCTTCGGAGCTCAGCTTTCTTCACAGTCCAACTCTCACATCCATACCTGACCACAGGAAAAACCATAGCCTTGACTAGATGGACCTTAGTCAGCAAAGCAACGTCTCTGCTTTTGGATATGCTATCTAGGTTGGTCATAACTTTCATTCCAAGGAGTAAGCGTCTTTTAATTTCATGGCTGCAATCACCATCTGCAGTGATTTTGGAGCCCAAAAAATAAAGTCTGACACTGTTTCCACTGTTTCCCCAAAATTTTTAGAGGTTTAAAAAATCTTTTTTAATTAGAGGCCAAAAGGGAGTGATGCTAACTGATGCTCTACCCATACTCTTTTGTTGTGTGTGTGTGTGTGTGTGTGTGTTTTTAAGATTTCTGAGCCTGAGCACCTGCGCGCAGAGACCGCAGTGCCCGTGCACCCGCGTCCAACGGCTGGAAGCAGAGATGAGTGCGCATGCGCGGGCGAGTGGGGGCGGTCCCCTAGAGAGGGCGTGTGTACGTGCGGGTACGTGCTCGCACAGGGGCCGGAAGTAGTGCCGCGCGTGCGCAGGTGCAAGCGCGCGCCAAGCCCGGAAGTGGGGCTGTCTAGCCCGGCGGTTGCGGGCTATGGAGGATTTCCCACCGAGTTGCGGGCCGGTTGGTGAGGAGCCGGCCGAGGAAGCCGAGGCTCAGGTGGCGGCCTGGAGCGGGGACAGCGGAAATGTGTCGCAGAGCCACAGCAGCGCCTCGGGGCCGTGGGAGGACGAGGGCCCGGAGTCGGGCGCGCCGAGCCGGGACCCGCCGCTGCTGCGCCGCGCCGCCGAGGGCTACGCCTCCTGCCTGCTGCCCGGCGCGGGGGCGCGGCCAGAGATCGAGGCGCTGGACGCGAGCTTGGAGGACCTGCTCACCAGGGTGGACGAGTTTGTGGGCATGCTGGACATGCTGCGCGGCGACTCCTCGCACGTAGTCGGCGAGGGCGTGCCTCTCATTTACGCCAAAGCCACCGAGATGCGGCGAGTCTACAGCAAGATCGACCGGCTGGAGGCCTTCGTGGGCATGGTCAGCGCCAGTGTGGCCAGGCTGGAGGAGCAGGTCGCCAGGGCTGAGGCCGAGCTGGGGACGTTCCCCAGTACGTTCAGGAAATTGCTGCACACGATTAACGTGCCCTCCTTTTTCCACAAGGCGCCCCCCGGCAGGTCCCAGCTGACCGGCTACGAACCCCCCGTCGTCTTTCGGACGGAAGACCACTTTCCCTGTTGTAGCGAAAGACCGCAGGTCTGAGTCTGCCGGACAGCGCTGCAAGAAGACAGGTCTGAAATTATCTCGACTGTTAATCAGATCAGTTGAAATTCCTGTTACCGGACACCTCTGATGTTGGCGTACGGAATTGTAAAGTTTGGGTTTTGCACACTTGATTGCTCACTCTCCTCATCATTTCAGTGGAATGTATGGTTTTCTATGTCTTCCAGTTCAAACTTGAAACACGAAAGCTGCTTGGTAGGGGAATCCTGGAAGCAAAATGTATGAACTTACCTGCACACTGTGGCAGAACTGTTATTTTTAGGCATTTTACAGCTCAACTAACAGTATTACCTTTTCAACATTTGTATATTTGCAATACTCTTAGGAAAACTACTGAGCCCTTAAAGCCTTGTTAATTGGAGCCTAACAACTTATTGACCAGAGACGTATTCATACGTCTTTTGTTACCCAAACTATTGCCTGGAGGCAGTTCGATATTCTCTTAAAGAACAAATCAACGGCCACAGCTGTTAATTTCTGCACACATCTCCCAATCAATAAAGTGCTGATAGTGATTCAGATTTCTATAGCATGCGTTAGGGTAGATGGTAAATTATTTTAAATTATATTAAACTTTCCATATGATGGATTGTAAACCAAAGGAAATCATACAATTTTTGAGAAAATGTTTTTATTGCGACTCATTCTGAAGTTGTATTTGAAAGTATAACTACAGTCTTAATTTGTCCAAAGCTAACATGGCTATATATGATTACCAACGTTTGATTTGTAATTTTAAAATTAATAAAAAGTGTAAATTTTATTGGAAAAGCTGTCTGAAAAGGACTTTACGTGTTTGCTTTTTGTTTGTTCGAAGATAGACATGTTGTGTATGTAATTTTAGGAGTGGGATAAAGTTCACAGCTTTAGATATTTCTCCTCAAAATGAATATTTAAATCATGTGTGTGATGATACAACTAGTCTTAGGATTTTATTCTTTCACCCTGAGGACCTGGAATCTTAAACATCCCTTAAAGGGACAGAAGGCTAATCTGTTTTTTATAAGGTGGTCCTCCTAGTTGCTTGTTCAGCCTCTAACTTGTGTGCAACTGTTTTTGCGACCCCATGGACTAGGCTGCCAGGCCCCTCTGTCCATGGGATTTCCTTGGCAGGAATACTGGAGTGGGTTGCCTTTTTCTTCTCTAGGGAATCTTCCTGCCCAGGGAGCTAACCTGTGTCTCCTGCATTGGCAGGCGGGTTCTTTACCACTAAGCCACCTGGGAAATCCAGTCTTCCTAGGTAATAGTCCTCAAATAAGCATACACCTTGGTTGCCTTTGTGTCATTTATCATAGATGTTTAAGGTTCGTGAAGTAGGGATATTCTCACTTAGCTGTGGATTATGAGAAACTGTGTAATCTGTAACCGTAGTTTTCGTGGACCTTCTCTGTCACATATTTACATTTTTTTTTCAGGTAGTTCACTAATTGCAAACTAAGAACTCCTGAATTTAGAACTGGAAAAGAACAAGTAACCAACATGTAGTAATTGGTGACTTGGGTACCTGCTGTAAGTAATTGGTATAGGCTTCCCAGGTGGCGCTAGTGGTAAAGAACTCACCTGCCCGTGCTGGAGATGTTAGGAAATATGGGTTCAATCCCTGGTTTGGAGGAAAATGGCAGTCCACTCCAGTACTCTTTCCTGGAGAATCCCATGGACAGGAGCCTGGCAGACGAAAATGGCAGCCCACTCCAGTACTCTTTCCTGGAGAATCCCATGGACAGAGGAGCCTGGTGGGCTACAGTCCATGGGGTCATAGAGTTGGACATGCCTGAAGCGACTTAGCACTGCACATGTGGCATATCCACTGAATATGAAAATAGCTTCCTTACATATCTATTGCTAAAATATTTTTTGTTTGTGGTTAATATTTTAAAAGTAGTAATTAAGATAAATCATAATAATTTTGTGTCTCGGCCGCACCTCGCAGGTTTCAGGATCCTAGTTCCCTGACCAGGGATTGAAGTTAAGCCCTCCACAGTGAAAAGGGTGGTACCCTAACCCTGGACCACCAGGAATTCTCAAAAAGTCCTGGTTTGGGAGATAATTTATGTCATTATCTGTGCACCTTATGCCTAAAGGGTTCTGAAATCCTCTTAGTCATTCGGTGGTGTTTCTGACATTTCTACACAGAGATTAGTGCAGGGCCTTATTTGGAGTAGCGACTTGAAGCTGGTTTGCATAGTGCCAGACAACTATTAGACCACGGTTACTTTTGTGTCTTCAGAATGGAGGTTGGGGAGCCAGACACACCCTGCCCTGTTGGGCACTGCCGCCTTCAAACCTCCCAGTTCCTTCCTCTCCCCACTTCCGTCCCCCCGACCATCTGGAGAGTTAAGAGGGCCCTCCTGAATCTTATAAACCTGATCTTTCTCCCTCTTTGTAAGTCGGTAACAAGCTGGGAGGGAGGCCCCACTGTCACTCCTGGGTGACTCCTGCAGACCATGTCTGCTGCTGGAGTCTAGAGCTCCCTTACTTTCTAGAAGAATAATCAGGGTTTGGGATGGGGTCTAATAAAGGTTGAGGGGAGCACCCCACCAGTCACCCTGGAGTCAATTAACTTGTTCTTCATTCCCACACCCGAGAGCACAGGAACCACTTAGCAGGTCGGGAGTATCTGGGACATTGTCTCATCTACCCCAGGACAGCCTCAGGCACCCTGGACACACTCATAAAATTGGGTGCTGATAATTCACACATAGCAAGTTCACACATGTGAAATGAGGCAGTAAGCACCTGGCCGCTTATCCTCCAAGCTAGAACTTTCAGGAATATGAGCCTTGGCCCGTGTCCTGGAGTCAGCTCGGTGTGGAGCTGCTGACTGAGCTAGGACGGGTCCACAGAGTCCTCAGAGGGCCAGTGAAAAGAATTGCAAACCACCTGGTCTCACAACTACTCCATCCTTGTGCAAAAACAGCCATGGACACATGCAAACTGTATGTAATATATACATAAATACATAAGTAAAGTAAAACTACTTATAAAAACAGGTATTTCTTGGGCTTGCCTGGTGGCTCAGAGGTAAAGAATCCACCTAGCAATGCAGGAGACACAGGTTCAGTCCCAGATCCGGGAAGATCCCACATGCCTCGGAGCAGCTAAGCCCACGCCCCATAACTATTGAGCCGGTCCCCCTCCTGAGCTGTATTCTCCCAGTGCCCAGCACTCTCAGATGCCTGTTGAATGAATGACTCAGATGGCGGAAAGAACGAACAGCTAGATGAAGACCAGCCCCTTCTTGAGGAATGGGAAGCAGGCAGATACAGTAACTCAATCACATGTTTGCTGGGAAGTCAAGTCAGTCACCACAGGAGGACTGAGGACCCCAAGGAAAACAAGAGCTCCCAGGAGCTTAACAGGCCAGTGGGAGAGAAGGTCAGACACCAACCTAAACCAACCCATCTCATGAACTGAACTTGTTATATCTGTACAAGCAATGCTATGGGATCCAAGAAGGCCGCATTCTTAACTGTGCCTCAGAGATGCAGGTACAGAACTTTAGGTCTATCTTTCCAAAGAGACTTCTTTTACACATCAAAAAATTTTTTTAAAAAATTTTTTAAGCATTTTCCAAAGTGACCTAGATCCCAGTAATAAACAAGGAAATGCATTTCTTTTAGAATGAGAGATTTTTCTTTATGATTTTCATCCTCAAAGAGGAGGGATCAGTCTGTGGTCACATGAGACCCTGGGATGGGAGGAAGGGAGTAACTGGGTACTGTTGCCCGAGTGCCACAGTGGTAAAGAATCTGCCTGCCAATGCAAGGAGACCAATCCAGTCAATCCTGAAAGAAACCAACCCTGAAATGGAAGGACTGATGCTGAAACTAAAGCCCCAATACTTTGGCCACCTGAGGCGAAGAGCTGACTCATTGGAAAAGACCGTGATCCTGGGAAAGACTGAAGGCAGGAGGAGAAGGGGATGACTGAGGAAGAGATGGTTGGATGGCATCACGGACTCAATGGACATGAGTTTGAGCAAGCTCTGGGAGATGATGAAGGACAGGGAAGCCTGGTGTGCTGCAGTCCATGGGGTAAGAGAATCACTCGACTGAGGGACGGAACAACAGTGCAGGAGATGCAAAAGACACAGGTTCGATCCCTGGGTCAGGAAGATCCCCTGGAGTGGGAAATGGCAACCTTCTCCAGTATTCTTGCCTGGAGTAGCACCTGGACAGAGGAGGCTGTCAGGCTACAGCCCCTGTCGTCCACCTGTTGCCGGGGTAACTGTGGGAGTGCCCTAAGCGGCAGAAACAGCTTCTGTCCAGCAGGGGGCGCTGTGGGAGCAAGACCAACCTTCAGAAAACAAACTCGCCAGCATCTGGCAGTCAGAGCCACCAGCTGCTGTCCAACCCGGGACTCACGATGTGAGGACCACAGCTGTGCTCCAAGGCAGAGCTTGTTTGTTGTCCTCTCTGCTCTTCTCTCGGTGGGAAGGAAGCTTGTTTATTTATGTGCTTGTCTTGTCTTTCTTTAACTTTCAAAAAAAAAGGAAAATGTATTTCTTTTGCTGAGCTGGGTCTTAGTCGCCGCGCACTGGATCTTCAAGCTGCCTTGCGGCATGTGGGGATCTTCTTTGTGTGTTTTTTGTCTCCCCTACTAGGGCACAGAGAGTGGTCTCTGTCCATTTGGTGCAGCCCCAGATCCGTGGCACCTGGCACAGTGCTGAGCACATCTAAGTTGTAAATGTAAGTATTAACATTTTTTAACCAAATATTTAGTTCAATCATTATTTTTGGTTTCTTCAAAAAAAAAAGAGTGGTAAAATGCAAATAACATAAACTGACCACTGTCACCCGTTTTTCAGTATTCGGTTCAGTGGCATCAAGTCCGTTCACATTGCTGTGCCATCAGCGCCATGCATGCCCACAGCTCTTCTTGCAAAACCGAAACTCTGCCCGCATGAAACAACTCCCCAGTCCCTCCCTCCCAGCCCCTGGTGACCACCGTTGCCGTTTCTGTCTCCCTGAGTTTGACAGTTCTGAGGACTTCATACAAGTACACGCATGCACGCTGGTGCTCAGTGATAACTGACTCTTTGTGACCCCATGAACTGCAGCCCGCCAGGCTCCTCTGTCCATGGGACTTTCCAGGCAAGAATTCTGGAGTCGGTTGCCATTTCCTTCTCCAGGGGATCTTTCAGACCCAGAGATGGAAACCGCGTCTCTTGCATTGGCAAGCAGACTCTTTCCCACTGAGCCACCTGGGAAGCCCACACGAGCGCAGTCACATAGTGTCTGCCTTTTTGTGACTGGCTTATGTCACTGGAGAAGGGAATGGCAGCCTGCTCCAGTAACTTTGCCAGGAGAAATCCATGGACAGAGGAGCCTGGTGGGCTCCATGGGGTTGCAAAGAGTCAGACACGACTGAGCGACTAACACTTTCACTTATGTCCCCGAGCGTAATGTCTTCAAGCTTCCTCCCTGTCACAGTGTGTGACAGGGCCCCTTCCTTTATAATAAAGGCGGAATCATATTCCCTTGTATGGATAAGCCATACTTTGTTTATACATCCATCTGGGGGTTTTGTTTCTTGTTTTTTTTGGCAGTGCCACATGGCTTTTGTGATCTTAGTTCCCCAACCAGGGATCGAACCTGGGCCCACGACAGTGAAAGCACCCGGTCGTAACCACTGGACGGGCAGGGAATTCCCAATATCCATCCATCTGTTGATGGGCCCTTAGGCTGCCTCCAGCTTTCGGCATTTATGAATGACTCTGCTATGAACATGAGGGCTTGAGGCCCAGGTGTCAGTTCAAAGGTGTATATACTCAGAAGAGTGCTTGGGCTTCCCTGGTGGCTCAGCCTGCAATGCGGGAGACCTGGGTTCAATCCCTGGGTTGGGAAGACCCCCTGGAGAATTGAAAGGCTACCCACTCCAGTATTCTGGCCTGGAGAACCCCATGGACTGTCGCAAAGAGTCGGACATGACTGAGCGACTTTCACTTTCCACTCTCTTATTCTCCGAAGTGGAACTACCGGACCGAGCGGCGGCTCCATTTTCACTCTTTTTTGAGGGCCCGCTATACTGTTGCCCACTCAGTCCCAACACTGTCATCCCCACCAGCAGTGCGCGAGGGTCCCAGTGCCTTCACAGCCTCACCAACGCTTGCTATTTTCAGAGTTTCTGGACAATGGCCACTCTGATGGTGACCATTCAGAAAACTAAGATCATGGCGTCTGGTCCCATCACTTCATGGCAAATAGATGGGGAAACAGTGGAAACACTGGCTGACTTTATTTTGGGGAGCTCCAAAATCACTGCAGATGGTGATTGCAGCCATGCAATTAAAAGACGCTTACTCCTTGGAAGGAAAGTGATGACCAACCTAGACAGCATATTCAAAAGCAGAGACATTACTTTGTCAACAAAGCTCTATCTAGTCAAGGCTCTGTTTTTTCCAGTAGTCATGTATGGATGTGACAGTTGGACTGTAAAGAAAGCTAAGCGCCAAAGAACTGATGGTTTTGAACTGTGGTGTTGGAGAAGACTCTTGAGAGTCCCTTGGACTGCGAAGAGATCCAACCAGTCCATCCTAAAGGAAATCAGTCCTGAATATTCATTGGAAGGACTGATGTTGAAGCTGAAACTCCAATATTTTGGCCACCTGATGCGAAGAGCTGACTCATTTGTAAAGACCCTGATGCTGAGAAAGATTGAAGGCAGGAGGAGAAGGGGATGACAGAGGATGAGATGGTTGGATGGCATCACCGACTCAATGGACATAGGTTTGGGTGGACTCCAGAAGTTGGTGGTGGACAGGGAGGCCTGGCGTGCTGTGGTTCATGGGGTCACAAAGAGTCAGACAAGATTGAGCGACTGAAATAAACCCTGACGGCATGAGGTGGTGAGGAGGTAGGGGCTTTTCAGGGTCAATGATGATGGTGATGATGGGGAAAACGCCAACAGGAATAACAACAACCGAAGTTGACACTCCATCCCCCTCTCTTCCAGTCCACTCTCCCCACCAACACCCAGCAGGAGGAGTCATTTATCTGGGTGCTGAGTGCAAGACTTGGGCACCTCTGGTTCATTTCTCAGCCAGGTGGAGTTACTGAATTACAATCACTCTGACCAAAGTGAGACAAGATCTCCTTGTGTGTTTGACTTGCATTTCCCTGTGACTGGCGATGTTGAGCGTCTTTTTGTGTGCCTATTGGCCATCTATGCTTCAGTTCAGTTCAGTGGCTCAGTCATGTCCAACTCTTTGTGACCCCATGGACTGCAGCACACCAGGCCTCCCTGTCCATCACCAGGACACCAGTTGGTGATGCCATCCAACCATCTCATCCTCTGTCGTCCCCTTCTCCTTCCGCCTTCAATCTTTCCCCAGCATCAGGGTCTCTTCAGATTGAGTCAGTTCTTTGAATCAGGTGGCCAAAATATTGGAGTTTCAGCATCAGTCCTTCCAATGAATATTCAGGACTGACTTCCTTTAGGATGGACTGTTTGGATCTCTTCGCAGTCCAAGGGACTCTCAAGAGTCTTCTCCAACACCACAGTTCAAAAGCATCAGTTCTGTGCTCAGCTTTCCTTACGGTCTAACTCTCACATCCATACATGACCACTGGAAAAACCATAACCTTGACTAGACAGACCTTTGTTGGCAAAGTAATGTCTCTGCTTTTGAATATGCTGTCTAGGTTGGTCATAACTTTCCTTCCAAGGAGTAAGTATCTTTTAATTTCATGGCTGCAGTCACCATTTGGAGCCCCCCAAAATAAAGTCAGCCAGTGTTTCCACTGTTTCCCCATCTATTTGCCTTGAAGTGATGGGACTGGATGCCATGATCTTAGTTTTCTGAATGTTGAGATTTAAGCCAAATTTTTCACCCTCCTCTTTCACTTTCATCAAGAGGCTCTTTAGTTCTTCACTTTCTGCCATAAGGGTGGTGTCATCTGCATATCCGAGGTTATTGAGATTTCTCCTGGAAAAATTCCAGCTTGTGCTTTTTCCAGCCCAGTGTTTCTCATTATGTACTCTGCATATAAGTTATAAGTTACTTAGTTTTAGGTAACTTATGAGTTACATCTATGCTTACTTTGGATTGAATTTGCTCTTCTTTTTCTAGAAGCTGAGATGATTGATTTTAGATAGTGTCTTCTGCGGCTAAGTTGCTTCAGTCGTGTCCGACTCTGTGCGACCCCATAGACAGCAGCCCACCAGGCTCCCCCGTCCCTGGGATTCTCTAGGCAAGAACGCTGGAGTGGGTCGCCAGTTTCTTCTCCAATTCATGAAAGTGAAAAGTCAAAGTGAAGTCGCTCAGTCATGTATGACTCTTGGCGACCCATGGACTGCAGCCCACCAGGCTCCTCTGTCCATGGTATTTTCCAGGCAAGAGTACTGGAGTGGGGTGCCATCGCCTTTTCCGACAGTGTCTTCTAGTAGATGCATTCAATTCTATAAGTTTCCTTCTACGAACTGCTTTCATTGAATCCCACAAATTCTGATAAGTTGTAGTTTCACTCTCATTTAGTTCAAAATGTTTTCATATTCTCCTGAAATTTCTTGACTATTTAGAAGAGTGTTGTTTAATCTCCAAGTCTCTTGGGGTTTTCCAGCTATCTTTCCATTGTTGCTTTCTTTTTTAATTCCAGTGAGGTCTGAGAGTATACATTGTATAATCTGTGTTCTTTTTTTTTTTTAATTAAAAACTTTTTTTTTCCTGCCTGCTGCCTGTTCCATGAGACTTCCCAGATCTTGGTTCCCTGACCAGGGATTGAACCTATGCCTGCTGCATTGAAAGTGTGAAGTTTTAACCCCTGGACCACCAAGGAGGTCCTAATCTGTTTTGTTTTAAATTTAAGGTGTGTTTTATGGCTTGTTTTAGATATGATCTATCTTGGCGAATATTCCATATGAGTTTGAGAAGAATGTATATTCTGTTGTTGGATGAAGTCGTATTAATGTTTTTTACTTTGAAGTAGTTTTAGACTTGCAGAGAAGTTGCAAAAATATAATTCAGAGAGTTCATATGTGCCCTTCACCCAGCTCCCCGTGACAGCATCTTACAAAACTGTAAGGCAATGGCAAGATCTAGAAATTGACACTGGCATGAAACTGCTAACGAAACCACAGAGTTTATTTGGATTTCTCCCACTTCTCCATACACTGAGTTTTTCTCTTTGTATATACTCCTGTGAATTTCGTTGCACACAGATTTGTGTAACCACCTACCCGATCAGGATACAGAGCTGCCCCACCATTCTAAAAAATTCCTTTATGCTATTTCCTCTGGCCATCCACCTCCCCATCCCAGCCCATGGAAACCACTGATCTGCTCTTCACAGTTTTATATACGTATATATATACATATATATATCTTTAGTTGCTAAGTCGTGTCTGAGTTTTGAGACTCCGTGGACTATAGCCTGTGAGGCTTCTCTGTCCATGGGATTCTCTACGCAAGGATACTGGAGTGGGTTGCCATTTCCTTCTCCAAAATATATATATAATTTTGTTGTAATGTTGAGAGCTTATGTAAATGGAATCACAGCATGCCATCTTTTGAGAGTGGCATTGTCCACACAGCACAGCCCCTGAGCTCCATCCAGGCTGAGTCCAGGATTCATTCCTTTTGGTCTCTTGCTGTCTCTGTTCCTGCCTCAGGAAGAGGCCTTGACCCCTTTCCTCTCCCCCAGGTTCCAGGCTCCATGCAAGCTGGATGCTCTGCTCCAGGCAGCAGGACCCTGAGCTCCCAGGGACCCTTGGGCAATGATTCCCCTCGACCTGTCTCCACATTCCACAGCCAGCATAGACTCCATTAGGTGAGGATCCAGAGTTGACCCCCACGGACCCCCACGTTTCAGATGGGGAGCAGAAGCACAGAGAGGATGTCGTTTTTTAATAATCTATTTTGTGTATTTGTGGTTATGTTGAGCCTTCGCTGCTTCTGCAGCGGCTTCTCCTGTGCTATTTTTCTCTTATGGCAGCGGCTCTCTCTGCTGCGGCTGCAGCGGGCTTCTCTGCTCTAGCTTGCAGCAATTCTCTCTGCAGAGGCGCAGCGGCTTCTCTGCAGCTCTCTGCAGAGGCTTCTCTGGCTTCTCTCTGCAGCGGCTTCTCTCTGCAGCGGCTTCTCTCTGCTGCGGCTTCTCTCTGCTGCGGCTTCTCTCTGCAGCGGCTTCTCTTGCTGCGGAGGGCAGGCTCTAGGCACTCTGGCTGTGAGCAGAGGCACCCTGCACGCTGGACACCCAGCCCCGCCACGCCCACAGACCACCACGCCAGCCCGCTCCCCATGCAGGATGCTCTGTTTCCATCCCCAGGATAGTCCAGGATGAAAGACCTCTGGCCAGAGGAGGCATCCACACTGAGACTTGTGCCAGGAGAGGGAGACAGCCCAACCTGATCAGGAGCAGAGCAGCTGTGGCACCCAGTGCCTCGGTGAGTTGGGGATTCCACTTCCTGGCCGTTCATCCCAACTCTGGCTGGGTAAACCTGAGCCGGTCACAGTGGAGCTCACCCAGGACCATTGCACAGAGAGGACAGGAAGCCACGTTCTTTCAAGCAGAGATGCTTGCACAGCTTGCACACGTGTGCATGGACGTGCATGTATGTTGAGACACAGTCCACTGCTTACCAACGTAGAGAGGAGTGTGGGGGCTTCCGGAGACCTCAGTCATGGAGGGTGAGAGGCTGAATCTCCGGAAGACAGGGAATGGCAAACAAAGGGTGGTCGTGAAGAGGCTGAGTGACCGGTTCAAGGGCCAGACTTGTTGTTCAGTCGCTAAATCGTGTCTGACTCTTTGCGACCCAATAGACTGCAGCACACCAGGGTTCCCTGTCCTGCACTATCTCCCGAAGTTTGCTCAAATTCATGTCCATCAGTGATGCTATCTAACCATCTCATTCTCTGCCACCCTCTTCTCCTTTTGCCTTCATTCCTTCCTGGCAGCAGGGTCTTTTCCAGTGAGTCGGAAGGATTCACTGGAAGGACTGATGCTGAAGTTCTAATACTTTGGCCACCTGATGGGAAGAGCTGGCTCATTGGAAAAGGGCCAGAGTGTGTGAGTTCAAATCCCAGCTCCACCACTTTGCAGCTGCCTTACCATGGGAAACAGTTTCCCCATCAATAGAAGGTCTATGATCATACTCACAAAGGACCACGTGAGGATTCAGTGAGATAATTTAATTTCAGAAAGGCAGGATCCACATGTCCTGGAAGGGAACAGGGCATGGACCTGGCCTCAGTCACACCCAACTTTGTCGGGCTCCATTGCCAGTGCTCTTTCTTTCTCTGTCTCGGTGTTCCCATCGTACTTTATACATTTTCATGTTTCCTCCCAGTCTTAGAAGCAGTTCAGTTCAGTCACTCAGTCGTGTCCGACTCTTTGTGACCCCATGAACCACAGCATGCCAGGCCTCCCTCTCCATCACCAACTCCCACAGTCCACCCAAACCCATGTCCATTGAGTCAGTGATGCCATCCAACCACCTCATCCTCTGTCGTCTCCTTCTCCTCCTGCCCTCAATCTTTCCCAGCATCAGGGGCTTTTCCAATGAGTCAGCTCTTCGAATCAGGTGGCCAAAGAATTGGAGTTTCAGCTTCAACATCAGTCCCTCCAATGAACACCCAGGACTGATCTCCTTAGGATGGACTGGTTGGATCTCCTTGCAATCCAAGGGACTCTCAAGAGTCTTCTCCAACACCACAGTTCAAAAGCATCAATTCTTCGGCGCTCAGCTTTCTTTATAGCCCAACTCTCCATCCATACATGACCACTGGAAAAACCATAGCCTTGACTAGACGGACCTTTGTTGGCAAAGTAATGTCTCTGCTTTTGAATATGCTATCTAGGTTGGTCATAACTTTCCTTCTAAGGAGAAAGTGTCTTTTAATTGCATGGCTGCAATCACCATCTGCAGTGATTTTGGAGCCCAGAAAAATATAGTCTGACACTGTTTCCACCGTTTCCCAATCTATTTGCCATGAAGTGATGGGACCAGATGCCATGATCTTCGTTTTCTGAATGTTGAGCTATGAGCCAACTTTTTCACTCTCCTCTTTCACCTTCATCAAGAGGCTCTTTAGTTCTTCTTCACTTTCTGCCATAAGGGTGGTGTCATCTGCATATCTGAGGTTATTGATATTTCTCCTGACAATCTTGATTCCAGCTTGTGCTTCTTCCAGCCCAGCGTTTCTCATGATGTACCTTGTATATAAGTTAAATAAGCAGGGTGACAATATACAGCCTTGACGTACTCCTTTTCCTATTTGGAACCAGTCTGCTGTTCCATGTCCAGTTCTAACTGTGGCTTCCTGACCTGCATACAGATTTCTCAAGAGGCAGGTCAGGTAGTGTGGTATTCCCATCTCTTTCAGAATTTTCCACAGTTGATTGTGATCCACACAAAGGCTTTGGCATAGTCAATAAAGCAGAAATAGAAGTTTTTCTGGAACTCTTGCTTTTCCATGATCCAGCAGATGTTGGCAATTTGATCTCTGGTTCCTCTGCCTTTTCTAAAACCAGCTTAAACATCTGGAAGTTCATGGTTCACGTATTGCTGAAGCATGGCTTGGAGAATTTTAGGCATTACCTTACTAGCATGTGAGATGAGTGCAATTGTGCGGTAGTTTGAGCATTCTTTAGCATTGCCTTTCTTTGGGACTGGAATGAAAACTGACCTTTTCCAGTCCTGTGGCCACTGCTGAATTTTCCAAATGTGCTGGCATATTGAGTGCAGCACTTTCATAGCATCATCTTTCAGGATTTGAAATAGCTCAACTGGAATTCCATCACCTCCACTAGCTTTGTTCGTAGTGATGCTTTCTAAGGCCCACTTGACTTCACATTCCAAGATGTCTGGCCCTAGGTGAGCAATCACACCATCGTGATTATCTGGGTCATGAAGATCTTTTTTGTATAGTTCTGTGTATTCTTGCCACCTCTTCTTAATATCTTCTGCTTCTGTTAGGCCCTACCATTTCTGTCCTTTATTGAGCCTATCTTTGCATGAAATGGTCCCTTGGTATCTCTAATTATCTTGAATAGATCTGAAGTTGAACAGTTCTATGAAGACCTACAAGACCTTCTAGAACTAACACCCAAAAAAGATGTCCTTTTCATTATAGGGGACTGGAATGCAAAAGTAGGAAGTCAAGAGTAACAGGCAAATTTGGCCTTGGAGTACAGAATGAAGCAGGGCAAAAGCTAATAGAGTTCTGCCAAGAGAACGCACTGGTCATAGCAAACACCCTCTTCCAACAACACAGGAGAAGCCTCTACACATGGACATCAGCAGATGGTCAATACCCAAATCAGACTGATTACATTCTTTGCAGCCAAAGATGGAGAAGCTCTATACAGTCAGCAAAAACAAGACCGGGAGCTGACTGTGGTTCAGATCATGAACTCCTTATTGCCAAATTCAGTCTTAGAATCAGCTGGGATTAAAAAAAAATACTCACTGCTTGATAAAAATGCCTGTATAGAACCTGGCCAACTCCTTTCCGACTCTCCAGCCTTTGAGATGACTGAGACCCAGAGAAGCCAAGGAAACTGCCTAAAGCCACACAGCCTGTAAGTGGTGGAAAATGGAAGTTGGACCCAGGCAGGCTGGCTCCAGCATCTGAGCCCTTGGCCACACCCCTGGATGGCCTCATTTATACATGAAATTCTTGATTGATTCACCCAACACTGTTTTGAGTTCATAATAACATGTTGGGTACTGACCCGTCTGGACATGGAGGATACAAAGGTGAATAAGACCTAGTCCCTGACCTCAAGGTACAGCAGGGGGCAGAGACTGCTAAAGAATCATCTAGTGGTCACAAGAAAAAACCTTGACCTTCTGCATGAGGTCTGGGATTGGAGTGGGCAGTCAGGGATGACTCCCTGGAGGAGGTGTGACTGAGCTGAACCTTGCAGATGAGTTGAAGTTTGCCCGAGAGAGATTTGAGGGGAAGGGCACTCCTGGCAGAAGGAACAGCATGTGCAAACACACAGATGGAGAACATGAAATAAAGTGGGGTCATCACTGCGCAATTAACTTACGGAAAATTCAGCTTGGCAAACAATTTTTACATTTTTTGTAAAAGAGAAAAAATTGGCTAAGCATGCGATGGGAGCAAGGAACCCACAGCTGGCCGTTGGTCTGACTCCCACAGGCATGCAGAGCTTGGGCCTCTGCTGACGGTGGACTTGATTGGTGGGAACCTCTGAGGGCTGACAGTTTGAGTCTGTGGTAGGGGGTGGGGCAGGGGCTGGGTGAGGCCTCCCAAGACATTTCAAAGACGGGAGCCTTTACTCTGGGGACCATGGGAGTCATCGATGGTTTCTCCCTGATGGCTCAGATGGTAAAGAATCTGCCTGCAATGCAGGAGACCTGGGTTCTGTCCGTGGGTCAGGAAGATCTCCTGGAGAAGGAAATGGCAACCCACTCCTGTATTCTTGCCTGGGAAATCCCACGGATGGAGGAGCCTGGCGGATTACAGTCCATGAAGTTGCAAAGAGTGGGACGTGACTGAGCGACTAACACTTTCACTTTCACCAGAGAAGTTAAGAGTGGACTTTAACTCTGTGGCCATTTGGCCAGCCACTCAGCAGGCAGCCGTTGCAGTCTGTACCACACTGTCCCCTAGTGGAGATCTCTAAGGGTGTCACTGGTGAGAGTTTGGGTCACTAGTTGGACCAAGCCTGATGACATAAATGTGCGTTGACCCCACTCTGTGCAGAAGCAGCCAAGATTCAAGATTCTTCCTACTTGTCCAGGAAGGGCAGGGCCAGCCGCCCCCCCCCCCCCCGCCATCCACACAGGTTCTCAGGCCTCGGCTAGGGACATGCCGCCGTCACTAGAGGGCGGAGTCCTGCCGCTGAACCGACATCCTCAGAGCCGAGGGCCTTCAGCGGGTTCCCTGGGCCGCAGTTCCCTTTTCTGGAAACTGCAGCGGAACTACGTGGGCTTGTCCTTCGGTCACTCAGTCCTGTCCGACTCTTTGCGACCCCATGGACTGCAGCACGCCAGGCTTCCCTGTCCTCACTGTCTCCAGGAGTTTATTCAAACTCATGTCCATTGAGTTGGTGATCCCATCCACCCATTTCATCCTCTGCCCTCCCCTTCTCCTCCTGTCCTCAATCCTTCCCAGCATCAGGGTCTTTCCCAGTATGTGGGCTCAACAGAGTAACAGAAACATCCAGAGAACCTGCTGGGGGGCCCTGTGTCTTCCTAAACAGCTACACAGCTACCTCCCTACACAGCTCCCACCAAGCGGTGGGGAACCCCCCCCTCCTCTAGGAGCACCCCTCCACCTGCCTCCATCTTTGGGGTGCTCACTCTGGGGGAAGCTGGCCCCCCTGCTGGCCCACACCGAAGGCCTGCTTGGACAGAAATGGAGCCCCCACTAGACAGCCGGCACCGACCTCTGGACCTGATCAAACTTTCAGGGGACTCCGGCTCTGGCTGAAGCCCCCAAAGAGCTCAGGCTCCCAGCTCATGAAATTTGTGAGCTCAAGACATGGCTGTAACTTGCCGGAGTAATGGCCACCCCACCCCCACCCTTGAGAGGGGAGCAGCCCAGGGGTGGTCACTCATCTCCACGGTGACCAGAGCTGGGCAGGGGAAGTGCACGGGCCAGGAGCTGGGGTGGAGCCTGCAGGAGCCTTGGAGGAGGGAGAGGCCCTGCCCTGCCAGGAGGGCCCTCAGGGGGAGGATGCCGGCACAGCATCCCAGGAGCCTGGGGGGGGGGGGGGGGGGGGCGGGGGCGGGGCATGGAGAGCGCCTTTGAATGCAAACGAGTCCAAAGTCAGGGGAGGCGGGAGGCAAGGGGAGTGAAAGGGCAGGCCCAGCAGCCTTGGAATCTGTCCTCAGACAGCTCTGAACCTGCACCAGGGGAAGGGCAGGTGGATTTGACTGAAAAACTCTCTGAGGACGGGGAATGGAAGAGGTATGGTGGGAATGGGGGGAGGGAGGGTTAGAGGCCAGTGTACCACGAGCAGGTCACATCCCCAAAATCACTGAATCCCTCTTCCCAAGCAGGTGGGCCTGCCTTAGGGTGGGAGGTTCCGCAGACCCCTCCCCTCCCTTCCCCCTCCTCCCTTCCCCCTCCTCCCTTCCCCCTCCTCCCTTCCCCCTCCTCCCTTCCCCCTCCTCCCTTCCCCCTCCTCCCCTCCCCTCCCCTCCTCCTCCTCCTCCCCCCTCCTCCTCTCCCCTTCCTCCCCTCCTCCCCTCTCTCTGGTGCTCTGTTTCCCTTTCCTGCCCACCAGGCTTCCAGGGGCCGACCCAGCTCCCCAGAACTCTGACCCCATGAAGGAAATGCCCCAGCCTGAAGTGGACACTCTGTTCTGGTCACCGGCGGAGGGCATTTCTAGGGTACTTTTCCCCGACAGTTGCAGTGACTAAGCCCACGCTGCATGTCCTGACCAGGTCAGATTTCTGAAGGAACACCCAGACCTCACACACACACACACACACACACACAGAACCCACCAGGGCAGTGAGATTACACGGGTGCTGGGCTCAGACAGGCCTTGGCTCCATCCATGTCCATCTGTTTCCAGCCGTGAACCTGGCCGAGTCCCTGACACCCTCTGACCCTCTGCTTCCTCAGCAGCAGCGTGGGGATCACTAAGGCACCTGCTCCACTGGACTGTTGAGGATCCCTGAACCCGGGGCACGCAGGCCTTCAAGTGGCACCAGCCAGCCCCATCGTGTAAAGAAGTGAAGTGAAGTCGCTCAGCCATTGCGATCACATGGACTGTAGCCTACCAGGCTCCTCTGTCCATGGAATTCTCCAGGCAAGAATACTGGAGTGGGTTGCCATTTCCTTCTCCAGGGGATCTTCCCGACCCAGGGACCAAACCCAGGTCTCCTGCACTGCAGGCAGACGCTTTACCATCTGATCTACCAGGGAAGCCCCAGAGTGTAAGAATTGTTTAAAATGTCTCTGTGCTAGGGGAGAGGGGAGAAAGAAAGGGGGCCGGGCACCCATGAGAAAGAGAGACTCTGTGTGTATGTGAGTGCGTGCGTGTGTGTGTGTGTGTGTGTGTGTGTGTGTGTGTGTGTGTGAGCCCCCCATGGACCACAGATTAGACTCGCTTTGTCTGCACACGCCCGTGACTCTGTGTCCAGTCCCCAGTCCCTGGAAGCCTCTGGAAGCCTGCAGATGGATGGCCCAGAGTGTGCTCTGGTTCAGGCTGTGCCGGGCCTCCCGTAATAAAGACCTGTTTCTTCCTGGCCGCACGCTTGGCCTGGAGACTGAGGGCTCAGTGGGCAATTCTGAGCTCCTGCCTGCCCGCCCTGGACACACTCGGGCCTTCTGTTCGCCCCACGCCCTCCTGTGGGATGCTCACAATGCGGCCCTGTTCTCCCCTCTGCCAGCCGCCCCGGGAGGAGTCCGTGCCAGCTGCGGAGAGGCTGCCTTCGGTGGTTTCCAGGAAGACATGTGCGCTGTGTGTGGCCGGGGACGGGGGCACCTCCTCGCTGGCGGCCCTTAGAATTAGGGGTGATTTGTTAGGAGCAAAACCCGTGTTCATCAGGCAGGGCTGCTGTTCACTCACTTGAGAGCGGGCTTCCCCTCTGAGCCTGGAGAGCGCTGAGTCCCCTCCGGCGCTGGGCCCTTGTGTGGGCTGCTTCTCTCTGGTCTTCCTGGGGCTCCTCCTCCTCGCCTGGAAGCCCGAGCTTAAGTGATTCCTCCTGGAGCTGGGATCTGCCGTCACTGACCACTATCTTTCAGCCCTGTTTGATTTTCCACGTGTATTTAGCATCTATCTTGTCCCTTGAGAGGGTAAGCTTCATGGATCAAAGTGCTGTCTTTTTCATGCCTGGTCCCCAAAGCCCAGCACAGTGCCTGGAAGGCCACAGCTGAACCTAAAATATGACACGAAGAACTTATCTACGAAACAGAGGGCTTCCCTGGTGGCTCAGACGGTAAAGAATCTGCCTGCGATGCAGGAGACCTGGGTTCAGTCCCTGGGTCAGGAAGATCCCCTGGAGAAGGGAATGGCAACCCACTCCAGTGTTCTTGCCTGGAGGATTCTATGGATAGAGGAGCCTGGCGGGCTACAGTCCATGGGGTCCAAAGAGTCAGACACGACTCAGTGACTAACGCTTTCACTTTTCATGAAACAGACACACATTCACAGACATAGAGAGCAGACGTGTGGCCACCAAGAGGGAGGGGGATTGGGGAGGAATGGAGTGGGAGCTGGGGTTAGCAGGTGCAAACTGGTGCGTATAGAATGGATAAGCAAGAGGTCCTACTGTAGAGTACAGGCAACTTGATTCACTATCCTGTAGTAAACCATAATGGAAAAGAATATGAAAAAGAATACATATATATATTTGTATAACTGAATCACTCTGCAGTACAGCAGGAATTAACGCACATTGAATCAACTATTGTTGTTCCAGTGAGTCACGTTCGACTCTTTGCCGCCCCACGGACTGCAGCATGCCAGACTTCCCTGTTGTTCACTGTCTCCTGGAGTTTGCTGAAATTCATGTCCATTGAGTCAGTAATACCATCCAACCATCTCATCCTCTGTCGCCCCTCTTCTCCTCCTGCCCACAGTCTTTCCCAGCATCAGAGTCTTTTCCAGTAAGTCAGCTTTTTGCATCAGGCGGCCAAAGTATTGAAGATTCAGCTTCACCAGTCTTTCCAAACTATACTTCAATAAAATTTTAAAAAAGAAGGCCGCAATCAAGATTTGCTAGGTAAACCAATGAATAAACCAACCGCCCTATTGAGAAATCAACCTGTGAGTCAGGGAGTCCATGAGTCAATGGATCAATTACTTGGTTCACGAGATAAGGGCGGGTGCACAGGCAGAAATCCTTACCTAATATGTCTATCTTAAATCATCTGATCTTCCCCCACTAGCTTCTAAGCCCTTCCAGGGCAGTGGTGGGCCAAGGGGATGCAGAGATGGAGCTAAAGCCCAGAGTGAAGGAGACAGGCAGGAAAGAGGCCAGTGCTCCCATGAAGAGGGACCTGGGACAGACTCTCTTGGGCAGAACTGGTCAGGGAAGGCTCCCTGTGGGTGGAGTCCCAAGAAAGCAACTGCCAGGCCACAGGGAGTGGAAGGCGCGTGAGCAGCCCTCTGAGGGGATGTGGGCCTAGCCTGGGGCTCTGAGGACTGCTGCAGGAATGGGATCTGGGTTTCCTCTGCACAGTCTCGAGAGCCAGGGTTGGGGTGCAAGCCCAGGAGGATCGATCATTTCAGTTCAGGGGAACATGTCCCAGGGCAGAGCCATGCAAAGATGGAATTGTTGCCAATATCATGGCTCACTGTGCACCAATGCCAAACAGAGATACAGAGACAGAGTCGTGGAGGAGAAGGAAGGAGAGGCTTTATTACTTTGCCATACAAAGGGGGAACACGAGGGCTAGCGCCTCAAGATGGCAATCCCCTCCAGTATCCCTGACCCACGGACAGAGGAGCCGGGTGGCGGCAAAAGGTCGCACACAACTGAAGCAACTTATTGTGCAGAGCCTCGGGCCTGTGCGCCCTTGCCTGGTGATTAGGGAGAAGTCAGGTGGGCTTCCCTGGTGGCTCAGATGGTAAAGACGCTGCCTGCAATACAGGAAACCCAGGTTCAATCCCTGAGTCAGGAAAATCCCCTGGACAAGGGAATGGTAACCCACTCCAGTATTCTTGCCTGGAGAACTCCATGGACAGAGGAGCTTGGCGGGCTACAGTCCAAGGGGTTGCAAAGAGTCAGACACCTGTGAGCGACTAAGCACACACATATAGTCAGGGAGGTTCAGTTCAGTTCAGTCGCTCAGTCGTGTCCGACTCTTTGCGACCCCATGAATCGCAGCACGCCAGGCCTCCCTGTCCATCACCAACTCCCGGAGTTCACTCAGACTCACGTCCATCGAGTCTGTGATGCCATCCAGCTGTCTCATCCTCCGTTATCCCCTTCTCCTCCTGCCCCCAATCCCTCCCAGCATCAGAGTCTTTTCCAATGAGTCAACTTTTCGCATGAGGTGTCCAAAGTACTGGAGTTTCAGCTTTAGCATCATTCCTTCCAAAGAAACCCCAGGGCTGATCTCCTTCAGAATGGACTGGTTGGATCTCCTTGCAGTCCAAGGGACTCTCAAGAGTCTTCTCCAACACCACAGTTCAAACATATCAATTCTTTGGCCATGGCCATCATACATGACCACAGGAGAAACCATACCCTTGACTAGACGGACCTTTGTTGGCAAAGCAATGTCTCTGCTTTTGAATATGCTATCTAGGTTGCTCATAGCTTTTCTTCCAACGAGTAAGCGTCTTTTAATTTCATGGCTGCAATAAACATCTGCAGTGCTTTTGGAGCCCAAAAGAATAAAGTCTGACACTATTTCCACTGTTTCCCAATCTATTTCCCATGAAGTGATGGGACCAGATGCCATGATCTTCATTTTCTGAATGTTGAGCTTTAAGCCAACGTTTTCACTCTCCTCTATTACTTTCATCAAGAGGCTGTTTAGTTCCTCTTCACTTTCTGCCATAAGGGTGGTGTCATCTGCATATCTGAGGTTATTGATATTTCTCCCAGCAATCTTGATTCCAGCTTGTGTTTCTTCCAGCCCAGCATTTCTCATGATGTACTCTGCATATAAGTTAAATAAGCAGGGTGACAATATACAGCCTTGATGTACTCCTTTTCCTATTTGGAACCAGTCTGTTGTTCCATGTCCACTTCTAACTGTTGCTTCCTGACCTGCATACAGATTTCTCAAGAGGCAGGTCAGGTGGTCTGGTATTCCCATCTCTCTCAGAATTTTCCACAGTTGATTGTGATCCACACAGTCAAAGGCTTTGGCATAGTCAATAAAGCAGAAATAGAAGTTTTCTGGAACTCTCTTGCTTTTCCATGATCCAGCAGATGTTGGCAATTTGATCTCTGGTTCCTCTGCCTTTTCTAAAACCAGCTTGAACATCAGGAACTTCACGGTTCACGTATTGCTGAAGCCTGGCTTGGAGAATTTTAGGCATTACTTTACTAGCATGTGAGATGAGTGCAATTGTGCGGTAGTTTGAGCATTCTTTGGCATTGCCTTTCTTTGGGACTGGAATGATAACTGACCTTTTCCAGTCCTGTGGGCACTGCTGAGTTTTCCAAATGTGCTGGCATATTGAGTGCAGCAGTTTCACAGCATCATCTTTCAGGATTTGAAATAACTCAGTAGGAATTCCATCACCTCCACTAGCTTTGTTGTAGTGATGCTTTCTAAGGCCCACTTGACTTCACATTCCAAGATGTCTGGCTCTAGGTGAGCAATCACACCATCGTGATTATCTGGGTTATGAAGATCTTTTTTGTACTGTTCTTCTGTGTATTCTTGCCACCTCTTCTTAATATCTTCTGCTTCTGTTAGGTCCATACCATTTCTGTCCTTTATCGAGCCCATCTTTGCATGAAATGTTCCCTTGGTATCTCTCATTTTGTTGAAGAGATCTCTAGTCTTTCCCATTCTGTTGTTTTCCTCTATTTCTTTGCATTGATCACTGAAGAAGGCTTTCTTATCTCTTCTTGCTTTTCTTTGGAACTCTGCATTTAGATGCTTATATCTTTCCTTTTCTCCTTGGCTTTTCGCCTCTCTTCTTTTCACAGCCATTTGTAAGGCCTCCTCAGACAGCCATTTTGCTTTTTTGCATTTCTTTTCCATGGGGATGGTCTTGATCCCTGTCTCCTATACAATGTCACAACCTCTGTCCATAGTTCATGAGGCACTCTGTCTAGCAGATCTAGGCCCTTAAATCTATTTCTCACTTCCACTGTATAATCATAAGGGATTTGATTGAGGTCATACCTGAATGGTCTAGTGGTTTTCTCTACTTTCTTCCATTTAAGTCTGAATTTGGCAATAAGGAGTTCATGATCTGAGTTCACGACTTCCCTGGTGGCTCAGACAGTAAAGCGTCTGCCTACAATTCGGGAGATAAGGGTTCAGTCCCTGGGTCGGAAAGATCTCCTGGAGAAGGGAATGGAAACCCACTCCAGTGTTCTTGCCACCCTCCAAAAAAAAGGGCCTCAAAGAAATACAGGCAGAGAAGGTATTCATCAGGTAATATCCATATACTGCTAATATAAATATGCATACAGATGATCATCACAGTGTCTTTTTTTTTTAATAATGAAAAGCATTATTAGTGTTGTTTAGTTGCTAAGTCATATCTGACTCTTTGTGACCCCATAGACTGTTGCCCGCCAGGCTCCTCTGTCCATGGAATTTCCCAGGCAAGAGTACTGGATTGGGTTGCCATGTGCTTCTCCAGTGGATTTTCTGACCCAGGGATGGAATGAATCTGTATCTCCTGCATTGGCAGGTGGATTCTTTACCAACTGAGCTATCAGGGAAGCCCTCCATAAAGAAGGCTGAGGGCCAAAGAATTGATGCTTTCCAACTGTGGTGCAGGAGGAAACTCTTGAGTGTCCCTTAGACTACAAGGAGATCAAACCAGTCAATCTTAAAGGAAATCCACCCTGAATATTCATTGGGAGGACTGTTGCTGAAGCTGAAGCTCTAATACTTTGGCCACATGATGCGAAGAGCTGACTCATTGGAAAAGACCACAATGCTGGGAAAGATGGAAGGCGGGAGAAGAGGGCAACAGAGGATGAGATGGTTGGATGGCATTACTGACTCAATGGACATGAGTTTGAGCAAACTCTGGGTGACAGTGAAGGACAGGGAAGCCTGGGGTGCTGTAGTTCATGGGGTTGCAAAGAGTTGGACACGTTGTAGGACTGAAAAACAACAGCCATAATCTGCATATCTGAGATTGTTGATATTTCTCCCTCACCTGTAAGAATGCTCAACGCAATGTTATTTGTAACAGAGAGAAAAATTGGAGACAGCCTGGAAGTTCATTTATATGTTTACTTTCTGGCTCCCTGTAAGTTGAGCTCCAAGGGGATAGGCCCTTGTCTATCCTCTTCACTGCTCTATCTGCCAGATCTAGTGGGTAAATCAAATACAGGACACATTTTTCTTGTATTTTTTAATAACAAGAATGGGGAGAGTCTAGAGAAATGCAAGAGATACATCAATGTTAACAGTAACTGTTTCTGGGAGATGGAATTAAAGGTAATGTTTATTTTCTTCTGTGTTGTACTGTCTATAAAAAATGTATTATGCTTCGAGTGTGAAAATTTTTCAAGAGAAAAATAGAATGACATCAGGGTAAAAAAGAAAGAGAGAGAGAGAGGGAGGGAGCTTGATTTGCTGAACTCTGAGAATGGATTTTTAAAGGCAAACTGAATCATGTAAGATTATCAGAAGGTCCCCAGTGGCAGCCTTTTTCCATCTGGCTATGATGACACAGGAACAGCCCAACTCTGCAGAGTGGGAAAAGAAATAAATTCCAGTTTTGTGGTGGCCAGCCCTACAGCCACCCCCTCCTCTCAGGGTGGCTTTTCCATAACCTTCTTTGGGTGCAGACTTGACATTTATCTGTGCAAACAAGGCATCCAAGCTCTTTGGGTGTTCCCAAGCACTTCTGCTCAAGGAAGATAACAAAACACAGATAACTCCACTGACAGGACTCTGCCTTTGAATTTGTCTTCCAGAACAAGCAAGCTCTCTCACTGCTGGGGAGAAACAAGCCTGTTTTGAATTGTTTAAGACTGTGAGATGGTCCTCTCCGGTTCCTCCATGACCAAAGGGAGTTAGCCTTCACTGCAGGGCTGCTCTACAGAATGGTGGCCACCCACTGGAAATCATCATCACCGTTTATCACCGGGAAGGTAACTCTTTGACACTGTACATGTGAAGCAAGACAGGGAAACCCCTTGTTGGGGGCATTATGTGGGGAATTCAAGGGTCATGTTAGGGGCAGTGCCAAGGACTGAATAGTGTTCCCCCAAAATCCATATTGAGAGCCCCTTGGACAGTGAGGAGATCAAACCAGTCAATGCTAAAGGGAATCAACACTGAATAGTCATTGGAAGGGCTGATGCTGAAGCTGAAGCTCCAATACTTTGGCCACCTCATGTGAAGAGCCAACTCATTGGAAAAGACCCTGATGCTGGGAAAAATTGAGGGCAGGAAGAGAAGGGGATGACAGAGGATGAGACGGTTGGATGGCATCGTGACTCAATGGTCATGAGTTTGAGCAAACTCCAGGAGATGGTGAAGGACAGGGAAGCCTGGCTTGCTGAAGTTCATGGGGTCACAAAGAGTCGGACATGACTTAGTAACCAAATAACAAACCCACGTGTTGGAGACCTAGCCCCCGTACACCAGAATGTGACTGTATTGGGAAATGTGCCTTTAAGGAGGTGATCAAGTTAAGATGAGGTCACTGAGCTGGGCCCTAAATCCACCAGGTCTGGTGTCCTCATGAAAAGGTCAGATCAGGACGCAGATGTACACAGAGAAGGTGACATGGACACCAAGGAGAAGACAGCCATTGCAAGCCAAGCAGAGAGGCTGCAGGAGACCAAGCCACCCTCGCCCTGACCTCGGACTTCCAGCCTCCAGAACTCCGAGAACATAGGTTCCTCTGCGTAAGCTCCGTCTCTGGCCCTCTGTTATGGCAGCCCTGTGCCAGTGTCTCAGCTGCTCTGGTGAGAAAGCCGCACTCAGAGGGGCGAAGGGAAACTCCCAGGGTCCCCTCGACACCAGCAAGTCCAGATTCCAGTCCAGGCGGGCCTGCCCCAAGCCTTCCCACCGGACCTATAGTTTGCCATGATGATCACCGGGTAGTCATTTGTACAAGATTCTAGAGGAAGGGGGCACCCAGGGAAGCCTTCCTAGAGGTGGTGGTGGTGGTGGTGGTTTTGTTGCTAAGTCTTTGTGACCCCATGGACAGTACCCCACCAGGATCCTCTGTCCATGGGGTTCTCCAGCAAGAATACTGGATGGGTTGCCATGCCCTCCTCCAGGGGATCTTCCCGACCCAGGGATCAAATCCAGGTCTCCTGCATTGCGGGCAGATTCTTTACCAGCTGAGCTATGTGAGAAGCCCCTTCCTAGAGGAGGCCGAGCTTAAGCCAGAGCTTGGAGGGGTGGTCAACCCTCACAGGGGAGAGGAGCAGACCACCACCCTCGAGAACAAAACAGGACCTGCCAGTCCCAGGGCTCGACTGCAGGGAGCATGTGCCTGTGTGGGCGTCCTGGCAGCTCCCACCAAGGGATGCACGTGCAGGCATCACCCACCCCGGCAGAGGGCTCCCGGAGTTCTGAATCCTGCTCTGAGGAGTGTGGTGTCAGTTGCTCAGTTGTGTCTGACTCTGTGCAACCCATGGACTGTAGCCCACCCTGGCTTCTTTGTCCATGGGGTTCTCCAGCCAAGTATACTGGAGTGGGTTGCCATTTCCTTCTCCAGGGAATCTTCCTGACCCAGGGATCGAACGCGGGTCCCCTGCATTGACAGGTAGGTTCTTTACCATCTGAGCCATGAGGAGGCCCAGTTCAAATCCCAGCCCTCCCTCTTTCTGGCTGTGTGCTCTTGGAGAAGTTACACAACCTCTCTGGAAAAAAAAAAAAATGTTGAAAGTTGTTGGAAGCGAACTTTCTTCCCAGGACACATGTATTCCTCCACTGAATATTTCTGGAGCACCTTCAAGGTGCCAGGCGCTGCTGTAGGTACTGAGGACAGGGCAGGGAACAGATCTATCACCCTCGCAAAGGACACACGGGAAGCGGGGGAATGCCAGCAGGCGGTCTGGGTGGTCTCTCTGCAGGGGACGCCTGTTGCAGCCAACACAGAAAGGAGTAAAAAGCCTTTGGTGCATACCAGCCGCAGAGGCCTGCAGGAGTTGAACAGTCTTGGTTATTCCTCAGCTGGTACAACTGGCAAACACTTGTAGCTGGACTCGCCCTGCACAAAGCTAACTACTCTCTGAGTCCGTATGCATGCTACTCCGCACCTGGCATTCTCCACCACCTCACCTACAACACCCCCACCCCACCCCCACTCCTGTCGGATGCTGGCATCTCAGAAGGGAGACACAGCGGATAACTTCAGGCACACCAGCCCGGGGTTGCTGAGCCGCCTGACCCCAGAGTTTGGGCCGTAAATTTACAGGGGAAAAAAAAAAGTACAAGACCTTCATGAGGATATAAAATGTGTCCCTATTCCCCTGGGCTTCCCTCATAGCTCAGTTGGTAAAGAATCTGCCTGCAGTGCAGGAGAACTGGGTTTGATTCCTGGGTCGGAAGATCCCCTGAGAAGGAAATGGCAACCCACTCCAGTGTTCTTGCCTGGAGAATGCCATGGACAGAGGAGCCTGGCGGGCTACAGTCCATCGTGTTGCAGAGTTGGACATGACTGAGCAACTAAACCGCCACCACCACCATTCCCCTGGGGAGGGGGCACAGTTCTTAAGGCACTAGCCTGCTGTGTATTCCCCTTTGCCAAGCAAAGACAAGGCAAAGGAAATAAAGATATTTCCTCCAAGCTGTCTCCCAATTTTTTTTTTTTTAAATTGGCACCGGTGGTCAGGCATCCAAGATTTTGGCAACAGTACCCTGCAGAAGTCTGGGAAGGAGACTAGCAGCAGATGGTGTCGAAGGCGCCGTGCCTGCAGGCCAGTGAGCATCAGCGCTATTATTTCTCATCATCACTCCTGCTCCTGCTGTGGCTTCTCTCCGGCCACCCTGAGGACCACCATCCCAAGGCTCCTCTCCAAAGCCGCCTGCCACTTTCTTGACATCAAATCCAAGGGACAAGCTCTCCTGTTGGCTTAAACCTGAAGTGCTGGTGATCAGAAGGGACCTCAGGAAGGACCTTGCATCTCTCTCACCTTCATAAGCTCCTCGTTCGCCCTGACTTGGTGTCCCTGCTCTTGAGGAAGTGGCTTCCCAGGAAGCTGGCACCCCATGTGGAGGGAGGCTGGGGTGGCCACCCAGCGGGGTCCACTGCATCCTGCTCAGATCCCAGGGCTGGTTCCCCCAGCAGGGTGGCTGCTGCTCGGGGTGCACCCCCTGCAGGTGAGCCATTCCCGCAGCTGGGGCTGGGCAGAGTCCTCTAGGAGCATCTGGTGCCAGCCCCCTCAAGAGGAGGCAGACAGAGGAGCCCACGAGCTCTCTCCAGGTTCTTGCTTTTCGTTCAAAGCCTCAAGCCCATCACCCGGGGATCAAGGTGTGCTCAGGCCTGCTTCTTGCCAGCTTCTCACCAGCTTCTCGCTCCTTGGAGGAAACCTCCATCACTGGAAAATCCAGGGTGCGCAGAGCCAGGTGGGACCAGAAGATGAGACCTACCGATTTCAATTCAAGCCCTTTGTCTATTTTTAAATCTTGTTGTTTGGGGACGTGGTTGTTGAGTTGTAGGAGCTCTTTACATAGTCTGGACCTCAACCTCCTATTAGATGTGTGTTCTCCAGATATTTTCTGCCATTCCTCAGGTTGCTTTTCCCTCTGTTGATGGTGTTCTTTGATGCATAAAAGTTCTTCATCTTCATTAAATCCAGTGTATCTATTTTTTATTTTTGTCTCCTTGCTTTTGGTGTCATATCTAAGAAATAATTGCCAAATCCAATGTCATAGAGCTTTTCCCAAGTTTTCTTCTGAGCGTTTTACACTTTCAGGCCTTATGTTGAGATTCATTTTTAGTTAGACTTCGTATATGGTATTAGTAAGGGTCCAGCTTAATTCATTTGTATGTGGATAGTCAGTTTCCCCAACACCATTTCTTAAAATGACTGTCCTTTCCCCTTTAAATGATCTTGACCCTTATTGAAAATATTTGTCCATGTATGAGAGGCTCTGGAGAAGGCAATGGCACCCGACTCCAGTACTCTTGCCTGGAAAATCCTATGGATGGAGGAGCCTGGTGGGCTGTAGTCCATGGGGTCGCACAGAGTCGGACACGACTAAGTGACTTCACTTTCACTTCTCACTTTCATGCACTGGAGAAGGCAATGGCAACCCACTCCAGTGTTCTTGCCTGGAGAATTCCAGGGACAGGGGAGCCTGGTGGGCTGCCGTCTCTGGGGTCGCACAGAGTTGGTCATGACTGAAGCGACTTGGCAGCAGCAGCAGCAGCAGGAGAGGCTTTATTTCTAGGTGCTCTGTTCTCTTGCACTGGTCTACATGCCTGTCTTCAAGCCGTTACCACACTGTTTTGATAACTGTAACTTTATGAAAGTTTTGGAATCAGGAAGGGTGAGACTTCTTTGTTCTCTTTCAAGATTGTTTTCACTATTCAGGGTCCCTTGAGATTCTATATGAATTTTAGGATTTTTTTCTATTTCTACAATAAATGTCATTGGGATTTTTGTGGGGATCCACTGAATCTGTAAATCACTTTAGGTAGCATTGACTTCTTAAAATGTTTATTTACTTGGCTAGTTATTTTTGCCTGCACTGGGTCTTTGTTGCTGCACGGAGGCTTTCTCCCGCTGTGGCAAGTGGGGGCTCCTCTCTAGTTGCCACACGTGGGCTTCTCATTGCAGTGGCTTCTCTTGTTACAGAACACAGGCTCCAGGCACACAGCCTCAGTTACCCCACAGCATGTGGAGTCTTCCCAAAACAGAGGATTGAACCCACATCCCCTTCATTGGCAGGAGGATTCTTGACCACTGGACTACCAGGCAAGGCCAATATTATCTTTTTTTTTTTTTCAGTATTGACATCTTAACAATATTAAAGATAAAATTTTTAAATAGTCCTTAATCAATAGTCCTTAACCTTCCCTGGTGGCTAAGAGGTTAAAGCATCTGCCTTTAATGCAGGAGACCTGGGTTCGATCCCTGGGTCAGGAAGATCCCCTGGAGAAGGAAATGGCAACCCACTCCAGTATTCTTGCCTGGAGAATCCGATGGACGGAGGAGCCTGGTGGGCTACAGTCCATGGGGTCGCAAAGAGTCAGACACGACTGAGTGACTTAACTGACTTAACTTAATCATGCATCTGTGGTGGGAAAGAGTTTGGCGGTTCCTCAGAAGGTGCGACATAGAATTGCCAGGTGACCCAGCAATTCCACCCCTAGGTATGTACCCGGAAAACTGAAAGCAGGACTCAGATACTTGTATTCCAGTGTTCAGCATTATTGACAACAGTTAAAAAGACGGAAGCAGCCCAGCTGTGCATCCGCAGATGAGCAGGTAAATGAAACATGACCTATCCACATGATGGAATATTCAGTTCCGTTCAGTCACTCAGTTGTGTCCAACTCTCTGCGACCCCATGGACTGCAGCACGCCAGGCCTCCCTGTCCATCACCAACTCCCACAGTTTACTCAGACTCATGTCCATTGAGTCAGTGATGCCATCCAGCCATCTCATCCTCTGTCATCCCCTTCTCCTCCTGCCTTCAATCTTTCCCAGCATCAGGGTCTTTTCAAACGAGTCGGCTCTTCACATCAGGTGGCCAAAGTATTGGAGTTTCAGCTTCAGCATCAGTCCTTGCAATGAATGTTCAGGGCTGGCTGCAAACTGGGAAAGGTGTGTGATGGAATATTATCTATGCAGAGAAAGGAGTGAGCTGCTGACACATGCTACAACATGAGCGCATCTTGAAAACATCACGCCATGTGAAACAAGCCAGATTCAAAAGAATAGACACTGCACGGTCCCACTTATACGAAGCACCTGTAATAGAGAAAATCACAGAGGCGGAAAGTAGAATAGAGGTTACGTGGGGTGGGGGGCAGAGAGGAGTGGGGACTTGTTATCCAGTGGGTCAGAGTTTGCATTTGGGATGATGAAAAAAGTTTCAGAAATCAATAATGGTGATGGTTACACAGCATAGCCTGTACAGCTATTATGATTTTTAACTTTTAAAAAATAAGAATTGTATTTCTTTTTGGCTGTGCTAGGTCTTCATTGCTGCACCTGCGCTTTCTCCCGTTGCGGCCAGCAGGGCCTGCTCTCCAGTTTCAGGGCCAGGGCTTCCCATCGCAGCGGCTCCTCTTGCTTCGGCTCACGGGCGCTAGAGCACAGGCTTGGTAGCTGTGGTGCATGGTCTAGTTGCCCTGTGGCACGTGGAATCTTCTCAGACCAGGGATCGAACCCATGTCCTCTGTATTGCAAGGCAGGTTCTTAACCACCGGACTACCAGCGAACTCCCTACAGTGTTTTCTTTTTTTTTTTTTTCCGGTGTTTTCTTAAATCTTGTTTTTCTTTCAGACAAATTGAAAGTTCATCAGAATGCAAGTCAGTGTGCTCCTGTTGGGGGTGAGATTAGAGGTGACTTTTTTCCTGTTTTAAAAACATTGATGTGCTTCATTGTATTATTGTTACAATAAACTCCATGTGCACGTAATTGCCAGCATCCAGTGAAGCCCCTTTCCCTATTACCTTCCCACCATCCACCCCAAGCCCAGATGCCTGGGACCTACACTTATCTGGGGACCACAGCTTGCAATTGACAGCTGTCTTTTCCTGTTATTCTGAGTCAAGGCAGGGAACAGGGCACACAGGTGAAACCGGCAGGCTTGACACACACCCCCACCCCACATCTTGGTGACTCAGTGGCTATGATCCCTTGCCTCCTCCCACCCCCTGCCCTGTGCAGAGCTGCCCTCAGGGTGGGGAGGAAGAGCGCAAAGAATGCCTGTTTCCTCATAGGCTCCGAGTCGCCTCCTCCACCCAGATGCAGATCCAGGCCACCCTGATGAAACCCGGTGTGCTCCCCAGCTAATGTCACAGCCCAGCAAGACCTACCGGCTTATCAGACCCACGGCTCCCAGATCAGAGGAGGAGAAAAGGCTTGGGAATCCATTTAGAGCTCTCACCATGTTTCTCCCCACCAAAGACATTCTGTTAAAGATTTTCCTCTAGGAACTTCCCTGGCAGTTCAGTGATTAGGACTCTGTGCTTCCACAGCAGGGTACACGGGTTCAATTCCTGGTCAGGGAACTAAGATCCCACAGGCCACCTTGCCATGTGGTGAGGTCAGAATAAAACCAAAACAACAACAAAAAAAAACAACTTTCATCTAGATTCACCCCCATTTCCCAAAAGAAAAAAGCATTTATACATAGGAGGGATTTAACCTCAGACTGATACAGAAGCTGAAACTCCAACACTTTGGCCACCTGATGCAAAGAACTGACCCACTGGAAAAGTCCCTGATGCTGGGAAAGATTGAAGGCAGGAGGAGAAGGGGATGACAGAGGAGGAGATGGTTGGATGGTATCACCCACTCAATGGACATGAGTTTGAGTAAAGTCAGGGAGTTGGTGATGGACAGGGAAGCCTGGCCTGCTACAGTCCATGGGGTTGAAAAGAGTCGTACATGACTGAGTGACTGAACCTCAGAAAAGGGAAAATAATAGGAAAGAGTTGTCAACTGCACACTGCTGTTTCCAAAATAATTTTGGAACAAAGTACCTTAAAAGTTTGTTTGAACTGGTCAGAATGGCCATCATCAAAAAACCTAAAAACAATAAATGCTGGAGAGAGTGTGGAGAAAAGGGAACCCCCTTGCACTATTGGTGGGAATGTGAATTGATATAGCAACTATGGAACGCAGTGTGGAAATTCCTTTAAGAATTAGGAATAAAACTACCATATGACCCAACAATGCCACTACTGGGCACATACCCAGAGAAAGCCATAATTGAAAAAGACACATACACCCCAGTGTTCGCTGCAGCACTATTTACAATAACTAGGACATGGAGGCAGCCTGGATGTCCATCGACGGATGAATGGATAATATTCACCATAAAAAAGAACACATCTGAGTCTGTTCTAATGAGGTGGATGAACCTAAAGCCTATAAGACAGCGTGAAGTAAGTCACAAAGAGAAAAACACGTCTTGAATGTTAATGCTTACATATAGAATCTTGAAAAATGGTACTGATGGACCTATTTGCAGGGCCGCAGTGGAGACACAGACGAAGAGAACAGACCTGCGGACTCAGTGAGGGAGCAGAGGAGACACTGGGAGGAACAGAGAGAGCAGCATTGAAATTTACACATTCACTTCAGTTCAGTCGCTCAGTCGTGTCCGACTCTTTGCAACCCCATGGACTGCAGCACGCCAGGCCTCCGTGTCCGTCACCAACTCCCCGAGCTTGCTCAAACTCATGTCCATCGAGTCGGTGATGCCATCCAACTATCTTGTCCTCTGTCCTCCCCTTCTCCTCCCGCCTCTAATCTTTCCCAGCATCAGGGACTTTTCCAGTGAGTCAGTTCTTTGTATCAGATGGCCAAAGTATATGAAAAATAGACAGCCAGTGGGCATTTACTGTATGACTTGGGAGCTCAAACTGGTGGTCCGTGACAAACCAAGAAGGGAGGGATGGGGTGGGACGGAGGTTGAAGAGGGAGGGGCATATGTATTCCTATGGCTGATCCATGTTGATGTATGGCAGAAACCAACGCAACATCGTAAAGCAATTATCCTTCACAAAAGTAAAAAAAAAAAAAAAAGTTCGTTTGAAACAACCCAAGTAGTCACTGCCAGATGAATGGGTAACAAAATGCAGCATAGCCATACCATGGAACGTTATTCTGTCAAAACCCTGGTATATATGAAGATGTGCGCTAATGTGCTCAGTCGTGTCCGACTTTTTGTGACCCCGTGACCTGTAGCCACCCAGGTTCCTCTGTCCCTGGGGATTCTCCAGGCAGGAATACTGGAGTGGGTTGCCATGCCCACTTCCAGGGGTCTTCCCAACCCAGGGATCGAACCCAGGTCTCCCACATTGCAGACGCATTCTTTACCATCTGGGCCACCGGAGAAGCCCTCAAAAGAAGGGGCCAATGGTCAGTGAAAGAGGTCAGACACCAAGGGCCACGTAACTGCAGGACTCCATTTATCAGCACTGTCCAAAGGAGCAAATCAATAGCAGCAGAAAGTAGACTGATGGCTGCCCGGGGCTGGGGGAGGAAGGGATGGGGAGTGACTGCTAATGAGTACAAGGTTTCTCCTGAGCGTGAGGAAAAGGTTCCAGAACTATTAATAGATCATGAAAGCGCAGTCGTGTCCACTCTTTGCAACCCCATGGACTGTAAAAGTATAGCTGAAAGGAGTGAATGTGGAAAACAGTTTGTGAATGTACCGAGATGACCACCTTGAGTTATTTGTGATCCTCCAGGCCAGGGGACCCACTCCAGTGTTCTTGGGCTTCCCTCGTGGCTCAGCTGGTAAAGAATCCGCCTGCAATTTGGGAGACCTGCCTGGGTTCAACCCCTGGGTAGGGAAGATCCCCTGGAGAAGGGAAAGGCTCCCCACTCCAGTGTTCTGGCCTGGAGAAGTCCATGGACTGTGTAGTTCACGGGTTGCAAAGAGTCGGGCACAACTGAGCAGCTTTCATTTTCATCACTTTTTCCAACCCATGGAAACCCTCTTCAATGACTGCGTCTTGAGTCGTTCTGCTGCGTGGATTTTCTGTTACAAATCCATTTTCACAGAGATGACTTTATCACGAGAAGTGAGGGAACTTCCCTGGCCATCCAGTGGTTAAGACACCGAGCTTCCAATGCAAGGGACATGGGTTTGATCCCTGGTCAGGAAACTAAGGTCCCACATGCTGCATGATGTGACCAAATATTTATATTATATTATATATATTATATAAGATACATATATATATATAAAAGAAGCGAGAGAGCTCACTTGTCCACTGAAGGCAGAACATTCTGTCAGGGACCAAGGACTACTAGGGTGGGGTGGACCCAGCACATGTGGCCTGCCCTGCCCTCGGGCGAAGGGCCGACAGGGTGGGCCAGGCACAGACCACGTTGGCTGTGCGCTCAGCTGGCCTTCCGCGTCTGCATGTAGCGTGGCTGCTAGGCGGTGCTGGCTTGGGCATGTCAGTCCTGCTGTCCTGGGAGGCCGTTCTGCCTGCCCCTCCCTAGATCCCTAGAATCCTGCTCTGTCCACAGTGCCGGTGGGAGTGGATTCTTGGGGTCCAGTGTGAACCGGAAGCTGCATGTCACCCTGGGAACAGCGGGGAGCAGTCGGTTGAACCCAGCAGTGGACCCACAAAAAGGAAACCCCGAGGAGAGGCTCTCTGAGGGGCGGGGCCCTGGCTGCTGTCTGCAGTAGGGAAAGAACAGCAGGGGTGGGAGAGAGGATCCACTCTGAAGCAGCGGCTCCAGGGAAACGTCCATCCTGCTGAAGGTCCAGGTGCTCCAGGGGTGTGGTGGCTGTGGCCCCAGCAGCCGCAGGGGACAGGGTCCCAGGCATGGAGCTGTCCCCTGTCTGTCTCGCCTCCCTGGCAGACCGGGAGCCCCTGGGTCCTGCCAGCCATTGTGTGCACCAGGCTGAGCTGAGCATGGGGACACGTGCAATCATGAGTGATGCTGAGTGCGTGTGAGTGGGTGACTGCCAGGGGCGCACAAAGCAGAGTCATGGGGAGGGGGAGAGGGTACAGCTCGTCCAGGGCTGGGAACAGAGCCGGCAGGCCTGCTGGCGGGCTGCAGGGGGCCCTTCCCCTCTCCAGCCTCCGCCCAGGCTTCTGCAAGCTCTGCAGGGCCGCCCAACCCTCAGCGGCCAGGAGGCTCAGTCCAGGCTGCCTCTCTCAAGATCGCCCGCTCCCCCCATCCCCTCCCGCCTCTCCCCACACCCTCTGGGCGCTGTGTCCTCGTGTCTCTGTCTCCAGCTCCATCTGCGGGCTTCCATCTCTCCCTCCCCCGCCCTCTGTCTGTCTCTGTGTCTCTCTCTGCCTCTCTCACTCACCTCCCCCTGGAAGGAAGGGCTTGGGCTTTCTGGCAGCCACAACCTGGGAGCCTAGCCTCCCCTCCCAGTGCCTGTTCTCTGGGGAGCTGTCTCTCCTCACGTCCGATGCCGCTGATTGTCTGCATCAATTTTACGGGGCCTCAATGCATGCATTCAGGTGGACTGGGTTGGGGACTGACGGGATAATTACAGAGGGTGCCAGCAGCCAGCATGGCTGGCACCAGGGTGCCCCGGGAGCAGGAATGCAGAGAGGACCTGCCTGCTCCGGACACCCCCGCGAGCCTGCCCACGGAGCCTGGGGCTCCAGAGAGCCCAGACCAACCATCTGCAGGAGCGGAGCCTTGCTGACTGCTCGCAGCCGCACCCAGCACTGCGGGGGGCAACACTGCAGTCACAACCCATCTCACTGATGGGAAGACTGAGGCCACACGGCCCAGTAAGAGCTCTGGCCGGCTGCCAGGACTCCCCTGCCCATGGGTTGTCTGGGCGGCGGAGGGCCCTACTCGCCTCTCAAGTGAGAAGGCCTGGTAGCTGGGGGTGGGGGGGCTGTCCACCCTTCAGACACCGTGTCCCCTGACGCTTGCATTACCACCTAAGAGGCTCGACCAAGTAACCTCCCCGAGCTGAGTTCTCTCCCTGAGAAGAACTCTTGAGTCTGACAGAAAGACACTAAAACGTTCTCATTCACTCATTCATTCCCTGCGTGAACACTCACTAAAAAGTGAAAGCAAAGTCGCTCAGTCGTTTCCAACTCTTTGCCACCCCATGGACTGTAGCCCACCAGCCTCCTCCGTCCGTGGGATTCTCCAGGCAAGAGTACTGGAGTGGGGTGCCATTTCCTTCTCCAGGAGATCTTCCCACCCCAGGGATCGAACCCGAGTCTCCCGAATTGCGGACAGACGCTTTACCGTCTGAGCCACCAGGGAACACTCATTGGACCTTCCCAATCCCCAGGCATGCACTGGGCCCTGGGGGCCAGTAAGGGAGCCTGGACTGAAAAAATGGTCCCAGGGGAAGAAGCCCTGGGCATGACCCTCCAAGGCCCAGCCCAAGGCCGCTGCTTTCTAAACCCCTTGCCTCACCCCTCCCCAAGCCCCCATCCCTCGGGCCTTCCTTCTGGCCGAGGGCACCGGCTCTCACTGTCTGTCTGTGTCCCCTGGCCCGCGGCCTTGCGGGCGCAGCAAGGGGGCCTGCCCCCAGCAGCAGCTCAACGGTGCTGTTTGTGTAAGAAGTGACGACAGCGTCTTTTAGGTGAACCGCCTGGTAAACAGGGAGGGTTCACGCAGGGGTGACCGGTTGTGAGCGCACTGCAGATGGGTGGGGGCGGGAGGGGTGGCGTCAGGAGGCCTGGGCGGTGTCCTGGGCTGGGAGCGTCCCCAGCGGGGGGCCCTGCCCTCCGGGGATGACCTTGGCCTTTCCTGGAGGCCGGCCACCCCGCCCCCCACCGGCAGAGCCTAGGGACGCACCCCAGCCCCTGCCCCTGACCCGGGAGGTGTTCAGAGACGGGGGAGACTCAGGTTCAAAGAAGAAATCCGTGCAGATCCGCAGCTTCTCAGGAGCCGCGGGGATGTGGAATCCAGCTGCGGCTGACCTCCCAGTGACGGGAGGCACCTCCCTGTAGTCAGAGGAGCAGCCACAGCCACGCTCCCCCGCTTGGAGACAGCTGCCTCCCTGCAAGCCCAGTGCAGTGCGGTGCGGACCCGCGGGGCTGCCCGCTTGGCCAGGTCCCGCCCGTGGGAGGGGGCGGACCCAGCCCTCCGCGAGGCTGGGCCGGCTTCCAGCGTGGGAACCGGCTCCCACCCACGCTGCCGGAGCCCTTTCCTCTCCTCCTGGGCAGGCCGGCTGGCCAGCCACGGCTCCCTGGGTGGGCTGGACAGCAGGGTGGGAGTGACAGCCCCAGGGAGGCGGAGCGCCAGCGGGGCAGCCCGGGCCCACCCTCCCTGCCCGGCCCGCCCCCTCCTCCCGATCGGGCTGTGTGTGTCCCCGCCGAGCTCGCTCGCGTGTGAAGCCGCCAGGGTCCGACCCGTTCTGACCTGTTTTCCTGGCAGCCGCCGGCAGGGCTGGGTCAGGCCAGCCCTGGGTGTCCTGCCAGAGCGGAGGTGGCCCAGGGGTCAGAGCTGCGGTCCTCTGCCCTCCTGGCCAGGGTGCACACCGGCCCCTTCGGCAGCTGAGAAGTCTCCCATCCTGGTCTCTCTTGTCAAGCTCCCCACCCAGCTGGCAGGACCCTGAGAGAACAGCACAGCCCTCAGGAATCTTCTGGACTGCCCCCCAGACCGGATCAGTCTGGCCACTCAGCCCCCGCTGGATGGTCATTATGGGTTAGCCCCGTCTCTGGCCATCCTGGCTACAACCAGGCCCCCAAGCTTGGGCAGGCTTTGCTTTGCCCTTTCAGGGAGGCTTTCTCCTAGGAGAGGGGAAAGTGAAACAGTGAAGTGCAAGTGCTGGTCCCCCAGTCCTGTCCGACTCTTCTATGATCCCATGAATGGTCAAGGGTTCTTCCCAGATGCCCCTGTACCCATTTTACAGGCCTCCCTGGTGGCCTCGTCTCTTGTGTCTCCTGCCTTGGCAGGCGGGTTCTTTACCACTCGCGCCATCAGGCAGGCAGGCAGTGCAGCTCAGTCGTGTCTGATTCTTTTGTGACCCCATGAACTGTGGCCCGCCAGGCTCCTCCATCCACAGAATTTTCCAGGCAAGAATACTGAATCTGTTTGCCATTTTTCACTCCAGAGGACCTTCCCAACCCAGGGATGGAGCCTGCCCCTCGACTTCTCAGTGGCACCAGCGGTAAAGAACCTGCCTGCCAAAGCAGGAGACGCAAGAGACGAGGCCACCAGGGAGGCCTGTAAAGTGGGCATAGCGGCATCACCCTCCTTACGCGACTGCCGTGAGGAGCACTCCAACCGTGCCTGGTCCAGGGTAAGTCTGCTGTTTGCTGATCAAAGGAAATAGAGCTTCTGAGGGGTCAGCTGAGCTGCTGGGAGGAACAGGGCACCCTGAGCAATCGCAGCTGAGGCTGTTGGATTTGGGCTGTGTGGTGGCAGCCAGGCCTCCTCCCATCTTGAAGTGACCACTGGGCCCCTCACTGGACCTCTCCAGAGGCCCCTCTCTCTGCCTGACCCACACGAGTCTGGAATCCCCATGCCTCACATGTCCTGATTTAAAGTGACCCTCCCCCCACCTACCCCAGGGCTTCCCTGCAATGTAGGAGACCTGGGTTCGATCCTTGGGTCAGGGGAGATCTCTGGAGAAGGGAATCGCAACCCATTCTAGTATTCTTGCCTGGGAAACCGCATGGACAAAGGAGCCTGATGGGCTACAGTCCCTGGGGCCACAAAAGAGTCAGACACAACTCAGTGACTTAACAAACCAGTGAAGCCCATTTTATAGATTCGGCCACTTGGGGCACAGAGAGGTAAGGACGCTTCCTCAAAGTCACCCTGCTGGTTTGGCAGAACTGAGGTGGAAACAGGCCACCCAGTGCCAAGTCCACGTACTGCTGCCCGGCTCCTTCACCGAGCCCTTTGCTCATCACCGAGGACCAACTCAGCCTAGAATCAGAACCCAGAGCAGGGAGGGCTGGCGTGGGGCCTGGAGCACTGGGGTCGAAGCTGACAGTCCGGCCTCCATGGTCCAGCATCCTGCTGGCTGTGTGGCTCTAGGCAAGTTGCTTAACCTCTCTGGGCCTCAGCTGTCTGCATTCTAGAGTAAGAAGGAGGTGGTACCATGCATTCAGCTTGTACCGAGCACCTCTTTTGTGCCAGGCCCTGTTCCAGCACCAGGAACATGGGTGGGATGAGGGCAGGCCTGCCCCCCAGGGAGGTGGGGAGGACCACCCGAGGGCAGCAGACGGCCCTGTCCACCCCAGCCAGGACACATACTTTCAGAGGCACACAGCCCTGTTTAACGCTCCACAGAAGTGGATGTGCTCAGCCGTGTACAACTCTTTGTGACCCCATGGACTGTAGCCCACCAGGCTCCTCCATCCGTGGGATTCTCCAGGCAAGAATACTGGAGTGGGTAGCCATTCTCTTCTCCAGGGGATCATCCCCACCCACGTGGGGTGGATGGAACCCGCGTCCCTGGTGTCTCCTGCATGGCAGGTGGATTCTTCACGACCGGCACCCATCGAGACTCCACAGGGCCCTGCTGATTGTGCCTGAGGACGGTGCACCCCAGGGGGAGGGGGACTCCAGGTGGGGGGTGGCGCAGAAGCAAAGGAAGGCGGCTGGACAGTGGGCAGCACAGAGATAGCCCAGGGCCAAGGTGCCCCTCCTATGGGGGCTGTGCTGGGAGCCCTGGGGTGGGTGTGTCCTCATTGTGTCCCTGGGCGGGGGGAGGGGAGGAGGTGACAGATGGCAGTCAGTCTGGCAAGCCCTGGGCATGATGCTCGGTGCAGGAACCCCGATCTGACGGCTGCCCCAGGAGTTCCCTGGCCTGTCAGCCGGTCAAACCCACCTGGCTGCACAGGTCCAAAGCAGAAACAGCCATGGGTCCCAGCTGAGAACTTCTGTCCTTTGCTTTTAGAATCACTTTCTCTCTAAATATAAGAGTGATACACTGGGGACTTCCCTGGTGGTCTCGTGAGCAGCGGAGGCTCCGCGTTCCCAGTGCAGGGGGCCTGAGTTCCATCCCTGATCAGGAAACTAGATCCCCCATGCCACAGCTAAAGACCCCACATGTTGCAATGGAGCTCGAAGATCCCGAGTGCCAGAATGAAGACCTGGCACGCCCAGCTAAATCCATGAAAATAAATATTTTTCAAAGAAGGGTTTCCGGGGTGGCTCAACAGTAAAGAGTCCACCTACAAGACAGGAGACACAGGGGAATCAGGTTCAATCTCTGGGTGGGGAAGGTCCCCTGGAGAAGGAAATGGCAACTGACTCCAGTGTTCTTGCCTGGAGAATTCCAAGGACCGAGGAGCCTAGCAGGCTATAGTCCATAGGGTCACAGTCAGACGCGACTGAGCAGACACACACTCGTTTAAAAGGGGGACACTTGTTTGATGTCAAACTTCAGTTGGAAAAGCTAGAAAGACACCAAACTCATCCAAAAAATCATGTAACCACTTGATCCGGCCCTCTAGTGACAAACCATATGAATATGTGGACAGTCAGCCCACCTTGGGCATTTCCTGTACAATTTTCAACATAGTTGGGATCAAGCTGTACCTGGAATTTTGTGTTCAGCTCTTCTCACATAACATCTAACATGCTAGCATCTAAAATCATTACAACTTCTTCCCGATCACAAAATTGCAATCTGCTCATGGCAAAAAGAAACAAATCAGGCACCATCAGAGACGTGCAACAGAGAAAGTCCATGGGAAAAGAGAAAGTGAAAGTGCCCCCACAGTCTCCAGCCAGAAGGCAACTACCTGGAAGGTCACAACGGATAGGTGCGTACACTCCCCTCACCAGAGCAGACCAGCGCTGGCTTCAGGATCAGGGCGGCTGGCTTCAGATCCCTCTGCCACAGGCAGCTCGTTACTGACCCCTCTGGGCGCACTGTTTTGTAAAGCAGGCTTGATCAGAGAGACCTACCCCATAAGGTTGCTGGAGGAATTAACGAATGAATGAAAAGTATTTCCATAAGTGACTGAAAACAGGTAAGTGCTTAGAAGAGTACACAGTAGGTGCTCAATCAATGTCAGCTTGTGCAGCAAACATCCAGCAGACACTGCGGTGCACTGCCATGGCATGCCAGGTAATAACTTTACAGCCATAACTCAATTTATCTTCCCAGAACCCCCACACAGTAGATACATTTTTTAAAAAAAGTTTTTAATTGAAATACAGTTGCTGTAGAATATTATATAAGGTTCAGGTGTGCAATGCAGTGACTCACAATTTTCAAACATGATACTGCGTTTATAGTTATCATAAACCACTGCCTGCATTCCTTGTGTTGCACAATATACTGTGGAGCTTATACCTGGTGTGTGTGTCTGCGTTAGTCGCTCGGTCGTGTCCGACTCTTTGCAGCCCCATGGACTGTAGCCCGACAGGCTCCTCTGTCCGTGGAATTCTCCAGGCAAGAACACTGGAGAGTCGTTTCCTTCTTCAGGGGCTTCCTGCATAGCTCAGTCTGTAAAGAATCTGCCCGCAGTGCAGGAGACCCGAGTTCGATTCCTGGGTCAGGAAGATCCCCTGGAGAAGGAAATAGCAACTCACTCCAGTATCTTTGCCTGAAGAATCCCATGGACAGTCCATGGGGTTGCAAGAGTCAGATATGACTGAGTGATTAAACCACCACCAACATTTCCTTCTTCTGGGGATCTTCCTGACCTAGAGATCGAACCCCAGTCTCCTGTACTGCGGTGGATTCTTCACCCTCTGAGCTATCGAGGAAGCCCCAGCTTATAGCTATTTCATACCTAATACTTTGTACCTGTTACCTCCCTACCCCTGTACGGCCCCTCCCCCCCGTGGGGAGAGGGACACCGTGGGGTGGGCTCTCATTACCCGAATTTTCTAGGTGTGGGAACAGAGGCTGAGAAAGGGCCGTGTCATCTGCTGCTAAGTCGCTTCAATTGTGTCCGACTCTGTGAGACCCCATAGACGGCAGCCCACCAGGCTCCTCCATCCCTGGGATTCTCCAGGCAAGAACACTGGAGTGGGTTGCCATTTCCTTCTCCAATGCATGAAAGTGAAAAGTGAAAGTGAAGTCGCTCAGTCGTGTCCGACCCTCAGTGACCCCATGGACTGCAGCCTACCAGGCTCCTCCGTGCGTGGGATTTTCCAGGCAGGAGTGCTGGAGTGGGGCGCCAGTGCCTTCTCTGTCTATCGGTGCAGTGGAACGATATTCGTCCCTTATAAGGAATGAACCACTGACACGCGCTTCGATGTGGATGAGCCTGGAGAACGTGAAGCTTAGTGCGAGAAGCCCATCACAGATGGCCGTGTACCGTGTGAGCCCACTCATAGTATGTTCCTGTGTCGTTTAGTCTCTAAGTCGTGTCCAGCTCTTTTGTGACCCCATGGACCCACCAGGGCCCACCAGGCTTCTCTGTCCATGGGGTTTCCCAGGCAACAATACTGGAGCTGGTTGCCATTTCCTTCTCCGGAGGATCCCCTGAGTCTCCTGCTTGGCAGGTAGATTCTTCTCCACTGAGCCATCTGGGAAGCCCTGTGGTTCCATTCATAGGAAACAACCAGGACAGGCAAAGCCACAGACACAGACAGGGGCTGGGGTGGGGGGCAAGGAGTGACTGCTCCACAAGCTCGTCTCCCTTGGGGATAAAAATGTTCTGGAAGCAGATAGAGGGGCAGCTGCATATTGTGAATGAGCTGAATTCCACTGAATTGGACACTTGAAAACAGTGAATTTGGTGTTGGAAGAATTTCACCTCAACATTTTTTTTTTGCCACACCAAGAGACGTGCGGATCTTAGTTTCCTGCCCAGGGATCGAACACCTGCCCTCTGCAGTGTAAGCCCAGTGTCCTAACCACTGGTCCGCCATTTTTAAAAACAAAGGGGAAAAAGGAAAACAAGAAAAGCCAGTGACACGCCCAGGCTCGGGGTCATCGGGGTCATGCAGCCAGTGACGATCGAAGTAGCCAAGACGATTCTCCTGCGGGACCCACTTTCAGTCCTCGCTGCAGAGCCCTTGGTTTATCAAGATTTACTCCCATCACCCTGACCCCAATTTCCAGAAGCAGAGTCACGGGGTCACAGCTGCAGAGTGACGCATTTGGGGACGGAGCCTCACCCTGTGTGGGCACCTGGGTGGGCCGGAGCGAGGGCCACCAGCCTGGACCCTGAGAGCTCGGCCAGTGCAGGTAGGCCCGGGAGGGTGGAGGACGGGCCGGCCGTCTGGCCTGCACTTTCCAGTGAAGCCAGGGCTCTGGACACTCGACTCCTACCAGCCAGGGTTGTCTCTAACCCTGCTCTCATCCAGAAACCAGGACGTGAGGACAGGGTGGCTTCCCACTGCCCCCAGAGGCCCATGTGGTTAATCAGGACATGAAGTTGCCTCTGGTTGCCGTGAGAACTCAAATCCTCACAGTACTTTGCTGGGCATATGTTCCCCCTCTGAAAATCGAGGTAACAGTGACTCAACCATAGGAAGGTTTCAGTGGGATTCAGACAGTTCTGGAAAAGGCCCTGAAAAATGTTCTCTTTTGTTGTTGTTGGCTATACCACTGTTCGTGTACCGGCTCAGTTCCCTGACCCCTAACCAGAGATCAAACCCACGCCCCCTATAGTGTGAAGCCTGGAGTCCCATACTTTTGCAATGTCTTGAAGAGCTGGTTATGGATGAGGGAATATGTCTGAGAGATGTTAATTGATAAGAGTAAGCAAGCTTCCTTGTTGAGCCTGGCGCCTGAGAAATACACACAACTGGGAGCTATCGTTATCATCTGTGCCTGTGCAGTCATGTCTGACTCTGTGACCCCAGGGACTGTAGCCCGCCAGGCTCTTCTGTCCATGGAATTTCCCGGGCAGGAATACTGGAGTGGGTTGCCGTTTCCTTCTCCAGAAGATCTTCCTGTCCCGAGGATCGAACCTGCATCTCTTGCGTCTCCTGCATCGGCAAGCGAACTCTTTACCACTGAGAAATTTGGGGCTTTTAATGCTTTGCCCACACAGGTTTCCATGCACATAGAGCATTTCTGGACCGCTACACAAGACGCTGTGGACGCTACTTACTTCCTTCTAGAGTGAGCCGGGAAGGAGGCTTTGCACCCGATACCCTTGTGTTCTCTGGGAAGTTTTCATCGGGAGCTTGTATTGTGTTTTTCTGTTTGTCTGTTTTTCGCTGCACCGGGTTTTCATTGCGGTGCTCCGGCTTTCTCAGATTGCAGCGAGCAGGGGCTGCTCTCCAGTGTGGTGCTCCGACTTCTCCCTGCAGTGGCCTCTCCTGCTGGGGACCACGGGCCCTAGGCTGCACAGGCTCACTGCTGTGGTGCTCAGGCTTAGTTGCCCCGAGGCATGTGGGACCTTCCCTGATCAGGGACCAAGCCCACACTTCCTGCACTGTGAGGTGGATTCTTTATCGCTGGGCCACCAGGGAAGTCCACTCATGACATTTATGATACAATAGTTTAAAATTTTAAAATTCTCCAAATTTTAAAAATGTTAGTTATTTTAGCCTTCTCAATTAACAGAAGAGGAAAATGGTGCCCCAAACTCACCTCCTCCAAGAAGTCCTCCTGGTGTCCAGGCACGCTGCCTCTCAGGAGGCAGGAACCCACTGCCTGTCACTGTCTATTTCCTTGGCAGCCTCTCCCGTGAGACTAGGAGGACCTGCAGGGGAGGGCCTGTGTGACTCATGCCTGCATCCCCAGGGCCCAGCCTTGAGTACAGCTGAGTGAAGGGATGAGGCTCTGAAAGGTTAAGGCATCTGCCCAAGAAGACACAGAGAGTGGTGTTGTCAGATGAGACCCAGGTCTCTGGACTTGGGTTCCACCGCCCTCCCCCACACACACACCCTCATGTCCCTGGGATAGGCCTCATCCTCCAGGTTGTAGGAACACAGTTCCTGCCCACTTACCATAAATTTCCCAAAGAGGACGCCTGAGAATCATCCAAATGGCTGCCAGCCCTGGTGCAGCTGCTACAGGATTTGGGATTTGGGAGGAAAGGTTGCTCAGGCCCTGAGAGGCACCTGGGGATGCCCCGGGCATGGAAAATGCCAGACTTTGCTCCCAGCAGAGCCGAGTAGAAAAGCCACAGGAACAAGGGTGGTCTGTCCTCCTATGTTGTATTATCTGACACTTCAAAACTGAGATTTCAGCCTTCTAAATTTAGGCACAAACTTTTCATTCTTTTATTTTTTTATGTTTATTTGTGTTTGTTTACCTGGCTGTGCTGGGTCTTAGTTGCAGCATGCAGGATCTTTGCTTATGGCAATGTAGATCTTTGGTGGTGGCCTACGAACTCTTAGGTGTGGCACGTGGGATCCCAACCAGGGATCGGACCCAGGCCCCCTGCACTGGAGTGCAGAGTCTTAGCCACTGGACCACCAGGGAAGTCTCAGCTCAAGCTTTTCTGACTTGGCAGAGTCCTTCCTTGGGTTTCCCTGGTGGCTCAGTTGGTAAAACATCTGACTGCAATGCAGGAGACCTGGGATTGATCCCTGGGTCTGATCCCTGGGCCAGGAAGATCCCCCTGGAGAAGGGAATGGCAACTCACTCCAGTATTCTTGCCTGGAGAATCCCCATGGACAGATGACACTGGCGGGCTACGGTCCATGGGATCACAGAGTCGGACATGACTGAGCGACTAACACTTTCACCTCACTTTTTCCCTTTCGCTTCCCAGGCAGAGACGTTGCCCTAGCCTGGACCATTTTGCTGATGAGGAAACTGAGGCAGAGAGGGTTAATGCCTCACTTGCAGATCACAGAGTTGTAAGTAGAGGAGTAAAGACCCTTCGGAGTCCAGAACATGTCTGGGTTCACGCTGGCACCTGCTACACAATGTTCCTGGAGTTGGGCTGCCTGGGTCTCCAATCACTTCTCACTTACAGGCTGTGGGAGGATTTGGCACAAGCACCCCACCCAGTGCCCGGCTCAGAGGAAGCTGGTGGCTATGGGCACAGAGACAGCAGCTTGGGGTCCGTGTGTCCTTCCTGGTGATCTTCGCAGCATCTGCTCATCTGCCCTGTGGGAAAATTGACATCTCACCGCCCCCCCCCACCCCCACCCCGCCATCGCAGAGAGAGTTGGGAAAGTGAAAGTCACTCAGTCATGTCCGACTCTTTTCAACCCCAAGGACTGTACAGTCCATGGAATTCTCCAGGCCAGAATACTGGAGTGGGTAGCCCTTCTCTTCTCCAGGGGATCTTCCCAAACCCAGGGATCGAACCCAGGTCTCCTGAATTGCAGGCAGATTCCTTACCAGCTGAGCCACACCAGCCTCCAACTCTGCCCAGAAGGGCCGGGGGCCTCCAGGAGCTCTGCCCATCTCAGGAGCAGCACCTGGCCTGGCTGCTGCCCTTTGGTCCTGCTGGCGACTGGCCTGCCTGCCCAAAGGCCAACAGCTGGCCCCTGGTCCATCAGCGCTGCCGGAGAGCCAGGCCTATCCAGAGCAGGCTGACTTCAGCCTCCCACTGTGCTTAGCAAACGTGTTTTCAGCTGACTGTCTCCCCTGACCGCCCCGACTTTTTTTTATTTGGCTGCTCTGGGTCTAAGTTAAGGCATTCAGATTTTTAGTTGGCGCCATGAGAACTCAGTTGCTGTGTGTGGGGTTTAGTTCCCCGATCAGGGATCAAACCCGGGTCCCCTGCATTGGGAGCACAGAATCTTAGCCACTGGACCGCCAGGGAAGTCCCTTATCTGGGTGCTTTAAAACGGAGACCCACGAAGCACGGGTCACAATCTGGACTGAAGAGATTTCAAGGAAATAAGCTCATCCTTCTGTGGTTGACTTTTGAAGAGTTATCCTTTTGAGTCGTGATTCAATTTTTTTTTCTTTTTGCTCATATAAAGCCTTAAAAAATTTGGAGGAGGGACCCCGCTCCCTTCAATATCCTCCTTTGTAAACATGACTCTCTCAATTTTCTAGTCCTCAATTTACAAATAATGTAACTTCCAAAGTATTGGCAATATTGACATTTTAAAATAAAATTGTTACATCACTCAAATATAATCCATGCACTCTAAATTCCATAGCTCTTTGATACCCACTTATCATCCACTTAAAAATTTGCGACAAGCTCTTTGACAATCAAATATATAGATTTGTTTCTTTTCCTCTGTAACTTTATATTTTCATCCTATTCCCTCCAGAATTTTATTCTAATTTAATAGAAGATATTTGCATGTTTAGAGTAATTTACAGTTATCCAATCATTATTTTTTCCTCTAACAAAAAATCCTTATATAAATTGAAATTAATTTCATTTCACTTCAAAACTCTACGGGCTTAAAAAAAAACTTGCTTATGGGGTGAGTTATCAACACCAAAATGCTTAATAAAAATGTCATATGTGATACATTTTGATAAATAATTACTGAACATAAAAGTAAAATTTTGCTTTAAATTTGCTAAGGCTGAATTAGCTCATGATATCCATGGGTGAATATTGTTTACAGTTAAAGTGAGGTTTAAGGTAGGTTTTATTTCTCTTTTTTGAATTTAGAGATAAAAGCCTAGAATTGGGGAAAGCTGTGGCAAATCTAGACAGTGTATTAAAAAGCAAAGACATCACTTTGCCAACAAAGGCCCATAGAGTCATAACTATGGTCTTTCCAGTAGTCATGTATGGATGTGAGAGCTGGACTGCAAAGAAAGCTGAGCGCCAAAGACTTGGTGCTTTCAAACTGTGGTGTTGGAGAAGACTCTTGAGAATCCCTTGAACTGCAAGGAAATCAAACCAGTCAATCCTAAAAGAAATCAGTCCTGAATATTCATTGGGAAGACTGATGCTGGAGCTGGAGCGCCAATACTTTGGCCACCTAGTGGGAAGAGTCAACTTATTGGAAAAGACCCTGATGCGGTGAAAGATTGAGGGCAGGAGAAGGGGGCGACAGAGGATGAGATGGTTGGGTGGCATCACTAGCTCAATGGACATGAGTGTGAGGAAAGTCAGGAGATGGACTGGCGTGCTGCAGTCCATGGGGTCGCAGAGTCGGACACGACTGAGCGACTGAACAGCAGCCGCCATCTGTGCTCTGGTCCTGCCTGCCCCCAGCTCCTGCCCCGCGCTGCACACTCCCTGCCCCTGGGTGATCGGAGCTCACCCTCAGGCTGCATCTGTAAAACGGGGTGAGAGCACATGCGCCCATTCCATCGTCAGGTGGCTGTTAGAGCTGAGTAAGTGGGACCTCCCTGGTGGTCCAGCAGCTAAGACTCTGTTCCCAATGCAAGGGGCCTGGGTTCGATCCCTGGTCAGGGAACTAGATCTCACGTGCCGCAACTAGGAATTCTGCCTGTTGCAACCAAAGACCCCAGTGCCTCAACTAAGACCCAGTGCAGCGAAATAAATGTATATATTTTTCCTTTCTAAAGAATTGAGTACATGCCCACAGTGCTTCCCCGGTAGCTCACCTGGTAAAGAGTCTGCCTGCAATGCAGGGGACCCCGGTTTGATTCCTGGATCAGGAAGATCCACTGGAGAAGGGATAGGCTACCCACTCCAGTGTTCTTGGGCTTCCCTGGTGGCTCAGCTGCTAAAGAATCCGCCTGCAATGTGGGAGACCTGGGTTCGGTCCCTGGGTTGGGAAGATCCCCTGGAGAAGGGAACGGCTACCCACTCCAGTATTCTGGCCTGGAGAATTCTATGGACTTTATAGTCCACGGGGTCGCAGAGTCGGACATGACTGAGCGACTTCCACGTTCACTTTCACTTCTCAGATTGCTGGGAGACAAAGAACCCCCTGGTCAGAGTTCACTTCCTCCTCCCCACCCTACCAACCCCTGCTTGGAGCCTTGAAGGGGTGGGCTGTTGAAAAGGGAGGCAATTCACACAGCACCGGGTCGCTGAGGGGTAGACCAGACCCAGTGTACGGCAGCCTGGACTGGATCCCGGAAACCACTGGTGTGTGAGCCCAGAAAAGACTTTTCTCTCGGGGGACCTCAGCTTCCCCTTTTCAAAAGCAGAATGATTGCGGTTCAGTCACTCAGTTGTGCCTGACTCTTCAACACCATGAACTGCAGCATGCCAGGCTTCCTTGTCCTTTACTAACTCCCAGACTTTGCTCAAACTCATGTCCATTGAGTCAGTGATGCCATCCAACCATCTCATCCTCTGTCGCCCCCTTCTCCTCCTGCCCTCAATCTTTCCCAGCGTCAGGGTCTTTTCTAATGAGTCAGCCCTTCGCATCAGGTGGCCAAAATATTGGCGCTTCAGCATCAGTCTTTCCAATGAATATTCAGGACTGATTTCCTTTAGGATTAACTGGTTTGATCTCCTTGCAGTTCAAGGGACCCTCAAGAGTCTTCTCCAACACCACAGTTCAAAAGCATCAATTCTTTGGCACTCAGCTTTCTTTATAGTCCAACTCTCACATCCATACATGGCCACTGGAAAAACTATAGCCTTGATGAGACAGACCTTTGTTAGCAAAGTGATGTCTCTGCTTTTTAATATACTCTCTAGGTTTGTCATTGCTTTTCTTCCAAAAGGCAAGCATCTTTAAATTTCATGGCTAAGTAGGGAGGCTGGGGTAGATGATGCTGGATATACCTAAGTATGGCTCAAGTGTTCTCTACCCACACCCACTCCTAGGCACGCCCAGATGGCCGTGACACCTTCTACTCACTGACCTGCCTGTGACTAGGTAACTCCCTGTGGCTAGTGTTAGTGGCCTGTAACCTCCCTGTGGTTCTTGCCACCCCACTGTCCCCACCCTCTCCACTTTGGGGACAGGGAAACTCCACCCTGACGTGCACCCTGTCCTCCAGCCTCCAAGGGGCGGCACCTCCTGGCAGGCCAAGGACACAGGCAGCTCTGTCCCCCAGCCCAGTGGCTACTCGGCTTCACTGTGCAGCCCTGACCTCTCACCACCCAGCCCCCGGTTCCCACCTCCGGGCCTCGAGGCTGGGGTGAGCCTCGAACTCAGGCAGCTGATCCATTTCCGGCATCAGGAATGCACCAAGAGCCTTCAGAGTTTCCCCAAGCCGGGCCTGGCAGTCAGCGGGGAGAGGGGCCAGGAGGGGGACATGCAGGCTGGGGGCTTGAGGCTCTGATTCATCAAGAGCTGGGCAGCCCACCTGAAATAGAGTGTCCTGCAGGGCAGGGCTGGGCTGGGCTGAGCTGAGCTGGGCCACCCTGGACACAGGCACATGTGGGGACCAGAAGGTTCCCCAAACACTATGTCCCCATGACCAGCATGTCCAGTAGAGGAAGAGCAGTTCCTGTCATTTTTCAGAAGTAACTGTACTCGTTTGTGGATTTCTGGCTGCGCCGCTGGGTCTTCGCTGCTTCCTGGGCTTCTCGCTGGCCGTGGGGAGCGGGGCCTGCTCTCCGGTGGCGCTGAGCTGGCTGCTCACTGCAGTGGCTGCTCTTGCTGGGGAGCGCAGGCTCAGAAGTTGTGGCTCACGAGCTTAGCGGCTCCTCCGCACGTGGCTTCCTCCCAAACCAGGGAGCCCACGTCTCCCGAGGCGCCTGCATCAGCAGGTGGATTCTTTACCACCGAGCCACCAGGGAAGCCCAGCTCCTGTAAGTGTTATATGCGTGATTTTACTTCCATATTTGTTTACTTTTTTTAAAGTATAGTTGATTTATAGTATTATACTAATTTCAAGGGTACAGCAATATTAATTTCAGGCGTGCAGCGTAGTGATTCAGTATTTTTGCAGATTTTACCCTAATTGCATTTATTCATTTTAAATGTCAAATATAAATGTACATTTTATATCACATGATCTGTGCAAGTAGATTTAGCCCAGAGCCTGCCTCTGAGTGAGCAGGCAATACAGTTTTAGACATTTTTTCAGCAATCTGATATACAGTAGGGCCTCCCTGGTGGCTCAGAGGGTAAAGTGTATTGGCGGTGGGAGGAGAAGGGGACTATAGAGGATGAGATGGTTGGATGGCATCACCGACTCAATGGACATGAGTTTGAGTAGACTCTGGGAGTTGGTGATGGGCAGGGAGGCCTAGCAGGCTGCAGTCCGTGGGGTCACAGACGGACACGACCGAGAGACTGAACAACGACAACAACACAGGAACGCCCCTTACACACATACACACCTTCTCCTACAATCAACTGCTCGATGAATCTTCACTGAGCGTGTGTGAGCACTGGGGCAACTCCACCTAGGCACATCTGACCAGCACACATCTGACCTCACGTGGGGGACACAGGTGTTCAAAAAAAATGAACACAGTGATATTATCACGATTGTGCCGAGGGCCCTGAAGGAAATTTCTGGGTGAGGGGAGCAAACAGCAGCGGGCGGGCGGTCAGGGAAGCTTCCCAGAGAGAAAGTGGGGCAGTGTGTTTGTGGAGGCCAGGAGCCCGGCTGGCAGGGAGGCAGAGGCGTGATGTGGACGCGCAGTCCTGGGGGAGCCGGGCCTGAAGGATGCTCTGGGCAGACCACACGGTGCCTTTAGCTGACCATCCCTGACCACGGCCCTTCTGCAGAAACCCTGCTATTCCCCACGGCTTTGGCCAGGAAACAAAAGAAGAGCCAGTCTGCATCCATGCGTATGAAGTTCAGAAACAGACAAAACCAAACCCATGGGGCAGGAATCGGAACAGGGGTGGCTTTTGGAAAAGGAGGGGAGTCCACTAGGAGGGGTGTGAGGGCAATGGAGTCATTCGGGTGGTGGAAACACTCTTTCTCTTGGGAGCGGAGGTTACAGAGTGCATATGTTTGGAGAGACTTGTCAAATAGCTAAGTTCTGTTCATTTTACTGCATAAAATTATTCCTACAAAAAGGAACGCGGGGCGGGAGGTGGGGAGGAGGTTCAGGAGGGAGGGGCCACATGTACGCCGATGGCTGAATCTTGTTGCTGTACGGCAGAAATCAACACAATAGTATAAAGCAACTCTCCTCCAAGTAAAAATGAATTAATTAAAAGCAAAATAAGAGGGAGAGAGATGGAAGGGGAGAGGGCGAAGGATGGGAGAAAGAAAGGAAAGAGAGACGGAAAGTGGGAGGGAGGGAAGAAAAAGGCAGTGAGATAATGGAGCACCTAAGGCCGTGGGCCACAACTATTGAGCCCGCGTCCCAGAGCCCGGGAGCCTCAGATACCGAGTCCACGCACCCCGACTACTAACGCCCGAGAGCCTAGAGCCTGCGCGCCACAGCAAGAGAGGCCACCACGGTGAGAAGCCTGCGCACCGCAGCCGGGGAGCCGCCCCGCTTCTCTCCAGCTAGAGGACGGTTCAGGCAGCAACAAAGACCCAGCACAGCCAAAAATAGAAAAACAAATAAAAGAGAAAGAAATGGAAGGAGTCGGCCTCAAGTGACCTCAGCTAGGCCGTTTAGTCTCTCTGAACCCCAGCTGCTACATCCGTAAGACCTGATCCCTGCACAGAGCCTGGTGCCCAGGGCCCTTCTGGCTTCTCCCTCCCCTCCTCTCTGAACCACACCCTCCTCACCGTGAATGGGGACGAGGGGCTGATGGCAGCTAAGAGAGGCCCCCGTGGGCTCCGCAAGGATCATCTGCCCCAAACCAGCCTTGGATCGCGCCGCCTGCCCCGGCCACATCGACCCGGAGAACGGTCCTTGTTTGCGCTCCACGTGTGCGTTGCAGTTCACAGCTATCCGCAGCTGAGCCGTGTTCAGCTCCTGGGACCGTGCAGTCGGCAGCTCCTCCTCGCTCCAGGGCTCGTGGCTCGGTCTTCCATCCCCATCTCTCACAGTCCTCCGGCTGCTTCCATCTGCAAGGGGTGGGGGGGGGGACCCCAAGGGGACGTGGTGACAACTCCCCCACAGTGAACAGAACGGCTTCTTCCACGTCACCAATAACCCCGGGAGCACGCAGTGCCCTGGAAAGCACCTCCACACTGTTCCTTCTGTATACCTTGGCCTTGGCCTGCTTCCAGTGCCGGGCCAGAACACTGAAGATAACATGGAGTGACCGCCATGGGACTTTCACCTGGGGATGAAAATCAGGCCCGGGGACAAGGAAAGGAAAGTCCTAGGGAGAGGTGGGGCATGGCAGTAGAAGCTCGATAGTGAAGAGCTTGCTGCTCTGAGCAAGAAGTCTGAATTTTACGTGTCCACATGAGGGGCAGAGGGGATGCTTCAGCCAGGGAGTGGGAGGGCTGTGGGAGAAAGACAGTGTTGCAGAGATGGCTGCATCCTTCTTCTCCCTTCCAGTGAAACCCTGATTTAAATCTGTCCCACCAAAGACTACATTTCCCAGCCTCCCTTGCATCCAGGTGTATGGCCTGTGACCTAGTTCTGACCAGTGAGCCATAGGAGAATTTGGTAGGACTCTGCAGAAAGCTCATTGAAAAGGGGACAGAGAGCTGGTAAAGGCTTATTTTGCCCATCTCCTCTTTCTCCTGCTTCACACTTGGGATGAAGACATGATGGTTGGCGCTCCAACAGCTCTTTGGGACCCTGAAGTGACACCCAGGCTAGAGGCCAGCACTCAAGCAAGCAGAGCAAAGAGATAGGTCAGTTGTTCCTGATCCCAAGCCAGTGGCCAGCAGTCCAAGGCTGTCAGGCAGACTGGTGGCTTAACCTTTATCTACCTCAAGCATAAAGCATTCAGCTTTGCCCAGCTTATTCAGAACTCTTGATGCCAATCCCATATCCCCTCATACCCTCCCCATCTCTGTTAACCTACCAGCATCCCTCAGTTTCTTATGCCAGAAACGGGTGACATCCTCCACCTGCCCTTTCTCATCTGTGAGCCCCACAAGCAGTCCTGTTAATAAATCCCTGATGCAACCACTTCTCCTCTTTCCCGTCATTGTTCATCTGACCAAGTCGCTGCTCCTCCCCCCGGGATGCGACAGGTCTCTTAGCTGCTCCCCTGGCTTCCGCTTCCCTCCCGGCAGCCTCAGTGCTGCTTTACAAACATTAATCAGATCGTGTCTCCGCCTTGTGACTTCCCGCTGACCTTGGGAAAGAACCTGCACGCCTTCCTTGACCTCAAGCTGACCTCAGGCTTCCCTGGTGGCTCAGCTGGTAAAGAATCCTCCCACAATGCGGGAGACCTGGGTTCAATCCCTGGGTTGGGAAGATCCTCTGGAGAAAGGCAACCCACTCCAGTGTTCTGGCCTGGAGAATTTCATGGACTGTATAGTCCATGGAGTCACAAAGAGTCAGACATGACTGAGCGACTTTCACTTTCTTTCTTTCAAGCTGATCTTTCCACCCTCAGCTCCTGCCACTCCTCCAGGTTTCAGACGAGGAACCTGGGTGTGATGATGAGACCAAGGTCACCTAGCTTAGCATAGCTCTGCCGGGCACCACAGGTTCCCTGCCCGTGCCAGGAGCCTCCAGTCTGGAGGAAAATGCAGATGAGAGAGATGGTGACGAGACAAGGAAGCTCTTTCTCGTCTCAGGGTCTCCTCACATGCTGTTCCCTCTGCCCAGTTGCCCTTCCCTTCACTCCCCACCTAGTTCAGTCCCAATTCGTCTTCGGGCCTCACTCAGATGCCAGTCACTCTGAGAAGCCTTCCTTGAGTCCCCTCAGCCCCTAATCTAAGTTGGTCCCTTGTTGTATTCTTACAGCCAGCGGTACACCAGTGAGCAGGCAGGATAGGGGCGGGATGGGAGAAGCCCTGATTTGCAGCATCTGATAATGTCTGTGGTGCAAATACTCATTGTTGTTGTTCAGTCAATAAGTCACGTCTGACTCTTTGTGACCCCATGGACTGCAGCACTCCAGGCTCCCCTGTCCTTCACCATCTCCTGGAATTTGCACAAATTCACCTCCACTGAGTCCGGGATGTCATCCCACCATCCCATCCTCTGTCAACCCCCTTCTCCTCCTGGCTTCACTCTTTCCTACCATCAGGGTCTTTTCCAATGAGTCTGGCTCTCCACATTAGGTGGCCAAAATATTGGAGCTTCAGTCCTTTCAATGAACGTTCAGGGTTGGCTTCCTTCAGGACTGACTGGTTTGATCTCCTTGCTGCCCAAGGCACTCTCAAGAGTCTTCTACAGCACCACAGTTAGAAAGCATCAGAGCAAACCGCAAAGTTTCTATGAATGACCTCATCCTCCACAGAAAGGATATCGAGAGCCCACCACAATATCTGCTCAGAAATGGGGCCCAAAGTGTATTAGGGTTGTTGTGGTTAATATGATTTTAGCCTTATCTGCCGGGTGCTTTTACCTGTACTATCTGATTTTGCCCTCCCCACAACCCATATAGTAGATTTTATTAACTGCATCTTGCAGGTGAGGAACTGAGACTCAGAGAGGTTAAGCAGCTTGCCCAATGTCACACAGCTGGTAAATGGGACAACTTGAATTCATAGACGTCTAGGACATCCTATTGTGGAGGGAACACGATGTTACAGGATTTAAACATGCTGAGAGTTCTTATTTTTTGAGTTTAAGATTCAAATCAGCGATACCTAATGTCTGGGGAGTAGAATTCTTTCGTGCACCCATCCAGCCTGGTTCTAGGCCCTGTCCCAGGAGTCCTGGCATGGGCAGGGTGGAGATGGGCACCCACCATGAGGAATAAGCTGTGGGTGGCCCTGCCTTCCAGAAGTTCAGGGTTTAATGAGGGCACCTTAGATGGGAACCAGAGTCCCAGTGATGCTTTGGGGGTGCTCTGATAAGGCATGGGTGAACACCTTTCCATACTGGTGTTGATTAAACACTTCCCGTATGACAGGGCTGTTCAGGGCCTGCCCTGTAACCTAGTTCTGGGCTTGTCATTCCCTTGCTATGTGACTTGGGGCGAGGTTTTGTCATCTCTGGACTTTTGGGCACCACAAGGGTGTGGGCTGCCTGGCACGGGGCCCTCCAGCCTGACCCTGGTGACTTCAGGAGGAAGGTGGGGCCCCACTGGATGTGTGGGTGGCTGGGCAGACACATTCCTCCCTAAAGCTTGTCCAGAGACGTGGGGCCCTCACAGGGACAGCCTGGGTGTGCCTGACACTCTTGGAGCCTGGGACACTTGCCTGGAGCCCGGTCATCAGAAGCCAAGTGGCTCTGAGCACTAGGTTTTGGAATCAAAAACCAGGGCTGATTCCTGGCTCTGCCATCAGCCAGCTATGTGACTTTGTCAAGTCACCCAGCCTCCCTGAACCTCCGTTTCCTCCTCCATAAAATGGGAATATTTTCAGGGAGCCCAGCACAGTGTCTGGTAGGTGCTCAGTAAATAAACAGTAGTCAACACTGACAGTTATGAGCTGGTGATGTCAGAGGGTGAAGCATCAAAGCTGACATTTATGAGCACAACTGCGTGCCAAAGCGCGTGGCACAGAATAGCTGCCCCAGTAACGAGGCGTGCGCGTCGCTGTTGTTCAGCCAATCAGTCGTGCTCAACTCTGTGACCCCAAGGACTGCAGCACACCAGACTTCCCAGACCTTCCCCATCTCTCAGAGCTTGCTCAAACACAGGTCCATGAAGTCAGTGATGCCATCCAACCACGTCATCCTCTATCGTCCCCTTCTCCTCCTGCCCTCAATCCTTCCCAGCATCAGGGTCTTTTCTAAGGAGTCAGTTCTTCGCATCAGGTGGCCAAAGTATTGGAGCTTCAGCTTCAGCATCAGTCCTTCCAGTGAATACTCAGGATTGATTTCCTTTAGGACTGACTGGTTGGATCTCCTTGCATTCCAAGGGACTCTTAAGAGTCTTCTCTAGCACCCCAGTTGGGGCTTGTTTACCTGTGTATAAACATAAACACACGGATTCTCATAACAACCTCTGACTGACTCTGTCCCTTTTTTCCCCCTCTTTTAGGCCACATGGTGCAACATGTGGGATCTTATTTCCGCAACCGAGGATCGAACCCTTGAACCCTGCAGTGGAAGTGCAGAGTCTTAACCACTGGACCACCAAGGAGACCCCTCTCTGAGCCTTTCTATCTATGTACCTATCTATATTTCTCTATCTAACTACATCTGTATATCTATAGAGAGACAGAGAGAAAAGGAGAGAGGGAGGCAGGGAAAGAGGACTCTAGGGAGGGTAGCTGTGTGTCTGGGCACAAGGTCTGGACTTGGGAGTAAATAGCCCTTCTGTATTCTGAATTTTGAATCATGTGACCATTTTGCCTGTTTAAAGTGAAGTTGCTCAGTCCTGTCCGACTCTTTGCGACCCCATGGACTGTAGCCTACCAGGCTCCTCCGTCCCTGGGATTCTTGGAGTGGGTTGCCATTTCCTTCTCCAGGAGATCTTCCCAGCCCAGGGGTTGAACCCAGGTCTCCCACATTGCAGGCAGACTTTACCATCGGAGCCTCCAGGGAAGACTCTACTTGCTTATTTAAAGTCTCATTCAAATTAGACGGATCTGTTTATCATTCTGATCATTCTGTCCTCGGGATAACCTGCAAGAGAGAGAGAGAGCGCGGGCGGGCTAGGCTCCCGCCCACCTGGCAGAGGAGGGCGGTGCCATGACTTGCTCAAGGTCACTCAGGGAAGACATGGCTAATCCAGGCCCCGAACCCAGCTCCATATTACAGGACTCTCCTGGGGCCTCGGGTTGGCGGCTCGGAGCCTTCAGCTCTCCGGGTTGCTTGCGGTCGCTCCGTCCCGAGGAGGGGCCTCCCCGGTGGAGGGGGCAGTGTCTTCGCTGGGTCTGGCAGGTCTCGCGGGTTCTGTTTGAGAACCTGCCCCGCCGGCCTCAGCTCTGCAGGGGAAGAAGTAAAAATAGCCGGGCCGAGCGGCCAGCCACCGGGCTGCGGGCAGCAAGGCATGCCTTTCCCATGACTTGGGTTCTGCAGAGCAGAGTCCTTCCCCAAGGCTGCTGCGTGCCAGGCCCCAGGGCCCGCGCTGAGTCAGGCCCAGCTGCCCGGGGGCGGGCCACGTCCGGGGCAGCGCCCTGCGGTGGGGCGGGGGCCGGGAGGGGCCGCATTGGCCGGGTGCAGCAGACTGTGCAAGAGAGGCCTCTGGCCCAGCCCCGGGGGTGGGGCGGGAAGGTTTCCAGAAGTAGGTCATGTGGGTGAACGCGGGGATTAAGGAGAGGTGTGTGGACGGGGAGGCGGGGAGGGGGGTGGGGCACGTTCCAGGCAGCGGGAACAGCGCCTGCAAAGGCCAGAAGTGCTCTCAGCCACGAGATCTAGAGGGTGGGGGGCCTGCTGGGGGTGGACTGTGGGGAGTAGGGAGCCTCGAGAGGACGTGCAACCAGGGGAGGAGACGTCGGATCAGCATCTTAGAAAGGCTGTGGGCTCCCGCGTTCCGTGAGGCAGCCTCTCGGAGGCTGAGACTCCACCGTCCCCTACCCGTCCCTGGTGTACCTGCCCCAGGCGCTGCGGAGGCCTCTTCTGGTTCTCAGCACCTGCAGCTCTTGAGGCTTCCCGGGTGGGACCAGCCGAAAAGAACCCGCCTGCCAATGCAAGAGACAGACGCGGGTTCAGTCCCCGGGTTGGGAAGATCCCCTGGAGGAGGGCATGGCAAACCCCTCCAGTGTTCTTGCTGGGAAATGCTGCGGACAGAGGAGCCTGGCGGACTGCAGTCCATGGGGACGCAGAGTCTGACACAACTGAGCCACTAACACTTTCACTTTCTTCCAGAGGCTTCCTGAATCCTTGCCTCGGTGGCCCCTCCCTCCGTCTTCAAAGCCAGCAGGTCAAGTTCCTCTCACTGACCCACTCTTCTGTCCTCCCTCTTCCACTTTTTAAAGGAAAGATTCATTTTTATTTATTTCTTTGGCTGCCGCGGGGTCCTAGCTGCAGCATGCAGAATCTTCCAGCTTCGTTGCAGCACACGGGATCTTTCTTTGTAGCATGCAAATGCTTGGTTGTGGCATGTGGGATCCAGTTCCCTGACCAGAGATTGAACCCAGGCCCCCTGCATTGGGAGCTCGGGAGTCTTAAACACGGGACCGCCGGGGAAGCCCCCTCCCTCTGTCAATATATTAGGACTCATGTGATTAGGTTATTGGCCAGATAATTCAGGATAATCTCCCCCTCTCAAGGTCCACACTTTATTCACATCTGCAAAGTCCCTTTTGTCCTGTAACCTAACACATTCGCAGGTTCCCGGGAGGAGCAAGTGGACACCTTTGGGAGCCATTATTCTACTGACCCATCTCGATACTAAGCCACTTGCGCTTAAACCCCTGCCCCAAGGTCTGAAATGGGGGCCCTAAACTAAAGATGCCAAACTTTACTTGAGGGCATCTGGCCCCCTTCTTCATACCCCAGCTCTAGTCGGCATTGCTCCCCCTTCTCTGAGAATCTTGGCAGTTCAGCTCCAACAGACACTGGGTTTAGCTGACCTTTCACCATGAATTGCCTCCTCCAAGTCCACACCCCCTGACCAAGGCCTCGCCCACAGCCCTTGAAGTCTCTCTTAATCTAGGACAACCAAGGTGAAAAGCCAGGCAGAGAATTGGAGTCACACCTGGGATGAGAAAAGGGCTCAGGGTTGGTCACTGCCAGCTGTTGTGTAGTGGCTAAGTCGTGCCCGACTCTTTTGCAACCCCATGGTCTGTAGCCCTCCAGGCTCCTCTGTCCATGGGATTTCCCTGGCAAGAATACTGGAGCGGGGTTGCTATTTCCTCCTCCAGGGCGTCTTCCCGACCCAGAGCTTAAACCCATGTCCCTGAATTGCCGGTGGATTCTTTCCCACTGCCAGAGCTGGGTTCAAATTCTGCCTCTGCAGCTTCCTTGCCCTTTGCCTGTCCTCACCAGGCAAAGGAGGGAGGGGTCTCAAGGGGTCACTAAGTAGATTAGAGAGTGGAAAGTGCCTAGGGCGCAGAGGGCTCTCAGGAAACAGGAGCTGTTGTCAGGGACCAGGTGGTTCTAGCCCTAGGTGGTTACTATCTCCTCTCCAGAAAATAGCAATGATAAAAAAACAACTGCTTTGCTACCACCCTGAACTGCCAATCCGCTTAGGGGGCTGAAAGTGAAAGTGAAGTCGCTCAGTCCTGTCCGACTCTTTGCGACCGTATGGACTGAAGCCTACCGTGCTCCTCCCTCCATGGGATTCTCCAGGCAAGAGTACTGGAGTGGGTTGCCATTTCCTTCTCCAGGGGATCTTCCCTACCCAGGGATTGAACCCGGGTCTCCAGCATTCCAGGCAGACGCTTTAACCTCTGAGCCACCAGGGAAGAAGAAGCATGTTAGTTTCCTGGATGCCAAGAACCAGCTGACTTCTCCAAGCTTGGTGCAACTGACAGTTATCCCAGAACAGGTCAGAAGGTAGCTGAAATGTTGGGCCAACACAGGAGAAGGAGAGGGCTCTTCAGAGGACTCACAGGCACCTTTGTCCTAAAAGTGGGCCCTGTGCCAGCCAGCAGAGTAATTAGGCCAGATGGTGTTGAAGGAGAAATCCCAAGCCTCTTCTTGAAGCCCCAGATGGGAAGGATGTCTGACTGTACATCAACTTTCCCCTTCAGGTGAGTCGTCCCTGGAAACGTGTACTCTTCCTTCCATTTGACAGTGGAAATAAAGTTAGATGATGGAGTATTATGTTTCTTGGCATTAAATTAATGTGCTATTCCCTAAGAATATTCTTAGATATTCCCCTTGATGATGTCAACTAGATGGAATGGGTTTTTAGCCTCTTATTCAAAGGAGATGCGTGAAATAGGAGTTTCTACGGGATTCTGGAATGCGTTTTGTTGTTCTTTTGCTTTCCAAAAGCTGGGTTGAGGGACTTCCCTGGTGGTCCAGTGGCTAAGACCCTGCACTGCCAACACAAGGGGGGAAGGTTCAACCCCTCGTGGGGGAATTGAGATCCCACATGCCACGTGGCATGGCAAAAAAAAATTCTTTTTAATTTTAAATTAAAAGAAAAGTTGGGTTAAAAGAATATCTTAATATCTTCTGCTTCTGTTAGCTCCATACCACTTCTACTTTTCGGAACATCTCGGTACGTTTCTGCCGACTAGATTGTCCACAGAGACCCCTGGTGCTTTTCTCCATCTTCCTTTCCAGGACTGACCCCCTCAGTGACTTGCTCCCCACCACCAGGAATGCTTGGGATGAGCCAGGGAGTCAGCAGCCAGGGGTCATAAGGACAGTTCCCTGTGAATTTGTGGACACACTGCCTTTAGGCACCATGGACAGGAAAAACCTAATCATGTGGGAGAATATGTAATTGACAGATACTGGACTTTGGAGCCCGTGACTTTCTGTCTCAGTTCTGCCACTTCCCTGCTGCGACCTTGGGCAAGGTCACTGCTTCTCTCTGCTTCAGTAAAATGGGATAACAATGGCACCTGCCTTGCAGGGTTGTGTGAATTTGATGAGTCAACACACGTGAAGTCCAGAAGGGCACCGGGCAGGCAGAGAGTACTCGGCAAATACAAGCATTTTTACCCCGTTTATGAGACTTCCGTGGCTTATTAAGCAAATGTCGAGGAAATTAATTCATCTAAAATATCAGGACAGGGACACCATTTTCCAAATAAGGAAAGAGGCTTAAAAAGAAATGAACCACTACTCATAGTAACCAAAAGTGGGGAGCAACCCAAGGGTCCATTGAGTTGCTTGTTGTTCAGTTGCTCAGTTGTGTCTGACTCTTTGCAACCCCATGGACTGCAGCACTCCAGGCTTCCCTGTCCTTCACTATCTCCCAGAATTTGCTCAAGCTCATGTCCATTGAGTTGTTGATGCCATCCAACCATCTCATTCTCTGTCCTCCCCTTCTCCTCCAGCCTTCAATCTTTCCCAGCATCAGGGTCTTTTCCAATGAATCAGTTCTTCGCATTAGGAGGGCAAAATATTAGAGCTACAGCATCAGTCCTTCCAATGAATATTCAAGGTTGATTTCCTTTAGGATGGGCTGGTTGGATCTCCTTGCAGTCCAAGGGACTCTCAAACGTCTTCTCTAACACCACAGTTCAAAAGCATCAATTCTTCAGCTCTCAGCCTTCTCTATGGTCCAGCTCTCACATCTGTACATGACTACTGGAAAACCATAGCCTTGACTGTACGGACCTTTGTCAGCAGAGTGATGTCTTTGTTTTTTAATAGGCTCTCTAGAATTGTCATAACTTTCCTGCCAAGGAGAACCCCATCAACAGTCCGTTGAGGATGAATGGATAAACAAAGTGGATCCGTACAATGGAATGTTACAGAACCTTAAAAAGGAGGAAAATTCCGACACTAGCTCCACGGATGGACCTTGAGACCATTTTGCTAACTGAAATAATCCAGTTCCCCAAAGAGAAACTCTGTATGATTTCACTTCCGCGAGGTCCCTAGAGCAGTCACCCTCATAGAAACGGAAAGTGGGATGGTTGCCAAGGGCTCAGGGGCCAGGGGCGAGGGGTGGAAGTTATTGTTTAATACATACAGTTCCGGTTTTGCAAGGTGAAGATTACGGAGCTGGTTGGTGGCGATGGTTGCACAACATTATGAGTGTGTTTAATACCACCGAACTGTGTATTTAGAAATGGTTAAGACAGTATGTTATGTGTATTTTACTACAGTTAAAAATATTTGTAGAACTGTAGCTCGCCTGGCTCCTCTGTCCATGGGATTTCTCTGGCACTAATACTGGAGTGGGTTGCCATTCCCTCCTCCAGAGGACCTCCCCGACCCAGGGATTGAACCCAGGTCTCCCACATTGCAAGCAGATTCTTTTACCATCTGAGCCTCCAGACTTTAAAAAAAAAAAAAAGAAAAAGAAATGACCCAACTTGCCCAGGTCCCTTCCTCTGCTGAGAAGTGTGAGAGGCAGGGTTTGGACTCAGGACAGAGTGACACCCTACCCAGCCAGTGGCTCCCCAACACAAAACCTCCCTGCCGTATGTCTGATTAGTGGGTACAATTCAGGGGAAGAGGGTGGGGCCAAGACAGACTGCTGAATATATTACTGAGGAAAGACACACAAAAGGTGACCTGGGAGAGAGGAGCAGTCAGGGGGCATGACATGAGGAGGGTGGAGTGTCAGGCGACTTCTTCTGCGTGAGCTTGGGCACACCACTCACCCTCTCCGCACTTCTGGATGAGGGTTAGGTCAGAGGGCATCCGGATGTGTCCAGCTCTAAGGTCTAGGGAGGAGTGAGGTGAGACACCCAGGGACGTGCTGACAGATACAGCAGGCCTGAGTGCCCACCCCACCTGAAGGTCCTTGCTGGGTGCTGGAGACTGCCCTCCCCCCGCGGGAACCTGCCATGCATTAATACCAAGCACCATTCTGCGCCAGGTCCCTGCCCTGGGGCTGGTGTCCTATTGGGGAGAACAGATGCTAGATAAACAAATAAACAGAAATCGGGTCTATGAAAAACAAAGATGAATAAGACGGCAGGGTGTCTTCATTGGCAGGGCCAGCAGAGCTCCTGGGGAGGGAAGCGGCCCTCCCTGGGGCCCCAGGGAGGCGTTCAGGAGGAGATGGCATTTGGGCCCCCAACTTTAAACCTGGTTCCGCAAGCCTGTACTGAGCACAGACTGTGCCAGCCAACCGGACGTGCGAGAGATAAAGACGTCGGGGGCCCAGTCTTTCGGGGCAGACAGACACGGCAACAAACGCATTGCTGCAGAACTGAGGGCGGGAACGGGGGGAGGCGGCAGACAGTCTGATGGGAGAGCTTCCTGGGCAAACAGACACGTGAGCCAAGGTTTGGAGGATGGATGTGCTCATCAGAGCTGAGAAGTGCCCGCCTCCCCAAAGGCTTGGGGTCAGGACAGGCAGGGTTAGAGGTCTACCAGGCTGAATGGAAGGGGCCTCGGGGATCTGCCGCCCAGTCCAGCTTGTCCACGTGGGAAGCAGAGGCTCCGAGACGTGGAGACCCCTGCCTCTGGCGGCTTCCTCTGCAGCAGGCTGTGTGCCAAGCGCCTTACCTGACATGTCTTCTCACCTCAGGTCACCACTTTCTGGAAGATGCCAGCTTCTGCTAAGAGTACTTAAGCATTGTCATCAGACTGTGACATAATTATGGCACACAAGCTGTAATATCATATCCATTTTAACAGGCATCAATTACACTCGTTTCCCCTGTAAACACATGGGCTGTGAGGGACAGCTCTGTCTCTTAGGATTGACCCGAACTGGACTGTAAATCTTTGGCATCCTCTGATCTTTATTTATTCGCTCAACTGGTATTTATTGTGAGCACCTGCTGTGTGGGAGGCCCTTTGCTAGGGGCTGGGAACGCAGCCCTGCTCAGCATAGACAGAGCCCTGGGGACTTCCCTGGAGGTACCGTGGTAAGGGCTCCACGTGGCCCCTGCAGGGGCATGGGTTCAACCCCTGGTCAGGGAACTAAGATCCCCGTGAGCCGGCCAAAATTTTAAAAACAAAACAGAAAAAAAAAACAAGAGATGCACGTATCCATATGCGGGAAAGCACATATGATTAGCGCTGTGAAGAACAAAACCAGACAACACACCTGGGAGGAAAAGGGGCTGTGCCATTTTGTGACCATGAAGGATTTTTAGGGCCATAGTGTAATGAGTCTGATGGTGCCCCCCAAAGGTACGTCCATCTGGAAACTGTGAATACGACCGTATTTGGAAAAAGGGTCTTTGCCAATGGAATTAAATTGGTAATACAAATCTCAAGATGAGTTCATCCTGGCTTATCCAGGTGGGCCCTAAAGCTAATGACAAGTGTCCTTATAAGAAGAAGAGAAGACAGAGAAGGCCATGTAAAGGCCCCATGTGACCACAAAGGCAGAGATTGGAGCAATGTGGCCACAGGCCAAGGGATGCCTGGAGCCCCCAGAAGCTGAAGAGACAAGGCACTTGTCCTCAGAGGCCTTGGAGGGGGCATGGCCCCTGATGACACCTTGACTTTGGACTTCTGGCTTCCGGAACTGTGGGAGAACCAATTTCTGCTGTTTAAAGCCACCCCGTTTGTGATCATTTGTCACAGCAGCCACAGGAAATAAACACACATCATTTCTTTTCTTTTCCTTAAAATTTTTTTCTTTATTGAGCGGTAGCTGATTTGTAAAGTTTTGTTAGTTTCCGGTGCAGAGCAAAGCGATTCAGCTATATACACTCGTGTGTATGTGCGTATGATCTTGATGTAATTAACTCCCTTTTTTTTAACCTTTTATTTAATATTGGCATTTAGCTGATTAACCGTGTTGTGATAGCTTCAGATGAACAGCAAAGGGTCTCAGCCATACACATACATGCATCCATTCTACCCCAAACTCCCCTCCCATCCAGGCTATGACACTGAGCAGAGTTCCCGGGGCTGTACAGTAGGACCTTGTTGGTTATCCACTTCAAACACAGCAGAGGGACACGCATAATTTCTAACTGAGGCTCAGAAGCAATGAGGAAGTAATCATGCAAGTGTGTGGAAGAAAAGTATTACAGGTCAAAGGAATAGCAAGCGCAAAGGCCCTGAGGCTGACTGTGCAGAATCAGGGAACAGCAAAAAGCTGATACGGCCACAGCAGAGGGTGTGGGGGGTGCGGGGGGAGACGTCAGAGACGATCAGAAGTGGCCTGGTGGGGAAAGGACTGAGATTTACTGTGTGACATGAGAAGCTGCTGGGGAGTTCGGGGTAGGAGGGGTAACATGAGCTGGTGTGATTTGTAATCAGACCGCTCTGGCAGCTGAGATGAGAGTAGACTGAGGGAGTGGGGCTGTGGAAGCCCCCCTTGACGTGAGCTCCGAGTCAAACACAACTCTAAAAGCATCGCAAGGCCTTATGGCTTATGGAAGGTTTGACGGGAAAACAGAGGGCAGTTACGCGGCACAGTGCCCAGCAAGGCCCCTGCTTTCCTCCTTATGCTTCTCAGTTCCTTTCTGAGCTTCCCTGACAGACTACTGGATCTCCTTCTCTCCCAAGTCTCTTACGGCCAAACAAAGCCTCCTGCAAACCCTGGGAAATGACTCCAGCCTTCCTGCTTATCATTGTCCACATTATCTGCTTATGGTTCAGACGGGGAGCCAGACCGTGAGCAGGCAGTTAGGTAGATTATCTGTCTCCCTCCAAACTCATAACATCTTAGGAAGTGGAAACGACAACCCTCATACCTGTTTTATGAGAAAGCTAAGGCTTGGAGAGGGGCAGGGACTCTGCCCAAGGCCATGCATCTGACAAAGAGAGGAGTCAGTCCTTTGAACTTGGGTGAGAGTGTCAATTTAGCTTCAACTGGACAGAGGTGGGGAAGCGTCGATAAGTATTTGCACAGGCGTGAGCTGGCAAAGGCGTCTGCCCATCACCCTTTTCACTGAGTTTTCACGTGGCCTTGGAAGTGACCAAGTGCAGCCGGGAGACTCTACAGTGTCCTCTCTGGTGTCAGAAGTTTCCAGGCCTCTGGCTATATCCTAACTGACTGGGACCCAGGCCTCCAGACTCCAGCTGTAACCGCAACCCTCTCTGCCTCCTCCGCAGGCTGTAGCTTAATTGGTGCTCTCTTTAGCCAGTCTTCAACCCTATTGTCCCAAACTTGCAGGACTGAAGGAGCCCTTGGGGCTTATTCAGCCCAGACCCCACACCAAGTGCTTCAGTAGCTCCTCCTGTAGGATCTCAGCTGAATGATCAGACCGCATACAGACACTCCACTTAGAAGCTTCTCACCAACCCTCAGAAGCTCAGGCCCATCTTGGGACACCCACGCTGTATTTTCTGTTTTGTTTTTTGGCTGTGCTGGGTCTGAGGCGCAGCACGCAGCATCTTTGGCTGTGGTACGCAGGATCTAGTTCCCTGGCCAGGAATCAAACCGGGGCCCCCTGCACTGGGAGCCTGGAGTTTTAGCCATTGGACCACCAGGGAAGTCCCCCGTGGCTATTTAAAGTGAATGGAGCACCAAGAGGGGGAAGATGGGTTATGATGCTTGGTCCAGTCACCTGGGACCAGTCACTTCATCTTTCTGAGCCTCAGTGTCCTCTCCTGCAAAATGGGACTTTCGTGGGGCAGTGGGCGAGACTGAAGGGAAATAGTATAGTCAAACGGTCTTTGCACAGACCGTGCACATAGTAGGCTCAGTAAAAGCATCCATTGCCAACAGTCCAAATATGTACAGCCTTCCTGGAGGTAATTCCAGGCGTAGCAAACGTTCTGAATGCTCATTCTCTGCACCAGGCACATATTATTAAGCCTCTCTTACAGAAGAGGAAACTGAGGCTCAGTGGTCACCCAGACAGCATTGGCCACAGTCTGGCCCTTGGCACGATACACACTTGCTACGTCACAGGAGTCTGAGATACGGTTAGAAGTCAAGGGCAGAGGATCACTGAGAGGAAGCTTTTCTTTCTCTTTCAGAGGTTCCAGGAACACACCCCACAAACAGCTCTGCAAGGGAGGAGGCAGGAGCCCCAGGAAGGGACATAACTCACCCAGGATCACCAGCTGGTGAGACTCGGAAACCTGGCTCTTTCTCCAGATTTCTTCTCTGCACAGCTCCTGAATGGTGGCCTTGTTTTGGGGGCATTTTTGAACTGATACTTGAACTGGCATCTGGGAGACCGGAAACTCCTCACAAACCCAAGAACTAGTCTTTCTCTGCTTTAAACCAACCATAGCATGAAGCATATAATATGGGCTCAATCTGAATGCACTGAAAAGGTGAATGAATTATTCCCTAGCACACTCATCACAGAGTCATGCACTATGAATAAATTCCAAACTCTTTGCCATAGCTTACAAGGCCAGGTTTGACCTGCACTCCCTTCATACACACACAGGCACACACACACACACACACACACCTCCAGTGGCTTCTAGAATCCTCCAGCCGTGCCAAACTGCTTTCACTCTCTCATTGCACTATGACCTGCCCTGCTTAATGACCTTTGTATTTGCTATTTCTCTTCCTGGAATGCTCTCTTCAACCTACCTTCCCATACTGATCGCAAAGAAAGACAAGGGTTCTCTTCATTTTCCAAACCTCAAGGTATATATCACTTCCTCATAGAAGCCTTTTGCTGATAAAAGGCTAAGTAGATTCCCCCTATTGATGTCTTCTTGTCGCGTTTATCATGTTGTTGTTGTTGTTCAGTCACTTAGTCATGTCTGACTCTTTGTGACCTCATGGACTGCAGCACACCAGGCTTCCCTGTCCTTCCACCACCTCCCAGAGCTTGCTCAAACTCATGTCCATTGAGTCGGTGATGCTATCTAACCGTCCCATCCTCTGTCGTCCCCTTCTCCTCCTGCCCTCAATCTTTCCAGCATCAGTGTCTTTTCCAATGAGTTGGCTCTTCACATCAAGTGGCCAAACAAAGTATTGGAGCTTTGGCTTCAGCATCAGTCCTTCCAATGAACATTCAGGATTGATTTCCTTTAGGACTGACTGGTTTGATCTCCTTGCTGTTCAAGGGACTTTCAAGAGTCTTCTCCAGCACCACAGTTTGAAGGCATCAATTCTTCAGCCCTCAGCCTTTTCTATTGTCCAAGTTAGTAATGGTATATATATATTTTTTTTAATAGTTGGTTTATCTCCATCCTTAGATTGCAGGCTTCATGGAGCCATGCTCGCTTTACTTACCAGTGACTACCATCAATGCCTGCCAGGTTTGCTGACTCAGTAGACAGAAAGATGAAAAGGAAGAGAACTAGATTTGGGAGGATAAGGACCTACTGTTTCCTGGTCCAGAATCTGAACCAGCAGGCCAGTAACCTTGTGAGAATTACTTCAGTTCCCTGAGCCTCAGTTTCCCCATCTATAAAACAAAGATAATAATAGTTTCTCCTTTCTTATGAGAATTAAATGAGATAGTGTGTGTAATGAGCTTTCCAGGGGGCCCAGTGGTAGAGAATTCGCCTGCAATGCAGGAGCCACAGGAGATGTGGGTTCCATCCCTGGGTCGGGAAGATCCCCTGAAGAAGGAAATGGCAACCCACTCCAGTATTCTTGCCTGGGAAATCCCATGGACAGAGGAGCCTCGTGGGCTACAGTCCACGGGGTCACAAAGAGTCGGACTCGACTGAGCGTGCACATGTGCCCAGTGTGTGGAATATGCAAACCCATGTTACGGGTTGAAGTGTGTTCCCTAAAAAAGACAGGTCGAGACCCTAATCCTCAGCCCCTCAGTGACCTTATTTGGAGGTAGTCTTTGCAGATATAATTAGTAAAGATGAGCTCATACTGGAGCAGGCTGGGGCCCTACTCTAATACAATTGGCATCCTTATAAGAAGAGAGGGACGTGGAGAAGATGGCCGCGTGATGGCCAAAGCAGACACTGGATTGATGGGTCTGCAAGCCATGGAACACCAAGGATGGCTGGAAAACAACAGCGGCTGGAGGAGGCAAGAGAGGGTTCTCCCCCAGGGACTTTGGAGGGACACAGGCCTGCTGACACCTCAATTTCAGACTTCAGCTTCCGCTGCTGCAAGACCACAGATCTCTGCTGTCCTTTTTACAGCAGCGCTAGGAAATGGATGCAGTAGGCGCTCACCCAGTGTCAGGTCAGCGTGCCTTCCTCCTTTTTCGCTCTGTCGTGTTCTGTTACATACACGGAGGCCCAGGGGGAGGGTGCAGTCCTCAAAGCGCCTTAGGGTCTGATCCTCGTCACAAGGCTCTGACCCGAGTCAGGAAGTGGGAGTCAAGCACAAGGGTGCCCTCGTAAGGGCCCTGTGCCCTGAGCACTGGGAGGTCAAGGGCCCACATCCTGTCGGGCTTGCCTGGCTGGGAACCACCTCCCTGTTGTGCACTGACAAGAACGGGGCAGAGCTGGGCCGGCCCAAGACCTGGAGGTAAATGGGGAAAATTTGGGTTTGCCCAGACTTCCCAGGGCTGGGACCTGCTCTTCTGAACAGCGTCCTCTTTATGACTTCCCAGCCTCTCCCCCCGGGACAGCAGCTGGGGAGCCCCTCTGATGAGATGACTACTTTCCTGCTCACCTGCTCCAGGCTCTTAAATATCACCTGGATGGAGCATCCTCTCCTATAGAAAGCCTGGGTGCTGGCAAGCTGCTGGTAGGCTAGGCTGCTGCTGTTGCTGCTGTCGCTTCAGTCGTGTCTGACTCTGTGTGACCCCATAGAGGGCAGCCTACCAGGAAAATCCCGTCCCTGGGATTCTCCAGGCAAGAACACTGGAGTGGGTTACCATTGCCTTCTCCAATTCATGAAAGTGAAAAGTGAAAGTGAAGTCGCTCAAGCCATGTCCAACTCTTCGAGACCCCATGGACTGCAGCCCACCAGGCTCCTCCATCCATGGGACTTTCCAGGCAAGAGTACTGGAGTGGAGTGCCATTGCCTTCTCCGCTGGTAGGCTATACTCACAGTTTAATTGCTGTTTAGTCGGCAAGTCGTGTCTGATTCTCTGCAACCTCATGGCCTGTAGCCCGCCAGGCTCCTCTGTCCATGGAATTCAGGCGTGAATGCTGAAGTGGGTGGCCAATTTCCCTGGGGAGCTTCTTGACGCAGGGATCGAACTCAGGTCTCCTGCATTGCTGGTGGATTCCTAACTGCTGAGATAATCCCTTGATTAAGAATCACCCCCAAGCTCTTTGCATCTCAGGCGCCCAGATGCAGGGTCCTGCTGAGCATGGAAGAGCTAACCGGTGCAGAGGAAGCCCCCATCATTAATAACAATACACTGTCAGCGCTGAGGCTGGGAGTGCAGTCAATGTCTAGCCTCTAGGTGGCTGGAGAGGGATATCAGCCTTTCTTTCCACCCAGACTCACAAGGCTGGGGGGTTCCCCAATCTCAGGACGGGCTTCAGATCCCAGGCAGCCCCATCAAGAGACCGGTGCTTGCTCCTGGAGGGTGCTTCTATTTTTGAGGTTTGAAAGCCAGCTCGGAGAGAGGAAGTAACTCGCTCAGGGTTGCACCGTGGCCAAACGGCAGCATTGGGCTCCCACTCTGGTCTGCTGGACCTTGGAGCTGGACTGCAAGGGCATCGCCAGAGCAAATTTAATAGGACCATGATGGGCGGGGGGAAGAAGCACTGGTTGACTGGGGAAGGCAATGAGTCAGCCGTGGACACGCTGCAGTGGGGGCCCCACCAGCAAGGTGACAAGTGGGGGTGCAAGTCTGAGGCCTCAGGCAGAGATCAGGGTGAGCAGAGAGACACACGAGTCCTTCATCTGCATAAAACTGCCCCAGGGGTGTGCTGAGCAATGGGGTGAAGCAGTAGGTGGGGCGGGGGCGGGGGGCAGGAAGGGCAAAGAAAGAAGAGGCCAGAGCTGGAACAGGCAGGCAGCAAGTAAAAGGGCTGGTGTGGACAGAGTGTTTCCTGTGCTCCGGGCACTATCCTGACCCTCTCCATGGATTCGCACATCCCCCACACGACAGCCCTCTCAACTGGGTATTTTATTACGAGACCATTTTGCAGATGAGCAAACTGGTGAGGCTGAACAGCTCGTGCATGTCAGAAAACTCCACGGTGGAGCGATGGATCACGGCTTCAACCCAGTCAGCTTAACCATTGTGGTCCCCGACATCTACACTGGACGGTCCCTGGTACCGCTGCTGAGGTTCCCTGTGGATTGGGGCAGAGGGGCGGGAATGAGGGAAAAGCCAGCAGCCATCGGACCAAATCTGGAAGCATAATGGACTTGACATTTGTACGGTATCTTAGAGTCTGCAGAGGACACCACATCATGGATTCTGTTTGGCTTTGAACACAACCAACAGCTGAGCAGGGCAGGTCCACGACCCCTCCATCTTCTCACAGAAAGGGAAGCCCTGTGAAGTCCGTGGGCTCCTCAAGATCGTACCAGAAGGCTGCATCAGAGGCTTAATCTCAACTCTTCAGAGGCTGGAAGCGTGTCTGCCACCCCTAAGAGGAATGCAGGACCACTCAGAGGAGGGACGGCTGATGGGGAGGGGCTGTAGGCCCAGCAGGCCTCCTTGACTCACAGCGTCCGAGCTGAGAATCTTATAGGAAGCGAAGGAACACAAGGGGGAGCTTCTCTGGTCAGAGATCATTCAGTCAAAAGCGGACTGTTCGGACTTCCCTAGTGGTCCAGTGGCTAAGACTCAGCACTCCCAATGCAGGAGGCCCCAGGTTTGATCCCTTGTCAGGGAACTAGATCCTGGATGTTGCAACTAAGAAATTGAATTTAAAAAATTAATAAAAGCTGGCTTGGGATGGACTCACAGGACAGAGTGAAGCACAAGGCAAAGAGCAGGCTAGTCAAATTCCGGTGCCCACCACATAGCAGCAGCATGGCCTGGGGCCACCTAATCCCTCCACAGCCCATGTGGCTCTAGCTGTGTCTTCCTCTGCTGGCTGGGGTGGGGGTCGGAATGCTGTGAGAAAGGTACCTGACACTCGGCTGGGCGTGGGGAGGCTTGTTAGCAAAGGGACTGGTGGTGTCAGGGTTGCACCCAGCTGAAGAGTGTACACATTCTTTTACTTTTCAAACCAGGGTTTATTTCCTAGAGCAATTTAAGGTTCAGAGCAAAATTGAGTGGGAAGGTCAGAAATATCCCATACACCTCCAGTTACTCCTCCCCAGCCTCCCGCTTTCATCAAAGAGTAGCTTCGATGAAATTTTGTTTCCAAAAGTGAAAGTCGCTCAGTCCTGTTCGACTCTTTGCAACCCCGTGGACTATACAGTCCATGGACTTCTCCAGGCCAGAATACTGGAGTGGGTAGCCTTTCCCTTCTCCAGGGGAATCTCCGTAGCCCAGGAATTGAACCCAGGTCTCCCGTGTTGCAGGTGGATTCTTTACCAGCTGAGCCATGAGGGAAGCCCTTGTTTCCAAAGTTCACAGGAAAAAGTAAAAAAAAATAAAAAAAAATAAAGGAGACTTTTGAAATCTTGCATAAGTCCCTTGGAAGGGGAAACTGAGGCCCAGAGCAGGAGATTACACACCCAAGGTCACAGATCCAAGGAGGACCGGCCCCTGCTCTCTGTCAGCATGGGGCAGTGGAGCATCACCAAGTATTCTGCACTCAGCCTGGTCCCCACGCAGGCTGCAGAAGCGCCGCTCCAGCTGGCATCCGCGGGAATCCTCACTGGCATCCCGAACATCCAAGTCAGAGGGCACTTGGAGTTGTCACATTGCACTCTTGCTGCGTTGTCCTCACACAGGGGTCAGAGAGCCCAGGCTGGAGGTTTTGAGGCTGGCGAAATGAATGATGGCAGCCAGACACAGAGGCCTGCAGCAGGACCCCTCTGACTCCACACCAACTGTGCATTAATACCAGAGACCTTGGGCCCCCTCTGCACTCCTTGGGGACCTCAGCCCCACAAGAGCAGAGAAGCCACGGTAATCCCCAGTCTGTCCAAGCTGATTTCTACCCAGGGGCTGTAAGGAATGTCCAGGGTGGGCTGGCACACTAAAGAATGTGGGTTCGTGCTTGGGAACGCTGTTCCCGACCACGTCCACGAACACAGAGCTGTTTTCTCACGCGTGTCCGCTTGGACCACTTTACAGATAATCATTCAGTCCTTCGTCTACAAACTGGCAGAGCCAGTGGCGGGTCAGTGAGCAGACTGCTCTCCGAGGATACGGGTCTTGGGTGGAAGGGAGGCTGAGCCTAAGGACTAAACACACATATAACCAAGATAGTTTCAGATACTGACCAGAGCTGTGAAAAAAAGCCGAAATGAAACATTGTGACTGGGAAGCTGGGTTCTCTAAAGTGGGGAACAGGGAAGGTGTTTCTGAGCAGGTGCCATTGTAGCTGAGCCTTGAGCAAGGAGGAGAGAGGACAGATTTTTGAAGAGGAATCAGCAAGTATAAAGGCCCACGTGAGTGACACTGTAGCTGAGCCTTGAGCAAGGAGGAGCCAGCTGTGCAAACATCTGGGGAGAGAGGGTTCTGTGAAGAGGAATCAGCAAGTGTTAAGGTCCGAGGCTAGAGTCACCCAAGTCTTCTATGACTTTTATTAAAACAAATAATCTGAAGGCAAGGGGGCACTTCTATTAAGGAAACAGTAAACAAGATGCTTTCATTCTCTCACCTGTAATCTTCCCCCGCCACCTCAAAATCATACTTGGTCCTAGTTCTTTCCTACTCAGCTTAAATACCTCTTCCACCAAAGAAGACTTCTGGTTCTACTAGTTCATGGTTTATAAAAACGTGTCTGTGGCAAAACGAGAAAAAAGTCAGTAAACCCTGTGTGTGTGTGTATGTGTGTGTGTGTACAAAGTTGCCAACCATGTTCCCTCTCTTCTGAGACTCTCTGAGATTTATTGTTACTACAGTCATCCCTCTGTTCAGCCACGGTTGGTTCCAGGACACTTTTGATACCCAAACTGGAGGATACTCAAGTTCCTTATACAAAATGGCACAGTATTTGCATATAACCCGTGCATATTCCCCTCCTCCATACTTTAAATCATCTCTAGATTACCTATAATCCTTAATGCAATGTAGTTACTACAGTGTAAATGTTATGTAAATTGTTGTGGCAAATTCAAATCTTGCTTTATGAAACTTTTTGGAATTTCCCCCCCCCCCAATATTTTTGACCCATGGTTGGTTAAATCTGTAGAGGCAGACCCACGGATACAGAGGGCCGACTGTACTTTTATTTTTTACTGTTAACAAGTCCTTTTCACTAAATACTGAGCATGTCGTTGTTGTTCAGTTGCTGAGTCATGTCCAATTCTGCGACCCCATGGACTGCAGCATGCCAGGCTCCCCTGTCCTCCACTATCTCCCAGAGTATGCTCAGATTCATGTCCACTGAGTCGATGATAATCAGTATAGATGACAACAAAGTTAACAGTGTGGCAAAAATTAAAAGCTGACCACTCTTTGCCAATCCCTTATATTGGTAGGGAATTTCAGAGGTCTGTGAAATCCCAGGTCTGGGGACACCTAAAAACTAGACTCCATTATTTGCCCCTTCTTTGCACCCAAGTCATCCTGGATTTCCCACACCCTTTCATCCTCTCCCTCTTTCCAGAGTTTGATTTCCAAGAGGGCAGAGCCACCCAGGGTTGGCCTCCAGCCAGACCCAGAATAGGTGCTCAGAAGATACTGGCTGAATGCACTGTGATTCACGTTGACACACTCAACTGAAATAAAAGGGGGAGCAAGCTGATGAAGGGAGGGAGCTGTGTAAAGGAGCAGACAGACCCCAGACCTTAGAGCCAGATGCCTGGGTTCAAATCCTGTAAGAGAGTGCAGTTCAGGGGAGCCAGAAAACCTCACCTAGTCAGGAACAGTAAAAGTGAGAGTTGCTCAGCCGTGTCTGACTCTTTGCGACCCCATGGATTATACAGTCCATGGAACTCTCCAGGCCAGAATACTGGAGTGGGTAGCCTTTCCCTTCTCCAGGGGATCTTCCCAACCCAGGGATCAAACCCAGCTCTCCCACATTGCTGGTGGATTGGTTACCAGCTGAGCCACCAAGAAAGCCCAAGAACCTGGAGTGGGTAACCCATCCCTTCTTCAGCGGATCTTCCCAATCCAGGAAACGCAACCGGGGTCTCCTGCATTGCAGGCAGACTCTTTACCAACTGAGCTATCAGGGAAGCCAGAGGTTTAGGTGGAATCCTTTACTTTCTCAGAGCCTCAGGTGGAGGGATGATCATGCCTTAATCCAGCATTCTTCTCAAGAGCACACACAGGTGCACAGAGAAGGACTTGGCAGAGACTGTGCAGGTATCAATAGCTCATGGTCGTTTCTCCAGCACCTGCAGCTCATAGTGTCCAGTTTTCCCCATCTCAGCCCGCAGGTCAGCTTCTCCCCCACCAGGAGCTGCTTCGGGAAACTGCCTTTGCAAGTTCTGAACAGCAAAGCTCAGAGCCCGGCACCCAATAGGCGCTCAACAAATCCAACATGGCACCATAACGTCTAGGCAGGTCACCCTCCCTCCGAAGTTAAGCAGGTAACCTCTCAGGCTCCTTCCTGTCTGGTGCCTTTTTTCAGGACAGGTCTAGGAATCACATTTAGGAAAAGTAGGTGGGTGTGAAGAGACTCTGCTTCAAAGGTTAGTGCCTATTTTTGGTTCCCACTTCCGAATCTTCCAGAATTTATTTTTGCCTCCTTAATAAAAAGAGCCCTGTCGCATTTCCTTAGCTTGTCTTCTGGATTTTTTCTTTTTTTTAAACCGGTATTTTAAACCGCCCACTGCAGCCATCCCAGGACGCGGCGAGGAGGTGGGGAAGAGCGGGCGGTGCACAGACAGGTGGAGCGTGTGCCCGCGAAGGCGGGGACCCGGGCGGCGGCGGCCCGGGGGCGGGGAGGGGCGGTGACGGAGTTCGGGAGCCCCACGCGCCCCTGCACCCGGCGGCGGGGGAGGGGGTGTGCATCTCCGCCCCGACGCCCCGTACACCGGGGGTGGTGGTGGTGGGGCTCCCGCCTGCAGGCCTCCAACGCCCTCCCCGCCTGCGACCCCAGCACCCACCCGCGGCCGCATCGCTCGCACCAAGAGCAGGCCTCCCTGGCGTGCGCGCGCGCGCCCCCGGAGGCGCCCCGGAGTCGGCCGGAGGGGCGGGGCCGGGGCGGGGCGGCGGCGCTGATGTAATCCCGGCGCCTGGGCGGAAGGATATGGAGCGCGGCCGGCTGGCGGGGCGCTGAGGCCGGTTGCCGGGTAACGGAGCGGAGCGGCCGCGGTGCACCGCCCCCCCCCGCCCTCCGCCGAGTGGCGCCGCTGCCGCCGCCGCCGCCGCCGCCGCCACCGCCGCCGCCGCTTTACGTCAGGCGCCCGCCCCGGCCCGCCCGGCGCTCGGCAGCCGCTCGGAGCCCGCGGAGCGAGGAGGCGCCCCCGCCGCGGCCGCCGCGCCGCCCGGCCGCTCGCTCGGCAGGTACCGCGGGCTGGGCCGGGGCTGGGCCGGGGCTGGGCCGGGGCGGGCGGGGCCAGGCCCCCAGCGTGCGGTGCGCTCCGGGCGCGGGACCCCGGCGCCTGGGGGGGCGCGGGCGGCGGCGGCGCGCGGGCCGGACGATGAGTGCGCACAATGGGCCGCGCTGGGAGCGGCTCTCCGGGGAGGCGAGGCGGGGCGCGCGGGGCCCCGAGGGCCGGGCCGGGCCGCCGGGGTGGGCGCTCGCGGCGGCGCTGGCCCCCTCCCGTCCTGCATTGTCCTTTACGGGCTCCCCGCCGACCCCGGGGAAGGGAAGCGGCCGGCGGGGGCGGGCGGGCGCGCGGGCCTGTGGCTCTCTGCGCGTGCGGGGCGGGCCCTGCGGCGCCAGGTCCGGCGAAGGTTATGCGGCCGCGCGCGCGCGCGCTCCGGAGGGCCGGAGCCGGCCTCCTGCGCTGGCCGCCAGCGCGAGCGTACCCCCCGGCGCCACCGAGGAGCGGGGTGGTCGCCGGGGAGAGATGCCTGCGCCCCGGGAACCCCGGCGCCCGGAGCAGCGGGATGGTCACCGGAGAGATAGATGCCTGAGCCTCGGGACGGAGCGGGGCGGCGCGCGCTTGTACTCGGGCCTGCCCCGGCTCCTGGGGCAGACCACCAAAATCGTGGCAGAACCCGGGTTTTCGATTTCTCTACTTGGCCGCCTTTCAGTTTTTGTCCTCTAGAGACAAGCTCAGGAAAGCCAACCTAGCAAAAAAAAAAAAAAAACTGTAGGAGATTTAGCGGGTTGGGGGGACAGAACTAAATATGGTTTCTGCTCATCACTTGCGAGTGGATGCTTGGATGTTAGCCCGTGCGTGTGTGCTGTGCTCAGCCGTGTGTCCGACTCTTTGCGACCCCCCCCCCCCCGTGGACTGTAGCCCTCCAGGCTCCTCTGTCCATGGGGTTTTTGCAGGCGAGAATGCTGGGGTGGCGTTGACATGCCCTCCTCCAGGAGATCTTCCCGACCCAGGGATCGAACCCGGGTCTCCCGCATTGCAGGGCGATTCTTTACCGACTGAGCCACCAGCGAATCCCCCTGGATGTCTAGGATACTTGGATATTTGATACTCCGTCCAGGTTCCTAAGAGGGAGGTTTACGTGTCTGGGTCTTTGCTTCTTAAAACAAAACAAAACAAAACAGTGGTAGAAGATCGGTGTAGAGTTAGTTGGGTGCAAGCAGTTTTGATAATAGGTAATGTCCTGGGTAAAACTAACTATACAGTCAAATCCTAGAGCTAGCTAGGTGCCAGAGCATCTTGACCATTTCATAAGCCTGAATCCGACATGGGGAGTTCTCCCACTTTGCAGCCTGAAGGTCACATATTCTTCCATCGGTTATTTTGGGTTAATCCATTCATAAGTGGTTTTTAGGTTCTTGATGACATTTCTTTGTGACAGAAATGATTCCTGAAATTGTGTCTTTACATACCTATATGTGTGCGTAGGAATACACTATTGGGGTTTCCCTGGTGGCTCAGTGGTAAAGAATCTGCCTGCAATGCAGGAGATCTGGTTTGATCCCCTGGGTTGGGAAGATCCCCTGGAGAAGGTAATGGCTACCCACTCCAGTATTCTTGCCTGGAGAATCCCGTGGACAAGAGGAGCATGGAGGGCTACAGTCCTTGAGGTCCCCAAGAGTTGGACCCGATTGAACGACTAACATTTATACTTACATGTAAGCTTCTTGCAATGAATACTTATTGTGTTCTATATTCAGTTACTGTACTTGCTAAATAATTAATTTTTAGTAATTCAAAAAATATTTACTGTTTCAGTTTGGGCACATGTAAGTTTTTACATAAGCCTGTGTCATCTAGTTTGGCCACTGAAACATTGAAGGAAGTAGAAAATATTACTCTTAAATATTTAACATTGCAGAAGATGGAAGTAGAGGTACAGGTGCCTTGTTTTTCAGGAAAAGTACAGGTCTTTACTGTGAGGCTAACACAAGGCAAATCTGTAACTATTTTAAGGATAATTAGCTTATTTGCTACACAAGTTGCAACCATTTAAGAAAAGTAAATGGAATTTTAGCAACTCTTTCAAAGATGTCAAAGATCACTCTGTGCTTTATTTTGCAGTAGCAGTTTGGGAAGCAGTAAGATTGTTTTTATTTTGCTTTGTGTGGAGCATTGCGGAGCCTAGGTTCTCCCTGTTGTAGCAGCATTTGACTTGGAGCAGTTAATGGCCCTCTGAGCCAGTTTTCTCATCTGTAAAATGGGGAGAGTAATGATACCTGTTTCACAGGATGGTTGGAATGATTAGGTGAGGGGAGATGTGAAGTCGTGTCAAGATTCAGTCCCGTTTAAAATATTAGCTAGTGCTAATGTGTCAAAGCTTCCCATTCCTCTCCTGGCTTACAGCTTTCTTAGGCTCCTCCCCGACCCTTCCTACCTGCACTTTGCCCGGCTGTCAGGCCATCTTTCCTAAACACAGATTGGATCTTGTCAGTCTCTGGCTCAGAAAGCTTCTAAGCCTGCCTGTTGTGTGGAGACCGGAATCCAGAGCCGGCAGCATCGCGTTTAAGGCCCCCTGCAGTCTGGCCCCAGCCGCTCTGAACCTCACCTGTCGTCCTGGTTCCCTTCTCACACTGCCCCGCGAGAGGGCTCTCGGTTCTCGGATCAGCCTAGCTGCTTCATCCCTTTTGTAATCTTTTTCTCCAGTTGGAATGCCCTGTCTCACTTCCACCCACTCCACTTTTTTAAAAGTCCACATCTGATTTTAGGTCCTCTCTGGAGCCCTTTGGAAACCCTATCAAAGTGAATTATTCATTTCTGCAGTCACAGTCCTCTATTTTTACTTTCATTATTGCCTGTATCACGCGTTGTGCTTGTTAAACTCTGGCTGTGGTGACCATGTCATTGTTTTATCCCCAACATGAAAATGTGTAAATGTTTGCTGAATGAAGCCAAAGTCTGTAATCCACCTTATGAAGAATATTATTATTATAAAGTATTTTAATAACAAATATCAGTACCAACCACAGCACTGGGAATCTGGGAATGAGGTTTTAGGATGTTGAAGATACTGAGCATATTTCTTTTCAATTATTTTTGATCTCTCATAAAACACCAAGTGGTATTTTTATACAAAAATAACAACCACGTCTGCCCTGTGTGTTGAAAGTTTCAGGGTTCACAAAGCCAGCACTGCTGACTGAAGTCAGTCTCTTGGGAGAGGGGATTGGAGCACACGTTTTAAAACATTCCTTACCTTTGAAATATAATTACATTCCCAGCAGATTACCAGCTTTTTGTTTAAAACTTTTTTGGTGGGTTTATTTTTTGGAGATTTTTATACTCATAAAAAGTAAACTGCTTTTGAGGGTGCCTGTTTAGAGTCTGTCAGGTCCGGATTTGGAAGACTCAGGTTTGTGTCTCGGCTCATCCCTCACCCCTGGGTCACCGTGGGCAAGTTAGCTAAATCTCTCTTGAACTTCTGTTTCTTTATTTTGTGAGAAGTCTGTGCTATTTTTGCTTTTCGGTGTCACTTAAAGTGGCTGCTCTTTGTGTACTGTGTGGCCTCGTTCAGATAAAAGGTAAGAAGGATTGCATAACTTCTCAGAACGTCCGTCCTCCTCGTCCCCCGGGCTGGAAACTTTCTTGAGTCTGCTTTTTCTCGACGAGATTTTTACCGAGTCTGCCTCCGTGTGTCTTTTCCATCAGCCTCTTTTTGTTTGTTTCCTTCCCCCAGCAGTCCCTCTGTCCCTGCCCTCCCTGGCTCTTGTCTGTCCTTGCGGAGGTTGTTCCTGTAGGTAGGCCTGCTGACTGGCCTCCCTTTCCTGAGTCCTCCTGTGTTCTGTTAGCAGAATTATTCAATGTGTAAAATCAGGTCATAGCACACCTGCCCGCCCCCCCCCCCCCGCCCCAGGTGTGTAGCAGAGGTTCTCAACATCTCCCTCCACTCCATCACACCTGAGGGGTATGACCTAGTTCTGTTGGTAGGCTTACTCCCACAAAGATTTTCACCTCGGAGGCATCACCACCTGGCCAGCTGAGAATTAGTGTTAAAGGGTTAGGAAATCATTGAGACCTATGCCATCTGGCATCACTGTAACTTTAAGCTTCATCTCTCACCACCTGGTATTTCGACACTTAGACCTCTGGCCACTTCCATGGTTATTTGGAATGGCTTTCACTTTACTCTGGAATGGTTTTTTTTGCCTTTTTTTTTTCTTCTTAGCAGAATCCTTAATACTGAAGGCTTGACTTCAGTGCTGCTGCGTCTATGAAAGAAGCTTCCTCTGACTTTCAGAATCAACTCCTCAGTATCCGCCCACACGGTGCTTGAGGCTGCCCCCACTCAGCTGCTTTTCCTTTCTGACTTTAGTTTATTCGTTCCGTGGATCATAAACTCCTTAAGGGGAGAGAGGAGGTTCTTGGCCTCCCTCTAGCGTGTCGTACGGCGTCTCACATGCTTCTTACCGGTGTACCTGCTGGGCTGAGTGAACTCGCGCAGTCTCCGTTCTCTGACCTAGGCAGAAGGGGAGTAGGGTTGGGATGGCTGTGTGTGCGAGCTTCATGAGTCCACGGGACACTCAGAGCAGGGCCCAGCGCGCAGCCAGTGCTCGGGGGGTGGCAGCCTCCACCTGTTAATCGCGGCAGGTGTAGGGACCACTAGTGGTTGGGCAGGTATGTCGACTGAGTGTATGCGTTGGTTGCTGTAATAGTGTTCCCAGATTTATTTCTGGCTCCTGTGTAAAGGAAAAATAATCATCTGGTCTCCCCACCTTCACTCTTCCATTGGTTTTGGGAATAAGCGAAAAAGTGAGTGTTGGGTTGGAGGGAGCTTTTGCACAGAATTACTCTGAAGACCAAGTAAGTCTTTCTGTAAGTGAGCTTAAGAAAGTGGAAAAGGGATTGCCATGTTTTTTCCTCTGTTGTTTTTTAGTAGAGCACGTGTTTTTGTTGTAGTCTGGTAGTAGAATCTTACATCTATGTTTCTGCTTTCCTTTCTGGCTGCGCGGGGTCTGGTTGCAGCGCGTGCGGGCCGCTCTGGTCGCAGTGCCCAGGCGCATCACCGCGGGGGCTCCTCCGGCTGTGGAGCGTGGGCTTGAGGACTGCGGCTTCGGCCTGTGGAGCGCCTGGGTTTATCTGCCCCTCAGTGTGCGGACTCTTCGCAGACCAGGGGTTGAACCCACGGCCCCTGCGCTGACGGGCAGCTTCTTAACCACTGAGCCAGAGGGCCACCCTCATGCAGTATCTGTCATCACAGCTGTTTCTGACATCATCTCCGAAGCTCCTTCCTGTCCCCTGGCCTTCTCCATAGCTCTCTGTCTCTTCCCGAGTCTGCTCAGCAGTCTTGCTCCCAGGCTGGAGAGGGAGAAGCTTGGTGCTGAAAGCCAGCTGTAACTCTGAAACTTTTAATTAAACATTTAGTTACTATTTTTAAGATTATACACATTACTGCTTGACAGGTTGTATCCACTGTGGTACCTTTGATTCTGTAATAAGAAATTCCCTAAACTTGCAGCAGCATAAGTGTGTGTGTCGATTGCTACTTTGCTTACGTTGACCTTACTTCTGATTATGAACTTACAAAAAAAATCATTGGAAATCTATATATTCCTAATCAGTCTCTCTTAAAACCCACCCAGAGAGCTGAGGGTGATAGGCCTGTCCCAGGGGATGAGCCTGGTGTGAGTTAGAACTGAAAGCGGTAGGACAGTTTAGAAGACGCATAATTGCAGAACTGCAGGCGTGTGGCTTTGTGTCTGTGTCCTTCGTCAATGGAGTGATGAGAGAATGTGCATCCTGTGAGTGCGGGCTCTGTGTGTGTGCGCGTGTGCGTGTCTGTATGTGGTTATGTGACAGGAAGCAAGGCCAGGCACTGTGTGTGTGGGTGGGTGGGTGGGGGCGCGTGTGTGTGGTCTCTGTAGTGCAGCACAGGGAGTGGTCACTCAGCGCCCAGTGCACGCCCGAGCCTGTGTGTGGAGGCGGCGGCGGCGGCCTCGGCCTGTCTTCAGATTTCCTTTCCGGTGATAACGCTTGCTCACCTCAGTACCAGGGAGAGGTGGAAGGCGGGCAGGGATTTGTCTCCCCTCCAGCCAGGAGTCCGTTTCTAGCCCTAGCGCATTCCCCAAAGTGCCTGTGGCGTCTTAAGAGCCAGGACGCAGGACTACTGCAAAATTGTTTGCCCAAGTTTGGGCATTTGGTCAAGCTCTTTATTTATTTTTCCTTCAGTTACTAGCCTTTTCTTAGGTGTCTGATAACCTTTTGCTCCTCGTTAGCATCTTCCTTGAAGATATTAATGGTGAGAAAGTTGAAAACAGTACTTCATTGACGTATAGTCAGCTTACAAAACTGGATTAGGTTTGGTCGCACGACTAGAGGTTCAGTTATTTTTACACATCGACAGAATGTCACCAGGAGAAAGCTGAAATTGAAGAGACGCATTTCTGGGCTGGTGGTGGTGGTGGTGGTGGTGGTGACGGTAACTTGCCACTACTTCCTTTGATCACCACCCTAGATAATGATTACTGATCATACTGTTAATTTTTTGTTAGTATCATCAGAGCTGTTTCTTATTTTTGTAAAATATAAAACTTAATTTATTAAAACTGTATTTTGTGTGATTTACCAAAACATTTTTTGAATATGTGCATGTGCTCAGTCGCTAAGTTGTGTCCGACTCTTTGCGACCCCATGACTGTAGCCTGCCAGGCTCCCCTGTCCATGGGATTCTGCAGGCAAGAGTACTGGAGTGGATTGCCATGCCCTCCTCCAGATCTTCCAGACCCAGGGATCGAACCTAAGTCTCCTGCTTATCCTGCCTTGCAGGTGGATTCTTTACTCACTGAGCCACCTGGGAAGCCCCTGTTTTGAATACAGACAACTCTTTTAAAACCTGTTTATTTATTTTTTTAAGCCTTTTTTTTTTTAAGTACATGTTAAATCTAAAAAAGCAGTAAGTTTAAGTTGATTAGAAAAATCTCCTCTTTCACTCCCTGCCCATCCTGTACTCATCTTGAAAAACGATTGATAAACTTATTGGATGTCATAGGAAAAAAATTACGTCTGTACTTGTGACTTGTGGAGTCGTCGTGGAGAGTGTGACGTGCACTGGCATCTGGAGTGCTTTCCGTGTCAGCATCTGTATCTTTACCGCTTGTGTAGACCCACTTCACTGTGGTTTCTTTGCTGTGCCTGGTTTTCTGTGCTGTGGATGTGCCAGAATTTAGTTGATGGAGTGGACTTCCAAGTTGTTTCTGTAACACAGTGAACATTTTTGTACATAATGTTTTGGTGAACTCTCTTGAAAAACCCCCCTTACTCTAGGCAGCCTAAAAAAAGAAAAACGAACCAGCAAGCTTCTAATTTCTTTAAATTATCATTGATAATATTAATGATTATGATCATATTAATTGTCATAATCATATAGTATTAATGATTGTGATCATTAATAAATAATATGATCAATTAAATTATCATATTAAACATTTTCTTGGTGGCTTTATTAGTTTTAATAATTTTAGACGTCAGCCTGGGCATTTTCTTCTTTGAAGTAGTTGTGAGGATTCAATTCAGTTCATTCTGTCAGTGGTGTCTGACTCTTTGCAATCCCAGGGACTGCAGCATGCCAGGCTTCCCTATCCATCACCAACTTCCGGAGCTTGCTCAAACTCATGTCCATTGAGTCCATGATGCCATCCAACCATCTCATCCTCTGTCACCCCCTTCTCCTCCCACCTTCAGTCTTTCTCAGCATCAGGGTCTTTTCCAGTGAGTCAGTTCTTCACATCAGGTGGCCAAAGTATTGGACCTTCAGCTTCACCATCAGTCCTTCCAATGAATATTCAGGACTGATTTCCTTTAGGATGGACTGGTTGGATCTCCTTGCAGTCTGAGGGACTCTCAAGAGTCTTTTCCAAAACCACAGTTCAAAAGCATCAATTCTTTGGCGCTCAGCTTTCTTTATAGTCCAACTCTCACATCCATGCATGACTACTGGAAAAACCATAGCTTCGAGTAGATGGACTTTTGTTGGCAAAGTAATATCTCTGCTGTTTAGGTTGGTCATAGCTTTTCTTCCAAGCAGCAAGCATCTTTTTATTTCATGGCTGTAGTCACCATCTGCAATGATTTTGGAGCCCAAGAAAATAAAGTCTGTCGCTGAGGGTGACAGTCCTTAGGGTGCTTAGGGTCATTTGGGGCTTTATTTAGTTGACAGGTGGTCAGAGTTGAAGGGATTCTTAGAAGCAGCTACAGAGGAGAGTGAACTCACGCTTGTTAAAGCACTTCCTCCACGTGAGGCCTCTTGTTGGGGACCTTAGGTGAACTGTCCGTTGTACTCCTCCTGACAGCTCTTGAGAGAGGTGGTGGTGTCTTCATTTTACAGATGAGGAAGCTGGAGCGCAGAGGTCTCAGGACACTTCCCTAAAGTTAGCACATGATGCATGGCAGAGCAGGAGCCCCCGCGAGTGTCTTGGTAACTTAAAAATGGACGTCCTCTCCACGGCCTGGCTCTTCCTGGAGAGTCATTCGTTTCCACAGCACTTGGCTGCGCTCACAGTGTCCCAGGCGTAGATGCCAAGATGGTTAGACGTGTGGGAGACTTCCACGAGGGGACGAGGGAGGGAGCAGGGGTGCTGGGAGGAGCCCTCGGCTTCCCCACAGTGCGATCCTGCTCGCGAAGGAAGGAGAGGTGGCGGAGGGCTGGGCAGTCTAGAGTCAGCCTTGGCCAGGCTTCAGGCTCTGTTGGAAGATGAGGGCTGGCACCCCCTCCTGGTCAGCACTGCTGGGAGCAAGCAGCCCGAGGGACACGTGGCCTCATGTCTTGGCCCTCGTGACATTGCCTGTGCGGCGGCCGCAGGCTCTGGTCAGCTGGGCTCCCCACGGCAGGTGGTCTCGGGGGGCTGTCTGACCACCCATGGTCCCCCCACACCATCCTGTGCCGGTGGGTGGGGGTGGGGGAGAGTCAGCAGAGGGACACACAGGCCACGGGAAGACGTAAGGCCAGAGGGCTGCTGTTGGGTTTAGGGTGGACAGGGAACAGCTCCCTGGTGAGAAGACCCTCGAGCAGAGGCCTGGGGGAAACCAGGGAGACAGATGGGGAGCCATCTGAGAGGCAGAGCAGCGCTCGGGAGGGCAGAGCAAGCGGAAGACCCCCATCCTGGGTCATCGTGAAGGCAGGACCGGGAGGACTTGCTGATGGGTTGGGTGATGTGGAATGGGAGAGGGACCGGAGGAGTCAAGGCTGATTCCAGAGCCTTTGGCTTGAGTAGCAGGAACATATGGACTTGCCCTTGATTGACGGTGGGAAGGTCATGGCAAGGATGCTGGTGGTGGTGGTGAAGAATTTGTGTTTTTTTGTTTTTTTTGTAAGAGATGTTGTGAGTTGAGATACCGATTAGACACCTGTCTGGTAGCTTGATGGCTTTATAATATTGGGATTCAAGAGAGAGGAGGAGTTGAGAGGAAGTGTGGAGTGGCCTCTGTGTAGACATATTTACAGTCGCGGGAGTGGAGATCAGCTCGGCCTGGCTGTTCAGTAAGCCAGCCGCCTGAGCCACATGTAGCTTCGGAGTGCGTGAAATGGGGCTAGAGTGACTTGAGATGTTCTGTGTCAAATATGCACCAGATTTCAAAGACTTAGTATGGGGGGAAACAACGTATAATAGGTCACTAATGACTTTTACCTTGATTATATTTGGAGTGATAATATTTGGGGTCTCTCGAGTTATAAATATATTACTAAAATGAATTTCATCTGTTTTTCTTCTTTAATATGGCTGCTAGCAACTTTTAGATTACATTGGTGTGACTTGGGTTTTGCTGCTGGATCGTGCCATAGGAGGAAGTGAGTGTAAATAAAGAAGTCCCAGTGAGGCCAGGGCAGAGGAGGGGCAGCGTGGGGGCGGGCATGGTTGTAGTCTCTGCAGCTTGAGGGAAAGAAAAGTGCCAGGGAGCAGGGCGCCCTGAGCCCCTCTCCCAGATGGGCATGATTCCAGGAGTGAGCAAGGCTTGGAGCTGGGCTGTTGAGTGGGCTGTCTCCCTACCCTGTTTTGCTTTTGTGTTTTAAGTGCGTCTCATCAGGACAAGAAGGCAGCCTTTCCCACAAGAGTTATAACATAGCCTCTGCGGACCCAGCCCTCGGCAGTAGGGAGGAGCCCACATTCAGAGGACTGGACGCAGTTCACGCAGGCAAGTGGCTGTAACCCTCAAAGCCTTGCTCCCGAGGCTTCCTCTTCATCTTGCAATCTTCCCCTGATGAAATGACCGTGAGAATTCGTTGCCTTCCTTTTCCCGTTCTCAGCCCCGGAGTGAACCTCGCTACCACGTTACCATCTGCTGCCTAAACCTCTAATTTGGTTTTCTGGTTTACAGGTAGCTCAGGTGGTTGGTACCTCCTCGGCGTGATTTCCACCCACCCCCATTCCCCACCCCCAAGTCCACTTCTGGCCTGCCCAGGGCTCTGGAGCTGAGGAGCATGCCTGGGCCTTCACTGGCAGCAGGCGGTCTGAGGATTTCCCGGTGCCACTTGGGGGCTTCTTTTCAATATGTCAGTAAGTGTACCAGGCTTCCCTGGTGACTCAGAGAGTAAAGAGTCTGCCTGCAGATGCAGGAGACCTGGGTTCAATCCTTGGGTCAGGTAGATCCCCTGGAGAAGGGAGTGGCAACCCACTCCAGTGTTGCTGCCTGGAGAATCCCATGGACGGAGGAGCCTGGCTTGTAACATTGTGCAGGAGGCAGTGACCAAAACCATCAGGAAGGAAGAAAAACACGCAAGAAGGTAAAGTGGTGTTCTGAGGAGTCGGGCACAACTGAGCAACTGGACTGCAGTGAGGAGGCTTTACAAATAGTTGAGAAAAGAGAAGCAAAAAGCAAGGGAGAAAGGGAAAGATACACCCAACCAAATGCAGAGTTCTAGAGAAGAGCAAGGAGAGATAAGAAAGCCTTCTTAAGTGAACAGTGCAAAGAAATAGAGGAAAACAATAGAATGGGAAAGACTAGAGATCCCTTCAAGAAAATTGAAGGTATCAAGGGGAGTTCATGCAAAGATGGGTATAATAAAGGACAGAAACAGTAAGGACCTAACAGAAACAGAAGAGGTTAAGAAGAGGTGGCAAGAATACATGAAGAGTTATACAAAAAACGTCTTAGTGACCCAGATAACCACGATGGTGTGGTCACTCACCTAGAGCCAGACATCCTGGATTGTGAAGTCAAGTGAGCCTTAGGAAGCATCACTACAAACACAGCTAGTGGAAGTGATAGAATTCCAGCTGAGCTATTTCAAATCCTAAAAGATGATGCTTTGAAAGTACTGCACTCACTATGCCAGCAAATTTGGAAAACTCAGCAGTGGCCGCAAGGACTGGAAAATGTCAGTTTTCATCCCAGTCCCAAAGAAGGGCAGTGCCAAAGGATGTTCAAACTGCTGCACAGTTGCACTCATTTCACGTGTTAGTAAGGTTATGTTCAAAATCCTTCAAGCTAGGTTTCAACAGTTAGTAGACCGAGAGCTTCCAAATGAACAGGCTGGGTTTAGAAAAGGCAGAGGAACCAGAGATCAAATTGCCAACATCCACTGGTTCATAGAGAAAGCAAGGGAATTCCAGGAAAACATCTGCTTCACTGACCGCTAAAGCCTTTGACTGTGTAGATCATGACAAACTGTGGAAAATTCTTAAAGATGGGAATACTAGACCACCTTACCTGTCTACTGAGAAACCTGTATGCAGGATAAGAAGCAACAGTTAGAACTGGACATGGAACAGTGGACTGGTTCAGGATTGGGAGAGAAGTACTTCAAAGCTGTGTACTGGCAGCCTGTTTATTTAACTTCTATACAGAGTACATCATGCAGAATGCCCAGCTAGATGACTCACAAGCAGGAATCAAGATTGCCTGGAGAGATGTCTGCAACTTCAGGTAATACAGATGATACCACTCTAATGGCAGCAAGTGAAGAGAGACTAAAGAGCCTCCTGATGAGGATGAAAGGGGAGAGAAAAAGCTGGCTTAAAACTCAACATTCAAAAAACGAAGATGATGGCATCTGGTCCCAGAAGTTCGTGGCAGATAGATGGGGAAAAAGGAGAAGCAGTGACAGATTTTATTTTCTTGAGCTCCAGAATCACTGTGAACGGTGACTTCAGCCATGAGATTAAAAGACACTTGCTCCTTGGAAGGAAAGTTATTGACAAACCGAGACAGCCATATAGTCTAAGCTATGGTTTTACCAGTAGTCATGTATGGATGTGAGAGTTGGATCTTAAAGAAGGCTGAGAGCCGAAAAATTGATGCTTTCAAACTGTGGTGCTAGAGAAGACTCTTGAAAGCCCCTTGGACTGCAAGGAGATCAAACCAGTCAATCCAGAAGAAATCAACTCTGAATATTCATTAGAAGGACTGATGTTTCAGCTCCAATATTTTGGCCACCTGGTGCAAAGAGCCAGTTCATTGGAAAAGATCCTGATTTGGGGAAAGATTGAGGTCAGGAGGAGAAGGGGGCGACAGAGGATGAGGTGGTTGGGTGGCATCACCAACTGAATTAACATGAGTTTGAGCAAGCTCCGGGAGATGGTGAAAGACGGGGAGGCCCGGTGTGCTGCAGTCCATGGGGCCACCAAGAGTCAGACACAGCTTAGCAAGTAAACAACAGCTTACATCAGGCGAGTGTTTTTGCTCTTAGATGTTATACTCTCCCCCCGCCCCCTTCATTTCATTCTCTTGTTTCCAGAAAAGCACATGTGCAAATCAGAGAACAGTGTTTCTAAGCTTTTTCACTGACCATGCGATAGACACTGTCACAGAAGCAAAATGCGTCTTAAGTGGAATATATTCAGGCCCTGCCTGTGCAGGCGGGCCGTAGCCTAGAAAGGGCTCAGGGAGCGCCCTGCCGTCTGTACGGCTGCACTGGAGCAGCGCCCATCTCGCTTTCTCTCTGGCTTGGCCTCAGGTCACCCAGCTTCTCAAGATGCCTCCAGACCTGTGGGGACAGTGAAGCGTATCCAGAAACCACGATTAAGAAAGATGTGCTGGAGGATGGGGTGGGGTGAGCATTGGTTACCAACACAGGCGCCACAGGCTCGATCCCTGGTCCGGGAAGGTGCACATGCCTTGAAGCAAGCAAGCCTGTTCACCGCCACTGCCTAAGCCGCAGCCCCAGAGCCTGTGCCCTGCGACGGGAGAAGCCGCTGTAGTGGGGAACCTGGGCACTGCAGCTAGAGAGGCGCCCTCGCTGGCCTCACCTTAGAGAAAGCCTGGGCACAGCAGTGAAGACCCAGCACAACCAGATAAGAGGCTAATAAAAAGGACGTGCTAGATGCGAAGTGAAATGGCTTGTCTTTGACTCTCCAAAATCTTATGCCGGCAAGGCTGCAAGTCAAATGAGGGGTGAACGGTGCTGCGGAGAGACACAGCTTTGGACCTAGGCCCACAGTGACCCCAATCCTAACCTTTGAGGGCTCACTTCAGTTTCTTAACCCATAAGACGAGGTTGGGCTGAACTCGGTGCTTGTTGGTGCTGTGAAGGCAGGATCTGCACAACTTAGGGGCTCAAACGTTTGCTGAATGAATGAATGGGTAGAATTCTTAGCCCAGGTGACTTACTGCGTGAGGCAGGGGCTGGGGTGATGGGCAGGCCCCCCACCCCTCCCTCGGCTGTGCCCCTTCAGCCCCTGTCAGATTTAGTCCTGGGATCTACTGCTTGATAACTCGTGGTAAAGAATCCACCTGCAATGCAGGCGACTCCAGTTCGATTCCTGGGTTGGGAAGATTCCACTGGAGAGGGGCTAGGCTACCCACTCCAGTATTCTTGGGCTTCCCTGGTGGCTCAGCTGGTAGAGAATCCGCCTGCAATGTGGGAGAGCTGGGTTCGATTCCTGGGTTGGGAAGATCCCCTGAAGAAGGGAAAGGGTCCCCCACTCCAGTATTCTGGCCTGGAGAATCCCATGGACTGTATAGTCCGTGGAGTTGCAAAGAGTCGGGCACAACTGAGCGACTCTTGCTTTCACTTTCTACCACTTGGGGAAATGTTTGAACAGCCCTAGATCAGGTGACCCCTCTCTGAACATGAAGATGGGGTGCTTCCAAGGCTTCCCCTGTCACCGCCCTGGACACCTTTTACCAGGACAAGCTGCAGGAGCAGAAGCGCAGTTGGCGTCATGCGCAGTGGGGGCCGTGCCGCAGACGGGCCGTGTCTCCTGGCGCAGCTGAAATAGGGCCCCACCGCCCCAGCGGCTGCAAGCCACAGACGCTCCTGCTCGGTCCTGGGGTCAGCAGTCCCCTGTCGTCGGCAGGGCTGGCTCCTGGAGGTTCTGCGGGAGGAGCCGCTGCGTGCCCCTCTCCTAACCTCTGGGACTGCGTTTCTCGGTCTGCAGGCACACCAGTCTGGTCTCTGCCTCTGCCTTCATGTGATGTCCTTGAGTGTCTCTGCCCAGATTTCCTCTTCCGAGGACATCAGTCACTGACACAGCGTCTAAACCGAGGTAGATAGAAAAACGAATGGTGGTTGTAAGAGAATGAAGAGGAGTTACTAACTGAAAGTGATTACATTGCCTAGAACTCTGGTTAGCATACTCGTGTTCTTAAACATAAAACAGCGTTTACATAGAGCGGAATCGTGGATTCTGCCTTTTCTGCAGAGCGAATGATGTGTGAGCATGATCATTTCATGCATGTGCCGAAGTCACGTTCTCATAGCTTTTTAAATTACTGGATAGCACACCACCACTGCCTTCCAGCTGAAGCTGCCTGTGCCCCCATGGTGTCTTGCATGAAGTAGCTTACCCCAAGTGGCGGCTGTTTCTGATGTTTCAGCTGAGGGGCCTGTGACTTTGATGGGGCCTTCGGTTCCTTTGTGAGTCCTTTGGTGGGCGGGTGCTCTGGAAAGCAGGTGCAGACAGGTTAGCATGCAGAGTGGGGATTCGGACCTGCCTGAGGGGGCCGCACCTGCACGCGGAACAGAGCCTCGGGCCGTCGGGCTGCCTGGCAGGCCCAGCCCAACCTTGCTCCCCTCCCGCCACGGGGAGCTGTGGAGCTCCAGTTGCCCCAGATTGGAGCCGCGTATGCGCTCCAGTCAGTCGCTGCACGTGGGGCAGTCCTGGGAAGGGGCACAGTGCGGCCAGTAGGGTGGCATTTTTCTTAGAGTGCTTTTGAGTGACTTGGTTTACCGGTTGACCTTCTGGAGAAATACAGGATAGGGCTGTTCCCCTTTGTCTCTGACTCCACTCAACACCCCCTTCACCGTCTATGTAACATGTACATATGTGTGTAGGGGGGTGACACCCCTTGTGCATGTAATGTGTACATATGTGTGTGCAAGGGTGATACCCCCACTGTATATGTAACACGTACATATGTACACTGTAACATGTACATGTGTGAGAGGGGCTATACCCTACCATGTATGTAACATGTACATACGTGTCTGGGTGACATCCCACCGTGTATGTAATGTGTGTGTGTCTCCCCTCACCATGTGTGTAACATGTACATATGTGTATGGGGAGACAGGTAACATGTACATGTGTGTGGTGACTCCCCTCACCATGTGTGTAATGTGCACATGTGGGGGGCGTTGGCACTCCTACCGTGTATGTAACATGTACGTGTGTCGGGGGGTAGACAGCCCCATGTGTGTAACGTGTGTGTGTGTGGTGACTCCCCCCATGTATGTAACATGTACGTGTGAGGTGACTCCCCCCACCATGTGTGTAAAATGTGCACGTGTGGGGGGGGTGACTCCCCTCACCGTGTGTAGTGTGCACATGTGGGGGGTTGACACCCCCACCGTGTGTGTAACATGTATGTGTGTGGGGTGACTCCCCTCACCGTGTGTATAGCATGTGCATGTGTGTGGGGTGACTCCCCCCCATGTGTGTAAAATGTGCATGTGGGGGGGGTGACTCCCCTCACCGTGTGTGTAAAATGTGCACGTGGGGGGGGTGACTCCCCTCACCGTGTGTAGTGTGCACATGTGGGGGGGTTCACACCCCCACCGTGTGTGTAACATGTATGTGGGGGGTGACTCCCCTCACCGTGTGTAGTGTGCACATGTGGGGGGGGTTCACACCCCCACCGTGTGTGTAACATGTATGTGTGGGGGGGACTCCCCTCACCGTGTGTATAGCATGTGCATGTGTATAACGTGTGCATGTGTGTGGGGTGGCTCCCACCTCCACGTGTGTAGTGTGCACATGGGGGGGGGGTTGGGTGGTGAGCAGAGTGATGATGCACATTAAGCTTTTCTTTCCCAGATTAAACGCACTGGCTTCCTGGAACTTACATTATTTCACGTGTTATCTGTGCTGACCTGCTGTTTTCTTGGTGTGGTCTAGACTTCCTTGATTTTCTGCGTGTTTTTAAATATTTATCAGTCACGTGGAGATCCTTGGAGCCACAGCTTCTCAAAAATTTGAAACCCTGTATAATGTGAATTAAATTCTCATCTCATTTAATCCTGCCTCTCTCTTTCCCCTGCTGATTGATCCCGCTTTGATGATCATAGGATCTCTTACAGAATCTGTGGTACAGTTATGCTGTGTTCAAGCAGGGCGGAATCCCTGGAAAGCCAGACTTAGATGCAGACCAGTGCCGCTAAGGTCGTCCCCTTTGGGCCCAGAAGGACCCTTCTGGGTTGTTGTGAGTCGTTACGGGATGGTCTGCAACGGTGAGGAGCTCGACTCTGGCGTCAGCTCAGCCTGCTTTCAAATCCCAACCCTTCCTCTTTTCTTTCTGTTTGGGGAAATTCATTTCCTGAGTTTCAGTTTCCTCATCTGTAAAAAAGGGAACACTTAGATGGTAAGGCTTCAGTAAGCATAAGCTGCTTCTGTTGCTGGAAGAAAACCACAGCTTCTGATACAAGGAAGAAAGGATCTTTGCTCACTCATTCTGGATACAGGTGACTGAGCTGTATCTATGATCTTAGATGTCAAGTAGCAGGAAATGTGCTTAACCAATAAAGAATGTCTGCGGAAAACCTAGAGAGGCATCCTTCTTAGTGAGGAAGTGTGGAAACGTTTCCTGTATAATCGCGTACACGACGCAGGACGCCCCGCTGGTGCCGCTGCCCTTCCCGGCGCTCCGCAGCCCAGACCGTGCGTCAGTGGGGGCGGGATCCGGGGAACAGAGCCGTCGGCCGTTGCAGATGACGGCCGTGGAGAGCACCTAGGAGCAGCTGAACCTGGTATCTGGGAATAAAGCTCACAGCCACAGTCCGTGTAAAAAACTTAACGATTTGGACACATCCATGAAATTTTAAAGTTTTGACCTGTACTGGGGCTCTTTATATAAAGGTAATCATTTCACTCTGTCTTTTGAGGGAAGAAGTTACTTAGTTTTGTTTTTTTAATAAATTTTTTTTTTTTTTTTTGCCTGCGCCTTGTGGTTTGTGGGATCTTAGTTCTCCAACCAAGGATCAAACCCACGCCCCCTGCATTGGAAGCATGAGTCTTAACCTCTGGACCACCAAGGAAATCCCGGAGAGTTTTAATTACTGTAAAATTCCAACCCAAAATGTATCACCTTGTAGAGTATCACACTTTGCTGAGTACAGTATTTTAAATATATATTTTTAGGAATGTTGTACTGTTAGCCTGTCTTTAAAGTACTTATATTTTGGGGGGTTTGGAAAAGTATAGCTGTTTCACTGATCTAAGGAGAATTACATAAGACAAGTCGTCACTTGGGCTCCAAATATCATAGGGCCTCTTAGTGTGTTTCCCAAATTCAGGAATGCCTCAAAGTACACTTGAAGTAGCTCAGTTGTGTCTGACTCTGTGCGACCCCATGGACTATAGCCTGCCAGGTTCCTCATCCATGGGATTCTCCAGGCAAGAATACTGGAGTGGGTTGCCATTTCCTTAGTAGAATTTCTGAGGTTTTCAGCACATATGTTAGATCAGGTACCGTACTTCTAGCCTGCGTCTCCACCAGCCCCAGAGTGTACCCCCTGAGAATGATCCTTTTCCCTCCAGTGTGGATCCACTGGCCAGCTGGATTCACTCTTGGCAGTGGTTCTGCCCTTAACCTCCTGTGTTTGCACCTCCAGGTGTCTGCCTTGATCCCCTAAAATACAGCTTGGATGCTGTGTGAAGCAGAAACACGCCTGAGCCCGCCTCAGTGGCTGTAGGCTCCCCACGGTGTTTGGGTGCCTACCTTCCCGCTGTGCTTGTCTCGGGCGCTGGGAGATCGTCACAGCACGGAGGACGCGGGCATCAGCCAGCAGCCTTTCCGTGTATGTCATCAAAGATAACAGATGAGGACCCGGGCATGCCTGGGGAAAAGGGAGACTCTGGAAGTTTCCGATGCCACAGAGGAGTACTGATTGATTTTACTAAATAGAATAGTACAATTTACGCAGATGATTTATAGAAAAGGAGAAGGATACAACTAATGATCTCATTCCTAAATCTTCAGTTTTCTTTTAAAAAATTTTTTTAATTAGAAGCTTTTGAAGGTTGTTGTTTTGGCCGCACTGAGTCTTGTGGCTGCTTCCTCTGGTTGCAGAAGGCGGGGACTACGCTGCACTTGTGTGGCGCGGGGCTTCTCCTGTGGCAGAGCATAGGCCCTGGAGCACTCGGGCTTCAGCGGTTGTGCACGGACTTAATTGTCCCGCAGCATGTGAGACCTTCCCAGACCAGGGATCGAACCCTTTTCCCTCCATTGGCAGGTGGAGTCTTAACCGCTGGACCACCAGGGAAGTCCCAGGTTAACATTTCAGTCCTGCGGAAATTGAGGCTCTGAGGGCCTTAGGTGGTCTAGATCTTGCTTACAATGTGGGCCTTAGAGAAAATGTTAATTCTTCGTGGTTAGAAGATTATATTTACCAAAGCATATTCTGAGAAACACAAAACAGGTCTTTAGCGAGTATGGAGATGCTACTTTGTCTCTTTCCTGGAGGTGCCACAGGCATATTACTACCATATTAAAAGTTTCAAGGTGTCCTAAAATTAAAAAAGAAAAACTGCTTTTATTTCAGCCCTGGTATTTTCCTAACTCATGCAAAAAGGAGGTAGTTCTATAATAGAAGTGATACATTTTTTTGTCACCTAGCAGGCTCTCTTTTAAACCTTGACACTGTTCATTTAAATAGCTTCCTAGGGGCTATACTGTGGCTATCTTAAGAGTTGCATCTAAAAACGTGATTTAATCTCTGAAGCATGTAATTAGTGGATGCAGAATGAAAATATGTACAGCAAACCTGTTCTGAGCTCTCAAATCTGTATCATTTTGCAAAATCAAATAGACAATTTTATTTTGATGCTTTAAAATTTCTTACTAGTAAGATAAGAGTCAGATAATCTGTATAAAATTTTTATACTGAATTAGGTATCCTTCGTTGACAGACCTGAAACATTACCCAAATATTGCTTCTTACCTAGGTTTATTTTAGAGAACTGTAATATGTATTAATACTACTGTTCATGGGGTTCTCGAGGCAAGAATACTGGGGTGATTTGCCATTTCCTCCTCCAGTGGACCACATTTTGTCAGAACTCTTCACTGTGACTGGTCCATCTTGGGTGGTCCTGCACGGCGTATTTCATAGCTTTGTTGAGTTAACACAAGCCCTTCTTCCATAACAAGTCTGTGATCCATGACAGGGGAGCCTGGCATGCTGCATTCCACGGGGTCACAGAGAGTTGGATATGACTTAGTGACCGAACAACAACAATATGTGTTAAGTAATACAGCGGCTTTTAATAGTAACTACTAACAAATTGGCTCACTGTCTTACTCTTAGTGAGTTGTAGGATTTCCGGCCATTTTTCTCCCACTCAGGGAAACTCAGAAGATAGATTACTTTGTAGTTTTGAGATGAGTAGTTGAAAGCTGTAAAGTTTTTGTACATAGACATTTTGACAAAGCAGCAGTATCACTTTTAAAACTTACTGTAATACACAGTGATCTACTCTTTCACTTGATAGAATGTTTCATCCTTGACAGAGTAGTTTTCATTATGTTGGAGTTTTTTGCATTTTCAAAAATTCCAAAAATCTGCCTGTTCTTTTTGTTTCGTTTCGTTTCCAAATAAACTTGCTTTTAAACTTCCCCGGTGGTCCAGTGGTTAGGAATCCGCACTCCACTGCAGGGGCACAGTTGCCATCCCTGGTCAGGGAAGACCTCTGTGAGAACAAAACTAACAAAATCACTTTGGGTTTGTGAAAATGTGCGTTTCTTAGAGTAGGATCAGTGTAACTTGCTCCTAACTGAAGTTTCTAGGTTCCTAAAATTGAGTTGCTCCTTCTCTTTTCCAACATTTTTTCTAAAAGCTGTCTAGAATTTCATGGTAGTGAACTTTGTTTGAATTTTTGGGTTTTCTTTGATAGCTGCTTTGTAATCTTTGAGACTACTACTTCACTTCATATACAGGTATATACATTTCCATCTCCCTTCCCTGGTGGCTCAGACAGTAAAGTGTCTGCCTGCAATGGGGGAGACCCGGGTTCAATCCCTGGGTTGGGAAAATCTCCTGGAGAAGGAAATGGCAACCCACTCCAGTACTCTTGCCTGGAAAATCCCATGGACAGGAGCCTGGTGGGCTACAGTCCGCGGGGTTGCAAAGAGTCGGACACGACTGAGCAACTTCACTTTCCTTTGGACCCAGATGGCTTCATGTATGTTTTTTAATCCTGCAAACTGTATGACATGAAATTTGCCCCTTTTAGGAGAAAAGGGGAGATTTTTCTAAATCTCTGTAAAGACTTTTTTAAAGGCATAAAAACTACTATTTTATAGCCCTGCTAAAGAGTTCTGAGGTCTAAGCTAAACACCTCATTGGTTACTGTACTGTGACAACCTGCAAATAAATTACAGTCTTTGAAAAAGCAGTTCAGCTTTTCAGACCGGAAGTATTGAGTGGTGAGTAGTGAATCAGCAAGTAACTGCTAGTCAGGAAAAACTTAGAAATAAAGCAGGGCTACTTGACGTGAGCAGTTCATCTCCGTGTGTAGCCCAGTTACAGCTGTCAGAACGTAAAGGCTGGTCTGGACTTTGATTCCTGTAAGCATTTGACAACAGCACGGTCAGTAGAGGAGAATTCCTCTGAGTTGGACAGTTCTTCCCTTTTATTCATTCTCATCTCACACTTGATCTGCGTCTGATTTGTTTCGCTTTAATGGGAGACTGTTCGGTACTTCTGATTCTTAGTAGAACTGAGCGCTTTCACCTGTACTTTACCTTCATATAGTTGGCTCTTCCTTTTAAACATAGATATTAACCAAGGTCTGTTACATGGCAGCAGTTTATTAAGGCATTTGCTAGTTACTAGTTCTTATTTATCTATGAGAACTATCCTACCTTCGTGAAAAAAATTCATTTTGTTTGTCCCTGAAGAATATACACTGATCATTGCTGGTTTCCTGGCCAGTGAAAGTGGGATTTCTTGGTCTGTTACGCAGTGCTTCCTGCTTGCACAGAAGGAACTCATGTCCTGCACTTGATTTGTTGATTTTATTATTTTATAATGGAGCCTTATTCGTTTCCTAGGTCTGGACACACTTCTAGATGGGGAAGAGACTGTAGATCTGATTGTCCATTTCTATGTAGTTTTCCAGTTACATGGCTAAACAGGTGTGCATGACCAGCTTTTAGCCCCTGATCCTGTCCTCAGTGATAGAACTGTGGGGGAGAATCCATAGGTTCTCTGTGGGTTTTCCCTTCCAGCCATACATTGGCTCTGGAGCCAGGCTACCTACTAACGAGAATAAGCAGTACCTTGTGTTCCAAATCGGTGCGCTGAGATCTGAAAATGATTGGCAAGGATTGCATGTATATGCTTAACTCCCTCATTATGTGAGTGCCCTCTCTGGTTTCCTGGCAAAAGTTATTCAGGAATTTTGTGAAAGTAGTAGAATATGAAGAATCATAGTGTTTCAGACATCTGTCTCTTTATTCTCGTTTCTGTGTTGTTTTTTCTGTTTTATACCCTTTACCCTTCCTCTTCAAAGGCTTTTCTTTATGTGAAAATCCTATGGACACCCAAATGGAAAAATTATGAAAAGATAGTCGCAGGTAATGTAGGCCCCTTTGGTGAATACTGAGTCGGACACGACTGAGCGCTTTCACTTTCACTCCTCACTTTCATGCATTGGAGAAGGAAATGGCACCCCACTCCAGTGTTCTCGCCTGGAGAATCCCAGGGACGGGGGAGCCTTGTAGGCTGCCGTCTATGGGGTCGCACGGAGTCAGACACGACTGAGGCGACTTAGCAACAGCAGCAGAGTACTTTTTAACAATTTTTTGATGAAACTGGTAGTGAAGAAGCACAAGTTAAAAATAGAGTGAAGGCATAAGTTATCCCATACTAGGTCACAGGGCAGTGGGTTCAGTGGGAAGAAGTCTGTATTGTGCCTAGGACGCAGGAAGCCTCTGGGAGGCGTGTGTGTGTTTGGGGCTTCCCAGGTGCCCTCCCCCCCAACACCCCCCTCCCATGCCAGTGTATGGATATTGTTTTCTCTCCCAGACTCTCTCCTTCAGAATTCATTCCCCCTGTTAGATTGGGGAGTATTTGGCCAGACAGTTTTGATCACCTGCCAAAGGGCTCAGCACTCTGCCGTATAGCACCTGGACCATGTCAGGCTAGGCCCTGAAGACCAGCCTCATTTGGAGGGAACCCCCGCACCGGAGGCGCTTGGAGAAGCATGTGAATGGGGGGTCACTGAAGGACGCGGCTGCTGAGGACAGCGAGAGGCCTCAGTGTCGCCGGAGAGCACAGATCGCCCTGTGCGGAGAAGGCTGCTTAGGGGCCCAGGGCGGGACTCCGCCCCATTTCCACCTAGCCACTCTTATCTCTGCAGCGTTCGTGCCTGCCAGAAACCTTTTTGAGCATTAAAATGAGTCTCTTTTGTATGGATTCTTTTTCTTTTTGCAGTGTTTTAATTCATCCGTGGCTTTGAATGTTCCATCTGAGTTTACCAGATGGCTGGGTCAGCGTTAGACTTACCATGTCAGACTGTAGAGTTGTTTCCTGTTGAGCCCCCTATTTGTTGCCCCTTGAAGCCACAGTGAGGCCTGGGGCTGTTGACGCCTGTTGCTGCCCGCCCTTCTCCTCCCTGCCCCCCCCCAACACACACACACCCCTTGTGTAAATGAAGTGAGCCCCTGAGACTTGGTTTGGTTGATGATGGGGGAGTGACTCACTCCAGGAGAAGCGTTCAGAGCTCAGGTACACACTTGGGTTCAGATAGTCTCTTCTTTTTTTCCTCTCACTTCTGGATTGGCAGGGTGCAGGGCTGACGGCCAGGGTCATCCTATGGCCCAGAGTGGTTCTGCTCAGTGATTGTGCCAGGCGCCCCTGTCCGTCCAGGACGGACATGGAGCATGAGCAAGATACTGGCATTGGTGTTCATCTCCAGCGATTGGGAGTGGTTTCTGCAGCACACCCACTCCCTTGGACTAAATAACCTTCCTCCCAGATGTTGCCCTTGGCCCCCTGTCCTGTTTATTGTCAGCTTTCTTCTGTCTTGTCTTTTTGCTCTGTTCGGCTCAGTCGCTCAGTTGTGTCCGACTCTCCGCGACCCCAGGGACCGCATCCCAGAGCCTACTCAAGCGCATGTGCATCACGTCCCTGATGCCATCCAACTGTCTCATCCAACTGTCTCATCCTCTCGTCCCCTTCTCCTCCCGCCTTCAGTCTGTCCCAGCATCAGGGTCTTTCCCAGTGAGTGGGTTTTTCACATCAGGTGGCCAGAGTATTGGAGTTTCAGCTTCAGCATCAGTCCTTCCAATGAGTATTCAGGACTGATCTCCTTTAGGATGGACTGGTTGGATCGCCTTGCAGTCCAGGGGCCCCTCGAGAGCCCTCACCAGCACCGCAGTCCACTGCGTCTCTGACCGCTCTCTACAGCCTGGCTTCGTTCTTCCACGGTCTTAACTGTGAGTATGTTCTGCTGCAGTGGGATCTGACTACTTGAGACGGGTGAGGCCTCTCAGGCCTGAGGGCGGCGCTTTGCCAGGTCCCTCACACACTTCCTCTGGGACGCAGGCAGGCCCCCCATCTTTTGGTACGAGGAGGAGTGTCTGTGCAGTTTGCAGGCACGTGAGGGGCGTGGGAACTCTAGGAAAAAGAGCTGACGGTTCTCATTTAGCCCAACACAGTCATCTGCTGGAGAGCGTCAAAGCCAGCCTTGTCAAGTAGAACTTCTGTGATGAGAGAAATGTCCTGTGTTTCATGTTTGTAGGGCCGCTGCTAGCCACATTGGCTGTAAGAGCACTTGAAATGTGGCTGAGGAACTGATGTTTTTATTTAAATAGCCAGTGTGACTAGGGGCCACTGTATTAGACAATGTAGTAAGGCTCTGGAGCAACACTGGGGTGACATAATGTTTAGGTGAAAAATGCAGGATATGAAAGTATATATTCATATTTAATAAGTAGAAGTAATGAAAGCTTGTAAGTCCTGTGTGAAAATAGTCACACAGACACTGACAGTCATACCAGTATACTAACAGTGAACTAGAGTGGAGAAATTGTGTATGTCTGCCCTTCTGCTTCCATATTTTAAAAAAATCCTTTAAAAAGCCTTTACAGTAAAAATGTGTATTATAAACTTGTGCATAAAGAAAAGGGCTCTGAGACCCTGAAAGAAAGCTTCAGCAAGTGAATATTTGCTTGAGCAGGGCTGTGCAAGATTTTCACTTTGCCCAGAGAAGCCAGGTTTACGACTGTTCACGGCCTGGTGCTCTTTGTGATCAGCTGTGCTGTGACACAGGTGAGTTGAGAAAGCCCACAAGTAACACGTATGTTCCGTGTTAGAGAATGTGCTTTTTGAAATAATTTTTATGAGTTTTTGTGCAAACCTAAAAATACGTATGTCACCAAAAAAGAAGTGGAGGGGAGTACCTTGGTATGTTTTCGTTTCTGCTGCCTGTCTTTTCCACTTGAGCACTAAGGAAGCTGAGCTGAGTGTCTCCTGTAGCTGTTTGAGAACACTGATGGGAGCTGCCGTTTGGATTGTTTCCATCACTGTTTGTGGTGTCACAAAGAGTGTAAGGCCAGGGCACTGTGTTTCTTACAACACTGTTACATAGGGGAGGAAAATCTGAAAGGTCAGTGGACTTCTTCAGAACCCCCCATTAGCACCCCCAGACCTGCCGGAAAGAAAAAGACTGCTTCATCTTCAAATGGCTCATTTGAAGACGGTGGCTTTGCCATGTTTTGTCTGGCAGTTTGCTGGAAAAGCTCTTATGTAATGACTTAGGTCCTTAGGATGGGTTTTCTTTTCTCCTAGATAGAGGAATCATTTGGGACTAATTATATCACTCTGAAAACATGTGGACCAGATAATTACAGAATTAAATGCTTTCATTTTTAGGATTCAGTTTGTTGTTCTGGTTCCCGGTCTGATCGTAGCTGTCACAGGCCCCAGGGCCCTGACTGACTGCTGGAGACGGAGGGTGACGTGGGGTTTCTTGTGGGGGGGGGGGGGCGGCTGGGGCGTGGGAGTGAGCAAGGCTTGACGGACGATTCCCCGCCCCCCCCCACCCCCCACTCCACTGGGCTCACAGTAATAACTTGGCCTGGAGGCTCTCTTCAACCCCGAAGTCTTTGGGGGCTGATGTTCGTTCACTCCCAGGACTATTTTTAATTCTAGAGCCCTTGAAACACGTGGAAACGGTACAGTGGGCTGCACAAGGAAAGTCGTGTGTGCTGAGCGCCTGCGCCTGTATTGTTGGGGACAGTGTGGCCTAATAGTGCATCTGTGCACGGTCCAGACCACGGAAACCGGGCCGAGGGGTCCTCGGTGCTCCTGCGGATGCGCTCGGTCCAGAACACGGGAAACAGATCCAAGGGGTCCATGGCGCTTCTGCGGGTGCGCACAGCCCAGAACACGGGAAACGGGGCCAAGGGGTCTTAGGTGCTCCTGCGGACGTGCGCAGTCCAGAGCACGGAAAACGGGGCAGACAAGTCTTTGGTGCTCCTGCGGATGCGCACAACCCGGAACACGGGAAACGGGGCTGAGGGGTCCATGGCGCTTCTGCAAATGCGCGCGGCCTAGAACATGGGAAACGGGGCAGATGGGTCCATGGTACTTATGCAGATGCGCACAGGCCAGAACACGGGAAACAGGGCAGACTGGTCTATGGCGCTTCTGCATCCATCCTCTGCACTCCACCACTGAAGCTCTTTGCAGTCCCATTGGAACTTGTGCTAGAGACCAGACTATTCCTCACAAAAGCAAAGGCTGCTATGACTAGAACTAGGTTATTGTAAACGAAGGTGATTTCATAGTTTTTTTTTTTTTTAAGGATAGTGAGGTAATTGAGTATTTTTTGTACTAAAAGCTTAACGTATTTTACATAATTGCTGTTCTTCAGATAATCTTATTAGTGAAGAATCCTGTAAGAGTAAGTGGACAGTTGACAAGGGGAGTTTATAATAATACCTCCTTCCACTGGTATGACATTTCGTGACATGCAGAGGCCACAAATAGTTGGAGGCATTTCTCACTTGCTCATTTGCAGCAACCTTGTGAGAAGTCGAGAGGTCGGGAGAGCAAGGATTTACTATTCTCTTTTACAGATAAGTTATGGGTACCAAACCTAGGTTGGTGTGCTTTCCACTCGTCTGTCTTGTCTTCATGAATTAAAGAAGGTGCATCCTTCCATGGGCATTTGATTAGCTATATATGTATTTTTTGGTTTCAAACCACTTAAAATTTAAAGTAAAAAAGACAAAAGAAATTCTAAAATGAGAGTATTATTGTTGGACCTTTAAAATTATCATTTATGCAGCCCACTCTTTAGGATGGTTTGGGTTAATTTTGTGTGGGAGAAGGATGCTCAAGATAATTTGAAGGTTCTTTTCTTCTCAATGTAAACCTTTGTAGAAGAAGAAGTTGGAAAAATGGGACAAAACAGCCTTTGAATATATACGGTTGTGCTTTTTCTTTTTCTTAGAGAATTTTAACTAAATACAGTTTACCTTCATGCTAACTCAACTTCATGTTCTGAAATGAGTGTGAAGGCAAATAGACAGAGTTTGGCATTTTGGTGTTTGCCAGCTGTGCTCTTGAACTTGCCAGGTGAATGATAAGTGGGTTTTGCATATGCTTGTTGCTGCTGCTGCTAAGTCGCTTCAGTCTTGTCCGACTCTGTGCAACCCCAGACGGCAGCCCACCAGGCTCCCCCATCCCTGGGATTCTCCAGGCAAGAACACTGGAGTGGGTTGCCATTTCCTTCTCCAGTGCATGAAAGTGAAAAGTGAAAGTGAAGCCGCTCAGTCGTGTCCGACTCTTTGCGACTCCATGGACTGCAGCCTACCAGGCTCCTCCGCCCATGGGATTTTCCAGGCAAGAGTACTGGAGTGGGGTGCCATCACCTTCTCCGATATGCTTGTTAGATCCCAGCATTGTTTTGGCCAAGTGGTTAAACAGGTAACTTTCAGTTCAGAACTAGAATATAACGGCTTCCATTGGGTCAAATGTTTGCTCCTCTGCCAAAGGCTTGCAGCTTAGGAGAAGGGAAGCTTAGTTAACGGCCCACTATTTAAACCTGGGTCACCTGTTAACAGTTGAGGTTCACAGCAAGGAGCTTCAGGAACATTTAGACCTGTTGTTGTGGTACTGGAGTGCTTCTGTCTCAGACCTTTGTTGTTAGGGTCCTCTCCCTGGTGCTGCCCAGCTGACCACATAGCCCGATGCCCCTCCTCCCCGACATGGCGGCCTTTCCTCTCTTTCCTCCAGTCTTCTGAGTGTTCTGCGTAGACAGTAAAAACAAACTGTAGCCCCTAATGACTGTAAGGAGATGGGCGATTCAAAATTTATATGAAGTCGACTACTGACCACGTTACAGCAAGAATCTCTTAGGGGTAATGATGCAAGGTGTTAACTGGCTTTGATGAGACTATGGGCATTCAATGTGTTTTGCTTTATTTTGTCTCTCACCTATTTCTTGGATCCTTTCCCTTGGCTAAATCTCTTAATGACAACAGAGAGAGTCCCACAACATGTTCTAAAATAAACGTAGTGCACTAAAGCAGTTTTTTTGTTTGTTGGTTTTAATCAGTCTTTACAGTGAACTGAGTCTGTTGTGTGAATTTTTAAAGTCTTTATGCGTTTAAATGATGGAGAAAAGCCTTCCACTAAGTTGTTCACAGTGAAACAGATTTTTAGGAGTTCTCTGGCCAAGACAATTAACATACCCTTCATTAATGATGTTTTTCTGATTCCACTGTACTCTGGATGTATATTGTTGGATTCAATTTCCTAAACTTTTGTTTAGAATTTTTTGCTTCTGTGTTCATCAGTTCAGTTGCTCAGTCGTGTCTGACTCTTTGTGACCCCATGATTCGCAGCACACCAGGCCTCCCTGTCCATCACCAGCTCCCGGAGTTCACTCAGACTCACGTCCATTGAGTCAGTGATGCCATCCAGCCATCTCATCCTCAGTCATCCCTTTCTCCTCCTGCTCCCAAGCCCTCCCAGCATCAGGGTTTTTCCAATGAGTCAACTCTTCTCATGAGGTGGCCAAAGTACTGGAGTTTCAGCTTTGGCATCAGTCCTTCCAAAGAACACTCAGGGCTGATCTCCTTCAGAATGGACTGGTTGGATCTCCTTGCAGTCCATGGGACTCTCAAGAGTCTTCTCCAGCACCACAGTTCAAAAGCATCAATTCTTTGGCGCTCAGCCTTCTTCACAGTCCAACTCTCACATCCATACATGACCACAGGAAAAACCATAGCCTTGACTAGACAGACCTTAGTCGGCAAAGTAATGTCTGTGCTTTTGAATATGCTCTCTAGGTTGGTCATAACTTTCCTTCCAAGGATTAAGCATCTTTTAATTTCATGGCTGCAGTCACCATCTGCAGTGATTTTGGAGCCCCCCAAAATAAATTCTGGCACTAATAATATCTTGAGTGAGTGAAGCCGCTCAGTCGTGTCCGACTCTTTGCGACCCCATGGACTGTAGCCTACCAGGCTCCTCCCTCCATGGGATTCTCCAGGCAAGAGTACTGGAGTGGGTTGCCATTTCCTTCTCCAGGGGATCTTCCCGACCCAGGGATCGAACCTGGGTCTCCAGCATTCCAGGCAGATGCTTGAACCTCTGAGCCACCAATCTTTAAGTATCCTTTAAAGATCTTTAACTAGCAAGAAAACTTTAAGCTCCTGTCTCTGGTGCTCTTTGTTCCTTTGTGTGCATTCACGTTTTGTTCTGTTCATTTTCCTTCTGCCTAAGAGACTTCCTTTAGCATTTGTCTTAGGGCAAGATTGCTGGTAATGCTTGCTTGCTTCTTTTTCATGTCTGAAGAAGTTTTATTTTTCAACCTCACTTTGAAATGCGCTTTTGGCGAGAATTCTCAGTTGACAGGTTTTTTGTTGCTGTTCTTGTTTCAGTACTTTAAAAGTTTCTGCCCGGTTATCTTCTCACTTGCATTGTGTCCAACAATCTGATGTCGTTCTTATCTTTGTTCTGTTCTCCCGAGCGAGCGGGCTCTGCGCCCTCCGCAGCTGAGATCTTCATCACTGGCTTGAATAGTTTCATTGCGTGTTTCCTGTGCGTAGAGTTCACTGAGCTTTGTGGATCTGTATGTTTCAGTTTTGATCAATTTTGGAAAAATTTTGGCCATTATTTCTTCAAAATATTTTTTTCTATCCTCCTCTCTCTTCCACTAAGTAATTGTAATATGTAACAATTCTGTCTTCCAATATGTAGTTTTCTTAAAGTTATCACACAGCTCATTAAAACTGTTAGTTTTAAAAAATTCTTTTCCTCTCCATATTTTGTTTTATGTAGTTTTTGTGTGTGTGTGTGGTTCAAGATTCAGTAATCTTTTCTTCTCTAATCTGCCATTCAGTTCAGTTCAGTCGCTCAGTCATGTCCGACTCTTTGCAACCCCGTGAAGCACAGCACTCCAGGCCTCCCTGTCCATCACCAACTCCCGGAGTTCACTCAGACTCGCGTCCATCGACTCTGTGATGCCATCCAGCCATCTCATCCTCAGTCGTCCCTTTCTCCTCCTGCCCCCAATCCCTCCCAGCATCAGAGTCTTTTCCAATGAGTCAACTCTTCACATGAGGTGGCCAAAGTATTGGAGTTTCAGCTTCAGCATCAGTCCTTCCAGTGAACACCCAGGACTGATCTCCTTTAGGATGGACTGGTTGGATCTCCTTGCAGTCCAAGGGACTCTCAAGAGTCTTCTCCAGCACCACAGTTCAAAAGCATCAATTCTTTGGCACTCAGCTTTCTTCACAGTCCAACTCTCACATCCATACATGACCACTGGAAAAACCATAGCTTTGACTAGACAGACCTTTGTTGGCAAAGTAATGTCTGTGCTTTTGAATGTGCTATCTAGGTTGGTCATAATTTTCCTTCCAAGGAGTAAGCATCGTTTAATTTCATGGCTGCAGTCACCATCTGCAGTGATTTTGGAGCCCAGAAAAATAAAGTCTGACACTGTTTCCCCATCTATTTCCCATAAAGTGACGGGACCAGATGCCATGATCTTCGTTTACTGAATGTTGAGCTTTAAGCCAACTTTTTCACTCTCCTCTTTCACTTTCATCAAGAGGCTCTTTAGTTCCCCTTCACTTTCTGCCATAAGGGTGGTGTCATCTGCATATCTGAGGTTATTGATATTTCTCCCAGCAATCTTGATTCCAGCTTGTGCTTCTTCCAGCCCAGTGTTTCTCATGATGCACTCTGCATATAAGTTAAATAAGCAGGGTGACAATATACAGCCTTGACGTACTCCTTTTCCTATTTGGAACCAGTCTGTTGTTCCATGTCCAGTTCTAACTGTTGCTTCCTGACCTGCATACAGATTTCTCAAGAGGCAGGTCAGGTGGTCTGGGTATGCCCATAGTTGTATCCTATATTTTTAATCTCAGACGTTGCAGTTTTCATCTTTAGACATTTGATTTTTATTATCTTTTTGAACTTATGGAATGTAGTCATAATTGCTGTTTTAGCCTTTTTCTCCTAACTTCTGTGTCAGTTTTGGGTTGGTTTCAGCTTGTTTCCTCCTCGTCTCCACCCCCTCTGTGCTCCATCTCTCTGCACGCCTCCTAATTGTTTAGTCTTTGGCCACACTGTGCAGCTTGTTGGATCTTAGTTCCCTGACCAGGGATTGAACCTAGACCCTCAGCAGTGAGAGTGCACAGCCCTAACCCCTGGACTGCCAGGGAATTCCCACATGTCTGCTAATTTTGATTAGGTGCCAAATGTGGTAAATTTTCTCTTCTTGGGTGGTGGATATTTTTGCATGCCTGTAAATTTCTTGAACTTTTTTCGGGGGCCTTAGTGAAAATAGTTGGAAGCACTGTGGCCTGTGGGGCCTTGAATTTTAAGATGTACTAGGCGAGTCCAGAACAGTGTTTACTGTGAGGCTAGTGACTCCCCCTTACAGAGTTGAGATCCGCTGAGCCCTCTGCCTGATGTGGCCGGAACTGTGAGGTTTTCCAGCCCCGACTGGCGGCAGCAAGCAGCGTCCCTGAGCCCTGGGCCTGGCTCCGCCTTTCCTGCACCATGATCCTTCCCTGTGCACTGGCTGGGTCCTCGCCTGCATGCCCCAATTAACACTCTGCTGGAGGTGCAGAAGCAGCCCTTTGCTAGTGTCTGGTGATGTCCTCTGGGCAGCTTTCCCCTCGCTGGTGCATTTTCTCTGTGATCTTCAGCTGCCTTACCTTCTCTCGCCTACCTCCTAGAGCCACTGCTTTGCGTCCCCACATCGTCCTGGGGGACCTTCGTTGGATGAGTACCGACTTGTGCTCCTGCTTCAGGTGGTGTCCCGAATTGAATGTACTGTTTAATTGATGATCCGCCTGGCATCTTGAGATCCAAAGATGTTAAAAGAATTTTGGAAGATGTTTTGAGAGTCAGCTGGAAAAGTTTAGCAAGTAAAACATAGAAAATCTTTGCTTTGATTTTTCTAGTTTTTATAATTCAGAAAAGATGGTATGGTAAGGAAGATTTTAGAAAGTGGCAGAAGCCGTATGACTGTGTGCATGGTCAGTCGTGTCCAGCTCTTTCTGACCCCATGGACTGTAGCCTGCGAGGCTCCTCTGTCCATGGAATTTCCAGGGAAGAATACTGGCGTGGGTTATCATTTCCTACTCTAGAGGATCTTCCCGACCCAGAGATCAAACCCACATCTCTTGTGTCTCCTGTGTTGGCAGGTGGATTCTTTACCACCGTGCCACCTGGGAAGCCTGGAATATAGTAACCTAGTGACGCATTAATCTGGTAACATCGTCCTGTGGTGGATTTAAACTTGTATGTAACATCTAATGTGTAATTCTAGATGAAATGCAGGAAGCTGAGTCTTAAATTTTTGGTAAGGAATGTCTGTCTTTCTGGCTTGATGGTCTTACTAGAAATAACTGTTCATACATTTTTTAAAAGTCATTTTTGGTAGCCCTCTGATTATCTACCAAGATTCATATAAAAGCTGATCCAATGAGATTTACCTATTACTGTTAGTTTTCATTTTCTAGTGGCATAAATCAATCAAAACTCTAGCATAAAGAATATTATGACTAAATAAAGCCATTATTAGTTTGACATGTTGAAAGTGTTAATCTAGTGGGAAAAGCTATTAAAAGAGTGGCATGTATCGCAAGTGATCAGAGTCAAAGGGGAATGGTTCATTTGGATTTTTTTTCAAAAGATCAATAATTTATATCTATACATAATGCTCCCTTTTTTTCTCTCTTGTTTTTGTAGGTTCTGCTGGAGACTTACATTTGGCCTCGATGTGAAATTAAAGTAGAAAATCGTATCTACATGTATGTTAATATCAGGATGTTGATTCATTGGTCATGCCTGCAGAGGGAAATTCAGTTGTAGACGGCTGACTGCCAGCAGAAATAAATGCTTACCCTAGATGTCCAGCATCTCTCCTTTTTACTGGAGTGAAAATCCCCTCCAGACACCAACACAACGTCACTGCAGAAAATGCTTCGCATTTTAAGGATGTCAGCCACCTAAGTTCATGCGCCCTGTCTGTACAGTTGCTGTGGACGGTTTACCATCTGAAAGCTCCTCCAGCTCTTACCCAGGCCCCGTCTCTGTCTCTGAAATGTCTCTGCTTCATGCTCTGGGTCCCGTGCAGACCTGGCTGGGACAAGAGCTGGAGAAATGTGGCATTGATGCCATGATTTATACTCGATACGTCCTCAGTCTTCTGCTGCATGACAGCTGTGACTACGACCTGCAGGAACAGGTATTTGCGTTCTGTAAATGTTCTGTGAAAGCTCACGATTGTGTCTGTGTGTGTGCATCTTTCCTCCCAAGAGTGCTTTCGTACTCCGGAGCAGGTAGACGGCTGTGGTCCAGAAACTTCTAAGCTGACGAGCCAAGTCACCGAGCACACCGTCTGGTGCGGTCACTGTCTCTGAGACTTTCTCCATGTTCTGGCAGACTCTGGATCTTGTCACGGACGGTAGTAGTTAGGTGACCTATTGCCTTGGAGTAGCACTGCTCCAGAATGTTGGTTTAGGAAAATGAGACATGATTACAAGTTTTAATCATTGTGTCTATTAACACTCCTTAACGTTTCAAACTTTAATATTTCATCTCCAACAGTGACGATAAGCTGCTTATCAATCCAAGTGTGTGTTTTGAATCAGGAGACTTAAAATTTTGATAAAGCATATAACCTTGAATACTCAGTGGATATAAATTTGAGCAAACTCTGGGAGATAGTGGAGGACAAAGGAGCCTGGCATGCTGCAGTCCATGGAGTCGCAAAGAGTTGGACCCAACTTTGCGACTGAACGATAACAAAAGCACCTTAAATGAGCCATTATACGTATTACTTGACTTAGGTGCCTAGGTGAATAAAGCAAACAAATCTGTGTTCTTGACAAAGATCTCAACTTTGGTCTCACTCACCAGGAGAAGCTGTTGAGCGCGAGGCTTGCTGAAAGGGAAGCAGAGCTCTCAGCACCGGGCGGGTGGTTTCTGAGTGACTGCGGGGCACAGATTTCACCTGAAAGGGAGTGGTTGGGACTTCCCTGGTGCTCCGGTGGCTAGGACTCTGCGCTTCCATTGCAGGGGCCACAGGTTCAATCCCTGGTTGGGGAACTAAGATCCCACATGTGGCAAGGCGCAGACAAGCCGAAAAGGAGAGTTGACTGTTTTGTGGGCAGTTTTTAGTTGTTGTTTTAAACCATTGTTGGGAACACTGAAAGCAGGAACAGAGTTTCACTGACAGAAGAAACTGGCTTTGATGTTCCAAACCCCAGAGGAGTCTTATAAATACAGGGGGTTCACAGCAAGCCCGACGCTCGCCACGCATTAGTTGTGCAAAGTGTTCTTCACTGCTGGTGTTCTCTCGTTCTTTCTACATTTTCCTTGCTTCCAGATTGGTTCCTGGCCTACCTGGTGACAACTGGGTCAAGTAAGGTTTTGAAGGATTTGACGTGTAAAAACCTAATCATCAGAAAATGTGTTATTTTGGTGGTCAATAGTTTGTATAATTTTCTTGCCAAAGCTCTATTATTTTCCATCATCTTTCCAGTAAATATAAATATACTTTTTTAGGGGCAAGCAAAATGTTAAATCTGCCAAATAGACTAGAGATCTGTTCAAGAAAGTTAGAAATACCAAGGGAACATTTCATGCAAAGGTGAGCACAATAAAGGACAGAAACGGTATGAGTCTAACAAAAGCAGAAGGTATTACGATGTGGCAAGAATACACAGAAGAACTGTACCAAAATGGTCCTAATGACCTGGGTAACTGTGATAGTGTGATCACTCACCTAGAGCCAGACATCTTGCAATGTGAAGTCAAGTGGGCCTTAGGAAGCATGGCTATGAACAAAGCTAGTGGAGGTGGTGAAATTCCAGCTGAGCAATTTTAAATCCTAAAAGATGATGCTGTGAAAGTGCTGCACTCAATATGCCAGCAAATTTGGAAAACTTGGCAGTGGCCACAGGACTGGAAAAGATCAGTTTTCATCCCAGTCCCAAAAAGCACTGCACAATTGTACATATTTCACATGCTAACAAGGTAATGCTCAAAATCCTTCAAGCTAGGATTCAACAGTATGTGAACCAAGAACTTCTGGATGTACAAACTTGATATAAAAAAGGCAGAGGAACCAGAGATTAAATTGCCAACATCTGTTGGATCATAGAAAAAAACTAGATAATTCCAGAGAAACATCTACTTCTGCTTCATTGACTTCACTAAAGCCTTTGACTGTATAGATCACAACAAACTGTGGAAAATTCTTGAAGAGATGGGAATACCAGACCACCTTACTTGCCTCCTGAGAAACTTGTATGTAGGTCAAGAAGCAACAGGCAGAACCAGACATGGAACGACAGAATGGACAGACTGGTTCATAATTGGGAAAGGAGCACATCGTGGCTATATATTGTCACCCTACTTATTTAACTTGTATGCAGAGTACATCATGCAAAACGCTGGGCTGGATGAAGCAGAAGCTGGAATCAAGATTGCTGGGAGAAATATCAATAACCCCAGATGACACCACCCTTATGGCAGAAAGTGAAGAGGAACTAAAGAGCCTCTTGATGAAGGTAAAAGAAGAGAGTGAAAAAGCTGGCTTAAAACTCAATATTCAGAAAACTAAAATCATGGCATCTGGTCCTATCACTTCATGACAAATAGATGTGGAAACAGTGGAAATAGTGAGAGGCTTTATATTCTTGGGCTCCAGAATCACTGCAGATGGTGACTGCAGCCATGAAATTAAAAGATGCTTGCTCCTTGGGAGAAAAAGCTATGACAAACCTAGGCAGCACATTAGAAAGCAGAGACATTGCTTTGCTGACAAAGGTCCGTCTAGTCAAAGCTATGGTTTTTTCAGTAGGCATGTAGGTGAGAGTTGGACCATCAAAAAGGCTGAGCACCAAAGAATTGATGCTTTCTAACAATGGTGTTGGAGAAGACTCTCGAGAGTCCCTTGTATGGCAAGGAGATCAAACCAGTCAATTCTAAAGGAAATTAACCCTGAATATTCATTGGTAGGACTGATGCTGATGCTGAAGCTCCAATACTTTGGCCACTTGATATGAAGAATCAGCTTACTGGAAAAGACCCTGATGCTGGGAAAGATTGAAGGCAGGAGGAGAAGGGGCTGACAGAGAATGATATGGTTGGATGACATTATCGACTCAATGGACACGAGTTTGGGCAAACTCCTGGAGACAGTGAAGGACAGGGAAGCCTGGCGTGCTGCTGTCTGTAGAGTCACAAAGAGTCAGAACTGACTGAGCGACTGAACAATGAGCAACAACCAAAGTACAAGAGTTATTATTTCCAGAAATGAGAAAGGTGTTTCTGTTAACTCAGAAATCATATACTTCAGTTGTAAATATATGCTCATATGAAACAAGCCAGAAGTATTTAAGTGTTAGATGCTATAGGACACTGAAAGGGGAAAAAGCATAGGACTGCTGCTAAGATTCCAGTTGAACACTTACGTGATCAGACTTGTTTGTGAACCCCTGAGTTCGTTCTTCGCTGTAGGGAGCTGGGGACAGGGGTCCTGGCTGCTGTCAGCACGCTCTGTGTTTGCGCCTCGCTGTTCTGGTTCATGTTTAGGACACAGGACAGATGAAGTCCAGTGGAAACAGAGCATGTCTAGAATCACAAGGAGAATCCACTGGGAACCAGAAGGATCCTGAAACCCTTTTCTGCTCATCCCAGGCTAGCACAGTGCCAATCAGTCTCATGCTGATGGGGAAGGTCATATTGGAAATGGCCTTTCATAGGAGGGGATGCAAGGGTCAGCCAGCCCCTCGGTAACTTTTCTGAGCCTCAAGGGGGAGGAGGATATGCTCAGAGTTAGGGCAGGGAACCACGGAAGGTGCTGAGCTGACCTCCTGTGGCTCAGACTGCGGCCAGGTGTGCTCGGGAGCCCGCTGTAGGCGAGGAGGCGTGCCACCTCCCTGGTCCCTGGGTCACACCCAGGGTGGCCTCACTGCGCCCCCCCCCCCACACACACACCCCCATCCATTGGATGTCAGATGACTCCACTTTGGGGATGTTTGTTTCCTCACATCTTTTCTCATCCCTCAGTCCTTGAATTAGCCTGACCTTGAAAATGACTAGTTTTAAGGTCATGGCTCCAACTACTGGCCTTAATTGTCATAATCAATTCTTGGTTTTTCCCAGTTTTGGTTAAAAGAAATAGAGAGCTCCTGAGGTCTAAGAAAAAGGTCTGTACTTGTCCCAGCATCCCTGGACCACGGGGTAGGAAGTGCAGCCAATCAGGCCCTCACGTAGGTCGAGGCTGACAGGCAGCCACAGTTAAGTGTGAGCCTCTGATCTGGGCGGGGCGGGGAGTACCGCTGTGGCATCAGCTGATGCCTGTGTAGTCCTGGACGGCAACCGCCTTCTGATATGTAGACACTGTAGTTGGGTCACAGCAATTTTACTTCCACAAAGTTTTCTTCCGTTTTTTTCCTTTTTGGTTAAGATTACCATATTCGGATAAACGTATGCTTAGATAAACCAGGTATTCACTATAAACTACTTTTAGCTGTGAATATAAAGCACTTTTCTAATCCATCCTTCAAACCCAGGTCACCTTTCTCTGTGAATGCACTAAGACAGCTCCTGACGAAAACGATGTCGTCGTCTTCCAAACCTGAGCGTATTTCTGCTCTTCCTTATGGTTATTTGAGTGTCTCTCCCAGTAATTTATAAGGTGTTTAATGGCAGAAATCATATAATCATCTTAAAATTTTTTAACTTATTTTTTGAAATAATTGGAAACATCAGAAGAATTAGAAGAATAGGGCAAAGAATTTCAGTCAGCCCCTTACTGCTAACATTTCCCCACTTCTGCTTATTTCTCCCCTCTCCTTTTGATGCCCATCTCTCCGACATGAACCAGCATATTATTTGTTGATTGCCACAGGATCGAGGAAATTAACTCCAACACATTATGACCTAGTATACTGTTGATGTTCATCGATGTCCTCCATTGTAATTTTTTTCCTTGCCTAGGGTCACGCGTTGACTTTCGGGGTTGCATCTCTGTATAATTTCTTTTAATCTGGAATGGTTCCTCGTCTTTCCTTTGTGTCTCATGACGCTGACATCTGAAGCGTACAGGCCAGTTATCTTGCAGAGTGTCCCCTAGTATGGGTGCGTCTGCTTCCTCCCGTTTAGAGTCCGCTCATGCCTCGGGGCAGTGGCATTGCGCAGGCGGGGAGCTTCCTTCTTGGTGCGTCCCGGCGGACAGCACGCGACACCAGCCTGTCTCGCTCTGGCGGACGCTGACTTTGGCTCTGCTGGTGGCCGCCGGGTTTCTGCACAACGAAGCTGAGCACCTCGCTGTGTGGTTTCCAGATCGCCTGTCCAAGGGAGACTTTATGAGCTCTCCACCAGGGATGGCTGCCACCTGGATCTGTTGTCACTCTGACGGTCACGAAATGGCAGTTCTTTCCTGACTCAGTTATGCCCTGCTCCTTCGGTCGTCGATGTCCTGCTTGCAAGTGCCTTCATCTTGTTGGCGTTCGTGTTCCTGTGTGTAGAGAGCGGACTGCAGGCCAGGCGCAGTGCCGCCAGCCGCTTCCTGCCACGCCTTAAACGGCTTTACTTTTTAAAAGAGGGTCTTTGTTTGTTTACCTGTTTAGTTTGGCATTTATTTGGCTTGTCTTAGCCTCAGTCTTTCTTTGACCACCATATTTAAAAAGAAACCTTCCCTTCTCAGTCTTTTCTCCCTTATTTTCCTTCATAACACTTGTTTAACCAGTGAACTTGCTCAGTTGTGTCAGACTCTTTGCGACCCCATGGACTGTAGCCCACCAGGCTCTTCCATCCATGGAATTTTCCAGGCAAGAGTACTGGAATGGGTTGCCATTTCCTTCTCCAGGGGATCTTCCTGACCCAGGGATCGAACCCAGGTCTCCCGCATTACAGGCAGACGCTTTGCCGTCCGAGCCACCAGGGAGGCCCATGACTCTTGTTACTGCCCAGAGTTGTAGGATTGTTTGCCGTGTTTTCTGTCTATCTGTAAGTCTCCTCCGCCGGGATATACAGTTCACGGAGTTAGGGACCTTGCCTGCCGTGTCTTCTGCTGTATTTGTAGCCCTTAAGACAATTCATGGGATGTAGGAGAGGCTCAGATATTTATTAAAAGAAATGAACAGACGTGTGCTTCTTTCTCGGGCGTGTGACTTGTGTGTGGGTGGTGGGGGGAGCATGGTGGAGGTGAGTGCAGAGTCTGTAGCTGCACACTGGGGCCTGTCCTTCAGAGAAGTTACTGAAGTTTCTTCCCTCCTCACCGCTGCCATCTCTCCCGTCTTGAAGTGTACACATTTCCGTGGTAATGTTGTGCAGCCATCATCCGTCTCCGAACCCTTTTCATCTCATAAAATGGAAGCTTTATAAAATGCCCCCTCCCCCCAGCCCCAGGCAACCACCATCCTATCGGTTGGCCAAAAGGTTTGTTGAGGGATTTTCCCCAAAAAATGTTAACGTAAACCCAAGTGAACTTTTTAGCCAACCCAGTGCTTTCTGTCTTTATGATTTTTGACTGCTCTTAAGTAAGTAAGTAAAGTTGCTCAGTCGTGTCCAGCTCTTTGCAACCCCAAGGACTGTAGCCTACAAGGCTCCTCCCTCCATGGGATTCTCCAGGCAAGAGTACTGGAGTGGGTCACCATTCTCCAGGGGATCTTCCCAACCCAGGGATCGAACCTGGGTCTGCCGCATTCCAGGCAGGCGCTTTAACCTCTGAGCCACCAGGGAAGCCCCTCTTAAGGACCTCTTATCAGTGGGATTGTATGCTGTTTGCTTGGTTTTTTGTGACTTACTTCACTGTGCAGCACGTCTTCAGGGTTCATCCGTATTGCAGCAGGTGCCAGAATTTCCTTCCTGTTTAAAGCCGCGTAGTAGTCTGTCATACGGATACGCCGCATTGTGCTTAGCCATCCATCCAACAGTGGACACTCGGGTTTTTCGCACGTGTAAGCTGCTATGAGCAGTACTATTGTATGAACACAGGTGGGCAAATATCTCATCAAGACGCTGCTTTCAGCTTTGAGAGGTGTTGTCCGGAAGTGGAACTGCTGGACCTGTGGTTATTCTGCTTTTACGTGAGCTGCACTCTGGTGCACTCCCACCGGTAGTGAATAGGGTTCCATTTCTCCACATCCTCACCAACGCTTGTTCTGTCCTGTCGGTTTGTTAGTTTCTCACAGTAGTCATCCTAATCGGCATCTTGCAGTTTCACTTACACTTTCCCTGATGAGTGATGACGTTGAGCATCTCTTCACGTGTTTATTGGCCGTTTACGTGTATCTTTTTTGGAGACTCTCGAGTCTTCTTCCCATTTTTGAATCTCTCTTGGTGGTTGTTGAGTTTTAGGTATTCTCTGCAGGTTTTGGATACTAACCCCTTACCAGATATGTGATTTGTGGCTATTTCCCCCTCCTTCTGTGGGGTTTGCCTTTTCACTCTGTTCATAGTGTCTTTCATTGCACTAAATTTAAAAAACCTCATGAGCCCAGTTTGTTTTTTCTTTTGTTACCTGTGTCTTTGGTGTCACATCCAAGAAATCTTTGCCCAACATTTCTAAGTTTTAGCTTTTACGTATAGGTCTTTGATCCATTTTGAATTGACTTTTATGTATGTTGTGTGCTAAGAGTCAAAGTTCCTTCTTTTGCATGTGGATACCTAGTTTTCCCAGCATCATTTGTTGACAAGACTGCCCTTTCCTCATTGAATGGCCTTGACACCCTTGTGAAAAACATTTTGAGAATGACGGTAAGGGTGTGTTACTCGGCTGGCTGTTCTAGTCATTGGTCTGTATGTCTGTCTTTACACCAGTACCTCACTGTCTCGATTTCTGTTGCTTTGTCACAGTTTCTTGTCTCTTTTTTGGCCGCTCCATGTGCCATGTGGGATCTTAGTTCGCTGACCAGGGATAAAGCTCCAGCCATCTGCATTGGAAGTACAGAAGACGACTGGACTACCAGGAGAGCCCCAGTTTCAGTTTCTTTTAAATCCCTTAATTGTATCTTCTGCCTCAGAGTCCATCATTCTACAAATGTAGCTGGATTTTTGCATTTTCTGTTTTTGCCTACAGGTTAAGAAAGAAGAATCCTAGTACTAATTGCCTGTTGAGATGGATCATTTCTGTATTCAGCAGAACTTGTTTGTTCTTTTAGCCCACTTGTAAAGTACTTTGCGGTATATCCCTGTTAGCTTAGCATTTCATGGCTTGGAAAGGCCAGTATTTGCAGTGTTTTCCTTTACCATAATCCGTAATGATAGCCACTGACCCATCCTATGTTCCTCAGGCTTCTTGCTGCATATACTGTATTTCAACAACCATTCACTTAACAGACATTAAATTAACTTGATACATGAGGAGTAGGAGTTAGTAATAGTGGTGGGTACACAAGTTCATGTCCAAAAACTCCCTCAGATACCATAGTAAAAAGGGTGGGGTTTTCTTCAGTAAAATCTTTTCATGCAATAGAGAAAATGGTCTGAGTAGAAGTACTGCATCTAGGGCACATGTATAGGCTTTTACTCACCACGTGAGTGCCCATGACATGCTGGGCATTGATCGCGGCAGGATGGTGGAGATGACTGGGGATGGGCCCTGGGAGACAGCTGCCAGGCTAGGGGTCCCTGCTGTGCTCTGACTGCAGAGTCTGGGGCAGAACAGCCTTGAAAGGAGACAAACGAGTGGTCACAGAGGCAGGAGGGCCTGATGCTGGGAGCCAGGGGGGTGCAGTGAGGGGAGGGAGGAGATTGCCCTGGGAAGGGTGAGCAGGAAGCCAGTTCGCAAGAACCTGTCATTGTGCTCCACTGGGGGATTGATATTTTAGTCCCAGAGACAAGAAGACCCGCTGCTGTATTTAGTCAGCAGTGCCAAATGGCAGCGTTGTGGTGGGTGAGCTGGGTTGGGCAACTGAAAGCAGGAAGGCCAATGAGGAACATGCTGGCTGATGACCTAGTAGGAAAAATGGATGTACTTAAGGTGACATTATGCTCATTTAATTTGTGCTACTCACTTAGAGGCAATTTACAGTTCCTTTGAGCTGTTAGAAGTGAATTTATTACTGAGGCCTCTCTTCAAATTCTAACTGAATCTTTCATTCACACGCAGTCAAAAATCTGGCATACGTTGGCTTAATTGGGAAGGAATGTCGTATATCTAGAAGTCTGGAATCAGGACCGCCCCTGCCTGGTTCAGCAGAGCTTCCCTGGGTATCCTCAGGGTGTCTGCTTGGCCCCCTCTCCCCAGCCCTGCCTCCCCATAAGCTTGGTTCTGCAGCTACTCCCTGGGGCTGGAGGGCATAAGAAGGTGAGCATCACGTTTGGCCAACGTCCTGTCCACCTGCTATGGTTTTTCCAGTGGTCATTATAGATGTGCAAATTGGACTATAAAGAAAGCTGAGCACCGAATAATTGATGCTTTTGAGCTGTGGTGGTGGAGAAGACTCTTGAGAATCCCATGGACAGCAAGGCGATCCAACCAGTCCATCCTAAAGGAAATCAGTCCTGAATATTCATTGGAAGGACTGATGCTGAAGCTGAAACTCCAATACTTTGGCCACCTGATGCGAAGAGCTGACTCATTTGAAAAGACCCTGATGGTGGGAAAGATTGAAGGAAGGAGGAGAAGGGGACGACAGAGGATGAGATGGTTGAATGGCATCACTGACTCAATGGACATAAGTTTGAGTAAACTCCGGGAGATGGTGATGGACAGGGAGGCCTGGCGTGCTGCAGTCCAGGGGGTCGCAAAGAGTCTGACAGGACTAAGCGACTGAGCTGAACCACACGCTCCAGAGGGTGTGGTTCCTGCATTCCCAGCAGAAACCTTCGGGGCAAGGGAGGTGCTTTAGTTGAACTGCTCACTTCTGATTGGTCACATGCCTTTCTCTCAGCCAATCCTATGGCAGGATGCATGAATCGTGCTGATTGCTATTCAGCCAATCAGGGCCCAGAGCTGGGAGAAGCCTTAGTCCCATTCAAGCGCTGGTGGTTCTGGTATTCCAGGACTGCTAAGGGGAAGGAGTGGGCGGACAGCAGACGTCACTGATCCCAGCTGTGTTTCAGAATGTTGTGTTCTTTTTCTTCCTCCAGCTCTCAATTGCCTTTGTGGTAGATGACAGCCAGACAAAGTCAATCAAAACTCTAGCCTTAAGTTCCCTCGCTATAGTGTCCGGAGAAGTACCCAATAATAGGTTCTCAGCCATAGCTTCTTTGGGGACTTGATAATTGCGTTTTATCTTCGAGGTTATGACTTTGAAAAATCATAACTTGATTTAGTGAATTCATTGTTGATCAGTCGCTCAGTCGTGTGCGGTTCTTTGGCGACCTCATGGACTGCAGCATGCCAGGCCTTCCTGAGTTTACCTAGAGCATATTCTGCACACGCTTAATGTTCTATGTTCATGTCTAAGTGGACTTTTAATGAGTTTGCAGCATAGAAAATATAATAATAGAAGTATAGAGATTTTTTTATACTGTGTTCTTTTAAAACCTGATTGCTAGTTTAATTCTAAAGGTTAATAAGTCATAATACATTCACACAGTACACTAAGCCCGAAAATAGAAAAAGGGAGCTCTCAAATATAGTAGATGGAAAGAGCAGAATACATAACAGGTATCACATATGCTAGTGTGTGTATAGCTTTACCTATAGACTTGGTGCTGTTTCTTCATGAATTCAGCCTAAAGTCACAAGGCAAAATAGCACTTAAATGAAAATTTGTAATAAGGTAGACTCACTCTAACAGCTAACGGTGCTTGAGTCACAGTTAATGTCAGGTTGCGTCATTATGTTAGAAGTTAAAACAAGAAGCAAAACTTCCATTCCCAAACAAATCTGCACTGGGTATGTTGTGCAGTTCCAGCAGCATCTTTCACGCCTTAACACGGTGCAGAGGAAAATGTCTTATCTTGGAATCTGTGTAACAGTTCAATGCAAAGCTCCCACTTCACTTTCACTTGGAAGTGATTGATCTGCAATGTGATAACATGTTGAAAAGGCACATATCAAGAGAGGAAGCGAGCAGAATTTTATAAATGCCTTCTAAGCAACAAATAGTTACCATTAAACCCATGCCTGTTGGTTAATACCCGTAATTCGGCAGTATCTGTGTGAAAAGACATTTTCAAAGATGAGATACATAAAATCTTACAAATCAGCATTAACAGGACAGTTAGGTAAGGGGAAAAAAGTCATCAGGTTGGAAAGGAGAAACAAAAACTCTTTCTAATGACATGATATAGTGTTATAATAGAAAATCCTAAGGCAGGAGATTAGGAAAATTCCATTTACAGTAGAATCAAAAAGAATTAAATTACTAGGAATAAGTTTAACAAAAGAAGTCAAGACTTGCACAGTAAAAGTTACAAACATCATTGACAGAAATCAAAGAAAACCTGATAAATAGAAAAGCATTCCATGTTCATAGTCAGAAAACTTAGTATCAGTAAAGTCTCATTGCTCCCTAAACTCATCTGCAGGTTCAAGGCAACCCCTGTCAGAATCCCAGCTGCCTTTGTTGGAGAAATTGGCAAGCCGATCCTGAAATTCATGCAAAATGCAAGGGACCCAGAATAGCCAAAAGAATTTTAAAAAGAACAAAGTTGGAGGACTCACACTTCCAATTTTAAAACCTACTGCACAGCCCCTATAAGCAAGACGGTTTGTTCCTGGCCTACATGTGACTGGCTGTACATAACGGAACTGAGAGTTCAAAAATAAACCTTTGTAATTTCCAACTAGACCCTTCAGTGGGGAAAGAAATGCCTTCAGTAAAAGGTGCTGGGACAACAGGGCGACCATGTGTAAAGAATGAAGTTGGACTCCAGTCTCATACCACATATAAATATTAACTCAAAATGGGCTACAGGCTTAAATGTAAGAAATGAAACTGTAAAACTTAGGAGAAAACATAAATCTTCATGACTTGGGTTAAGCAGTGATTCTCTAGAGAAGGTACCAAAGCACAAACAGCCAAAGAGGACATCAGTAAATTGCCTTGATCACAGTGAAAAGCTTTTATACGTAAAAGGACAGCATCAAAGAAAGTGAATGGACAAGCCTGGTGTCTCTTCAGAAGGTTGAACCCTAGAGTTAACCATGTGATCCAGCAGTTCCACTCCTAGGTATATCCCCAGCAAGACTGGAAATACATGTCCATAGGAAAACTTGTATTTGAGTGTTCATAGCTGTATTATTCACAGTAGCCAAAAGGCGAGAAGAATTCAATGTCCCTCAGTGGATGAATGGATAAACGAAATACGGTACATCCATGCACTGAAACATTAGTCATAAAAGACGATGAAGTACTGGTAATACGCCACAACATGCATGAGCCTTTCAAGTATTACACTGAGCAAGAGAAACCAGGCGGGAAAAGAAGTCGATTGTGTAATTTCATTTATACGAAGTACCCAGCACAGGAAAATCCATAGAGACAGCAGGTTAGTAGTTACCAGTGAGCTGGGGGAGAAAGGAAATGGGACGTGACTGCTGGGGGGCGCAGGGCTTCCAATTGGGGTGATGGAAAATGTTTTAAAATACTGATGATTTCACATTACCCTGTGAATTATACCAAAACCCCCTGAATTGTATATTTAAAATTGTATATTTTAAAAGTAAATTGTCTGTGGTATGTGACAGACAAAGCAAGTACCAGACACTTGTTCTAGATGAAGCTATAGGAACTCTTTTTGTTTCTCTAGTCTTGACTTACAAATTTTCCATTAAAAAAAAAGCAACAACTTTTGACTGTTCAGGGAGTCTGCCCTAGTTACAAGAAAACTTCCTGCTCACCAAGAGTCAGGCTCCTTGGTGGTCTCTCTGTACACTTCTTTCAGACATTTGAATGCACATTAACAGATGTGCGTGTGTCCTTGAACCAAAAGTGAAATCATACTGTTGTATGAACTGCTTCTCTTCTATACGTTGGGAATAGCTTCTCGTGTCAATAGGTGTGTTCATAATCTCCTTAACGGCTGTGTCTTACTGCCTGGTCAGTTACAACTTTTTCACGAAGTCCTCCTCTCCTGACATTTAACTTGTTTGTCCATGTTTGCTGTTGAGAACTATATGATGAACATCACTATAGCAAAATCTGTGCACATTTTGGTGATTCTTTTTTTTTTTAGGCTAAATTTCCAGAAGTAGAGTTATTGATCAGAAGTACATATATGTGTTTAAGATATTGGATGTGTATTGTCAAACTGCCCTCCAGGAGGACTGTGTGTCCATGTGAATTTTGAAAGTTCCTCTGCCTGTCTATGAACACTTTTATTTGGACCTTTAATGTGTTATTAATCCTGCTGAGCTTAAATATGGCTTCAGTAGAGAAACGTGTTCATAATGCTCGGTAAAGGGAAAGCCAGTCTCAGCAACTGAAACAGAAAGGAGCCCTGTTCTGAGTAATTACACAGAGCTTTCCTATCTTTATTTTACACACTGTGAGCAGCAGAGCCAGATTACGACGGCTCTCCGCCTTCAGAAGCTTTGGCTCTACTTGGTCATGGGTCCGCTCCCATCCTGTGAAAGGACAAGCTCTATCTCCAGAAGATATCACTGATAAGAAATGTCAGTGTCAGGCTTCAGCTGTCATGTAGCCAAACATTAGATAAGCGGGAACAGACTGAGAGCTCTCACTTGGCCATCAGGCACATTTTCCCTTGGCAAATGGAATCAACACCTCTCAGGCAGAAAATGGTTTTTGGGATCATGAGATCATCAGACGTGCCCAAGAAATTATGTTAAAAGTATGTTAATTACGATGAGTATGGAGAGAAGGGTCCTCCCACTCTTTACCTGGTGTTAGAAAAGTAATTTTTATATATTTGATCAAAGTAAAGACTAGATAGACAGTTGATGGTTTATGAATTTGATCCTTAAAGATCTTTTGAATTAATTATTATTGTGCTTTTCTTTGTTTATTCCAGCTCATTCATTAATTCATATCCATTTCCTGAGGGCTTACTCTAGGCCAGATATTCTTTGGAGTAGTTTTCTTAATTTGCCTTAGTCTTTCTTTCTAATCTTTCTTTTTTTTCCCCCTAACTCTTGTTGTATGTCCATTGGTTTTAATAGTAACTTACCAAATGAAAGGCAAAGTGAAGTAGCCGAGCAATTAAAAATATTCAAGTCCCAGTTTAGGGAAGTGAAGTAAACCTATTGAAATATTATGTAGCCAAAGAATTTGTAGTAACATGCAGGTAATGTTTACAATATAAGTTAAGTGCAAAATTATACAGATAGTGTGAATTCAATCATGTTTTTTTCTTTTTTTTACGTGTGTGAAAATTGTTCTAATTTTCGCTGGTGGTAGAATCATGGAAGATTTGCTTTCTTCCTATTTTTCAAATTTTCCTTAGTTTTTATAACAGGCATATATAATCAAGGGGAAAATAAGCTGAGAATACTAACATAGAATATTTTATATCTGTTGCTTTCTGGACTGCAAGATATAGAAATAGGAATGAACCATCCAACTGTTAAATGTTAAAATCTATTAGTAAAGGACTTCCCTGGCTGCCCAGGGGTTAGGACTTTGCCCTTCCACTGCAGGGGGCCATGGGTTTGGAGATCCCGCATGTCACCTGGCATGGCCAGAAAAAAAAAGCTAGTAATATGAATACTTGCTATTGACAGGTGGGAAGTACGGAAAAGAGGACATTTGTGTGTATAATTTTTTATATGAATGGCTGAGTTATTAGCATTTCCTACAAACATAAATGGGTGAGATTTATTGAGATCATAAATCCTAAATAATAATCTAATAGTAATCTCAGTGCTGCTGCTAAGTCGCTTCAGTCGTGTCTGACTCTATGCGACCCCATAGACGGAAGCCCACCAGGCTCCCCCGTCCCTGGGATTCTCCAGGCAAGAACACTGGAGTGGGTTGCCATTTCCTTCTCCAATGCATGAAAGTGAAAGGGAAGTCGATCAGTCATGTCCGACTCTTAGCGACCCCATGGACTGCAGCCTACCAGGCTCCTCCATCCATGGGATTTTCCAGGCAAGAGTACTGGAGTGGGGTGCCATTGCATTCTCTGAGTAATCTCAGTAATAGGTATTAAAATGATGGATTATCCTGAATAGTCTGGTTGATTATTGATTACTGTTCTGATTGACAGCGTTCTATGGCTGGATAATATAATTTATTAATATAATATAATCATAAAATAATATTATTATAATTTATTAATGTGTACCAACTTGTGAATGAAGATATTTGTAGAGGAAATGTGTGTGTAAGTATGTGGGAAATAATAAGTGTTTGAAACTTTATGTTGATCACTGAAACTGGTCTTAATTTTATTTCAGGAGAATGACATCTTCCTGGGCTGGGAAAAAGGAGCTTATAAGAAATGGGGAAAGAGTAAGAAAAAGTGCTCAGATCTAACTCTTGAAGAAATGAAAAAGCAGGCTGCTGTCCAGTGTCTTCGATCTGCTTCTGATGAAGTGAGTTTACGTCTGGTTTCTAATACTCGGGAGAAAAAGGGGGGAGGTGTTTCTTTAAAGTTTATAAATAATACATCTTGACCAAAAAACAAAACAAAACAAAAACTTAGAAAAATAAAGTACTCATTATCTTACCACTGTTACGTGCATATTATCATGTTTTCCTTTGTAGCATCTTTCTGTATGTATTGAGTTTTAAGAACTATTGTGATTAGAGAATGCCTCATTTTATATCTTCTCCCCACTCAACATACATTTCATTTTGTTATCGCATTACCTTTTAGTGGCTAAGTCACATTCCCCAGTAATATTCCAGTAGCCATCTGGTATGCTCTTGGTTCCTGGATGTTTAGATTGCTCTTAACTGTTTGCTACACTGTCTGGAATATTTTCATGTGTGCTGTTGCCGTGGCTCTATCATTTCCTTTGGACACGTTGCTAAAAGTGTGATAACGACTCTAACATTTAAGATCACTGTGTTTGCTCGATTCATAACTGTTTGGTTGCTTTACTGTAGGATGCTGCTATTGCTCTTTTAACATCTCATGTGAAATATTTCTCCTGTCCTTCAGCAACCTGAAATAGAATCATTTTAGAGTATAATCGCCTATTTAAATTTGTGCTACGAATTCTTACTTTATTCCTCATTATAAGATGTAATCTCTAAGATCATAACTGCTTAGAAAATTGTTTTGCTTTTACCATGCCATTTGACCTAGGCGCTCTAGGTGCCTTTATAATACAGAGTTAAAGTGAGAAGATTCCTGCAGCGTGTCTATTATAGAGAGGCTTCTGGGCTTCAGAAGCTTCCTCCCTAAACTATCTCGTGGTCTGATGTTGGGGTAGCCAGCTTCGCTGCACTTGATAATCCGCATATTCTGTCTGACTGCCGCCTACCATACGTGTCTTTCCAAGCTTGTCCGGCACTCCCCAGCTGTGTGTTCTCGTGTCACTGGGAGCGGTCTGTGGGAGCCTTGTCTGTGCGTTCCCGTCTTCCCTTCTCAGCTGGGTCGGGACTGTTGCATCCCCCTGCTTTGCATCTTCTGGCGCCAGCAGACGGGAAGGTACTGACTGTCTCTCGAGCTCAGTGAACCCCAGTCTCTGAAGGAAGAGTTCTGCGTTCACCCTGTCCTCCTCTTTCCTCTCCCTCCCCGCTTCGACTTGGTTAACTTCAGGTTTCTTGAAGCTGTGGCCCCATAGACTGTGGCCTAGGAGGTTGGAAATTGCCGCTCAGGTGGCTGTCTTAGGAACCTTTTTGTTACAGAGCGAAGAAACGTAATGAACCTCGTTTAAGACAAAGTGGACATACTTGTGAAGGAGACAAGGGTCTCTCACTGAAAATGCCGCCGCCTGAGCTGGGAGCCCAGTGACTGACAGGCAGAGTTACTGTGTCTAATGGCCTACAGAATCTCATCTGCTCCGCTCCCTGTTTCCGGGTCATTCCTCCTCTACCTGAAGTCTGGTACCCAAGCCCGTTCAGTTAGAGGGAGAATCCGATTGGCTGGACTTGGGCCAGTTGTCCACCTTTGGTTTGAAAATCTGCATCAGGGGGACAGAGCCACCTGGAGCAGGGGCTGAGTGATAGGAAGTCCTCAGAGAAAAGGGGTGGTTGGACAGTTACCCAAAAAGTGTTTCCTGTGTGACCCTGAAGGGGGTAGTAGATTGGGAAAGGAATTCAGAGTTTTAAAAGGAATTCAAAATGCAAATGGCTTTTAAAAGTGAGAGGTTAGTTCAGGTAAGTTCTCTGGGCAAAATCCAAAGACACTACTGCTGAGTCATGGCTGGGAGGAACATCTGAGTAGGGAGTTTCAATCTGGGAAAGGATCTTATTTCTGCTTTGGACCAAAGTTGCTGAGAAATGACTCTAGCCTTTAACTCATGGTGAAGTGGAGCAAAAGATAGGAGCTGAGGTCAGTGGGAGAAGGGGGAGTAGACACAGCTGATGTGCAGGACAGAACCCTGTCCTCCTGCAGCGAGGAGCCGGTGGGGGGTTGGGGGTGCCCACGGTCCGGCAGAGAAGACAGTGCTTTAGCACTGTTGCTTTAGCCTGGCTGTCGAAGGTGGGGTTTTTGTTTTCAAAACCAATGAAGCATATATGTCTTCTTTCCTTCTTGTATTAAAAACTGTTGCATTGCTTTTTCCTAACAAGGTTTTTTTTTTTTTTTTCAAATGAAAGTTGGCTGAGGAAGTGGAAGTGTCAGGCATTCACCAGGAGCTTGGTGTAGGCCGTTTGCAAGTCCCCTGGTTTTTCTTTCTAGAATCTGCCTCATTGAAAAGAAGAGAGCAGAGAAGGCCCTGTGTGGGGAGTTTCCGCACAGACGTCTTCTATTTCGGCCACAGTGTCTGTTGTAGCGGGTGTGTTGTTCTTCCCCAAGTACCGAGGACGGTGATATTTGCGGTTCTGCGCTTTGCTCGCTCCCACGCGGGTCTAATACCAGCTTCACGCCCTTCTCCGTGCAGCTCTGTGTGGTCACTGCAAGCTGATGAGAGCCAGAGCCACTGAAAAGTTTACAGTCTGATCGATTGCAGTGTTAGTGACGTAGTTGTGAGACAGGGACGTAGGTGATGCTCTCGCTCTGTTAGGTAGGTAGATAGGTAGTGGTGACGTCACGTGTTACATGTGAGATGAGTTCTCGTTTCTTGCCTGTGTGCACATGTGACCGCTGCAGCTGCAACGCTGGCTGTTCCTGTAAAAGCACGCACCATCCTCAGACTCTCAACTGCATCGTGGTTTACGCAGAACGGCGGCCTTCTCTGACTGCACTTTGCATCCCTGTGATGTGATGCTTGTCCTCATTTAGTCCTGGCATCAGGGTGCACCCACGCTAGAGCAGGCCCCTGGACCTGCTCCGCTGTGTAGGCGTCTGAGAAGAGTTTAAAGCCGTGTGCGAGTTCAGTCATGTCAGAACTGTGTACGTGGGTTGCGGTTTCGCCGCACCGTGAAGATGCGTGAGCCGTTGCTTGCTCCTCCAGGGGACCCTGCTCTGTAATGGACCTTGTTGTTTGTCAGGTCCATCCTGAAACTGCCTTTGCTACACTCTTCATTCACACATGCAGAGAGCATGGAATTCTGGCTACTCATTGTTGGCTATAACATTTTGCATTCGCTTCGAGTGCGGCTGGTCCCTGGGCCGTAGAGAGGAATGGTGCTGTGACTCGGTGGTGGCCACTGGACGTCCCCCAGTGGGCATCTCTCACACGGGATGTCAGCCTGAGCTGCTGTGGACAAGGGCACGTGCCTGCTGTGGTTAAGTGGACATGGACCCCCTTTCCCCCTTTCAAGAACATAAAACAGAAAGTTGAACTGTGCCAGTGATTGTTTCTTGAATCCTCAAGTTTGCTTGGTTTTGTTTTCTCTCTGCAGAGTTAGAACTTTTCGTATCACTTGTCTTTAATAATTATAATTCTGTTTCATTTTTATTGAGCTACTTAAAACTGAATCAAAGCTAGTATTTCATCTCCCATTTGGGGAATCATTAGGAGATACCAAGGGAACATTTCATGCAAAGATGGGCTCGATAAAGGACAGAAATGGTATGGACCTAACACAAGCAGAAGATATTAAGAAGAGATGGCAAGAATACACAGAAGAACTGTTCAAAAAGGATCTTCACGACCTGGATAATCACGATGGTGTGATCACTCATCTAGAGCCAGACATCCTGGAATGTGAAGTCAAGTGGGCCTTAGAAAGCATCACTACGAACAAAGCTAGTGGAGGTGATGGAATTCCAGGTGAGCTATTTCAAATCCTGAAAGATGATGCTGTGAAAGTGCTGCAGTCACTATGCCAGCAAATTTGGAAAACTCAGCAGTGGCCACAGGACTGGAAAAGGTCAGTTTTCATTCCAATCCCTAAGAAAGGCAATGCCAAAGAATGCTCAAACTACCGCACAATTGCTCTCATCTCACACACTAGTAAAGTAATGCTCAAAATCCTGCAAGCCAGGCTTCAGCAATACGTGAACCGTGAAGTTCCTGATGTTCAAGCTGGTTTTAGAAAAGGCAGAGGAACCAGAGATCAAATTGCCAACATCCGCTGGATCATGGAAAAAGCAAGAGAGTTCCAGAAAAACATCTATTTCTGCTTTAGTGACTGTGCCAAAGCCTTTGACTGTGTGGATCACAAGAAACTGTGGAAAATTCTGAAAGACATGGGAATCCCAGACCACCTGACCTGCCTCTTGAGAAATCTGTATGCAGGCCAGAAAGCAACAGTTAGAACTGGACATGGAACAACAGACTGGTTCCAAATAGGAAAAGGAGTACATCAAGGCCGTATATTGTCACCCTGCTTATTTAATTTATATGCAGAGTACATCATGAGAAACACTGGGCTGGAAGAAACACAAGCTGGAATCAAGATTGCGGGGAGAAATATCAATAACCTCAGATATGCCAATGACACCACCCTTATAACAGAAAGTGAAGAGGAACTAAAAGCCTCTTGATGAAAGTGAAAGAGGAGAGTGAAAAAGTTGGCTTAAAGCTCAACATTCAGTAAACGAAGATCATGGCATCTGGTCCCATCACTCCATGGGAAATAGATGGAGAAACGGTGGAAACAGTGTCAGACTTTATTTTCTTGGGCTCCAAAATCACTGCAGATGGTGATTGCAGCCATGAAATTAAAAGACGCTTACTCCTTGGAAGAAAAGTTATGACCAACCTAGATAGCATATTCAAAAGCAGAGACATTACTTTGCCGACTAAGGTCCGTCTAGTCAAGGCTATGGTTTTTCCTGTGGTCATGTATGGATGTGGGAGTTGGACTGTGAAGAAGGCTGAGCGCAGAAGAATTGATGCTTTTGAACTGTGGTGTTGGAGAAGACTGTTGAGAGTCCCTTGGACTGCAAGGAGATCCAACCAGTCCATTCTGAAGGAGATCAACCCTGGGATATGTTTTGAAGGGATGATGCTAAAGCTGAAGCTCCAGTACTTTGGCTACCTCATGTGCAGAGTTGACTCATTGGAAAAGACTTTGATGCTGGGAGGGATTGGGGGCAGGAGGAGAAGGGGACGACAGAGGATGAGATGGCCGGATGGCATCACTGACTCGATGGACATGAGTCTGAGTGAACTCCGGGAGCTGGTGATGGACAGGGAGGCCTGGCGTGCTGCGATTCATGGGGTCACAAAGAGTCAGACATGACTGAGCAACTGAACTGAACTGAACTAGGATATTAGAAACTCAGCAAGGGCCCTGTTTGGGGAAGAAATAAAATTAGGATGCAATGATCACTTATGGTAAGTTACTTCAGTTAACTTAATTTTAAAAGTAACAGCATGCTGCTTACCCCGGGTCCCTGCCTCGATCTGGTTATTTAAAGAGAAGAGCCTTGTAAAGAATCCATGTCTTTGGTGCAGTGGAGTCTCATTGCAGTTGCTCATGTTTTCTCAGTGAGCTGAGTTCACCAGTGACATTCTTTTTGCCAGTAAAAGTTCGCAATACATCTCAATATTTCACATATGTATTATCTATATGCTCTACAGAGATGTGTATTAAAAAACACGTAAGATTGTTCATGGCGGTTTACTGTCAGGGTTAATTTTGACCAGGTACATTGTTCCTTTGCTTGCCAACGTTTGAACCTAATTCATTCTGGATTACAGAGCCTCCAATGATAGCTGATACTTACCGAGCCTTCAACATGTGCAAGGCCTGTCTGGGCACTCTGTGTGCCCTGCGAGAGGTGACGCCGTGCTCCCTCTACAGGCCAGACCCCCAAGAAGCCAGCGGGTTTTAAAGCTGAGATAGTCCCAGTCTCTGTGTTTCAAAGCCAGCCCTACCCACGGAAGCCCAGGCCTTATCTCCTTGGGCAGAGATGGAGCTGGGCCTTCAAGGAAGCCTATAGGCCCTTATGAGGGCTCCGGCTTTTCCTCGGAGAAGCCTCGAATGTTGGAGAGCTTGGAGCAGAGGAGTAATGCGACTGGACTTACCTGCTGATAGCATGCTGCTGGCTGCTACATGAAGAGTGCAGGGGCCGGGTGAGGCCGGGGAGGCTGCCGGGCAGAGGTGGACCCGGAAAGCAGGCGAGAGGCTATTATAGGCGTCCAGAAGGCCCACGACGGTAAGGCCTGGTTGGATTCTAAATATATTCAGAAGCAGAGCTGACAAGCTCGGGTTTGGGGTGGAGCCGCGGCCCCCAGCCTTTTTGGTACCAGGGAACGGTTTAGCGGAAGACAGTTTTTCCCCCTGATGGGATGCGGGGCAGGGGGAATGGTTCAGGCCGTCCTGTGAGCCACGGGAAGGGCAGATGAAGCTTCGCCGCCCCCCCCCCCCGCCCCCTGCCACCTCCTGCTGTGCGGCCCCAGCCCCCGGGGGGGGTGCAACCCCTGCAAGGAGGGCAGAATCAAGGAAGACAGCCCTGAGCGACTGCAGGAGTGGACGCTTCCCTTACCAAGGAAAGGGAGTTCGGGAACACTAGCTAGGGAACACTAGCTCTGAGCGGACGGGTATGAATTAAGCCTTGAATGTGAGGTGCCTGGGAGCGAGCCGACAGAGATCTTGAAAACGCAATTGGGTACGGGTGTCTGGGGTGCAGGGGCTGGTGGTCTGGGCCGGGAGATCACGTAACAGCCCACCTGATGCTGGTCTGGCCAGGGATTGAGTCTGTGGTCTCACACGTCTCCAGGGGCTGAGCCGGCTGCTGGCAGAGGGAGACGTTGGGGAGTGCCGTCCTGGGGATGCCAGGTCTTCTTCTCTCTTTAGGAAAAGGTGGGGGTGTTTATAGGAAATTCCTGAACTCTTAAGCACTCTAAGCGAGGGTGTGAAAAAGGAAACAAATGGGAGGTGCCCCCCTAACCATCTGAGAGTGAGGGCATGAAAAGAGGCGTAGGGGGGCTACGGTGTGGAGCCCAGAGCAGTGTTGAGCCCCTGTGGACGCGGCCGGGGAAACACGGAGCTGTGAGCAGGGCTTGAGCCCCCACCTCCCCTCCCTGGGCACGCCCTCTCTGTCTCCCTCTGTGGGTGCCGCCACGCAGAACCTGTTGTTCCTCTCCTGTGCACGTCCGTATCCTCCTACTGAATGTTCTGTGAGATGGTAACCAAACACGGGACTGTTCTGCTTGTAAACTTTAAATGAACGGTATCGTCCTGTTTGTATTTTATAATTTGTTTTTAGTTAACGTTTTGAAAGATTTTATCTATGTTGATAGTATGACCTTACTTCTTTTCACTGCTCACTGTCCACTGTAACACTTAAAGCTGTTTGTTCTCTGGGTCGTGGCCCTGTCAGGGGTTTCCCAGTTCTGGCCGTGGTAAAGACCACAGCAGGCACTGGTTCTGAGTCCCCATCCTGGGCAGCGCTTTTCCGCAAGGATGTACGACATCGTCAGCCTGCTGAACTCAAGTCGGCTGTTTTTTCACCATATTTTGGCATCACAGGCTGAGTATCTGATGAAAGCTGTGGACCTCACCGGAAAGATCGTCTTCTCTTACACGCCTCCTTGGCCCGTGGCAGGCTCTTGTCTCCTCCTCTGTAACGCGGACTAGAGAGCACACAGCAGTGAGAGCCGGGGACGAGGCCGTGGGCAGGTGTGTGTTGACGCCCCTGTGTTCAGGGATGGGACTCAGAGCCCTCACGGGAAGGCAGAGACAGCCTTGTGTGTTTGTGTTTTCTTCTAAAGTTACTTACCCCTGGGTGTGTTCTCATCGTCGTGACCACGTGTCCCGCTGCTTCCTGTGGCACCGTCTATGTGACACTCACCATGTGCTTGTATGACTCCCCGGCCACCGGAAGGCCTGAGTCTGTGAGCCCTGGTGTACACTCTCGGCACTCTCCTTGCTCTCCTGTCTGTTTCTTCCTGAACGGTGCTGTGGGCCAGGCTGGGCCCCGCTGGGCGGCCCCGTGCCGGCCCTGTGTGAGGGGTCAGCCCGTTGCCGCCCACGGAGCGGGGACCGGACCATCCGGGCTTGCCCTCCTGGCTTGTCCGGTGCCTCCGGGGGGCCGGCTCGGAGCCGAGACCCCCTCTGCACGAGGCTGAGGCTCTGCTGATGGCAGATGGAGCCAGGAGTCAGCACCCCCAGAGGACAGGTGTTGCCCCTGCCAGTGTCTTGCCGAGGAGTCCCTGCAGACCCATGGGGCGAGTGCCCGAGACCCAGTCCCCAGAGCACATAGCGAGCGGCTTCCCCGTCCCGTCGGTACTTCTGGAGAGGTGGGAGCCAGGCAGGAGTGCAGCAGCCAGCTCCTCTGCGGGAAAGTATGCGATCCCACGTTGAAACCTGGAGCCTGAGGGGTGGATCCGCGTGGCTCTCTTCTCCCTGGCTGCCGCAGCTCTGAAGCCTGGGGAGTTCCTTCCTGAGGAGAAGGTTGCTGCAGAGGAGAAACAGTCAACTGGCAAGATGGTCTCCTGAAAATCCTAAACGTGATGATGGAAACGAAAGGCTGGAAGAAGGGTGGGAAGGTATAGCTGAGGAAGTCTCCCAGGAAGTAGACCCAAAAATGAAGCAGCGGTAAATAGAAAAGAGAAGTTAGGGGATCAGCACAAGAAGTCAGCTTCCCTGGTGGCTCAGAAAGAATCCGCCTGCAATGCAGGAGACCCAGGTTCAATCCCTAGGTTGGGAAGTTCTCCTTGAGAAGGCAATGGCTACCCAATCCAGTATTCTTGTCTGGAGAATTCTGCTGACAGAGGAGCCTGGTGGGTTACAGTCCATGGAATCGCAGAGTCAGACACAGCTGAGCAACTAACACGTATGAAGTCAAAATCCCAGCTATTTGGAAGCAGTGTTCTTACCACTTTCCAGATGTGGAAAGTAAGGCTTCAGTAGGAGCATAACTTACGGGCGGTCATGTGGCTAATCCTGGGGTGAACTTCAGACCCGCATCTGTCTGACTCCACCCGCCAGCCCCTGGTCCTGCGTGGAACAGGCAGTTGAGTGTCCTGCATGTCACGCCTGTCAGTGAACACGGTCGGTGTGGGGCTGTCCGTCCAGCACTTAGGGGCTGTCCAGTCTAAAAAGGTTCTCTGTAAAAGGTTAGCCTTTGAGATGATTAGAATAGCCACAGAAACCTTTGTGGAGAGGAGGGATAACCAGGCAGGACAAGTCAAGGCCACCTTTGTTTTCTTGATGCTAAAGATTAAAATCCTTAGCTAAGAAGGATGGGAGGAGAGGAGGAAGAAGCACCGTGCTGTGGGGTGGGAGATGATCGAAACCAACGGAGCAGCTTTCCCAGAAGCGGGGATGGTACGTCGCTGAGGGTCTGGCCGGGAGCTCCGTCATCCGGGAAGTGCCCCGGGTCCACCCTGTAGCCTGGGGGGAGTGAAGGCAGCAGGGGTCGCACTGTGCGGTCCAGGCAGGACCCATAGGACCTTGCGTTCTCTGGATCAGGTGTGTTTATCTTTCTTAATCGCCCAACCTCAAACTCAGAGCAAAAACCCCAAGGTGCTGGAAAAAGCGATGAATCCAAAAATGAGACTCTGAGAAATGAAAGTCAGATCCACTGTCTGATGGCACCAGTGTTTGTGTGGCTTGGCGTGACAGGCACGCCCACCTTGGTTTCCTCTCGGGAACCTTGAGATGGGGGTGTTCAGAGACAAGGAGCGGGCCTGCACTCGGGGACCCAGGCCCAGGCCCAGTGCTCTGGGCTGTTTCCTGAGACGTGGGAGTTAGTGGAGTGTAAGCTCCACAGGGCTGAGGGGCTCATCTTGCAGGCTGTTCTGAGGGAGGGAGGAATAAACGAGTGAACGGTCGTTATGGAAGACGGCCTCCCGGACCTCTCCTGGAAAGCACCAGGCTGTGTGTGTGGTTTCCCAGTGTAAAGATTTGGATACTGTAACTTGCATTTTAGAGTGATCCTATGGTCTGCAGAGAAATTTTTCATGTTGGTTTGATACTGGGAGGTAAACGGGTATTATCCATCTTGCAGCTGGAAAAGTGGTTCTTGAGTTACATGGTAGAATGTTAGTGTTTTGTTTTTCATCTACAGCATTTTTCTCCCTTTGAGTTATCCCTAAAGCATGAATATAATATACTTCTTTCTTAAAATGCTGTAGGCTCTAGGTGTTCTTGAATGCCCTTGTGGATATGCTATGCTATTAAAATATGATAATTAAAATTATCTAGTTAATATAATTGGGAAGAAGGGTAAGATTTCTCATTAGCAGCACCAAATCCACGCTTCAGAATCTCCTGCTGGGAGATGACAGGGTCCAGTACGGCTTTTGACACCCTTTATGTCTCTCAGTGTGCTCATGTGATAATCCAGTGGTCTTATGATTGTGTGTGTGTGTGCGTGTGCATGCGTGTGTGTGTGTGTGAAAGTGTAGTTAGGATGCTGCAGGAATCAAGGAAGGAAGACAGGCCTGATGGGAGTGCCTGTACCTTGTGGAGCACGCATGTTGCTTCTCTCCCATTTGCACATGAGAGCAAATGGAAATACTCCTAAGCTGCATTACTGTCCAGAGCAACTGGATTTTACAGTTGCTTGGAAGGACTTTCCAAGACAAAGCAAAAAAGCGAGCAGCGTCCGGTGACTGTTGTCACGGCTGGCCCGTGGAGGACAGTACATGCCCGCCGGCTCAGAGCCCTGACTGGAGTGGAATAAGCGATCCCTTGGGCTCGGTGTTCGGCACTGGAGGCTGGCGCTGGGTTTAGAAACGGCGACACAGGCTTGCTGTTCTGAAGAGCAGCGTGCCGCCGGCGGTCAGCTGACACTGGTGTTAGGTTCATGGTCCGGAGGAAATGGAATAAAGCGGCCATACTCACCCCACCTTGAACACTATGGTAAGCGAGTCCCCCGGTGGAATTGTGTAGCTGGGGCTGTGTATATTATGACTTAGTCCCTGCCGTAGTTTCTAGGGCTTTTTCAGGAAAGGTCAGCTCTGTCCTGGCCCGTTTTCCTTTTCTCCTTCTGTCCTGTCTCCCGTCAAAAGCTGTGCTGTGATGTGGATAGCGTGTAACTTAATCAGTGTGTACAATTAGCCGTTCTCATTGTGATCCTTCTCGCTGCTCGGACTGTGTGACTATGCGGTTTCTCCTTTAGGATATCTCTAATGCTCGTGCTGAGTCATTTTGAGGGAAGCAAATGGGGTAACGTTCTATTTTTAGCTCCTCAAGGCCCCGCGGGGGCGAAGGGCAGTGGAGTCCTGTGCGTCCGCTCAGGTCATGCCCACCTAGAGGGACTCGGTTCCAGTTTAAGTAGGACTTTTCAGCTGCTGAGTAAACGCGGAGCTCCTGGGAAATGTGTTCAGTTTTCCGGTACCTTGTAAAAGGTTGTTGCCTTTTCCTCCCTTGAGAAAGAGAATTTTAAAAGTTTGAAAGTCTGCGCAGTGAAAGGTTTGCTCGTGTCTGTTTGCATCATCCATTTTTCCGACGAGTGAGGCTCTTATTCTCCCCCCACCCTCCCACCAATTTCCGACTCTTCCACGCCCTCTCCTTAAATTTTGCCCTGATTCTGTCCAGAGGCCACTACCCTATCCATGACCCGTGCAGTGCAGCTTTCACATCTGTTCACAGTGATGACATATGTTTTCCATCTGCTCTTTCTGTTCCAGTCATGAGTGTTCACTTTAAAAGAGAAAAAAAGAAAAAGAAATCACCTGTTTTCTTTAGACCGTGAACTGCTAAGAGGACCAGAAGGCAGTTTTTGTGATTTTAATTTGTATTGAGCCTGGTTCAAGCCCTTTGCTCACACAGATGTTACAGATGTTGAATAATGTTTTTTTGATAGTGACAGACTCTTAGCTGTAAGACAGGCATTTAGGTCCTGAGGCTCCCCCATGAGCAAGCTGCTGTACCCCCAGGAAGACAGAGCCACTCTAGGAGTCTCATAAGTGTTTTTACATTCTATCAGCAAGTGCTGGTAAATATGCTTTATTAGTAAGCTATGTCTACTGGATTGAATCTACTCTTATGTTCATTTAAATATGGAAAATGTATTTCTTTTGAAACATGAAAGATTTGTAAAGCTTTCCTGTTAAGACAACAGCGTACAAACAGCTTGACTCTTCCATACCTGGCACTCACTGTGTGTGTTTCTGTCCCCGCAGAGCTCTGGCATTGAGACTTTAGTGGAGGAGCTCTGCTCCAGGCTGAAGGACCTGCAGAGCCAGCAAGGTGAGAGTGCTGTCCCTGTGGGCTGTCCACGTCTACCACGCAGGGCACAGGTTTTAGAACCGATCGGAAAGAAAGAGCACGGAACCACAGTCTTCATGCCCAGCGTGTCGCCAGGCCGGTGTCCTGCCCCGTCTTTGGCTGTGGAAGGCTGCTGGTCAGCCCATGGCCATCCTCTGCAGAGAGGTCCCTGCTCTCAGAGGAGTGGCTTCATCTGCCGGAGCACTCCTGGAGAGGAGATGAAGCTCTGGATCTGGAGCAATCATCTCTTGTCTTTCCACCCTCCCCCTGCTTCCCATCATTCCCACGCTAACACTCGCCCATGTGGCAGCGAGGCCTGCAGAGGTGTGTGGCCTGCCATTTCAGGGTTGCCACAGGAACTTCTGCCGTGAGTCTTGACTGTTTTGGGAAGGCAGACTCGACAGGCCCACCGAGTCGTTGTCATCTGTGGACTCTCACAGCTTCTTCCCCCAGCGTTTCTGCAGGCCCGTAGAGTGAGGATTACCTGTTAAGGGTCTTTCTCTTGCTTGTGCCCTTCATGGTCATCTTGCTGCGTGCCCCCAAGTCTTGAGCCTTTTTAAAGGCACAGTTTGTTTCTAATCTGAGAGCAGGCTCGTGAGCTAAGAGTTGAAACACAGCCCTTGCTCCCCTACATGCTAAGTAACAGAGCTAATTGTAGGAACTTCCTTTACATATCAGTTTTAATCGGGAAGAGGCGATATAAAGTCCGTGAGTGCGGAATCATGTGAGAAAGTATTTTTGGAATCCAAACAGATGTTCTGTCCTTGCGGTGTAATTAATAAGCACCCAGGGGATTTCAGTCTCCTAACTAAGTGCCTCTAGCGTGCTCTGTCAGTGATGAGGTCAGAGATCTCAGCCCAGTGTTAATGTGGCTGAGCAGAGTTTGCCCTGGCTCACTGAAGAAAGAGGTTTCTTTCTTTTTGGCCGTGCCACGGAGCATTTGGGATCTTAGTTCCTTGGCCAGGGATCGAACCCACACCCTTTGCATTGGAAGCATGGAGTCTTAACCCCTGGACCACTAGGGAAGTCCCTGAAGAAATAGATTTCTATTAAAAAGATAAACTGGTGTAGAGTTCTTTTTAAGCCACAGAAGCCTGTGTAATTTCTGATTAAATTTACTTGAGAAACTTTTAAAAACACAAGCATTTACCAACTTGATACAAGACAAATCATTCTGAATTCTTGTTTCCTTAACAGAAGAGAAGATTCACAAGAAGTTAGAGGGGTCTCCCTCTCCAGAGGCAGAATTATCACCCACAGCGAAGGATCAAGTGGAAATGTACGTCAGACTGTGTTCCATGATCAAGTCGCAGTAATGACTGCCCTGCTGCATGGTTTACAGGTTTAGTTTGCCATCTGCGGTTTAGTTTGCTATTTTGTAACTCAGGAATCTATTGAGCGCTTACTTTGTGCCTGACACAGAGAACTCAAAGGTGAATAAGATGGTCTTATCTTTTTTTCACACACATTGAATCAATATTTGTGAAACTGATAAAACGAACAAGTTTATTATTTATGGTCTGTTCATACACGACCTTTGAAATTCAGTGCCAGTCCTCTGAGCCAGCTGTGAGAATTAGGATTGTCTTTGTTTTACACATAAGGACGCCAGCTTCCCACTGCTGATTACCGAGGGAAAGTGGGCAAGCCGTGAACCCGTGTCAGACTTGTTTCCTGAAGATGCTTTTCCGCTTTCTTCATAAAATGGTTTGTATTTAAATTGGCCGCATTGTAAGCAGACTTCCTTATCATATGTGTCATTGGAATCTTCCAAACTTGTAAATCTTAAGCGGAAAGCAGGATGTCATTGGTTGTGTGGCGTGTGCTGTCCAGAGTGGCAGCATGCGCTATCTGGTGTGGGTTGCATCCTGACCCCCAGAGTCCAAAGATTTCATGTAAAAAAGAATGTAAAGCATTACATTAGCGTTTTTACTATTGAGTATATGTAAAATGATCATGTGGATATATTCGGCTAAGTAAAATACACTGTGGAACTTAATTTTACTTGTTTCTTCTTACGCTTCTAACGGGATTCCGAGAACGTTAAGAATGATTTACAGAGCCCACAGTAGGCTCCCGTCAGACAGCGTGGTGTAGGCTGAGGAGGAGAGTCCAGCGCAGGCCCTTGAGAACCTGGCCCTGCATCACTCCGTGTGTGACCTTGACTGGCCTCCGCAGTGACAGTCCTCGCTCTGGCAGCCAGTCTGGCTCTCCCGAGTCTTCCTTGGCCAGTCTAGTCCGTCTCGCTCTGAAACCTTCCAGGGCTACCAGTTTCCTAGCACACCGAAGCCCTGTTTCCAAGCCCTCCGACGCCAGCCTCCTGGTTTCCCACCCCGTGCTGCAGGAGCGACTGCTCTCCCAAGGCATGGGGCGGGTGTCTTCGTATCCTCACCCCGGTTCCCACGCCGCACAGCCGGCGCTCATGAGACTGCAGCGTGCCTGGAGCATCAGGCTCAGGTGTGGTCCACCTCATCTGATTGTTCCGGGCCTCGCCAGCATCCATCCCCTTTCCCGAACCCTTGAATCCCACGATCGCTGCCATTTCTGACGGCCTGCTTCGCCAGCTGGGCGTGGCAGTGGCTTCTGAGAAGGAGGCACAGTGACAGTCAGCGATTCGTGGTGCATGTTAATTCCTCCCCTCTCCACAGCTCTGTGAGGTGGGTGCTGTGGTCAGCCCGTTTTCTAGGCCGCAGGTTTAGGACCTGTGCCTAAGGTCACGGAGCTGGCAGATAGCAGAGTGAGGACTCAGGCTCAGGGAGTGTGGCTTCAGAGCGCCTGCTCGCAACTACTCTGCTCTCCAGCTCTTCACCTGCATCTGTTTCTAGCGCGTGCGCCAGCCTTGCAAGAGAAGCCACGGTACCCCCATTTTCCAGGTGAGGAAGGGCCCGTGGCCCTGCACGAGTAGCCTAACCTCACAAGCAGAGGAAGTGAGCCAAGATTCACGTCCAGACATTCCTTATCAGAATATTAGCATTCTTCCCACAGCGTCCCATTTGTACTTTGTGACTTTATGAAAATCCAGAGTTTACAGTCGTCAGCTTAACATATTCTCTAAGTACTCCTGGAGTGCTTATCTCGGTGTTGAGCTTTGAAGGTGCTTGATCCACGGACCTAAGTTTAAAGGTTTTACTGTATTGTCAGTGTTTTAAGTTGCTAACTCATGGATGGCGTGTAAAAACACTGACTCAGTTGAAATGAAATGCCCCATTTCTCAGGTGGGTGATGCTGTGTTACTACACTGGATGACGTCTTGAGCGCCCACTTTTGAAATCTCTTGTTTTTTTCAGGTACTATGAAGCGTTTCCACCGCTGTCGGAGAAGCCAGTTTGCCTGCAGGAAATCATGACCGTGTGGAACAAGTCCGCAGTCGGCTCCTACTCGAGCTCGTCCTCCTCGTCCACAGCCCCTCCAGCCAGCACAGACACGCCCTCCCCCAAGGACTGCAACAGCGAAGGCGAGGTCATCCGGGAGAGGAGCGGCGACGCGCCGCCCGCCAGCCTGCACGAGAGAACGCAGAGCGGCCGCAGCCACAGCGAGAAGGAGAACAGGTTCAGGAACGGGCCCGGCGAAGAGCGGCCCGCGCCGCCGCCGCCGCCCAAGAAGCAGAGCCGGCACCGGCCAGACGGGAAGCCGCGCCCGCGCTCCTGGTCATCCGGCTCCAGCGAAGCCGGCTCGAGCTCCAGCGGGAACCAGGGGGAGCCCAAGGCGTCCGCGAAGTGCGTGAGGCTGAGGCACAAGGTGCGGGAGATCCGGAACAAGAAAGGTGCGCGCAGCGGGCAGAGCCGGCTCTCGCTGAGGCGCGGCGAGAAGGCAGAGAGAAGCCCGCACGCCGCCGGGAGCAGCAGCAGCAGCGGCGGCGGCGGCTCCTTCCGACAGCTGTGCAAGCGGGGCAAGCGGCCGCTGAAGGAGCTGGGCAGGAAGGAGGCGGGGGGCGCCGAGGGCAGAGACCTGTTCCTGGAGAGCAGGACGGACAGGGAGTACAAGGAGGAGCCGCTGTGGTACACCGAGCCCATCGCCGAGTACTTCGTCCCTCTGAGCAGAAAAAGCAAGCTGGAGACCACGTACCGCAACAGGCAAGACGCCGGCGACGCAACCTCAGCGGCTGTGGAGGAGCTGTCCGAGTCAGTGCACGGCCTCTGCATCAGCAACAATAATATTCATAAAACATACCTCGCAGCAGGTACTTTCATCGATGGCCATTTTGTAGAAATGCCTGCAGTCATAAATGAGGATATCGACCTCGCTGGGACCTCATTCTGTCCTCTGCCAGAGGACGACAAATACTTGGATGATATTCATCTGTCAGAATTAACACACTTCTACGAAGTGGATATTGACCAATCCATGTTGGATCCTGGTGCCTCAGAAACCACGCAAGGAGAAAGTCGGATTTTAAATATGATTCGACAAAAAAGCAAAGAGAAGACAGATTTTGAGGCAGAATGTTGCATAGTGTTAGATGGAATGGAGTTGCAAGGGGAACGTGCAATATGGGCAGACTGTACCAGCTCTGTGGGCGCTGAGGGCTTTCTCCTGCAAGACCTTGGCAGCCTGGCCCAGTTCTGGGAGTGCTGTTCGTCCAGCTCTGGCGATGCCGACGGGGAGAGTTTTGCGGGAGACTCCCCGGTTCGACTCTCCCCGACCTTAGACAGCACAGTGCTCAATCCGCATTTGCTGGCCGGCAATCAAGAGCTCTTTTCAGATATTAATGAAGGATCTGGTATAAACTCCTGTTTTTCAGTGTTTGAAGTGCAATGCAGTAATTCTGTTTTACCATTTTCTTTTGAAACACTCAACTTGGGAAATGAAAATACAGATTCTAGTGCTAACATGCTTGGGAAAACACAGTCTAGATTACTAATATGGACCAAAAATAGTGCCTTTGAAGAAAATGAACACTGTTCTAATCTTTCAACAAGAACTTGCAGTCCATGGTCCCATTCAGAAGAAACACGTTCAGACAATGAGACGTTAAATATCCAGTTTGAAGAGTCCACACAGTTTAACGCAGAGGATATTAATTATGTAGTTCCTAGAGTCTCGTCCAATTATGTAGATGAAGAACTCCTAGATTTTTTGCAGGATGAAACTTGCCAGCAAAACAGTAGGACTTTAGGAGAAATCCCAACGTTAGTTTTCCAAAAAAAATCTAAACTAGAATCTATCTGTGGTATTCAGCTAGAACAAAAAACAGAGAACAAAGCCTTCGAAACTACGCAAGTGTGTGGTGAAGGCAGTCCGCGTGGAGATGGCTACAGCTCAGGGGTTATGAAAGACATTTGGACAAAGATGGCAGATAGAAATTCTGCAGCTCTGCTAGAAATAGAAAGCGTTGATGATGAGTTGTTTCCGACAGATGTAAATAACTACTGCTGCTGTTTGGATGCTGAGGCTCCAATGGAGCCCCTCCAGGAGCCGAGCAAGGCCGTGCAGAGATCAGAATACCATCTGTGGGAGGGCCAGAAAGAGACCCTGGAGAAGAGAGCCTTTGTGTCCGGCGAGCTGTCCAAGGTGGATGGCGGGGACTACACCACCCCCTCGAAACCTTGGGACGTGGCCCAAGACAAAGAGAACTCATTCATCCTGGGAGGAGTTTATGGGGAGCTCAAAACCTTTAACAGCGATGGGGGGTGGGCAGTTGTACCGCCCAGTCACGCCAAAGGGAGCTTGCTGCAGTGTGCCGCTTCCGACGTGGTGACCATAGCAGGGACAGATGTCTTCATGACCCCCGGAAACAGCTTCGCTCCTGGCCACAGGCAGTTATGGAAGCCCTTTGTGTCCTTCGAACAGAGCGACCAGCCGAAGAGCGGGGAAAACGGATTGAATAAGGGATTTTCCTTCATCTTCCATGAAGACTTACTAGGAGCTTGTGGCAACTTTCAAGTTGAAGACCCTGGACTCGAGTATCCCTTCTCTTCCTTTGACTTAAGCAATCCATTTTCACAGGTTCTCCACGTAGAGTGTTCCTTTGAACCCGAAGGGATTGCGTCTTTCAGTCCAAGCTTCAAACCGAAATCGATCCTCTGCTCCGATTCCGACAGTGAAGCTTTCCACCCCAGGATATGCGACGTCGACAGAACGCAGTACCGGGCTATCCGGATCTCCCCCAGGACTCACTTCCGCCCCATCTCTGCATCTGAACTCTCCCCCGGAGGAGGAAGCGAGTCAGAATTTGAATCCGAGAGAGACGAAGCAAATGTTCCCATTGCTTCTCAAGTCGACGCATTCGAAGATCCACAGGCAGATCTCAAACCGCTGGAAGAGGACGCAGAGAAAGAAGGCCATTACTATGGGAAGTCCGAGCTTGAGTCTGGGAAGTTCCTCCCCAGGCTAAAGAAGTCTGGGATGGAGAAGAGTGCCCAGACGTCCCTGGATTCCCAGGAGGAGTCGGCCGGGGTCCTGCCGGCAGGAGAGCGGAGCCCGTGTCTGGAGTGCAGCATGAGCGGGCCTCTCGAGACAGGCCTGGAAAGCCCAGAAGCGAACTGTAAAATAATGGCACAGTGTGAGGAAGAGACTAACCATCCCTGCAGCTGCAGAGCAGGCTGCCAGCTCCCTGCTTATGAAGATAATCCAGTTTCTTCAGGACAGCTGGAAGAGGTATGTGTCAGTGGGGATCAGTACTTGGTGAAAGGATTTGATCAGACTTTTAAGAACAGCCATTTCAGGCAAAGAAAAGATAGGGTTAAATTATTGGGAATTTACCTGGAATGTCTTAAAACTTAGCATCCTTGGATTTGATGTTTATCAATTTGAACTAGACAGTTGACATTTTTAAATAAATCAGAGTATGAGGTGTTTCTGAGTGGCCTTAACATGCGTGTGCTATGCTTAAAGCAAAGCTTTCACAACTGATGAATCCAGAAATGGCTGTTCACTCTTCGGAAGGCCCCTTGCTCCTCAGAAATGGCGGTGAAGGATTTCTTGAAGTAGGAAGCCTGTCTGACTGTCTCTGCAACACTGATTAGTTTATTAAAAGTTACATTTTACATGTAAGATAAATTACATCTCTGTAGAATTCTCTGAATTTTTTTGTGGTACATGTAGCAATGAACCCTCTATACAAATGTTACAAAATAACTTGCATAGAACCCCTGCAGGTGTACGCTTGCTTATTATGAAGTATGTATTCCTGAAGTTACCTGAACTGTATGGGTCAGGCTATCAAATGAGGTTAATAGGAATAGTTTTGTTAATGGAGTCATTGTACCATTTGTTATTGCTGAGAAGTTATCTGAGGTTAAACTGTACAAGAAGTAACAGTGAAGGTTCCAAGGAGAAGCCTGTGGCTCTGCCCCCCCGGCCCTTTTCCAGGGGCAGCTTCTTAAAAAGTCAGGTGGAGGTGTCAATAAGTCAGGCCACCTGTGGCTGGAGAGCAGCTGGCTCATCCCTTCCTCGCCTCTGTCGTCCTGCATGCTCCGCCCGCCTGCCTTCACGCGGCTCCGTCCAGCTGAACCCACGAGGCGCCCCTCCCTCCCACATCCCCCATTCCTCGCTGCTCCACCCACAGCAGAAACCATTTCTCCTTCCTTTTAATTTTCACGTGCTTGATGCCTTTCCTCTTAGTTGCTTTTGCCATTTTTCCTGAGTCAGCGGTGTCCTTTCTTTGTTAAGCTGTGAGCTCCTCATGGATTCAGATGACATCTCATTTGTGTCCGGTCAGTGCCTAGGTGAGGCCGTAAGTGCAGGTAGTGGTGGGAAGTCCCCACAGCAACCCAAGAATCTCTCTGAGGCTCTTGCCTGGCGATCTTTAGCCACGAATTAAATCCCGCCGAAACCCTGACATCTGAGCTGCTCAGGACGGCAAAAGAGTATAACGCTGTCAGCCTTCATCTGTTTGCTGGTCACCCCGCTTTTCATCCTGAAAAGTTCCCTCATGTACTTGGTGTCTCGCTTGGCACCAGATGGAGAAGGAAGAAAAAGAGACAGCGAGTCTGCGCCACAGCCACCTCCACAGGCCTCCACCTCCTGGAGTGTCGGCGTCTCTGTGTTACCAGAGCTCTGGCTTGTCTGACACGTCCGTTCAGGTCAGTCGCTCAGTCGTGTCTGACTCTTTGCAACCCCATGGACTGCAGCATGCTAGGCCTCCCTGTCCATCACCAACTCCCGGAGTTTACTCAAACTCATGTCCGTTGGGTCGGTGATGCCATCCAACCCTCTCATCCTCTGTCGTCCTGCCTTCTCCTCCTGCCTTCGATCTTTCCCAGCAAACCTGACAGGTCTGGGGCGCCAGCTAAGTCCTCGGAGGACCCTTGCCGTCGCCAGTCCTCTCAGCCCTGATCTCTCAGCATCGTTGCCTACAGCTCCCACCCCGTAGCTTCATCTGAGCTGCAGAAAGGTTGAGGGTGGCCCGAAAGGCCCCAGTTTGGGGCCAGGATCTTGCCTCTTCACTCTCATGCTGCCTGTCCATCTCGGAGATCTCCAGCCAGGTCATCTTCCCCCCACTTCCCTGAGTGAGGGCAGTCTTTGCAGAGGGCAGGGCTCTGTGTTTTTTTAAAGTCACTAGTTGTCCATCTGTTTTAGAGCACAGGTGGTCTAGAATGTAGGATTTCTGATAGAACTGGTACCCAGGAGCATGACTTAACGATCCTTTTCAAAAGGTTAGTTGAGTTCAGTTCAGCAAACATTTATTAAACACTCGCCCGTCCTGGGTGCATCCCTGCGGCAGGTGCCCTGAGTGAACCAGAGGCTGTCCTTGTCCTGGGAGAATTCAGCCTGGTCCTGAAGACCAGTCTGCGAGCAGCTGACTTGTTCTCCGTCGCGCAGGGCATTCTCTGCCGTGGTTCCAATTCGGGCGCTCCAGGAGGGCGTGTCTGTGGCGGACCAGTCCCCTCCTAGCTGCGAGTGTGAGTCCCAGCGTGTTGCCTCTGAGGACCCTGCATGCTTGTGGAAGCACATACGTGTTCACGTATGTTCTACTTTTTTTTTTGTCTGACCTTTTTTCTTTTTTGACTGAAATGACACTTTATTTAGAATCACCCTTCTTTATTTTCTGCATATTATTTCTGCATATTCTGCATTTTCTCCATCATTTGGAGGTACTATAATTTCCTAGCTGGTTCCTTACATTTGAGGGTGTTTACGTGTGTGAGTCACTCAGTCGTGTCCAACTCTTTGCGATCTCACGGACTGTGGCCCACTGGGCTTCTCTGTCCATGGAATTACCAGGCAAGAATACTGGAGTGGATTGCAATTCCCTTCTCCAGAGGAACTTCCCAACCCGGGGATCGAACCCTGGTCTCCTGCATTGCAGGCAGATTCTTTACTGATTGAGCTACAAGGAAGTCCTTTGAGGGTGTTCGGGCCCACATAATTTGAGGTGGCAGGGGTGACGGCCTGTGGAGGGTGAACACAGGAGGCGTGGGAACCCAAGGAGGACCGACCCAGCCTGCGAGTGTGGAGGAGGCTGGTGCACAGACCTGAATGTCCAGGGCGGAAGGGAGGAGGCGGGGCAGGCCAGGCAGAAGCAGCAGCAGTCACACAGGTGAGCATCTCACCTGTGCAGGGTGGCAGCCAGCACGTGGTCGTGGCAGCTGAGGTGTGAGGGAAAGGTGAGGACAGGTGAGGAGCCGTGTGCCTCAGTGCCCAGCTCTGCGTGGCCTTGTGGCAGGAGTGTCCGCTCTGTTGTCTGCTCGATGGCTGACTCCCTGTCGTGCCCTCGAAGGCCCAGAGCAGCAGCAAGAGGCTTCATCGTGCCTCCAGGAGTTTGCAGTCCAGCAGGGGAAGGCATTCCTTGGGACAGACAGCAGTGCCGTGGGGGTCAGGGGCTCTGACGAGCGGAGGGCGTGAGGGCCCAGCCCACCTGCGCCAGATGCTGTGCCCTCCATTGCCACCACCCCCCTACCGAACGCCAGCAGTGACGTTCCCCACCCCTCCCCGGGACGGCTCAGGGCACGTGGGTGCGGAGGGTGGGCCACCTGCCCCGGATCCCTGCGTGAGGGAGAGCCGGAGTTCCTTCTACCGCCACGCACTTCCCGGCCAGCAAGGAGGACTAGGACAGCCGTGGCCCTGCTGGGCGCTCTGGCGCAGGGCGTCTCTTCACTTCCTCTTCCTTTCGTGATGTGAATAAGGGGAGCTGGCTGGGACCCAGGGCACCATTCAGCACTCTGTTCGCAGAACAGAACCCAGGGCAGGGCCCCGGACTCCAGTCTGGTCACCAGATGCAGGGGTGTTCAGTGCAGATTTAAAGCAGCGAGCATTTACCCAGCTTTGATCTCCTGAAGAAGTACTGACCGTTACATCTCCTGCTACAGATGTTTTCGATTAGGCTTTCTGGGTAGTGTTCGCGTCTTCCCTCTTTACTGTCCTTCATCCGTCGCACATTTGTTAAGAGCCACTCTGTCTGGGCACTGCTCTGGGTGCCGGGTATAAAGGACCAGAGAGAGAGAGGTCTGCATCCTTGGAGGTACATTCCATAAGCAGCGTGAAGCTACACGTACGTTAGAGCACTTGTGCCACGGGAAGGCAGGGCGGATACGTGTGTGGCAGGATGGGGGTGCTCAGTGTGCCACAGTGGACCCCAGAGTCAGAGGGGTCCAGGTAGCCAGTGAGCCTGGAGGGGAGGGAGCGGAGCTGAGACAGAGCTGCCGGGAGCGCCCAGGGCCGTGCCCCATTCTGTTCTCCGTCTCCTTCAGCCTGTCTTCATCCTTTTCATGCTCAGCCACTGCAGAAGGTGAATTAGTACATTAAGCAGACATTAGTCAAGCAAGGCCTCCTGGTCATCTTTGGCGTGCAGGCTTCAACGCTGGAAATAGCTAAGTGGAAAAATGTCATAACGTAATGCATATTCACTGACCACGTATTCAGTGTAAACAAAACAGGAGAAATAAGTCCTCGCCATTGGAATTGATACTCGAAGGAAGGATGCAGAAAAAAAAACTTAAAGACGATGGCAGAAACTGAACAACGCAACTAACGGTGGTCTCATCAGGGCCGCGGGAGCGGCGTGCTGGACCATCAGGGCCTCCGGCCGGGCGGGGAGCTTTTCTCAAGGCCAGCGGCCGTGGCGTCCCCGCTCTGTGCCAGCCCTTCTCCCAGAGGGGTGCCCGTCAGCGAGATGCAGCTCCTGCCCTTGCACTCGCTGTCCGGTCGGCTTATGTCTGTCTCATCTCCTCCTGTCCTTGCTGCCCAGTCACCTGTCTGCCCCTTGGCGCCCCCAGCCTGCTCTTCCCCACCTGTCCTGTCTGTCCTGACGGGTCCTGTCCCTTTTCCTGCTCTTTACCCCACGCCCTGAATCCGAGAAGGGATTAAAGGAGAAGTAGTCCAGCTGCGCCCACCTGAATAAACACTCGATCGTTCCATGGCCCGCCCCAGGTGTTTTTCTTTCACAGGTAGGAGCTGGTTACCTTTGAATCCATTGCCTCTCGGTAGTGTCTTGGGTGATGGAGACACGTTTGTCCAGGGAGCCATCCTTAGCGCTGAGGATCTGCATGCAGACAGGTGTGCCCTGCAGAGAAGGCTGAGGCTTTCCAGCGAGGCCTTCCGGTCCTGTGAGCTGCGTGCCCAATGCAGGAATCATCACCTCGAATTAACCGCAGCCCTGGCACATTGCTGGCTTTATTTGCATTAGCCCCGGCCTCATCGGTGCAGTTCACCTTGGTGTCTGCTTGTCTAATAGCTTTCTAATCGTTATTGTTGGAATACACTTCAAGAGAGAATGGTGGCAGTTGAGTGGCTGCTCTGGGTGGACAGAACGAAATCCTCTTCAGTTTCTGATTGAAGAGTGTTTCTGAGAAGTTAAACGAAAATTAGGAGCTGACATATATTTCCCCTTTAGCTTAATAAACACACATTCCTGAGTCCAAAAAGGTTTTGATAAAGTGATTTACGTTGTTTGTTCAGAATAAATCCTATCAGAATTGAAAATCATCGGTTGCTGAAACAGATCAGGGCCTAAACTTGTGATGAAGCGTCTTCTGAAACAAAGGCCTGTGGAGTGTTCACAGAGCATGCGCATCGACCCAGCAGGCCCTGGTTGAGGCTGTGAGGGGCGACGGGAGGTGCGGAGATGCCCAAAGCGGGCCTCACCCTGGAGGGCCTGGTGTCAGGCTGAGCAGGAAAGGAGCAGGGATGGGGGGTTGCCCTGTCCCCAGCATCCCAGGGTGCACCCGTGGTGGCCGCGGCTGGCCCCGCCCAGGATGGTAGGCAGGTCCTGCTGGAGCTCAAGAGCTCTGCCAGTGAAGGGTGGGGCCTGGGCTTGGACTTGGTCCCCCTCCCCGGCTTGGGCAGCTTCCGCTGTGCCAGGGCCTGGGGCCTGCAGAGGATGTGGGGTCTCTCCCGTGCTCCAGAGTCCCACTTTCCTCTCGTTTCCATGTACGTTTCCTGTTTTGAAGCTGAATTACTGTCCGTTTGGTTATTTGGTTTTAGTCTCAGCTTCCTTCTGGTTCTCACTGAAGCAGATCATTACTGTAAAGACCATTAGGTTGGTATTGCTTCTTTGACTCCCTCCTGCCTGAGTGTGTGAAGGAGAAGAGAGTCCTCCCCACACTTGAATGGGGAGAAGGGGCTCAGGGCCACACACACACACCCCCAACCCCCACTAGCTCTGCTGTTCCAAGATCTGGAAACTTGCTCTCCTCAAGGCTATTTCCTGCTGTTTTTGTCTTGTGATAACCTTGTTGTATTTTTCGTATTCCATTTCCAGTATCAGTGCTTTTTTTAAGAAAAACTTCCTTTATGTGCTGTGAACGTGGCTTTTTTGTTCACCTTGTCTAGTAGAACAGTGAAAGTGAAAGTCGCTCAGTCGTGTCTGACTCTGCGACTTCAGAGACTATACAGTCTGTGGAGTTCTCCAGGCCAGAATACTGGAGTGGGTAGCCTTTCCCTTCTCCAGGGGATCTTCCCAACCCAGAAATCAGAACCAGGGTCTCCTGCATTGCAGGCAGATTCTTTACCAACTGAGCTATCAGGGACGCCAGTAAAATAGTAAAAAATAAAATCATCAATTAAAAAAATCCTGGGTTTGCAGTCACTAGTTAATAATGTTTGAATTTTCCCTTTTATCTTGAAAGTTTATAAACTTGGTCTGTATTTGGTTTAATCTAAGCAGTTCCCTGTATTGAACACTGATGTGCATGGAATGAACCGGAGTCAAGAGAAACAAACCTGGTGGGAGAAAGCCTTGTACTCGCCTCTTTTCCCCGCCTCGGAGTGTGAAGGTAAGGAGACCTGGCGGGACCCTTCACCAGCTCAGATCTCTTAGCTCCTTAAAGAGCAGTCTGTTCCTTTCGCTGTGAATATCGGTCCGGAAGCATTTTGTGTGACAGGCATTGGTCATGGGCAACTGGGGACACAAGAGGTGAGCGTGGGCTGGACCCCACTCTTATACCCACCAGCAGCCTAGGGCGGGGTGGGCCGTGGAGACACGTAAGCCCCCAGGGAGGGGGGCAAAGGTGGGAGGGTCGGTGGCCAGTCAGGGTGGGAATCAGAGTTGCCCCCGGGCCCAGCCGAGGCTGGAGAGACCAGCAGGGGATGAGCCGAGTTGGTCAGCAGGCTCATGAGTTCTGCCGAGTTAGGTGGAGTTTGAACAGGAAGGAGAGGGCTGCTTGCAAGAGCTCATGTTGGAGGGTGTCAGGTCGGGTGCGTTTTTTTCCTAAAGCAATTCTAGCAAGAGAATCGGAGTGGGGAAGGACTGGAGGGCACCTGCTGGGCTCCTGGCCTCTTGTCACGGTCTGGTATGACAAGATAAAGGCCCCTGGGGGGGAAGGAGAGCAGAGAGCAGCCCCAGGGGGCTGTGTGGCAGAGGCCAGAGTTTGCTGAGTGACTTTCTGTGACCGCGAGCCGTGGGAGGGCGCTTGGGCAGACCAGGGAGAGGGACGTGGGGGCAGACTGGGAAAGGGCTTCTCATCCATGAACCTCCCGGCGGGGGCGCCTCCTCGGAAGCGATAAACAGCCCGGGCCTGCCATTCTCAGGGAGGAGAGAACCGAGGCAGCGGCCGAGCAGTCAGCTCGGGGCTGAGCCTGTGCGGCCTGCTGTGGTCGCCTAGGCCCCGCCAGCTGCAGCACTGGTCTCGAGGTCTTTCCACTCAGGGCCCTGGGAGGAGGCCGGGCTCCAGTTGGTATTCGCGTGTTCGCCTGTGCGTCCCGTCTCCCCTCCCCGCCCGCGGGGCAGTGCCCTCGCAGCCTGGCCTCAGCCGACCGGGGGACCTGAGGTTGTCCGCGTCTTCTCTTTGTCCTGTGGGCACAGAAGTGGCTCCCCACCCCTGCCTCCCCAGGGTCATGAGGGCAGCAGAGTCTTCATTTCCAGCATCTTTTTTATTTAACAGCCTCTACTGAAGGCTGGCTCCTCTGCCATTAGCTAATATGTAGCCACTCTTCATTATTTCCAAGGTGCTTCAGTCTTTATAGCCCCCACAGAAAGCCTGGTTTTGCCTCAGATGGTGCATCCGTCTGAATGGCTCCAGCTGTTCAGCCCAGGCCTGAGTGCTGGCTGTAGCCCTGAGGTCCAAGCGTGCTCTCCAGCGGCCTCCACACGCGGCGCCCGGGAGACACAGGGACAATAGGAGTGCAGACTGGATGCTGACCGGAGTCCAGTGGCTGCCCTGGCTGAGCGAGTCCCAGCTGCAGTCGTGGGGAATGCAGATGAGGAGGGCCAGGGGGCCCCGCCCCAGGACGCGCCTGCCCGGAGCGGGGGGTGGGCGGGGGCCTGCACAGGGTGACCCCTAAGCACCCCGGGTGGGCTTCCCTGGGCCACGGGGACGTCTTGGTGGCCTCGGCCTGGTTTCCTGTCACTAGCGAGGCAGCCGCTCCAGCTCTTGGCCTGTGGTTTTCCGTGCCGTGCGTTGTAGGTGCTGCACGCGGCTTGAGGCACACAGAGCTCTTTGTAATTGCGGTGTGGCGTGCAGGAATGTTCAGTGGACAAAGCATGGTAGCCAGGCTTTCAGATGACCTGCCACTCCCAGCTACCCCTGGTGGTGATGTCATGAAGCCCGGTTCTTCCAGCCCGGCGGGGTTGGGGGGGGTGGGGGCGGGCAGGGCACAGTCTGAGGAGGAGCTCAGCCCGGAGAGCAAGTGGCCTCTCACCTGCTCAGCAGCCAGGCCTGCCGACTCCCCTCGCTCCTGAAGCTTCTGACGCCGCTCATGCCTCATAAGAAGCCCATGCAGCTCTGAGTCAGGGCCTGACCAGGCAGCCCCAGCTTCCCTGTGGGGGAGGAGGAGTGTCCCTTTTTCCGAGCGAGTCGGGAGACGGAGACCCCGGAGGGCAGCAGCACGACCCCGGAGGGCAGTGAGGGAACCCCCTCCCTTGCCCTGCTGTGCATCCACACACACGCTCCTTTGGTAAAGCCTTCTTGCACACTCATCTCATGCCAGGCGCTGTTCTGGGCGCTGGAAATGCAGGGACCCCAGGGAATCAGGGCCCAAGCCGGGACTACCTGCAGGCGCAGTCCACACAGGGGCCGGGGCAGGTGGCGTGTGACAGCCGAGACCATTTGTGGACAGAGGTGCCCACCGGGGCGCCCGCCGCGGGGAGCAGGAGCGCACTTGCTGCGCCCAGGGCCCCTGGCCACGAGGGCCAAGCGGACTGTGTGCCTCCCCTGGGCTGTCCTGAGCTTCCGCCTGCAGGGCTCACACACTCAGTTCGAAAAGTGTGCATGTTCTTTTGGTCTTAGAGAGAGGGCCCTGCAGGGACTCAGTGCAGGTGACGGTTAAGGGTTCAGCAGACAGAGCTGGGCTGGAACCCAGTGCTTCCCTTCTCCAGCTGCTAGACCTCAGGTGATGACAAGCCTTTCTGTGCTCCACAGTCTGTATTTGTAAAAAGAGGCTGAAAGAGATGGCTTTCTTAGAGAATAGTTGTAAAGACTGAAATGCCCAGAACTGGCCTGGCCTGTGGTCACCAGGGCCATGGAGACCATGAAGAACCCTGACAACAGTCAGCATTGCCCTTTCCTGATGCCTGGGGCATCCACTGACCCCTTGTGTCCGCATAGAACCCTAAAGCAGGAAGAGAACGGGACGCCGGTGGGTTGGGGGGGACCCACTCCACCTCCTGGCGCGTTCCAGCCAAGGACATAGTCACCTTCCCACCTCATCCAAGGGGCAGCTGAGTGCCGTGGGGCGTCGGGATGGTAGAGCTTGGCAGGCGAGCTGAGAAAAGCTGATGGCCTGGGCTGGGTGCTGGGTTCCTGCCTCGGTGGAGCGTCTTAACCAGCTGTCCCAAGGCAGGTGGGCCCAAAGCCAGGCTTTGGGTAGCAGCACTCGAGAAGACGTTTACCGTGTGTACCAGCCTTGCACTTGAGGCCGCGCACCTGTCTTAACTTGCATAGAAATTTCTCTAGAGATGAGAGCACTGGGGCTCTTTCAGTAATTAGCCCCTAGTTACAGCACAGTTAAGTAGAATCTCCCCGAGTCAGCTGACAGCCTGTCTCATCAGAGCCTGGGGTTTCTCATGAATGTGCACCAGGGAGGTTGAGGGCCCCAGGCTGTCAGAACTGAAGGTTGCGGAGAGTGCAGCCTTTCCTGGGGAGGCCAAACAGGGTGCACAGGCCCTCCCCCGGGGGTGGTGGGAGGGCGCAGTCCTCGAGCTGGCCCTGCCGCCATGGGCCCTGCGGGTCCCCATCTCATCGGGGATGTCTCATCTTGCGCCACGCAGTGACTGCCAGCCAGCCGGCAGGATGCTGACTCACAGGAGGTCAGGTCTCCTCCTCTGCACCCTTCCCACACAGCGAAGGTGCCTGGGGGCTGATCTGAGTTAAGGTGGGCCTCAGCCCTGGCCATGCATCAGGATCACCGGGGAGCCCCGCCGGAAACAGCTGAAACCAGAGCCTGCCCCAGATCAAGTGCGAAGTCTCAGGCGGGGCCTGGGGCTTCCAGGCTGGTCTTAAGGCTCCCCAGGTGATCTGCACGGGAAAGCAGGGTTGAGAACCATGGGACCAGGTGACTGGCACTTGATGCCTTCGAGTCCCAGCATGCAGTCCCAAGCCCCCCAGTCAGCCTGCGAGCCCCCTCCTCCTGCCCCTCCCTGTCAGATGGCTTAGGCTGTGCTGAGCTGAGGAGGGACAGACAGGCTGTTGCCCGCTCTGTGTTCTCCCGTCACCCCTCGTCTCGTCTGAGATGCATTTGTCCCCTTGTCCAGCAGCGTGTTCATGGCGCGTCATCCGTCTCCCTCCACACCATGTCCACCCCCGGGGCCTTGCGGGCCTTTTTAATCCTGTGTTACCAGGGCCTGTCACTTGAGAGGTGTGAGTATGTTGTTGAGAGAGTGTCTCGTGGTGGGATTAACAAGACTGTGAGGTTATGTTGGCCTCTTTTTTTTTTTTTTTTTTTTTTTACTCCATGAACAACTCATTAGAAACATTTTTTTTAAACTGGCCTAACGTTTTCCTGGCGCACACCTGGCTAGCTGATGCTGACCATGTCTGCTTTTCGTGATCTGACTGCTCAGCAAAAAAAAATGAAACAAGAATGGTATGTTTCATGACTGTGTCTTAATGCAATCTCCCCCCCTTTCCCTCTTTTCCCTTCTCCATTCAAAATGATTTAAGAATGTTATACAAATGCCAAGGGAGAGAATGGTATAGAAGAGTATCCAGATGTTAAAGAAATGCCCAGTAATGAAGAGCGTCTGTTAGATTTTAATAGGGTAAGTGGACTGTCCTCCTCCTTACTACTAACTCGCAGTAGCCGCCAGCGCCATGCACAACCGGTAGTCTCGCGGCTGCCTCTCCCGGCCCCGAGCTCTGCGGCTGCGACCCTTTGGTCTGCCTTGCCTCCCACTCACTGCCAAGGCCTCCCCCCGGCCCCCTTCTCCTTGCAGTCCATCCCTCACTCCTGCCAGAGCGTGTTTGCCCCACACACGTCTGACCCCGTGGTTCCCCCTTAAGATGCTCGGGTGGACACCCTTTCCATCTTTCAAAATGCACAGCAGAAAGGAGCCCCTCCACTCACACCTGCCCTCCGCCCCCCGCCCCCCGCCCCCATAGAGCGCCGCTGTGGCCCTGCCGCAGCTGAAGGCAGGCCCCGTGTGTCTGCCGCCCCTGCCTTCTGCCCTGCCCGAGCTCTTTGGGGCGCCAGCTCAGGGAGGGCCCGGATCTCGCCTGGTTAGGCAGGCAGCTGAATGAGTCCAAAGGAGCCCCTCTGGCTTCTCGGCGTGATTTGTCAGTGTCAGTCGAAGTCTCGTGGAAGTCGTCCTTCCCCCGCCCCCGCCCCCAGCGCCCCCGCCCCCAGCGCCCCCGTGGTCTTTGTGTCCGTGGACCTGCTGGACTTAACGCATCAAGACAGGCGTCTGGGGCGTCCCCAGCATTCTCTGCATCCAGCTCCGTGGCCGTTCTGCCCTCGACCGCCGCCCCAGCTTCAGTCCCCAGCCCGTCCGCACGCCGCCCGCCCTCCTCTCAGCCGACCCCAGGCCTCCGGGCTCTCCCGCCTCCGCGTTCACACTCCCCCGCCCCCCTTTGCCGCCCGCTGCCTGCGCTTCGCGAGCGGGCTTCCTGCTCCCACCTGCCCCTCCAGCCCGGCTCTCTCCCACCACAAGGCACAGCACCCCCGCTCTCTCCCACCACAAGGCACAGCACCCCCGCTCTGTTACCTCGGTCGCCCAGGAGGCGGGTGCTGCTCTGCCAGCCTGCAGAGAACAGAAGGCCCGGAAAGATTCCGAGGGGCTTCCCCGCTGGCTCAGGGGGTAAAGAACCCCCCTGCCAGGCAGGAGACGCAGGTTCGATCCTGGGTCAGGAAGATTTCCCCCCGCAGGAGGGCAGGGCAGCCCACTCCAGTATCCTTGCCTGAAGAATCCCTTGGACAGAGGAGCGGGGCGGGGGTGGGGGGCTTCAGTCCATGGGGTCACAGAGAGTCCAACACGGCCGAGCACACATGAGCACAGATTTTCCAAACACGCCTCTGAAGTCGCACAGCCAGAGCCTGCGTGTCGATCGAGCCGCGCCCTCAGCCCCACGTCCTTCCGCCCTTGTGCACGGAGTGGATGCGCTCTCCCTGCCAGGCCTGTGTGTCTGCCCTCGCGCGCCTCTGCTCCCCCGTTGGTGTGGCAGTCTTTCTGTGCTCCTTCCTCGGGGTAGGGGGTGGGGGGGCTCTGAACCAGGGACAGTACTGCCATCTGGAGGTGGGGGTGGGGGCAGGGGGTGGGTGTTGCTAAGCCACTATGACTGGCGGGGCATGGGTAGTTACTGTAGTAAGTAGGGGGTGCTGGTCACCGCGAGGGAGGGGCTTTTTGCTAGCCACTGGAGGGGGGAGCGGCTTGTTAGTTACTATGAATGAGGGGCATTGCTCATCACGGGGGGAACGGGAAGAACTACCCAGCCACTGTCAGGGGAGGGTGGCGTGGCTAATTAACCATGACGGGTGCAGGGAAGCATTGCTGGGTACTGTGACTGGGCAGGGACCACCACTTGCAGCTAGTGTCCCGAGGGCCAGGAAGCTGCCTGTCTGCTGGGCGGGGGGCAGCCCCACACAACCAAGAGTTTCTCTAAAACGCCCCTCATGCCAGTGGGCCCCCGGTTCAGAAGCACCGCCCCCAGGGTCCCTGCCAGCTCTGCTTTTTCTGTGGCCCAGCTCTCTTCTCAGCATCTCCTCAAAAGAACCGCTGTCCCCGCCACTCCTGTCTGGACCCCCATCAGCGCTCCCCTGCCCACCCCAGCTGGTCAGCGCAGCAGGAAGCTGGCAGAGGTGTGGGCCGATCGGTCTGCTTGCTGTCCGCCCCTGGAACAGAAGCCCCAGGAGGGCAAGGCGGCGCTGAGACTCCAGAAGGCGGGAACGTGGAGAATCAGGGTCCGGGGTCCTTTATAGGTCAGGAGGGAGAGCTTGTTCGTTTTGCTTTCAAACAGGAAAACTTCAGTCTGGTAACTCTCCACCGGAAAATATCCACCAATAGTGTGTTCCTTAACCTCTGTATGTGAAAAAAAGCGCCTCCCCCGGCCCTTCTGTGACCTTTCGAAAACTCGTTCCTTGTCCCTCTCCCCTCAGGTGTCTTCTGTTTATGAAGCGAGGTGCACAGCAGAGCGGGACGCCGGAGCCCAGCCCAACGGCTTCCACCGCACGCCGTGCTCCAGCGCCGGCTCCGCCGCGGAGGACTCAGGCTCGGAAGGTGGAGGCGAGTGGGCGGACCCCGGCGAGGAGGCGCTCTTCTCCCGAACTCATCTCTAACCCCGCCCCCCCGCAGAGCAGTACAAGTTATTTTTTTTTTAATTGCTATGTGAGGGGGGAAAGTACCCTTTTGTGAGGCCTGTTAATCTAAAACAACAACTTAGGTTTCTTCTTCAATTAACTGGTTCAGATCAGTAATTCTCTTTCTCTTGCTTATTTTAGAGTTGAGGACAGCTGTCCTGTTGAAGATTTTCTTTCTTTCTTTTTTTTTCTTCTTCCAAGCTGTTAAAATTCTTGGCTCTCTGAACTAGACTAGAACCGGTGTGCATGTGCTCGTCTTGAAGCATCACTGCCTTCCGCGTCCTCTCGCTGCCGCAGCCCTCCCCACTTCCAGCCGCAGTCCGTCACCGCCCCCCCCTTGCTAGCACCGCAGCGTCAGCGCCCACGTTCACTCCTCAGAGACTCTAGCTTCGGGGACACGCAGGCTCTGTCCTCTCCGAACTGGGGTGTGAACGCATACCCCCGCAGCGAGTCAGTGCCTGTCTCCGGAGGCCAGAGGGCAGCCCGGGTGACTCATCCCCGGTCTCCATTCAGTAAAAAAAATCTCATGTACATTTAACGTAGGAACTGCAAGGGTGTGCTTTTAGAGACTTAACAAAAATACTGTGTTTTCTATCTTAGGATCTTCCCCTAGAGTATGTACCATGGACAGTGCCATGGTCGGGGACCTCCTCGCTAGCTGAGGCAGCCAAGGACTTGGAGGTGTGGGGTGGCATGTGAGGCCAGGTGGGGCGGAGGGCGGGGCGGGGCACCCTAGCCCGCTCTCGTCGCAGTCTCTTTGACCCCCGCAGACACCAGTCAGGGTTGTTTGCGGTGAGTCTTGGCAATACTCGGTGAGGACCTGAGTTGCGGGTGAGATTCTTGCAGTGACCGACATGGAATCCAAGCCGCCCCCCACCCCCCGTTCCCACCTCCGCCCCAGAACTTGAGATTGTAAACGTCTGACCTGAAACGTAGGCCACCTCACGACCCCAAAGAGACCTTGGCTGCAGCAGCTGGCTGCGCTCCTGGCTCTGACTTAGCATAGCTTAGATCTCCTTTTGTGTTTGAGAGAATGTTCTGGGCAAGTTGTGTGTGTGGCGGGCCGGGGGCAGAGTCCTGGTTTCTCCCGTACCGCTGTGGCGGCTCCACGGGGCCCACCCGCCAGTGGCATGCAGAAGCCAGGGCTCGGTCCGTCTCGTCCAGGCCCATCCGTTTCACAACGGTCACTTCCTCAAGCTTTTCACGCCGCCAGGCAACAGGCTGAAGTTAGAAGGAGCAATATTTGCAAAACCTAAATGTTTAAAATTACTTTTCTTCTTTTAACCGACGTGTGAGATCAGTTGAGCGTGTCTGTAACGTCGGGAAGTCTTAACTGGATGAGACAGCTCCACCACTGATTCTGGCGGGCACTAGACCCGTAACATGTACTAGCTGGGAGCTGAGCTGGCCAAGAATACGTGGTTTGCTTCAAGCATTGGGTTTCATTGCCTTGCCTTCATGATGACACAGGAAACTCCCTCCAGGGCCGTGGAGTCACCCCCTCCCCCGGCACTCTCTGTCCTCACTGTGGGAAACCTGATGGGCCGTGGGGTTTGGTCTCACCACACGTCAGGGTTTGTTTTTATACAGCACATCTTTGACACTTTAAAGTGGGTTTGTGTGTGTGTGTGTGTGTGCGTGTGTAAGGTTTTTATGTTGCTGTTATTTATTTATAGACTTTATAAGGGTTTATGTATTTTTCTTTCTTCCAGAGCTTCCTAAAAATTGATTAGCATCTGCACTGAAATATAATTTTTAACAGCAAAGGCAAAAAAAGAATTGGAAGTTGTAAAATTCCTAAAAAAAAATCACTACAGTGACGATCATTCTAGAAATCGTTGCTCATGTAGCCGAGACCAAATAAATAGATTTCAGACACAACCTTTAGCTCGGTGATTTCGGACAGCTGCTTTTTTTTTTTATCATGAAAAGGCTCCAGGTGGTCACGTGCAGACTTCCTCACGCTGGTGGGAAGGCGACGCACCTCCCACGGGAACGGGAAGGGATTACAAGTGGGCGAGGGAGTGAACAGATTACGTATTTATTTGTTTTCGTAGCTAAGTGGCTGAAGCCCGGAGGCTCTCAGCGACAGAGTTGAAAGTTGTGGTTTTCAGTTTTGTAAGTGAGTGATCACAAAGAAAAAGCATCTCTTTAAAAAGTTGGCAAAACGCTGAAACGTACTGTGGTATGAAGCGCGTTGCACATCTTAGCACTGAAGCACCAGTTTCCCATTCCTGGGCTGAGATTCTTTTCCCGTGGTTGTATCGTTCTGATTTCACGTACACCAGAGTAACCGATTTTTTGTTTTGTTTTGTTTTCTTGTGGAGTTAACACCAAATAAAAAAGTTAAAAAGCCATTGGTTGTCTTTGTTTATCGCAGCAAAGATTCTTTTATTAAAGAACACCAGCCTCCTCTTAGCAACTTACTGACCAGAAACCAAGTCCATATTCCCTTATGTAACAAATCCCGTTACGTAACCCCCACTGACTTAACGCCCACAGGTGTTAATTTCCGCAGAGATCACCCTGAGTTAATAATGTGTTAAATTCCAGGTGAAGGTTATTTAGCTCTTCCTGGAGTTGGTGATGGACAGGGAGGCCTGGTGTGCTGCGATTCATGGGGTCACAAAGAGTCAGACACGACTGAGCAACTGAACTGAAGATGGGCACTGTTGAAAGTGCTGGCGTCTGCTTTGCTGGAGAAGAAAGTGGCTGGGGCCTTGCTGAGAAAAGAACCTACCCCGCCCTCCACCCCCCATTCCCACCCCTGGGAACTACTGCCTGAATCCTGCTGAGAAAAGAGCCTACCCCCGCCTCCCCATTCCCACCCGTAGGAACTACTGCCTGAATCTTGCAAAGAAAAACACCTTTTTGTCCTGTGGTGGTAGAAAAAGCTTAGTCTTTTTCTTTGTGGGTTGGGGGCGGGGGGGGCGGGGAATGTGTATTTATATTAACATAATGACTGTACATTTCAAGAAAGCAATATATTATTTTAAAAGTATAAAAGAAAACTCATCCATACCTCCATCACCCTGAGAGGGTAGCTTCTAAGCTTTGTGTGAACACCTTCCTAGACAGCTGAGTGGGTATGTGGATGTATGTATAGAGAGACATTCACAGTACAGGGTGGCACTACGCTTGCTCTTCTGTAGCTTCAGAAATAGGTTTTTCTTCAAGAGATCTTCTCATTGTCAGTAACGACCTGCATCACTTTTACAGCTTATCATTCTAGTACATGGATTTAATAAGTTCTGCCAACATGGAGAAAGTTCCCCTCATGTTTGTTCAGTACCCTAAGTCACATTTCTCTGTTGACGACCTTTAACCATGGGCCTTCTCGGGCAGTGGCTCTGGAAGGCCAGTTCCAGCCCTTAGGACGCCTGCCGCTGGACGGACATCCACACAGACGCGAGGTCCTGTGGACACGTGTGAGCCCAGACGTCCTTTTCTGTCACCATCCGGACGCTGAGCACTCGCCTTCTGTCGGCACAGAGGATTCGAGTTGTGTTCAGCCTGTCCTGGCTTCTGGGATGTGCAGGCATGTTCCTACACGCTTCCCAAGTAGTGCAGCGGTCAAGGACCTGCCTGCCAGTGCAGGAGACACCGATGACTCAGGTCAGAGGCCTGGGGCAGGAAGACCCCCTGGAGTAAGAAATGGCAACCCACTCCAGTGTTCTTGCCTGGAGAATCCCATGGACAGAGGAGCCTACGGTCCATGGGGTTGCAACAAGTCGGACACAACTGAAGCGACTTAGCATACACACGTACATGTCCCTCTGAAGAGGGTAGAGCTGCTCCCCATATTTATGGAGGGTAGATCTCTGAAGCATGCATCTTGTAGACAAGCCAAAGGGGTCAGCCTCACTTTTCCCAGCCCGCCTCAACCCCGCTTTCTGTGAAGTCTGTAGGCAGCCCGATCTGACAGCACATCTGTGAGGGGATGCCTAGGGGCCAGCTTCTGGTACCAGGTGAGCCCCCAAGTATGCCAACTTGCAGGCCCAGCACCGGGTGGCATTGTTTTGGCGTGCTCTCATCACCTTCGCCGGCTGGACCATAACTCTTCCTCCGTGTGGCCCCAGCACCGGCTGGGTGGTCAGTGCGGCAGGGGCCGTGTATCAGGGGAGACGGGCGGTATCCTGGGAGCGCGCCCTCTGCTGTGTCCAGGGCTTCTCTCATCGATCATCTCCCGGCACAGGTGTGTGCCTTACGGCCACACCAGCCATCAGCTCCACCTTTTCACAAAGTACCGTGAGCTTCACAAGGGCACCCACCTGCCGAAGCAGGGTTGGGGAGGAGGTGCCCTGGGCACAGTAACTAGTCACCTGGAGACTTTCTGTTCCCAGGAATTGAGGCGTCACAGCCAAGTGGACGGCAAAGATGTGGTGGCCCCTGTGTGGGTGTGTGCCTGCAGAGCTGGGGTTCAGTTGGTACCACTACAGGTGCCACCCAGCAGCCTGGGCACGTGGGCTGAGTGGCTGAGGCTGGGGCCTGGAGGCCAGCTTGTCTGCACAGTGGTCTAGGGGGCCAGCAGGCGGGGCCCAGCTTCCCTGGCTGAGCTGTAAGAAACACAGAGACCAGGACGTGAGGTGCTGCTTTTAGAGACTGCAGCTGGCCTTCATCGCCGGTGGGGAGTTAACAGCTTTTTCAGGGGCTGTTGCCTTGGTTTACCGAACTAGCGGCAGCACCTGGCCATGTGGTGGGGCTCAGGGATCACCCTGTCCATGCCAGGAACACTACCAGCCAGTGCTGGGGGCATGCCACGTGCCAGGCACTTGTCTAAGCAGGGTTTAACCCTGTGAGGTAGGTAGAGTGGCCCCATTTTACAGATGAGAAAACAGCGATCACTTGCTAAGGTCTCACAGCTTGTGACACGGCTCAGATGATTAAAGAATCTGCCTGCATTGCAGGAGACTCTGGATTCAATCCCTGGGTCAGGAAGCTCCCCGGAGAAGGGAATGGCTTCCAGCATTCTTGGCCTGGAGAATTCCACGGATGGAGGAGCCTTGGTGGGCCACAGCCCATGGTGTCACAAAGAGTCTGATGCAACCGAGCGGCTTAACATTTTCTTTTCCCTCTCTTCACACCTGGCGGACGGTGGAGCCAGCATTCCAAGTGGACGCTGACCACAGAACCCATCCCAAAGAAAGCCTGTGTCTCGCTTTACAAAGCGTGTGGGGCCAGCCGCTTCCAGCAACAGTCTCTTGCTGGTCCTCGTGAGCTGTGCAGTGAGGCCGTCAGGGGCCAGGTCCCAGCCCAGCCCCCCACCCCTCCCGCCCTCACTGCCCGCGCACTCCTGGGTGAGCGTCCACGCCTCACCGCCCTGGCTGCCAGTGGAAGCTGGCATGCCCAGCCTGGGACGGCCGGGTACCCCTCCTGCCCTCCCTCCACCTAGTGGCTGCCCAGCCCTGCCTCAGGGTCAGGCCCTGCAGAGCACGGGGGGCTGGGTGCTCAGCGTGGTCACGCGGCCTTTAGGCGGCGCCTTAGCCCTCCTCACCCGTCACGAGACCCCCGTGCCCCTCCTGGTGGTAGGGGATCCGTGGGTAGCAGCAGGACCGAGTGTGCCCTTTGGTTCAGGGCCACCAGGCGGGCAGGAGGGCTCCAGGCACCCGGCCCTCTTCCGCTCAGACCCGGAGCTGGCCACTTCCTGCCACAGCCCAGGGGTCATGTGGGGGCCCCCCAAGCAGGAGAGGTCTGTTTCAGGGGGAACCAAGGAGGCCCCACCCTCTGGGCTGCCACCCTAACAGCTCCTGGCTGCCCTGGACCACCCCCAGCCTCGTCCCAGAGGGGACTACATGAGGGGGTGGACCTCCCTTCTGCTTGCCCACCCAAGAAGGTGCCTGGCTAGCCTGTGACCCTGGGCTGGGTACCCTCTCCCTGACCACGGATTGAGGACACCCCCCTTCCCCAGGCTCCCAGGGCCAGGCTGGGCCACCCCGCTGACGGGCAGGTAACCCTGTGTCCTCCCCACCCCACCCCCGGTGTGGGCGGGGGGACAGGCCCCAAGCCTACCTGAGCTCCTCCCCTCTGCTCCTCTCTTCCTGGGGGTGGGGCTCCTGTTCTGAGCCGCCCCCTCCAGCCTTGGGAAGGCCCAGGAAATCCAGGGACCTGGCCTGCAGCATCACCCACTCGCCTGAGTGAGCAGACCTGTGAGGTCACCCCCGGGTGGGGTCCCCTCCCTACCCTCAGCATCCTTTGCACCGCCCCCCTCCCAACCCATCCCCCCAGAGGGGGAGCTGAACTGACTGCTGAGCCGTGGGCTCAGGGAGGCCTGGGGGCCGCAGGCTGTGAGACCGGGCAGGCAGCACAGGTCCAAGCCAGGTGCCCAACTTCGGGGCAGGCCCTCCCTCTGCCCAAGAGGATGCTTGGCTGTGTGCTGAGCCCCCCAGGCTAACTGAGGGTCAAGTACATCCGCTCCTCTGGGCCTGCCTCCCAGCTCTTCTCCTCCCAGGCCTGGGGCCCCTCCCACGGCCCCGCTCAGGACCCAGCTCCTGCCTGTCACACACGTCAGATGTGACCGCGGCATGCTCCCACACCCCAAAAGCTGCTCCCCAGCGATCGCAGGCAGCCCTGCTCAGCCAACACTCACCTGGACCCTTGGCTTCCCCCCAGCAGCCGTCCAGGCCCCAGGGTGGCTGGCTTAGAGGGATTGGGGACCCTGGAGAGACGCCCTCATTGTGGCAGACCGTGGTTCTCTGCACTGCACCGGTCACCCCCCCAACACACACACACACACACACACACACACACACACACACACACACATCTGTTCCTATCTCCATGCCCAGCCTCGGGAGCCTAAGATTGCCAGGCGCTCCCTCCAGCTGGCTACCTTCCCCTGCCCCAGTAAGGCCCTACCAGGGTGCTGGGTGAGTCTGGCCTCTCTCCCAGGATGCAGGTATTTGTAGCATCTCAAGGATCCTTCTGGGCTCCTCACTTCTCCAGGGTCATCCCTCACGTAGACCTCCCCTTCCTGAACTGGGGAGGAAGTGGGGAGATCTGAGCCTCTGAGTCTTGTCCTCATGCTGAACTCTGGTCCTCACTCGAAAACGCTTTTCCCAGGCCTGGTGGCATCATGCTCGGAGGGCCTTTTGTTAACTGGATGAGCCTGGTGAGCAAAGGACCCTGGAGTCCACACCTGGACCTTGCTGAGTTGTCACATGGAAGGAGGGACAATCTGGGGCCTTCTGGGGGCCACTGTCTTTTCATGTAGGCATTAAGCTACCAATTAGGAAGAAAGGAACATCTCGGGGTCTTGGTTTGGAAACTTGCATTCATTCATTCGACAAACATGTTTAGAGCGTGGTGGTGGTGGTTTAGTTGCTAAGTCGTGTCCGACTCTTGAGACCCCCATGGACTGTGGCCCTCCAGGCTCCTATGTCCAAGGGATTCTCCAGGCAAGAATACTGGAGTGGGTTGCTGTTTCCTTCTCCAGTTTAGAGCATACGATGTGCCAGACCCTGAACCTGATGCTGGAAATAAATTTCATTTTCCTAAGCCAGTCAGCCTCCCTCGGCCCTACCTGTGCAATGATAAGGAGACCAGAGTTTCCTCTTCCATCTCTCCAAGATAAACTTCTGAGGGTCTTTCCAGCCTGCCTGAGCTCTAAACATCTAGAATTTTTCAGCAGTTTGAAAGAAAGTGGGGAAGACACCAAGCCCAGGCAGCCGTGCCATTAGAAGCCTGGTTCTTCTTCATCTTGCCCCTCAATTTCCCTGCCTGGCAGCCCCCAAACTCCACCCCACTCAGCGGCCTCGGAAGTTGGTGGGTCGGGGGTGTTGGGTGAAGCATCAGGACCCAGTTCTGCCCTGAATGGTCCGATGGCCTTAGCAAGGCCACGTGGTGTCCCTGAGCAGGGCAGGCTGGGGAGGAAGGAGGTACAGTCCTCAGCTTGACACCCTCAAAGGGCCTTCCCACGGTCCCATTTGATCTGGAAGAAACATTCGGGGCTCCGTTTCCACCCCGGGACTCTGCAGACTGGCCGTTAACAACGGGGTTTCCTGCTTGGTGGTGATCTGCCCTCCAGGGCCTCTGCGGATCACAGGAAACAGAGGCGCCTCCCTGGGAGGTCCGATACGAGTATGTTGCGGGGGGGCCTCTGCCTCCCTCCCAGCCCTGGGCAGGATGGCCTTCTGGGGCCGTCAGGGGAGCCCAGGGTGGGGCCAGCCCGCCCATCTCCCCCAGAGCCCCGGCCTCCACCGTGTGGCCTTTGAAGAGACACTCACTCTCTCTAAGCCTCAGTTTTCTCGTCTGAAAAAAGTGGAAAGGTGAAATCCACATCCCAGAATTAAAAAGAATAACGTGCCTGCACCTGTGGGTGCTGAACAGGGGCTAATCCCCTCCTTAGGGCCCACAGGGTCAGAACAAGAACCCAAGTTCCCTGTCCCAGTGGGTTTGGCTGGGGTGGGGGCAGTGAGGTGAGAGACAGTGGGGAGAGGGCCTTGAGCATCCCTTGAGAGGGTCTGGACTCAGCCTGGAGGCGGCAGGGAGCCTGAAGAGGGGTGATTCGGGCACCACTGTGTCCTGGGTGAGCGGTGGTCTCCGAGGTTGGAGAGGGATTTTAGAGAATCTCTTAGAACTTTTGTAGCTTTTTTTTTTTTTTTTTTAAAGAAAATCACACAGGAGATCCTATATGCCATGAGGCTTGGCAAAAAAATAGAAAAAAAGATCACAGACCACTTCCTCCATACCCTGCTGCTGGGTGAGCTGAGTACATGTCTGAGAGTGGCCCTCTGGGTGGTCCCGCTCAGGCTCAGCCTAGTGCTCTTACTAAGCCGTAGGGTCCTGTGTCGCTTCCTTCCTCTGAGCTGTCTCCTTGTCTGCAGAAAGCTATTAGAGGAATATCAGACCTCCCTCCAGCAGAGCCTGGTTTTTCCATCCTGGATGGGAAAGCCCTTTGCAAACTGTACATGAGAAAGTGTTAAAGTCATAATGGTTGTTGTTGAGTCGCTCAGCTGTGTCCGACTCTTTGCAACCCCAGGGACGGCAGCACGCAAGGCTTCTCTGTCCTTTACCGTCTCCCTGAGTTTGCTTAAATTCGGGTCCATTGAGTCAGCGATGCCATCCAACCATCTCATCCTCTGTCGTCCCCTTCTCCTTTTATCTTACACACACACACACACACACACACACACACAAAGCAATAGGCCTCACCGTTCTGCAACCCTCATGGCTGATCAAGACCACGATGACCAATGGCTGCAGATTCATCAGCTCACGTGCTCAGCACCGGGACTGACTGGTCCCAGGTGACATCATCACCAAGACAGGGGATGAGCCATCCACTCCTGATGGACCTGTATCCAGTGCCCACGTGGGGATGCTGGGAGTGACCCCTAGAAGTGACCCTTCCCCTGGGCCTGCCCCCGTCTCCAGCTCAGTGCCTCCTAAGGGACCCTCTTTGGAGGACACTGCTAAATGTTCCCCTGGGGGCAAAATTGAGAACCGCTGCTTGAGATGAAAACCAAGTTGAAAGGGAATCCTGGGGCTAGAGGAGGAGCTTGTTGAACACCACCACACGTACAAAATCCACTAATCCATACTTCAGAAAATTCTGCAAGACAGATAATGCAAGGTCATCAACAAATACATGGCTCAGGAAAAACCAAGGGAGAGCCCTTCAGAGTAAAAGAGACAAAGGACTCTTCTACCAAAGACTTCCCTGATGGTCCAGCGGCTACTCGCTGCCAACGCAGGGGGCCCAGGTTCCACCCCTGGTCAGGGAACTGGATCCTGCATGCTGCGACTAAAACTCAGCACAGCCAAGTAATAAATAAATACAAATGAACGCATATATATCTGGACCTGTTTGCCAAGAGCAGTGTGTCACCTTTGGAACTTGATTTGGACAAACTATAAAAAGACATTTTTAGAGATGATTGGGGGATTATAAAACATCGAGGAATTGTTAATTTTATTAGGTATCTGATGGTATTGCGATTATGCCTCAAAAAAAAAAAAAAAACCCACTTACCACTACAGATGTGCGTAGGACAAGCTGAAGTATTTTCATGGGCTCTGATATATCTGAGAGACACACTAAATGAATCCAGGAAAAATAAAAATAACAAGAGTAGGGGAAGGGAACAGGAGGAACAGCGTACGGATCTGTGTTGAGATGGGCTCGCAGGGACCTCTGCACCGTTCACTCTACTCTGTGTGTGTGTGAAACTTTCGCAGTGAAAACACTCTCAAGAGGTAAACAATAATAACTTAGAAGTGCAAAGAGAGGTTTTCAGTCAGCACTCGTGCTAAGTCGCTTCAGTCGTGTCCGACTCTGTGACCCCATGGACCTGCCAGGCTCCTCTGTCCATGGGATTCTCCAGGCAAGAACACTGGAGTGAGTTGCCATTTCCTCCTCCTGGGATCTTCCAGACCCAGGGATGGAACCTGAGTCTCCTGTGGCTTCTGCATTGCAGGCAGATTCTTTACCATCTGAGCCACCGGGGAAGCTCTCTGGGGCAGCAGGGGAGCCTAATTCTGAGTCTGCCTGGACCTGAAGGAGGAGGAGCCATGACCTCTGGGCCTCCATGTCTGCCTCCCTCAGAGAAGGGAGCTCTGCTGGTTCTGTTCGGGCACCCTGGTGAATTCGTAGGCCCCTCTGCAGCTCCGGCCCCCGGCTCCCAGAGCACCCCACCCCACCCCGCAGGAGGACACAAGGAGGTGTGAGCAATGCGCTTTCCAGCGGTTCTGCCCGGGAAGGCAGGACTGCAGGCCCCTGTGTTCTCTTCTGTGGACATGTCTGCACTTGGCAGACTTTCCACAATGGATACTCTCACACGGAGGTAGAGTAAAAGCTTGAAAAAATGCAATTTCCTTTTACACACTTGTCTCCTCTGTAAACTGAGAAAGGATTGTTCCTGAATCATTCCTGGGTCCTTAACTTTGAGCACATGACCTGGCATACAGGAGATAAATTTTGAGTAAGTAAGTGTTAGTCACTCAGTCGTGCCCAACTCTGCGACCCCATGGACTGCAGCCCACCAGGCTCCTCTGTCCATGAGATTTTCCAGGCAACAATACTGGAGTGGGCTGCGATTTCCTTCTCCAGGGGATCTTCCCAACTCAGGGATCAAACCCGGGTCTCCTGCACTGCAGGCAGATTCTTTACTGACTGAGACCAACTTTCTTAACCCATAGAAGGTAGGCAAAAATCACACCACCAGCCCTAAGCCGTAAGCAGAGGCCCAGACTACCTGGGCCCTGCACCCATCGAGGGCCACTCAGGGTCCCCATGAAGACGCTTTATATTAATAGCTTCTGCAAACGGAAGGCCAGCCTTTTCCACTTACTTCCATTTCCTATCTAAAATGCATAACAATGCAAGCGCTTATCGCCGTGCCTCTAGAAGCATCCTTGTGAGCCTCTAGCCCGTCTCATCCACGCGCCTGTGCTAGCACTTTGGGCTGCATACTCTGCGCCTCGGGTAAATCGTGCTTTTTTTTTTTTTGATTGTACTAGGTTTTCATTATAGCATGCCAGCTTAGTTGCTAGGTGACACGTGGAACCTTGGTTCCCTGACCAAGAATCAAATCCACAACCCCTGCATGGCGAAGTGATTCTTAACTACGGACCACCAGGGAAGTCCTAGCCCCACACCTCTTGATGTGCCCATTTCTCAGATGAGGAGACTAAGCTGGGGCATGTTAGACACACCAACGCCATCGTCACGGGGAACAATGAGCACCACACCCGGGATGGGGACCCTGGTCTCCTGGCTCTAAGCCTGGGCCTCTTTCTGGCCCTACATTGTCTCTCCAAATAAGACTCTGGAGAGGCTCAGGGAGGCTTCTTGGGCCCTTCCTATAATTTCAATGTAGACGTCTGCTGGGAGCCTTGATGGGGCCCAGGTCAGGGCCCCCCGAAACCTACCCACTCACCTCCTCTGGGTGGTGCTGCACCTGCCCTTTCTCCACTCAGCCCTGGCCTCTCCCTAGAGACACAGCTATGCAAGGGCCCCCAAGAGCCAGGGGGAGTGCCAATGGTCACCCCCATTTTACAGATGAGGAAACTGAGGCTCACAGAGGGGCAAAGTCCAGACAAACCAGTGCCAGACAGGTGTCTCCAAGCCCTGCCGCATGCTGGGGGTGCAGCAGTGAGGAAGCTCGGCCCTGACTGTCACGGGCCATGAGAGGGCGGGAGGCAGCGTGGACGGTGGCGTGTGGACTGCGCTTTCTGGAAGCTCGGTCGGGCCGGTTTGGTGGCAGCTGGAAATGAGCCTCGGAAGAGGTTTGTCTCCTGGGGCGGGAGCCGCTGAGCCACACGCGGGCTGGGGGGAGGGGTGGACCTGGGGGGCGAGGGGGCCCGCAGGGAAGGGGCCTGGTGGACCCTGGGGAGGCCAGGTGACCATATTGCCCTTTCCTGCCCCTGAAGCCCAGACCCAGCTCAGCTCAGCTCCCCGAGGCAGCCCCAGGCGGGGTCTCCCCTGGGGCGGTGGCTGTGCTTGGTGGGTGAAGCCTGGATCTCCCTGGAGGACTGGGCCCCCTGGGATTGGGGAGCCTGGAGGTGGGCCCCCAGCCTCTGGAAGAGCCGCCCTCCAACCGTCCTGAGTTCTGCCTGTGTGCCGGGGTTGGACTCACAGCCTAACGGGGAGGCAGATGGACAGACAGGTCTAGAGAACACTGACCAGTTCTGAGAGGTCTCCGGGGCGCTCAACCTGGTACCCCGGCGGCTCCAGACAGCACCCTTCACCACCTGCGGTTCTTGGCGAATCTCTTGGCCTGTTTTAGATTTTAGGAGTGGTCCTCTCCACCACAAACCCACCCCCTACCCCCAGAGATGGGAGGAGGATTGGACCGGTTGGCAGGTGTTTACTGCCCAGCACTTCCCAGGACGAGCTGCTTGGGGTCGGGAGGCCCTTAATTTGGGGGCCACGCTCCTTCGGAGAATCTGGTTCACCTGCCATGTCTCCACTGTGGAGGGCCACAGGGCGTGAGCAAGGGGCTCCCCAGCCTCTCAGGAGGGAGAGACCAGCTCCGCCAGGCGTGGGCAATTTGGGGGTGGGGTTGGCACATGGCCGAGGGGCACCTGGCTCATGACAGCTGAAGAAGGCAGGAAGGGGATCCAGGCAGAAGGAACAGGACAAGCAAAGGTGGGGTTTGTGCAGCCAGGACTGTGACCTGTCTGGAAAATGCCAGTCTGGTTGGGAGAGGGGAAGCAGGGGGCTGAGAGATCAGGCTGGAGCCAGGTTGGGAAGGGAGGGGCTGGAAAGTCAAGCTGGTGGCCAAGGGGGACACTCTGGTGGCTGCTGGAGGCTGGACTTGAAGGAGCCGCCCTCTGCAGGTGCGTCTGCCCATATGCCTAATGGGTCGCCCTGGCTAGCCTCCTGGGACACTGAGCCAGGCTCCACCTTGCTCCTCTCGAGCCCACCCGCTCTCACCCTCACCTTTCCAGGCCTGTCCCTGGGGACGCCCCTTGCCCAGATTCAAGCAAGAACAAAAACCTAGCAGCCAACTCTCTCCCAGCCACGAGCTCTCCCTCCACAGGGAGTGGGTGGCGAGTGCTCAGAGGATCACCGTGATTAGCAGAGTCTCAAGGTCTTTCTTGAAGACTTTTGAGTCCATAAGATGGACTTGGTTTATGCATTCACCTGGATGTCAGTTGGACATTGGAGCCTCGCACAAGGCCTGGTGCAGAGAGGGTGACTATAAGGTCTGGGGCTTGAGGGTGGACTGGCAGTGGGAGGGACAGGTCTCCTGATGGGTGATGCCTGCCAGGGAGGGGGGTCAGCAGGCTTGGGGCCCCTCAGGGCAGAGACCCAGGGTGGGGAGGCTGAGGTCTTGTTGTTCTGTCCTACCCTGTCCAGCTCTTTGCAACCCCAAGGACTGCAGCACGCCAGTCTCCCCAGCCCTTCACCATCTCCCGGAGTTTGCTTAGATTCATTCAGTGCTGCCATCCAACCATCTCATCCTCTGTCGTCCCCTTCTCCTCCTGCCTTCAATCTTTCCCAGCATTAGTGTCTTTTCCAATGAGTCAACTTTTCACATTAAGTGACCAAAGTATTGGAGTTTCAGCTTCAGCATCATTCCTTCCAAAGAATATCCAGGACTGGTTTCCTTTAGGATGGACTGGTTGGATCTCCTTGCAGTCCAAGGGACTCTCAAGAGTCTTCTCCAACACCACACTTCAAAAGCATCAATTCTTTGGCACTCAGCCTTCTTTATGGTCCAACTCTCACATCCATACATGACTACTGGAAAAACCATAGCTTTGACTAGATGGACCTTTGTGAGAAAAGTGATGTCTCTGCTTTTTAATGCGCTTTCTAGGTTTTTAACAGACCAGCTCCCTCCCTAAAGAAGTGGATGGGCTGCTCTGGAGAGGGAAAGACAAGGAGCCTCTAGGAGTGTTTTCGTGAGATCTAGGAACACCTGCCACTCCAGGTGTAGGACAGAGGAAGGATGGAAGCTGGACTGCGTGCTGGGACATTTAGGAAGCCGATTTCTATAGATAGGATGAGGCTGGGGCCAACTGTGTGCATGCGTGTGTGTGTTTGTGTGTGCACGTGCACATGTGTCTATATATGTGTGTGTCTGTGTGTAGCTGTTTATTGGTGAGTGGATGGATTAGGAGGAAATAGGGGCTGAGGTCTGAGAAGAAGAGGAACGTGGGGAGCATCAAAGAAGTTTCCTCTAAGGTACATGAGACCTCGGGTTGTCTCAGGATGGTGGAGGGAGGGATGAGGTTGAAGTCAGTAGGTCAGGGCGGGTGGGTGCATCAGGAAGAGAGACAACACGAATCAAACACCTCCCCTGCTTGACATCCAAACCACTCCCTGACCTGAGGTATGTGGGGCACCCCTTCCTCTGAAAGAGGAAGCTGAGGCTCAGAGAGGTTAAGAAACTTGCCCAAAGTCACACAGTAAAAACATGAAGAGCTGCAACTCCAGCCTAGACCTGCCTGATCTGAAGGCTCACATTCTCTCCTATCATCGCCTTCTTCTCAGGGGCTGGAAAAAGTGGGGTCTCAGGTGGAGGAACAGTGGGGAAGGAAGGGTGGGGAGGGCATGGAGGGGGCAGGACCTCAGCACAGGGGTCCCGTCAGTCACCCCCAAACAAGCACCCCGGCTGGCATTACCTGGAGCCAGAGGGCCTGGGTGCAAATCCTGCTTGTATCCTCGGCAGCTGTGAGGCCTGGGCAGGAAGGTTTCCCCCCACCCCGGGAGCCTCAGGTCCTCTGTGCACCCCCGGCAGCCATGAGGATGAAGGGGGGCCTCCGCATGGGCCCTGGCTGCCACTGGGGACCTGGGGACAGATCAGAGACTTGGCAAGGCAATAGGCATGTGGAGAGTGGCCAGGGGTGGGGGTGCTGGAGCCCGGTACGGCCTGGGGATGGGCGTGGATTAGAGCTGGGGATGCTGTTCTGAGGGAGGGAGCACCTGGAGCACCGTTCCGGGCCACACCCCCAAAGGGGACCAGGAAGTATGAGAGTGGAGAAGCTCAGGAGGTCCAGGCCCGGGGCGGAGGGCAGGGCAGGCGCAAGGGTGAGGATGTAACAGAGTTCTAGATGCTTCTGGGGAGCCCCTGGGCCTGAGGGAGAGCCTCACGCGTGCAAGGGTGCTGGGAGGGTCTCCCATGGCAGGCCTGGAAGCGTTTGCCTCCCCTGCCCCCACCTCACGTGACTTCCACGGGAGACCCGATCCCGCAGCTTCTAAATCGGGTTTAGCTTCCCGATGGTGGAGGCAGCAGCAGGCGACTGGGCGATGCCTTTGAAAAAACAAGGCTATTTGGAAAATTCCACTGTGGTGCGCTGCAGCGTGGAGCCCCACCCCCACGGGCTTCTGTGGTTTCTCAGTACCCGGCCCTTTAAGGCCTCCAGTTCCGGGCACCTCTTAAGCATCAGGGGGCCGCAGGCCACAGGAGGTCCCCTGCAACACTCCCAGCCACCACATCCCATTGCCAGGCCAGGGGTTCCAGGCTCTTTGCAGAGTCTATTGGTTTCATTATAACTTCCTTCTTCCAAGTAATTATGTGGGCTGCCCTGAGATTTAGTGACCTTTGAATCCACACCCACCAGGAGTCAGGTGTCCCCAGTAAACGGGGTAACAATACAGCGTCCCTGGGCTGCCAGAGACGCTGTTACTGACCCTGGGCTACACACCAGGTCACAGGGCTCTGTCATTGGCCATCCCATCACAGCAAGTCTGGCTGAGCACTGATTACCTGACCCCTTGGAGCAGGAGTGTTCCCTCTCGCAAAGTGCTAACAGGACTTGTCTTGCTCTGGGGAGAAGGGTCAGGGGGCAGAGCCCTCATCCGATGGCCCGGGTGCCTGTGCCTCTTGAATCCTGTTGGTTACCCCTCAGGTGGCATCTGAACACATCTCATCACAGAGCACGCGTTTGTTGTGGGAGATCTAAAAGTTTCAAAATACACCATCAGAAGAAATCATGTGTGTTCTGATATCATCTCAGGGTGTCTTCCCGTTTCTTTTTGTGGATATTTCACAGACTTCTATTTTATTTGAAATTCAGTGTCACTCTTATAACAAGCATTTCCTGTTTGCTATGATAAGCTTTTTAAAAACAGAGTTGTCAAAAACGTTCATTTATTTTTGGCTGTGCTGGGTCTTTGCATGGGCTTTCTCCAGGGGTGGGGAGCGGGGGCTATGCGTTAGTTGCGGTGCGCGGGGTCCTTATCGTGGTGGTTTCTCTTGTTGCAGAGGACAAGCTCCAGGGCACAAGATCATCAGTGCCTTTGGCCCACGGGCTCTAACGCACAGGCTCAGGAATTACGTAACACGGGCTTAGCTGCCCCACGGCTCGTGGGATCTTCCCGGATTAGGGATCGAACCTGTGTCCCCTGCCTTGGCAGGCAGATTCTTAACCACAGGACCACCAGGGCAGTCGTATACTAAATGATTTGGAAGGCTTTAAACTAGCTGCATAGAAGTTACTCTGTTTAGTTAACCTTTCCTCCCGTGGTTGGACACCCACATCACATCCGTTTCCCTGTTGTAAGTAACAGTGCAGGGAGCATCCTTTTACAACAGTTTTGGCCTGAAATTGGGGGTAATTTTATTACAGTTTCCCTTCAAGTGTACATTAAAAAGTATTCAGTGTCTTATAATCTTCTTTTCTGCTGCAGCCATGCCTTCTCCGTCTTATAAATGTGCTATTTCTGGGCGTTCCACCTCTCTGAAGCCTCTGATTTTAATCTCTGATGGTAAGAAACAGGTAACAGCGCTTGTTAAAGCTGAGTAAACGCGAGCTGATGGCCTGGGGTGAGGGTTGGATGCTGCTTCTAGGAGCAAAGCGCAGAGGCTCGCGGTGGCTACCCTGTTTGCTATGACTTTTCCGTCAGTGTGTCTCTGTCTTCTACGGGCCTAAGGTTGCCGGAAGGCTTACCTCCAGCTTCCTGGACTCCTCCTGACGTTGTTGTTGTTGCTGTTTTTTTCTCATCTTGCTCAGTTTTCAGAAACAACAAGAGAAACCCGAGTTCCAGGCTTTGTGTCCTAAAGACGAGACCGTCCAACTCGACAGTGATTTCCCGTATGCCAAGGAATAAAGACAGAAAGGGTAGGTTTTCCTGGATTTCTGCAAGCCCTTGGGCCAGAGGAAAGCTCTTCTGAAATAAACGATGGTTGCACAACCTGCTTCTGCCCGGTGGGGACGGGCCCACTGCCAGCCCAAGGGAAGAGTGACTGTCGCGGATACTTTCATTCACACCCTGCCCCCCACCATCAGTGGCCCTGACTGGAAGCTGTTTCTGGGCAAGGAGGGTGGGAGGGGGGGCTACCAAGTGGGCTGGAGCTTCTGGAGAGTGGGGGGCGAGTGGAGAGACCCGGGCTGAGCGGCCTCACTTCCCAGTGCGTTTCCTCACCTGTGAATTAGGTGTGCCAGCTCAGCAGGTGTGGGGCTCACCTGGCAGGTATGGTGAGAGGGTGAAACTGCAGGCACGGCACAGGCTACCTGGAGGGCTCACAGGAGTGCAAGTATGAGAAAGTCTTATTCACCCATTCAACAAGCATTAAGGAGCTCACTTTTGGGGAGGGGTGCTGGGGAAGTCAGGGTAAAATATGCGTTTGGGAGGCGGGATCCCCACACCTCCTGAGAAGCGATGCCAGGGCAGTTTGGCAGGGCAGGGCTGCTAGCCTGGGTCCGGTGCCCACCTGAACTCGGGCTCCTCTGCACATCTCTCTCTGAGCCTCAGATTCCCCGCTGAATAATGAGAGGGGTGGGCTTGAGGACTCATAGGGGTCCTGCCAGCTCTGAGACCCTCCTTGTGACCTTTCTGGGGTCTGCACGTGGTTAGTTACCATTTTCTTGGCAAGGGGACATGGCTGCATTTACGAGTTGCCACGTCGGTCCGGCCCTGGGGCTCTGTGGGGCAGGAATCGTGGGCTGTGGACTCCTCTGGTGCTCCCGGAGCCCAGAAGGCTGGCACAGAGTGGGCTCAGGCCTGGTTTCCGTGGGTATCAGACACTCTGGGAAGGGCTTCCCACTCCTGCTGAGCAAGTCTGGGGAGGTTCAGAGGCCGGGCTTGGAGAAAGAATTCCCTCCGTGGGGCCTCTGGAGGGGGGTGGTCTCGGCATCTCTCCTCACCTTGGCAGTTTGACCAACACACTTTCTATATACATTATACTGCTAGGAAGGCGCCAAGAACTCCCCAAACATGCCAGAAACCAACAAGGCCAGACAGCTGTTTTACATTTAATCACCACACAGTTCGGGAGGTGGAGATGCTATGAGCCTCGTGGAGATGGGGAGAGTTGGGGAGGGGAGGTTTCGGGGCTTAGCGAGGCCAGGCCACCACCCTCCAGGCCTGGGCCCGGAAAGGAGGCGAGAGAACTGCAGGCTGGGTGCTTCTCTACGTCAAGCAGCGGCTCCACAGCCCCCAGAGGTGGGACCAGGTGAGGATCAGTCTGGGACCCTGCGTTAGGTCTGCAAGGGGTAACTGGGATGGCTGCCCACCCTCCCGATGGGCAGCAGTGAGCCAGCAGAGTGGGACAGCGGGCTGACCACCCTCATCCAATTGTCTCCACATTGGAGATGGGGGCCGGGAGGTGTGAGGTTCTGAGAAGTGACATGAGTGCCTGCCACTACGTGGCTAATCTTGCTCACTATATTTTTAATTCTTAGACTGAAACTGCAATGAGGATTTGTCTAGAATGCTTGTGGGTGCTGGTGACAAGGGGTGAGACGGGGGGTCAAATCACAGAGGGTGTGAGTGACACACGGGCTCCGGGGAGGCGCTCTGGGCTGGGGTGGTTGGCCGCAGGGTGGCAAGAGAGGGAGGAACAGGCAATAGAGGGCGCCCAACACAAGTCCTTGGACCACTAACAACTTTCTTGGCTCTGGATTTAGAACAATGGTTTCTGTCGTTGCGGGCTTTCAAAACCCTAAGACTGAGAATGAGGGCAGGTAGGGATTTAGAGAGTCGCAAAGAACACTGTAAAAGCAGATTTATTAATCTGAGGTATTAAATTGGGGATTAAGCCAGGCCCAGAGCAAGTCGGTAGTTCTCTGGTAGTGTTTTCTTAAAATAAGCTCAAGAGGGCACACTGGGCTTTGGAGGAGCCCTGGTATTAGCTTTCCTTAAAACATCCAGAAATGCAGCCATTTATAAAGCCTCTATTACGCCCTCAGCACTGTGAAGGCTGCTGATGTGTTCTATTAACAGATTTCCTTTCTAAAGCTCTCACTCCTCCTGCCATCATGACTGCAGGTGCGGAGAGCTTTTAGAGCTATGACCTAGGCAGCAGAAACAAGCCTGGGGTTCTCGGGACCAACACTAATGACTACAGCCAAAATTAATCTTCACCGTACGCCTCCAGATGTTCTGATGTACGGATACCCTTCCTGTCCCTCTGAGGTTTCTTCTCTGGTAGTTCTGCCTGGGGCAGCCCTCAGCACTCCTGGCAGTCAGGCGCCAAGCCTCGCTTGGAACCCAGGCCTTCCAGCTCCCAATCTCTGAAGTCTTGTAGGCTCAGGGAACATACCAGTAAACAAGATAAGCCCAGTTTGGCTCAGGCAGCCCACATTCTTGGAGGACGTTGAGGAACGGGTCAATAACTAGTGAACAAGAGGTCTCTTATTCCGGGGCTTTGCATGATCCTAGAGGTGGGGCATCTGGCCTCTGACTCCTCTCAGCTACTGACCAGCCCTGGACCTTGGGCAGGCGACTTCATCTTTCACTCTTTGTTGTTCAGTTGCTCAGTTGTGTGCAACTCTTTGCGACCCCATGGACTGCAGCAAGCCAGGCTTCCCTGTCCTTCACCATCTCCTAGAGCTTGCTCAAACTCATGTCCATTGAGCCAGTGATGCCATCCAAACATCTCCTCTGTCACCCCCATCTCCTGCCTTCAATCTTTCCCCAAATCAGGGTCTTTTCTAATGAGTCAGCTCTTCACATCAGGTGGCCAAAGTATTGGTGCTTCAGCTTCAGCATCAGTCCTTCCAATGAATATTCAGGATTGATTTCCTTTAGGATGGACTGGTTGGACCTCCTTACAGTCCAAGGGACTCAAGATCTTCGCTAGCACCACAGTTCGAAAGCATCAATTCAGTGCTCAGCCTTCTTGTCCAACTCTCATATCCATACATGACTACCGGAAATACCAGTTTTGACTAGATGGACCTTTGTTGGCAAAGTTTAATGCCTCTGCTGTTTAATATGCTGTCTAGGTTTGTCCACTCTCTACCCACTGTTTTTTTTGGGGGGGGGCGGGGGAAGGCGCCTGCATGTGGAAGCCCCACCAGGGATCCAACCTGCGCCACTGCAGTGAAAGTGGCAGGTCTTAAGCACTGTACCGCCAGGGAAGTCCTGCGTGACAGTTCTGATCACAGATCGTGTCTCTAGATTCTGCAATACTGACGGAAATAATGCAATGAACACTAGGCCAGCGGTTCCTAAACTTGTCTGCACATTACGCAGCTTTCAAAACAGTATCTTACCTCCAGAGACTGTGATTTAGTTGGTCTGAGGCGTGGCCTAGCCTTTAAATTTTTCAAAGATCTTCAGGTGATAGAGAAGTGCAGACAAGTTTGGGGAGGAGCGGCGCTGTGCCCTGTCTACCGGCTCAATAAGAGAACTGTCAGAAAAGCCCGTTTTACGGATGAAGAGACAAGGCCCGGCCGGGAAAGCCTCAAAGCGATATGCTCAAGGCTCCATGTTCCAGGCCGGAGCTCCGATCTTGCCCAGCTGGCCTCCAGCTTGCGGGCAGGTGGGGGGCGGGACCTTCCTCTCCCACACACCTGCTCGGGGTGGGCAGGGCCACCCATCGATGCGCTCCGCCGCTCGGCTCCCCACGCCTGGTCGCTGCCCGCTCGTGCCCCTTCCCCCTCCCAGCCGCTTCCCACTTCCAAGATGGCCGCGGGTGGAGCCGACCAGGTAAGGAGGCCCCCTGGTGGGTGTCCACGGGGGCTCTGAGGGCATGAGGATTCCCTCAGGCCTCCCCTCGCGGCCCTTTTTGGCCTTCGGGAGAGAAAAGGGCGGGCAATGCCGTCCCGGGGCCTGGAGAGAGCGGGCGACCGGGCTGGAGAAGGGGCAGAGGGACGAGCGTCGAGCTTAAGGAGCAGCGGCGGCGCGGCGGGGGTGGGGCGGTAGCCCGGGCGGAAGAGCGGCTGTGCCGGCAGGGGGCGGGGCGGGGCGGGGCGAGGACGCGCGGGGCGGGGCGAGGACGCGCGGGGCGGGGCGAGGACGCGCGGGGCGGGGTGAAGGCGCGCGCGGGCGGGGCGAGGGCGCGCGGGGCGGGGCGGGGCGGGGCGGGGGCGCGGGGCGGGGTGAAGGCGCGCGTGGGCGGGGCGGGGGCGCGCGGGGCGGGGCGAGGACGCGCGCGGGCGGGGTGAAGGCGCGCGTGGGCGGGGCGAGGGCGCGCGGGGCGGGGCGGGGGCGCGCGCCGCCGTTGGCCGCGGGCTCCTTGCCGGCACCTGCCTGGTCGGCTCGCCGCCTGCAGCGCCCAGCGTCTTCGCCGCGCACGTTGCGGGTCCCGCGGGGCCTGGGCTGCGGGCCCGCGGGCCCCGGGGATGGCGTCGGAGCCACGCTGACTCCGGTACTGAGGGCCTGCGGCGGGAGCCGGGCCGCGAGGGAGGGAAGGGGCCGGGCCGCGCGCGGGGCCGCTGCCACCTGCTGCCGCGTCGGCCGGAGCGGGGAGGCGGCGGCCCTGAGGCGCGGCCGGGCGCGTCCTGCCTGGCCTGCCCCCTCGGCGCTGCGCGGCCGCCGCTCTTTCCCGCGCCCGGGGGAGCGCGTGGGGCGCGGGGAGCACCGCTCCTTGGTGAGACGCGCGCCCCGAACCGCACCGTTTCCGGAACTTGACGGAAAGTTTTCACCCTCAGACGCGCGGGGCTCCGGGGCGGGAGACGAGCCGGCTCGGCGCGCGGAACCGCTCCCCCGACCCGCGAGAGCCCCGGGACCCCCTCCACTTCAAGGTCCCTGAGCCCCGGGACCCTCTCCATCTCAGAGTCTCTGAGCCCCGAGATCCCGCCACCTCAGGGTCCCTGAGCCCCGGCCCCCCAACCTCGGAGCCCCCCGGAATCCCCTCCACCTCACTGTCCCTGACCCCCAGGACCCCCTCCACCTGAGTCCCTGAGCCCCGGGACCCCCTCCACCTCAGAGCCCCCTGGGACCCGCTCCACCTCGGAGTCCCTGAGCCCCGGGACCCTCCCGCACTCCGCACCTCGGAGCCCCCCGGGACCCCCTGCATCTCAGAGTCCCTGAGCCCCGGGTCCCCATCCACCTCGGCGCTCCCCCGCCCCGAACCCCCTCCACCTCGGAGCTTCCGCCCCCTTGCTTCTCATGTCCTTGTCCTCCCCTCTTTCTCTTGGGATCCCCGTTGCCCAGGCCAGGGACTCCCTTTTTCTTCTGAGACCCGCGCCTTTGGGCTGCAGCCCCCAGCCTCAGACCCGGACCCGGGCACTGCCGCGTGTGCCCAGACTGGCGGCGGAGGGGGCCCTCGTCCAGCGGATGTGGGCACCTCACCCCTTCGTCCTGGCTGCCTTTGTAGGGGGTGGTTGCTGCTGGCCACCGTGAGGTCCCTGGCATGGACCAGGCACACCTTTCAGCTGTTGCTTCCTCCTGCCCGGTTTATCTGGCCAGGACCAACTGGGTCTAATGTTTGCCTATGACTTCTTCTCAACTTCACACCTCCCCCCTTAACTGGGGTGCTCCTCCCCCAACCCGCCTGGCCTTCCCCCAGCTAAGACTGTCTTACTGCTGTCTTGGTTGTGGTATGTTTGATCCCTTGAGACTGTGGACTCCCAGCCCCTGATTTCCAGTCCTAGTGAGAACCTGCCCGTGCTCTTGGGACTCAGGGTTGTTGAGTGAATACACCCTTTGGGAAACATCAAGAGAGGTACAGTAATTGGTTTGGGGTCATGCAGCTGGACAGCTGGAGACAGGCATGGATGAGATTCAAATAGTTAGGTCTCGGGGCCAGACGCTGCTCAGTTAGTGTCCTTCGTGGTCCCAGCAAGTCCTGGCAGGTCCCTGCTCAGCGCTGCTTGGCTGGGCTTACCCTGGGCTCGTGAAGCTGAGTTTTTGCAGTCTGCCCCCAGCGCTCCTCTCACGTTCTGCATCGGCACTGCCTCACCTGGCCTCCGCTGGTCCTTGCCCTTCCCCTCGGCACCCTCTCTCTGCCTCTCCACCCTCCACTCCTCCATCACTCTCCTCCACGGCCCTTCTCCCATCTGTGCAGCAGGTGAATGCCTGTCCGTCTTCCCTCCGCTTGCCCTCGCTTGTGCTCTGCTGAAGACCTCTACGAGTGGACTCAGCTTGTCCGAGGAACAGCTTGTTTTGGAATCGGTCCTCCCTCGGTCAGAGCTTCTTGCCGCCGTGTCCCCGCCCTCAGCACTGAGGATGCACGCTCCACATGTCGTGGGTGCCCGTGGAGCTTTGAGACCTCAGGGGAGATTTGTCATCTTAACAGGCATAATACGGGAGAGAGGATCTTAGGCACGTGGGTATGTGTTGTCTGTTCATGTTTGTTTCAGGGAGGGTGTAAAGTTTCTAAGGCTTGGGTTTAGACTTCTAGACTGTCAGGTTGGAAGGACCTCAGATAGACTGGCTGGGCTAATCGCCTCATTGGACAGGTGGGGAAGCTGAGAGCTAGGCTCAGTCAGTGCCCGCAGCAAAGGTGCGAGGAGGATGTTGGTGACAGGCGGAAGGTGTGGAGTGAGGCCCCGCAGACTGGCTGTGTCTGGGCTTGTTTATGCAAATGAGTTGCTAAAATAGTGCGCCTGAGCCGGGTGCCCAAGGAAGAGTAACACCAGCAGGCATCTTCTAAGGCTTGATTCTAAAAGCTTTATGTGGATTTCTTCACCCTCACTTTGTCAACTGCCTAATGAGATAGGGTCTGTTGTCGTCCCCCTCCCGCTAGGTGAAAAGTTAGTGGAGAAGTTAGACTAATCCAGGATCACACAGCTGGTAAGTGGAAGAGCCAAGACTTGAACCTAGGCAGTCTGCCTGCAGAGCCTGCATTATCTTTTCCCCTTGCATAGTTTCTTTTTGAAACTTTCTGTGGAAGTGCACAGAGAAGTCTAAATATTGTTGGGTTTATCTTCGATGGTCACAGCGTTTAGGATCTGTATTAAGCACTCCAGCAAGCCAGGTGTGGGGTTTGACGTCAGAACCTGGTTTGCATCCTGTTCTCTTGCTGTGTGACCTTGGGTGAGTCGCTCAGCCTCTTTGAATCTCAGTTTCTTCGGTGTACTTGGCAGGCTTGTGATGATTAGAGAATGCAACAGCTCCTAATAGGTGTATGTATATGTGTGTGAAAGTTGCTTGCTGCTAAGTCTCTTCATTCGTGTCTGACTCTGTGCGACCCCAGAGACGGCAGCCCACCAGGCTTACCCGTCCCTGGGATTCTCCAGGCAAGAACACTGGAGTGGGTTTGCCATTTCTTTCTCCAATGCATGAAAGTGAAAAGTGAAAGTGAAGTCGCTCAGTCCTATCGGACTCTTAGCGACCTCATGGACTGCAGCCTGCCAGGCTCCTCCTTCCATGGGATTTTCCAGGCAAGAGTACTGGAGTGGGGTGCCATTGCCTTCTCCGTAGTCAGTTCAGTTGTGTCCGACTCTGTGCGACCCCATAGACGGCAGCCCACCAGGCTCCCCCGTCCTGGGATTCTCCAGGCAAGAACATTGGAGTGGGTTCCCATTTCGTGACCCCATGGACTGTAGAGTCCATGGAATTCTCCAGGCCAGAATACTGGAGTGGGTAGCCTTTCCCTTCTCCAGGGGATCTTCCCAACCCAAGGATCAAACCCAGGCCTCCCGCATTGCAGGCAGATTCTTTACCAGCTGAGCCACAAGGGAAGCCCCCTAATGTGTTTGGTCTGTGGCAAATGTTCAGTAAATTGTTTACCATATTAATAATTAAAGACTATAAACTGGGTTGGCCTTGCTGAGTGGCCTTTCTTCCTAAGCCATCAGTTGCCTCTCAGTCACTTTGCAGATCCTTATGAAGATTAGTTTTGGTAAATTGCTGTATGAAACTGAAACATTTTGGTCTAGTGGGGCAACCGCCCTGTGCACTGAGTGCCCTTAATCTAAAATGTCCCACCTGTGCCTTATAAATTGGAGAAGGAAATGGCAACCCACTCCAGAGTTCTTGCCTGGAGAATCCCAGGGACGGGAGACCTGATGGGCTGCCGTCTATGGGGTCGCACAGAGTCGGACACGACTGGAGCGACTTAGCAGCAGCAGTGTCTTATGAGCCCAACTACCTTTGGACAGTTTAAGTGAAGTATCTGTTTCTTAGGGTTGGGAAGGAGCCTTTGGGGAGCCTCAACTGTTTAACACCAGTTCCCGCCTATTTGCTGCTGGATGGAAACTTACTAACCTCCACTGTGTTGAGTTCCAGGTGCCTCAGAGTTGCCATTCACTCTTCAGAGAAATACATTGGGCTTCTAGAAAATTCTTTCTTAGGGTTGTTTTTATCCTGAAGAGTAACTTATTTGAATAACAAACTACCTTTTCTAGTTGCCTTTCACGTTCTGGGTGTGTGTGTCGGTGTGTGTGTCTGTGTGTGTTTTGGCTTTACCTCTTGGCATGCGGGATTTTAGTTCCCTGACCAAGGATTGAACCCATGATTCCCGCAGTAGAAGCATGGAGTCTTGACCACTGGACTGCCAGGGAGGTCCCGACTTGCCCATCCTGTGTAACGCACGTTCCTCCATTGTTTTCGGCTTGCTTGTACAGCAGTGGAGACAGTAATAAGCACCCTAGAGTCAGATCCAGATCCAGGTCAGAGCAGGAACACTCCACCTGTGTTCTGTCGGGGCCTCAGTCTTGCCTGTGAGATGGGGACGACACTGTTCTCAGCTCCGGGGCTTGCTGTGGAGGCAGCAGAGACCACACAGACAGCGGGTGTAGATGCTGGGCTTGTGCCCAGCACGCAGCACGCACGGGCACGCGGAGGCGGCTGCCGGGTTAATTGCTCCTGTGAAGGCCCTTGAGGCCCCAAACGGACTGTGCCTTTCTTTTCAGGCTCCTTTCGGGCTAAGCCAGGGCTTGAATTAAAAAGAGAAAGGCACTCACAGTGGTTGGTGCTTGGGAACCCTTTACAGAGCAATCTGTTTTTTTTGTTTGTTTATTTTAAAATACATATTTTAAAATTTTTTATTTATTTATGGCTGTGCTGGGTTTTTGTCGCTACACGTGGGCTCTCTTTAGTTGCAGCGAGTGGGGCCTCTCTCTCGTTGCGGGGCATGGGCTTCTCGTCGCAGGGGATTTTCTTACTGCGGGATGCAGCCTCTAGGGCGCAGGGGCTCGGGAGCCGCAGTGCATGGGCGTAGTTGCCCTGCAGCGTTGGATTTTAGCTTCCAGACTACGGATCAAGCCCATGTCCCCTGCATTGGCAGGTTGATTCTTAACCACTGGGTCACCAAGGAAGTCCCGAACAGGCTGATTCTCAGGGAGGTCTCCCTGACGTTACGTCCAGGCTTGAGGGGAAGGCCTGGGGGAGCCACTCCTGTGGGGAGCCTGGTGGTCCCACCAGAATCCTCCCCGGGAGACATGAAGGACCTGGAGAGGCCTTCAGGAGGGTGACGGGGGCGTTGGAGAGAGGGAGTGTCGTGAGGCCCTGCGTGTGAAACCTCGGGCAGGAGGCCACATCTGACTCAGCAAGCTCAGTGTCATCGTTCCCATCTGTGAAATCCTGCTCTTTGGCTGGAGGGGTGAGGATTTGAGGAGGTGCTCAGTGTCTGCATGAGGGCTGCAAGGAGCAGAGCTTACTGAGGGGCTGTAGGGTCGCAGACTTGGGCTCAAGCCCCAGGTGCTGCCACATCCAAGTGGAGACCTGGGTAGGCTCTGTGCCTCAGTTTCCTCCTCTATTCAGTGGGGTTAGTGCCTGGTGCAGAGAACTGTTGAGGGCCCTAGAACAGACTGGTGTGTTAAGAGCCTCCAACAGTGCCTCGTGCTCACGAGATTGTAGTTTTATGGTGATGCTCTGGGTCGGGAAGATCCACCCCCTGGAGGAGGGCATGGCAACCCACTCCAGTATTCTTGCCTGGAGAATCCCCATGGACAGAGGCGCTCCAGAACATGGGGTTGCAGAGAGTCAGACCTGACTGAGAGACTCAACAGCAACAGCTGGTGTTGTCCGGACTTGCAGGCCTAGTGTCTGCCCTCCTAAAACTTCGGATCTGTGACAGACGTGCCCTTAGACCATGGCTGACAGAAAGGAGCTCTGTGCGCCCAACTCTTAAGCAGAAGGCACGGAAATAGGTGGCAGGGCTGAGGCTTGGCAGCGAAGGGGAGTGCACCCTCCCTGGAGGGTTGAGGGCACAGCACCGTCCCCGTGGGATGGGAGCGTGAGGGGACCGCTCTCCCCCGGCATCAGGAGAGGAGGCGGGACAGGAGGCTGTGTATAGCACACGCCCCGTGGACGGGAAGGAGCCACGGGGACGAGCGCAGAGGATGTGTGCATAGACGGGCGGAACAGGTTCTCCCCGAGGCCACCCAGGGGTGGGTTTTTTTTTCCCCCTGGGGATATAACTAAATCATTTAGCTGTGGTTTCATAAACAGTTTTTTTTTTTGTATTTATGAAGAGTTGGTTTTAGTCTTATTACTTTGTAAGAAGGAGAAATTAAATTGTTTCTTCGAGCCCGGCTTGTTTTCCAAAGCCTTGTTTCCAGTCACCCGTGGAAGAGCCGCTGTCCACTCTCTTGACTTGTGTTAAACTAAAGGTGGGCCCCTGGCGGAGTGAGATCGTTCCAGCCTCTCCGGGTGGCCCTTTGCCTCTTTGTCTCCTTCAGAACTCAGTTTCTGGCAGGTGAATAAAATTCCGGTGGCCTTGCCACCTGGAATAAAAAGCCTTCCTCTTACCTGTGCTTGATGGTGTGCGTGTTTCTCTCCCGCGGGCGGCGATGGCTGCTCATGGTCAAACTGGCCTCTGGTGCCAGGCTGTGCCTGGGGACGCCGAGAGCCCAGGTCACGTTCTGTGACGCCCGCAGCACGAGGGGTCATGTGTGACTTTGGGAAAGAGCACAGAGGGAAATTTTCTTTTGCTGTCCTGAGCCGTCCAAGGTCGAGCGTGTCAACCCTTGCCTTCTAGTCTAGCAGCCGACCCGGCGCGCAGGACGGTCATTGCTCCCGGGCCGGGGCTGCTGTCCGCACGCTTTGCCGGGAGAGCGTGGTTGCATTTGCTTCTCTTCCGTGAGCTCCCCTGCCCACCTTGTTGTGGAAACACAACCCAGCTCCCAACAGAGGTTTCTTGGATGGACAGCCGCTGACGCCTGCCTGCAGCTAGAATCCAGTCGTTGGGAATACTTAATGCAGCAGATAGGTTTTCTCATCCTTCACCATTGGAGGTGTTTGCCCAGGCATCGACATCCAGGTGCCCTGCCTGCAGCTTGGGAGTGCAGGGAGGGGACCCTAGAACTGCTGAAGGTGGGGTGTAGCCACAAAGAACCCCGGAGAGAGGAGGGCCTGCAGCTTCCTGGGGGGCGGGGAAGGCTTCTCCGAGGGGCTGCCTTGGAGGCGTGCTCTGTCTCCGGGGACATGAACCCCCGGGGTGCTGGTGGCCGAACGGGGGACAGAGTCCCCAGGGTGATGGGTGTTGAGAGAGGTGGGCTGGCGGCCCGAGACTGGCGGGGCTGGCAGGGGACGGGTCCCCGGGGCTGGTGCTGGCCCGTGGAGTCGAGGCTTCCTCTGTCTTGAGAAAATGTGTGACTTGGAGGCCAGCCATGGGCAGCTGCCTGCTGGCCGCCTTCCAGCGTCCACACCGCTGCCTTGCTCGGAAGCACGCCCTTTGTGCAGGCCCCGTCGGGAGGCCGGCTTTGCTTTGTGCTCCGGCTGACTCCAGGTGGAAGCGCCTAAGGGCGGGTGGCTTGGCCCTCCCAGAGTTGGGTCTTAGAGGATGTCGCAAGCGGAAGGACTTTTTCCCCTTTTAAGTTTCTCTCTCCAGAGTCTGTTCTCTGAGGCTGTTTGGCAGGTTTCAGGAACTTAAACTGGACCTGGAACCCTTGGAGCCTCAGAGGCCCCTCAGCTTCTCCCTAGAAGGGGCCCTGGGGCTGTTCCCGGTGGCTCCGAGGCCGGGGGGAGAGGCTGTGAGCGGGCCATCGGCAAGTGGCTTCGGCCTCCACCCCACCTGCTCTTCTCGTCCCTGGCTTGTCTTGGCAACGGAGGAGCAGGGGGCCTTGGGCTCCCTTAGCACACTTGTTCCCTGTTCCTGTCTATTCTGGTGTCAAAATGTCAGTTTAAGTCCGCCCCCCTCCGTGCGTGTCCTCTGTTCATGTGGCTGAAGTAGAGGGCGCCTGCTGTGTCAGACGGGGGTGAGCCGCGCTTCACCAAGGCTCCTCCTCTCGCTGCCCAGAGGCCTGCCTAGGAGTTTCATGCTGCTGCCCCAGTTTACTCCTGGGCCGAAGGGGAGTTGACTCTCAGAAAGGTTAAGTGTCTCCTGCACTAGCAAGTCAGGAGAGTTTCCACCGGGCCTACCAGAGGGTCTCAGCTCTGCTTACTGTATGTCCTTTTGTGTTTATGGGGTTTTTTTTTTTTGTCAGTGTGACCTGTTGGAATGTTGATGGTGTCTGGATAATTCCCATCACCTCTACCACAGCCAAAGATTAGCTCTTAACTAGGTGCTAAAAATGTTTCTTGCTGTATTTTCCTTTTAATTAGAATATTTTTTTAAAACTTTAAAGTCTGTACACAGGTTTGTCTTCCTGTTGTGGATGCTGTGGTTTGACAGTGTAGTTCAGTTTGGGAGTTTTGCCAAGTCAGAGTTCCAGGGACAGTTTGCCGTGGCCTTGCCTGGGAGGAACTCGTGGCTGGGGACTCAGGGTAGGAACTGCAGCACTGGGAATTCAGGGCAGCGTGAACTGCGGAGCATTTAAAATGTGTTCCCTGTGGTGAGCTGATGCCCAGGTCCTTTTGGTCCTTCTTGCTCTGCAGGTTGAAAGTGAAAGTGTGAGTTGCTCAGTCGTGTCCGACTCTGCGACCCCATGGACTGTAGCCCACCAGGCTCCTCTGTCTGCGGGATTCTCCAGGCAGGAATACTGGAGTGGGTTGCCATTTCCTTCTCCAGGGGATCTTCCTGACCCGGGGACTGAACCTGGATCTCCCACATTGCAGGCAGATTCCTTACTGTCTGAGCCCCTAAGGAAGCCCTGTAGGTTAGGGAAACGCTTTACTTAGTGTGATCACCTGTATGATCTCATTTTTGTATTAAGCTCTCCTTTCATTTGCCGTCTTGTTTTGGTGTTGTGCAGTGTGGTTCCATCTTGCCAAGGAAAATTGATAACCAGTTAGTACGACACCACAGTTAGATGACCCTTCCCTACCACTGGGCCACATTTCAAGGTTTCATATACAGTTTGGTCTGTCCCTGGACTGTGTGTTTTGGCTTTGCTCCTTTTCTCTATCTTTGCTCCAGTGCTGCGCTGCGTGCCGGGCCCCTTCAGTTTCTGGGGAGGAGAGGCATCACCCTCCCCTGTTGTCTGCTTTTAATGAATGTGCTTTTGCCAACTTGACATTGAGAGGCCCAGCCAGGCTTCCTGAAGGGGAGCAGGACGCTCACTGCAGAAGCTAAAATAACACCCGAAAGGGAGTGGTTATCAGTGTTGCTGCGAGGCTTCAAAACTTGCCGTTTGATGACAGCAGCCGCCTGCAGAGTGCTTGTGGGAGTTCGAAGTGGGGGGCGGGGGTCGGTGCCTGCTGACGCCTTTCTCGCGGCACTTTCTTTCATTCTCCCGAGCCGTCTAGTGGAGTTGGGGTTAGAACCCAGGCATGTCTGAGTCTGGAGATCCCTTCTGTATGTTGTTCTGTTCCCTGGATCAGACGTAAATGCGCCACTGGGTTTCTTTAGTTTTCGGTATTTTAGAGGACAGTGGGAAGGAACACAGTGGAACGCGCCAGGCTCTCAGTCCGTGAGGACTGCCCCTCTCACCCCCTCATCCCCGCCTGAGACTGAGGCCGTAGGCAGGGCCTCTGTGTCACCAGCAGCTCGGACTCTCCCCATCAGGCGTTTCCTCCAGGTTTGATTATCCTTCTTCACTGAACCAGCCTTCTGACCTGGGTTTTATAGTCCCAAACAGAGCCATTTGACCCCTGGGTGTGGCTGGTTTGGGGGCCAACTGTGTAGATCCCAACTGAGCTGCCAAGTGGCAGCGTGACCCTGGAGCCTTTTCTGAACCCAAGCCTCAATTTCGTCCGTGGGGAAGCAGACAGCATGCCCCGCTGTGGAGACTCGAGTAGGGTGACTGAAACTCCGTGGAGAGCACTGCTCACCTGCGTCTCGGGCCGTCTCATTGCACCTGGCGTACCCGGTCCATCTTGTTTTCTGTCCTGATGGAGACGTCTTGAGTTTTACGCTGTTCACACATGTTGCGCCTTGACTTGTGTGTGGGTTATGAACTCACATACTTTCGACAGGTATCACTTGTCTGCCATTTTAGAAAGCACGGAAAACAAAACCCCTTTGCTCTGCTACCAGTGCTGTCCTGAGGACCTCAGTTGTGACCCGTGGGATACTTTATGATATCGTGATAGTACTATGTTTAAACTCTAGCTTCCGGTCCTGAAATAATACTCTGGCACGTAGGGCTTGTTTGAATTTCATTTTTCAAGGACTCCTCTTTTGAAAGGGGCGCCAGAACATTTGAATCCCAGAGGAGCTGCATCTTTGGGTTTTACATCCACTGTCTGTATTTCTATTTTTGTGTTGTTTTTCTTTTTCCCCTAGTTTTTCCTTGGACCAAGATGACTGATGGAAACCTTTCCACCTCTGCAAATGGCGTAGCCTTGATGGGCATTCTGGACGGTCGACCAGGAAACCACATTCAGAGCCTGCAACACTTGACTCTCAAGGCGCCCAGGTCCCTCTCGTTGCCTGAGTATGGGCCTAAGCTGAGACTCAGTGCTTTAGAGGATCGGCACAGCCTTAAATCTGTGGACTCGGGCATTCCTACCCTCGAGATCGGCAACCCGGAGCCTGTCCCCTGCAGCGTGGTCCACGTGAGGAGGAAGCCGTCCGAGTCGGAGATCGTCCCTGAGCGCGCCTGCCAGAGCGCCTGCCCGCTGCCCTCCTACGCACCCCCGGCCCCCTCCGGCGCCGAGCGGGAGCAGAGCGTGCGCAAGTCCTCCACGTTCCCCAGGACAGGCTACGACTCGGTGAAGCTCTACAGCCCCGCCTCCCAGGCCCTGCAGCGCAGCGACAATGTCTCTGTGTGCAGCGTGTCCAGCCTCAGCACGGAGCTGTCCACCACACTGTCCGTCAGCAACGAGGACATCCTGGACCTCGTGGTCACGAGCAGCTCCAGTGCCATCGTGACCCTGGAGAACGACGACGACCCGCAGTTCACCGACGTCACCTTGAGCTCCACCAGGGAGACCCGTGACCTCCGGCGGGACTGTGCCGGTGAAACGGAGGAGGGGAGGAAGCTGAGACTCCTGGGACCGTTCAGTCACTTCTTTACCAGGTAATGCGGTCTGTGTCTCTCTAGCGGAGCCAGGCTGTTCAGCTCAGACCCGTGGCCTTGTTCCGTCCGAAGCGTGTGGTGTGTTTCCTGCCTGCTGGGCAGACGCTGTTGTACAGATAGCCAGGCCATCTGCCCCCAGCAGCCAGGCATCCTGTGGGCCGAGGCCTGGCATGTTGGCGACTCTGCGGTTTGCCCCCTCGCTGCTGGCTGTCACTCCTGAGGCCCTGGCTCACGCGCACAGTTTCTTGCCGCTTCCTGGCCGCCGGCCTCTGACGTGCTGTGACTGAGGGTGGCCTGTGAGTGGCCATCGTTACTAAGTCAGCACCCTTTGTCAGCTGTATCCTCCGAGGGGCCCTTCATGTTGATAACTGGAGTTTCCTGGGCTAAACGGAGGTGCTGGTGAGGGTGATAATCAAGTTAGTAACCCCAGGCCCTGCTGGTGTGACCCAGGGCTGGTGTGTCTGGGCGGCCCTGGGTGTGTCCCCTGCGCTCCGGCATGGCCGTGTTCCTTTGTCCGCATCTGTTCTGGGCCTCCTGCTGAGGTGTGGCCCCCCCCCCAGCCACCCACGTTCCCGCCTGTGCTAGGAGCGGGCCGCGCACCCCATTCCCCTTCCCCAGGGTGGCCCGCGAGCCAGCCGCTGAGCCGGGGGTGCCGGGCTCCCCATGGCTCCCCGCAAGCTCCCGCAGCATCTGCCCGTCTCTTGTGCCTCACGTTTCCGTTCGGCATGCGTCTTGTGTGTGTGTGTCCTGGGCTCTGCTCTTGACCAGAAGTGGAGGGGTAACATGGCCGTGACTCTGGGGGGTTGCAGACCGACGGTGGTGGGGAGGGGACACTCAGTCAGTCACACAGGCAGGCACAAGCTCCCGCACTGTGGAGCGCTGCGAGGAGGTGCCGGGGGGTCCGGAGAGCGGGCCTGGAGTGGCCGTCGGCTCGCCAGTGGCTCTCTGGAGGGCAGGAGCCAGGACCGGGCGGCTGGGCCTGCTTCTGGGGTTGGCCCGGCTGCCTTGTGCGCACCTGTCGCGGAGCCCACGCTGGGCGCTTTGCGGTGCTGGGCGTCCCTTCAAGATGGCGTGATGTGCTGGCTGGGTCAGCTGGAGACCTCTGTGGCCGTGGGCACTCACGTCCGCTTATGGCTGCCTCAGCTGTGTCATCAGCCAAAGTGAGGGGTCGTCTTGCATGAGGCTGAGTCCAGTCCTGAGCGAGAAGGTTCCCCGACATAGGCTCTGGTTTCACGGGGCACCTCTTCTCTGTGATGCACCCGTCAACAGGTACTGCTGTAGTCCCAGGAGAATTCCCGGCTCCAGACCTCAGTGACTCCACAGTCGCCTTCAGTGGAGGAGCCCAGGAACTGTCAGGGACACCCACGGTCCCCTCAGACAGTGCTCTGTGGTTCAGATTCGAGCGGCCACCGTCCCCTTTGCTCAGATCAGAGTTTCTAACTTTCCCTGTTTGTGAATACCATCTGTGAAAGTCACTCAGTCATGTCCAACCCATTGTGACCCCACGGACTATACAGTCCATGGAATTTTCCAGGCCAGAATACTGGAGTGGGTAACCTTTCCCTTCTCTAGGGGATCTTCCCAACCAGGGGATCGAACCCAGGTCTCTTACATTGCGGACGGAGCCTTTACCAGCTGAGCCACAAGGGAAGCCCGAATACCATCTGGGTGCCTGTTAAATATGGCTCTTCAGGGCCCAGCCCAGGTCTCTAGGATCAGAGTCTCAGGGAAAATGCCTTGGAGACGGGTTTTTAGAATCCCCTGGGGTTCTTGGCAGATTTGGGAAGCCTGGCCCGAAAAGAGAGGCGGCTGGGAAGCAGCATGGAGAAAGGAGCTTAGCTTTGGAGTTCAGCAGACCTGCACCTGTGTTCTCGCTGTGTGACCTTGAGCAAGGTACTTCACATCTCTTGAGTTTTCTTGTCTCTAAAACAGCAGTGGCAAGTGCCTGGCACAGGCTGCCTCTTAGGCGTTGATGGACGGCTTATGTCCTCTTAACTGCGTTGTCATTATTTGCTTTCCACGTCAGCCTCTTCATCTCCACAGTGGATATGATGAGACCGCCTCGTTGCTGGGCTGGGGGCGCGGTGGGCTCCCGTGTGTGAGGCTTGGTGCGGACCCAGACAGAGCAGGCCTGGAGAGCCTGTTGCTTGCTGTGGGAGTCCTGGCGGCGAACACTTGGTGCGCTGCCTTTGTCTCGCTCTGGTGGAGCCACTTTTCCATTGAGAGCAGATGCCGTCGGTCACTGCAGATCGTTTCTTGAAAATCTTTCTCAGCTTTGTGCCACGAAAATCAGACATCTCCTCTTTGTTTTATTTCTTACTTCTTGTCTCCTTACCCTTGTTTTTGAGGACTGTGATACTGTAATTAGGAGCCGTTACTAAGTACCTTTGGAGTATTAATGACAGATGAGTCAAGATGTGTGATCTCATGGCCCAAATGTAGTAGCACAAAATTTGTAGCACAAAGTTTTTGCGCCAGACTCTTGAGTATTAGAGGAGAGTTTTAGCCTATAATCCCAGAGGGGAGAAAGGGTGGCAGTTCTGTGCCAGAAGGATTCGGGACCCACTAAGCATTTTACAGGTGAGCTACGGAGAGGGCTGGCCCACAGTGGGCACGCAGAGGACGGTGGACCGCGTGTGTTATTGTCGCAGGCAGGGCTGGGGCTGGAGCTGGACCTTTGTGGTTCCCAGCCTGGGCCCCTGAGTCATCCTGCTTCTCCACTCTCCCCCGCTGGAGCCCGGGCCGCCTGTTCTCCTGTTCCTCACCAAATCCACTCTCCACAGCGTTTGTGGGCAGCGACGCGGGCGGTGTGGGGGAAGGCCAATCAGGAGTCTGGGGCGTGCAGGCAGGCACTCAGGGAGCCGGGCACTCGGGGGAGCTGGCCTGCGGGCGCCCCGACTGCCTGATGAGGGCGCACTCCCGGGGAGCACCCCCCACCCTGGAAGCCAGGCCGGCTGCTGTCCGCGCCTTTGCCCCTTTTTTCACACAGGCTGCAGTGAGCGCCTCTGTTGCCGGCTCCACCCTGAGCTTAGAGATAGTCCCTGCCCCTTGGGGAAGATGGACACACAGTGGGGCGGGGGGCACGGGTCTTGGCATGTGTGTGTGTGCGAGCATGCGGGCGTGCATGTTGGCGAGGGTGCTGAAGTCAGGAGCGCTGGTAAAGGAGTCAGGTTGGCTGGGTTCAGTGTGAGCTCTCCTACTTAATAGCTGTAGGACCTTGCCAAGTTACTTCCCCTCTCTGAGCCTTCAGGGGCATAAAACCACCGAGCAGGCTTAGAGCTCGAATAGGTAGAGTGTCCAGGACCTTCTGGCACTTGCAAGTAGGCGTTATCAGTGATGCTGGCTTTTATAAACGTGACCGTTTCTGAAAAGCGCATTTTGTGGCGCGTCCTGTAGTTCTTGTCCACACGTTGGGCTTTGCTTTGGTCAGTCCGTTAACGGGAAGAGTTGGGGTTTCTCCACTTTGGCTCTGCTGGTACTCGGGGCGGGGTGACCACGTCTTTGTGGTGGAGCCTGCCTTGTCCATGGAAGGCTGCTGGCCTCTACTCGCTAGTTTTCAGCAGCACCTTTCCAGTGTGGCCACCAGAAAGACCCTCATCCGTTGAGGGTGTCCCCAGAGCGCCAGGGCAGGCGGGGTAGGAGAGGTGGGCAAAATCACCCAGCCGATGAGAACGACTGAGCCAGCATGCGGCAAATGTTGGTATTTAATTGCTTCTTTGTGGGAAATTTACTAATGTTTTGTATGTATTCTTTTAATTGAAGTGTAGTTGATTTACAATATTACTTTCATTGATTCAGTATTTTAATGGATTTACTTCATTTAAGGGCTTCCCTTGTGGCTCAGTTGGTAAAGAGTGTCTGCCTGCAGTGCAGGAGAGCTCGGTTGGATTCCTGGGTCGGGAAGATCCGCTGGAGAAGGGACAGGCTGCCCACTCCAGTGTTCTTGGGCTTCCCTTGTGGCTCAGCTGGTAAAGAATCCACCCACAATGCAGGAGACCTGGGTTCAGTCGCTGTGTTGGGAAGAGCCGCTGGAGAAGGGAAAGGCTACCCACTCCAGTATTCTGGCCTGGAGAATTCCATGGACTGTATAGTCCATGGAGTCACAAAGAGTTGGACATCACTGAGAGATTTTCACTTCTTCACTCCACTTGAAGTTATTATTAAGTGTTGGTGGCCTCCACTGCTGTGGTATGTTTTGAGCAGGATCCTCATCTCATGTAGATGAGAGGGACAGTGTTAAGGGATCCTCTGAGCCCAGAGTGCATCAGAGCCTTCCTCGAGAGAGCTGGCAGCACCACGAGAGGGTCGGGCCACGTGCTTGCCTTCTGCGGGAGACAGGGCTGGGGTGTCTGGGAGGCCCAGGCCCACGGCTCTGCTCCGGTCTGGGAGGTGGGGATTAGCTCTGACCACGTCCATCTCCTTTTGCGCAGCCCCTCGTGAAGCTCTCAGGAGAGGGGATCGGCACGTCCCTTGCCCAGAAGAGGGGCTGGCACTGCATTCGAAGGATGAGAGGAGCGCGCCAAGTGCCCACATGGCGCAGAGGGAACCACCTGTGGGGTGGCCAGGAGGCGTGGGGCACCTGGCTGGGTTTAAAGAACTGTAATGATGCGTTTTTCTGCTCTGCTTCCCGACCTGGCCAGGAACGCCTCAGCGGTGCCCTGTGTGTGGTTTGCCCTGGCACCGAGTCGTGACTTGAAGGTGGAGACAGGTGGCATTGGTGGGCGAGAGCCAGCGCTGCTCCGACGCCAGTTTCAACCTCCACTCGGCCGTTTTTGACTGGTGTGGCCTCCAGAAACTTCGTTAACCTCTGTGATCCCAGGGTGTTGCTGGGTAACGGGTTGACTGTACCTCTTGTAAAGAGTGGGCATGGGGATGAAACGAGGTCACGCAGGGGCAGCTCTGGGCAGAGCACACACCCAGTGTGAGCATGTGGGCTCCTGGGCCTGCTCTCTTGCTTTTGTTGGGTTTCACCTCAGGTTGCTCTTTTTAAAAAGGGCCTGCTGTCTGAAAAAGCTCGCAACCACTGGCCTAAGAGAACTAAATGTTTGTGTGGGCACTTTGACTCGGCGTGGGCGTGCGCAACTGAAATTTTAGTTCCTTTACTGGTCTAGGCCTTTGGGATTTGTTCATTTGAAAGGCAGCCTGAGCAGTGCCAAGGAACACGTTTGCTGCTAGCTTTCTGATTAGGGAGGTGAGCGGGAACCAGAGACACGTGGCGGCCGGAGCCCCTGGCGCGGGGGGAGCAGGCAGAGTGCAGGGCCCGCCAGGCGCCGTTCTCAGCCCCTCCGTGCGGCCACTTGGTTTGATCTTCAATTCCTGCAGGCAGAGGGTGGGTGTTAGCTCCTGTGGGCTGGCTTGTTCATCCTCCTAGGGGACCTTCCTGCCCTGGGGAAGCCTGAGAGTTAAAGACGTGTATTTCTTGGGTCACTTGCAGCTGGGGCTCCCGGCAGGAATCAGGCCCCGTTTATGAAAGACGGGAGGCGGAAGTTAGGTGGAGACCGTTTCTCTTCCCCTTTGGGCTGTGTCCTCCTGTCTAGTGGTGTCACAGAGATGTGAGCCTCGCCTGCAGCATTGCCCAGCGTCCACTCCCTGACCGCGTGGCAGTGGCTGCTCCCTGCATCCCGTCGCGGTGGCCCCCGTCGCGGTGGCCCCCGTCGCGGTGACCGTGTCGCTCCCTCGAACTCGGTCCTTCCTGCGGCAGCTCGTATGTGACCACTCCCCTGGTGTGTCAGTCCTGTATTGTTCAGGGAGCCATTCCTGGGGCCCCAGTTTAGAGCCAGCCGCTTCAGCCCTTAACAGAGATTGGAAGTCATCTAATTCCTTGAGTTAAATCCCTTTCTGCTTAAAATTCCTAGAGTGATTTCTGTATCCTGCGCTGAAAACCAGTGGATTCAGGTGAGCACTATGATAATTCTCTCCCCTAGGGGAGGAGACTGCCGCAAGAGGCGGCTGCATAGCTTCATGGGGTACAAAGATGGTCCAGGGTTTGGACTCAGAGCTTAGGCTTCTTTTCTGGGAAGCAGAAGCTCATGCTTCAGAAGGTTGCTGGGGTTAAAGGGGAGGCAGTGCATATGTCTGTGAAGCGCCTGGCCCATGGCAGGCCTGTCAGTGTCTATGTATTTACTTATTGCCCGACTACCGCTTTGGCCCTGTTGGAATTAGTGTCAGTAAACTGAGGTGTCACACTGCAGCTGAGACTCCCTGTGGCATCCACTTGCCAGCGTTCTTTCTGACTGAAGGAGAGTTGCTTTGCAGTGTTGTGTTCGGTTTTGCCGTGCGGCAGAGTGAGCCAGCTACATGCGCATCTGTGCATCCACGCCCCCCCGCCGTCCCCCCATCCCACCCCTCGAGGTCACCTCAGAGCTCCAAGCCGAGCTCCCTGTCTATACAGCCGCTTCCCAGTTTAATACTAAGCAGTGACTATAATAATATCAATATTAATGTCAATCATATCAATCGCTGTTTAATAAGCAGCGATCTGGTTAATGCTTTGCCTGTATTCCTGATGACTTCGATCTAGCACTAGTGATCCACAGAAAACGCCTGCTGTATATCTGAGCTGCTGGGGTGCATGTGCTTGTGTGTGTGTGCGTGTGAGCACACGCACTGCTGTGGTGCTCGGAAGCAGCAGTGATGGGCGCTCTCTTGCCCTCCTGTCTGCTGGGCTGGGGTCTTGGGGGAGCCAGGCCCTGCGCCTCTCTAGGGCCTAGTCTACTTGTTGCAGAGGAGCTGAGGGTATCCGCCTTTCAGAGCTCTTCTGAAAGTGAACGCAGGGCTCCGGTCAAGGTGCTGAACCCCGGTGCCAGGCTGGAAGGCACGGAGATGGGCGGCCGTGTGAGTCCCTGCGCTGTGCGGTGTGATGAGGGCTTGGAAAGAGGCTGGAGTGCAGCAGCAGATCCCTCAGGGGAGACTCAGGGGCCGATGTGCCAGCGGGCCTCTGGAGGTGCCTCCCCGGCGCTCTCTGGCAAAGTCAAGGGAGTGGGGAGAGGCACAGCCCTTTCGGGAAGGCGCCTCGACAAGAGGTGCCCGGGAAGGAGCCAGGAAGGCGCCTCGACAAGAGGTGCCCGGGATGGAGCGCAGAGCTGGGGGAGGAGGTGGGAAGGTGGTGGAGCCAGAGTGGGTGGGGCCTCTGCCGACTACAGCGCGGACCCCAGATCCGAAGCATGCAGGCACCACAGGCAGCTGCTGGACTGCCTCCAGGAGAGCGCAGAGCCTGGAAGAGGCGAGTGCCCCGGTCTGAGCACACTCAGGCGCCTCCCAGCCCTCAGGTCGAGACTGAGCACCCGCCCATGACGCCACAGGGGCCTGCACCGCCCCGGCTCCCCGCCTCGGTGCACACATGGGGCTGGGGCAGGGAGAGAAAGAGGAGACGTGCCCTGGAGACCCTGTGCTGCCCAGCGCACACGTGGGGCTGGGGCGGGGAGAGAAAGAGGAGAGGTGCCCTAGACCGCGTGTTCCAGAGCGTGGAGCGGGCCCGGTTCAGCTCTGAGTCCCGAGGCTCGGGCTCCGGGCCGGGGAGATCTCGGCAGAGAGAGGTTAGACCCGGCGCCGCCTTGGCCTTGAGCCCGAGAGAAGCAGGGAAGGTTCCAGCAGGCAGGGCGCCCCGTAGGTAGTCTCCGTTGTTGCCAGTGAGAGATCTGCCGGGGTCTCCAGTGTTCCCAGTCCTGTTCTCCTGCTCTGTGGCAGTGCTTTCCCAGGCACATGTTGACCCTGGCTCCCTCTCCACAGGGTTTTCTGTCTTCTGATGTGAATTGCTGCACCGGATGGATTTGCAGTAACTCAGCTCCCTCGGTTGTGGAATGCCTGTGCTTTGCTTTTCCAACCCCAGTTACACAGCTCAGCTCTCACCAGCCGTGGTTGCGACACCTGGGAGGTCATCGTTGGCCTTGACCAGAGATGTTTCTCTCGCTCCCCCTGCGCTTCGGTCTGAGGTTGCCCTCAGGTGTGGCGAGGGTGCCGCCGACAGGGTCGCTCGCCAGATGCGGGCGGGAGCGTCTGGCGGGCCCTCTGTTGGGACGCAGCTGGGCTTGGACGGGACAGCTGGCTCTGCTGAGGGTGTGTTGCCTCCTTGCGCTTTGCTAGGCTTTGTGGGTTTGCTTTGCCAGCAAAGCACGGGCATGATAATTTCTTTATCGAGTGCCTGCAGTGGACCAAGCCTCATGCTAGGCCCTGTGTTTCTCATCGTCCGTCCTTCCCAGGGATACTTAGTGAGCATCTGCCATTTGCCAAGACACTGTTCTAGGTGCTTGGGATTCATTTCTGGACGGAACAAGGACCTTTGTCCTCATAGAGCTCAGACAGTGTTCTAGTGGCCAGGGGCAGATAATACTCACAGTGAATAAATGAATGAAGCTGTGATAAGCGCTGTGAAGAAAATGAGAGAGTAGAGGCAGTGGGAGGGACGGGGCACTGGAGAAGACGGGTTGCGGAACGGTCAGAGTACCCAGCGAAGCCGTGCTTCTTGGAGGGACGAGGAGGGGAGATTCCAGCAGAGACTTGAAGTGCGTCAGGAAGACCGTGAGCACAGACGCCTGGGAGCGGAGCGACTCGGGTTGAGGAAGGGTGCGGGCAGGCCTGGTGCGTTAGAGGAGCAGCGGGGAGCCCGTGTAATGGACTGAGTGAGCCTTGAGGGGGGTCGTGAGCAAGGTCGGTGGGGCCCGGTCCCTGGTGGGCCTGAGCCTACGGGCAGTGATGGCAGGGACGCCCGGCCTTGGGTAGTTGGGTCTGAGCAGGAGATTCAAGTTTGGAGTTGTTGGCATTGTGGGGGGTTTGGAACAGGTGAGGTCACTGCTCATCAAGGAGTGACCTGAGGGCACCTGAGGGCTGAGAGGCCTGGGGAGAGGAGGCAGCGGGCGGGGGCGGGAAGCCAGGCGGAAGCCGGGTGGCAGGGCAGGGTGTGATCCACTGGGCCCAGGGTGCTGGTGCCAGGGAGCTGCGGGCTGACCCGTGACTCAGCGAGGGCCCGGGCGAAGCATCGGGGACGGGAGGAGGCAGGCGGGAGCAGCGAGCTTGGGCGGTTCTGCGGTGGGTTTTCTGCATCAGAGCAAAAAGCTGGGTGAGAGCTGGGGGAGCAGTGCTGTGGGGTTGGTTTCTCTTTTAAATGTTGGGGAAACCTTTGTTTTTGCTTTTGTTCTGTTTCTGCTCACTCTTAAAGAGTAGACGCTGACTGTGTGAGAGAGAGGAGCGAACTCTGGCGCGTGGCCCTGGCGTTGCCTCCGAAGGGCTGGCTCTGGAGCTCAGATGGAGGCGGCAGCTGGGGCCGGCGGGGGAGCCGGGCGTGGGCACAGACGTGGAGGCTGGACGCGCCACCGGGGTCCGGAGTCCTCGTGTTCAGCACGTAGACGACTCCATTGCTTTCAGGGCTGCTGGGCTGCTTTTCTCTGTGCAAATGTAGGTTTTAATCAACATGTTTATTTTTTCAAAGGCCGATTTTATCTTTCAGGGCAGTTGTAGGTTCACTGCACGATTAAGCAGCGATCCCATGAACCTCCCCCCCTCAACGTGTGCAGCCCCACGCCATCAGCATCTCCCCTGCCTCACCCACCATCAGTAGCATCGAGGCCTTCGCTTGCACGAGGGTTCACTCTCCGCGCAGCAGATTCCGTGGGTTTGCACAGGCGTGTAACGATGGGCCCACATCACGGTGCCAGCCAGTCGCTTCCGGCCCTGACAGCGCCTCTGCCCGTCCCCCAATTGTCCTCTAGCCCTCAGCCCCGGGACGGCTGACCTCTCTCGGGTCTCTCGGCGCGCATATGGCATAGAGCCTTTGCAGACTGGCTTCTCTCATAAGGCGCTTCTGTGGCCTTCTGTGCCTGCCTGGCTCATCTCCTCTTGGTGCTGAGTGATCCTCACGGCCTGGGAGATGCCACGAAGAGACGTCTGAGGGAGCGAGGCCGGCACAGGCTGGGTGTGAGGTGCCCTCCTCGCCTGCATCCTTGATCTCTGGGGAGCCGCCCTCTTCCAGCTGCTGCTCGAGAAGACCTTTTGGCCCCTGTAGCCCAGGTCCAGGCCTGGTCGCTCAGGAACACCTCTGTGCTTCTCTGTGTGCACGCACCCTAAAGTGTTTCTGCAGTGCTTACCCACCCTCGGGAGGGCCGGTCCAGCCTCCGTGGGGGGACCGGCCTCACGGGCCTTCTGTGACCTTCCGTGTGTCCTGGCGAGCTCGAGTTCACATGGGGGGCTCACGGGAGACCCTGGGGGAGCTCGTGTGTGTCACCTCAGCTGCTGCCACTGGCGGTTTGGTTGCCCTTCTCCTAGGGGCCCATCGCCCGGTTGCTCCAGGTCCGGGGGGCCCCCTGCAGCAGCACTCCCCAGAACATGGGAGGGGCTGGAGCCCACGTGAGGGCAGCGTGGGGGTCCGCACCAGCAAAGGCCCAGACATGCAGGGACGCGACAGCAGCTGTCGTTTCCAGGGCTAGAGTGGGCTCGGCTGGAGAAACCTGCCCTCAGCCCTCGCTGGCGTCAGAGGGCACTGTCGTCCTCGGCAGCTCTGCCTTCTACGCCCCCAGCCTCCACCTCCGCGCCGCCGGCAGGGCACTCTGCAGGGCCGTGTCCCGTGTGTGCAGCAGTCCATCCAGCAAGAGGAACTGTCTCATCTGCGGGTCGCCCCTGTCCCCCCACGGGCTTGCCAACCCCTCCCGGAGGACGTCCCACGTCTGCCCCTGGTGCTCTGGACACTGAACAAGAATACTCTCTGAGGTCCCCAGGGAGGGGTGGAGGCTTCTTGGTTCCCTGCTGTTGCTATGGCAGTGCCATTGTGGGGTGTCATTGATGGGTGCCCCTGGAGGGACTCCGTCTCCCTCGTCCCATGCTGGCACCCGGTCAGAACCCAGGAGACGCTTGGAAGTCGCTGAGTTCACCGTCCTCCATTTCCTCCTGTGGGGGCCCAGTGCTGGGGTGCTGCCGCCGACAGCCTTCCCTCAGAAAGTGCCGCAGGGCCCTTGTGGTCTCTTGTGACCGCAGGTTGTGAGAAATGCTCCGTGTCAGGCTTGAGCTGCTGGTGGGGGATCAGAAGCACAGTCTGGGGAGAGGGGTAGGGGTGGTGGAAGGCTGGGCTGGGGGGCCCATTTGGAATAGGGGAGTCAGGGAGGGCCTCGCTGAGCAGGGGCAGGTGAGCAGAGGTCTGCGCGAGATGAGAGAGGCCACTACAGGCCCAGAGGCTCGGAGGCTGGCGGGCACTGGCCAGGTCTCTGACGTGTGTGGGCTCCGCTGCCCTTTCCCCACGTCCCCAAGAGGCAGCCGGTGCGGTGGGCTCCCTGTCCCTGGTCCACGGCAGCCTGTGCAGCCTTCACCCGAGGTGCCCTGCGGCGCTTAATGCGGGACCCCAGACCTGCGCTGTTCAGCATCTTGGCCACGGCCATGAGTAGCTGTTTAAATTGAATTAAAATGGGTACTTTGGCTCCTCAGTGCCACTGGCCACATTCCAGTGCTCGGTAGCCACACGTGGCCGGTGTCTGCCACATGAGATGGCTTGGGTTTATATGTTCCTGGCACTGTGGGGCGTTGTGTTGTCCAGCGCTGGTCTAAGTGGTCCAGATGACATCTCTGACTTGACTTTAAGCCTCTGTTGTCACGTGTGAAAGTAGCACGTGGTGGTTGTAAAACAAGGGAGTCAGTAGGGAGGTGTGTGGAGCCTAGGGAAGCCTGTGGAAGGAGCCATCCGCAGGACCCTGTGGAGAGGGAGCGGGCAGACAGGGGGCCTGCCTCCTCCCCTGGAAGGAGGGGCGGGGCGAGAGCCACCTGCCGCGTGGTGAGGGTCTCACCTGAGGCCGGTCTGACCCTGCTTGTGAGCTCGGGGATGAGGTTCAGAATCCCCAATACCGAAGCGGGGAGCCCGCCCCTCCGAGGGGTGTTCTGAGGTGTCTGTTGTCCCTCCAGCGGCTCGAGGGGGGGCGGTTCAGAGAGTGCAGCCGTGGAGCCAGAGACGTGACTGTCGGACCTGCCCTGCGGGCTGGGGGCGGGCCCTGGGCTCCGCTTTCCTGAGCCCTGGGCTCCTTGTCTCCGATGTGGCGGTAACCAGGCGACGCACAGGGCTTGGCACGGTGGTCAGTGCTGCGCCCTCTCCAGAGTTTATCAGGAATCTCTTCCCCGCTTCTTGCTTGAGTAAGCGAGTGAGTGAAGGAATGCTCGGAAGTGCCAGCTTGCCCAAGAAATGAGCCGCCAAGAAAAGAGGAACAAGGGCTTCTGCGGCCTGGAGGGTGAACCCGATGCCTCTCTTTCGCATGATGATGGCTTGGTTAAAGTCAGGCCACCGGCTGGTTTTGTGTGGTCACACTAGTTCTCTGTTAGGTGGAGGAACTCACGGGAACAGGAAGGTGTTCTGGGAAATCCCAGCTGGGTCTCATGATCTGCTTCCTTCCCGTTTGAGGATTAGGAAACTGGTCTATAGCTGAGGAAAGAAAGCCTTTACATTCAGCTGCTTGCTGTTTGGTGCTGACATCGACAGGCCTGTTGGCCTCAGGTGGGGGCGGGCAGGGGCTTTTTGTTCCAGAGTGCTGGAGCCCGTGATCAGGAGCGGCTCTGTATCTGCCCTGCTCAGTAGCCGGACCGTGTTCTGGTAACCCTCATGGGCCGCACTGACTTCTCTGCATCGTTTCTGCCCTGGCTTCTGCAAGGCATTCATGTCTTTAGCGATTCCACAGCCACAGGCAAGGTAGTTTTGGGGAGTGGGGGATGAAGAGAATGTCTTTGTTCTTTGCAAGATTGGTTTGACTTCCTGACTTGATGCCGCACCCCCAGCGCCCTGGCACTATCGGGAAGGCGCGTGCTGCGTCTTTGTGGAAACTGAAGTTATGGTCGCCTGGGAGGGTGGCTCAGTGTGCAGGTCAGGACCCTGGTGGGGGGGCACAAGGGCACGGAGGAGCCACAGGCTGGCCCATCCCTGCAACACGCTTCTTCAGCTGCCAGCTACTCGCTGCTCAGAGATAAACTTCCCTCTGCCCGGTTGAGTATAAGAGCTGTTCTACTTAAAGAATGCTAGTGGAATGGTAGAGCAGTTAACCCCGTCTTGCTTGGTTTCCCGCCGTGAGTAGCGCCCGTTTTAAAACGGCTGCGCGCCCTGGACACTTGGTGCAGCTGACAGGTAAGCTCTGCTGCGCCATCTGCATCTTCCGTGTGCACGTCTTGCTGGATTGCCACATCAGACCAGCTAGTTCCTGTTGACGTTGACTGAGCTGGGTCTGTAAGGGAGAGCTGTTTCAATTCCACTTCTGCTGATTCTGTTGTGAGTCGTTGTGGTTTGTCTTGGGATTCCTGTAAGACTCTATATATGGAGGAGTGATGAGTCATCCAGATTTGCCTAATGGCCGTGGTGACCACCCCCCCCCCCCCACCCCGCCACCTCCCAGCCACAGTCCACTTTCCCATTCAGAGGCTTTAAGAATTCAAGCTCTGTATACAGTGTTACAGGGAAGAGTGAATGTTTATAGAGGTCTGAAAACTAGAGTTTAGAATTAAGTCCTCATTTCCTTTAGGTTTCAGGATTAGGTGGTTAAATACATTTCCTAGCAGGAGGAGAAAGAAGTGAAAGTGTTAGTCACTCAGTCGTGTCTGACTCTTTGGGACCCCATGGACCTGTAGCCCGCCAGGCTCCTAATTCTCCAGGCAGGAGTACTGAAATGGGTTGCCATTCTCTTCTCCAGCGGATCTTTCCAACCCAGGGATCAAACCCGGGTCTCCTGCATTGCAGGCAGATTCTTAAGGCACCAGGGGAGCCTAGGAGGGGAGGTCCAGGGGAAAAGGTCAGGAGGGCATGGGCTCTGCCTTCCAGTTCACATACTACAGGGCTGTGTCGACTGAAAAAAGTGCACCACCCAAAAACTGAGAATTCTGTTTCATTCTGTGGCATTCCTGCGGACCATAGCCCCGAAAGGCAGCCTCTCTGATAGCTCTGATGGACTGACTGTTCCAGAGAGATAAACAAGGAGCCAGGGTCTGGAGTTTTTTGATGGGGGAAAGAAACAACTTGTAGTCAAACACAAAAGATTATTGCTAATCACAGAAAGCAGATGTCTCAAGTTAATGGTTTTAGAGCTTTTCTACGTATGGGAAGATGCAAGAGTCTGTGCTGATTGAAACCATCCCTTAACTATCTAGGGCCAGTCGTCTGGTTCTCTCTACCCTGACCCCCCACCCCCACCCCCAGGGCACACCAGAGGGTCTTCTGCAGTAGCTGCTGGCCGGATGGTAGGCAGCATTCGTATTTACGGGATGGCGGGTGGCATGGGTTTTTTTGTTGTTGTTCACAGGTGGAGAGAGCCTAGTATGAGGAGGAAGAAGAGGGCAAGCGGCCAGTTAGACGAGAAAGAATGTTTCCTGGTCAGCCCCCATCCTCGCACCTGTTTACTCTGAGTCTTTACCCCGGAATGAACAGGTTTCATTCTTTTTAGAAGTTCCTTTGACAGCAGTTGTTTTTAAGGCAGAATAAATTGAATGGTGGTGAGAGATTATGGAGAAGGAAATGGCAACCCACTCTGGTGCTCTTGCCTGGAAAATCGAGTGAACAGAGGAGCCTGGTAGGCTACAGTCCGTGGGGTTGCAAAGAGTCGGACACGACTGAGCGACTTCACTTTCACTTTTCACTTTCAGAGTTTGTGGGGAGAAGACATAAATACGTATTTGCTTAGGTGAATGCTAGATGCTGTAACAAACTTGAAATATTTGAAGACTCAGACACAGCGGAGGTTTATTTCCACTCTCTTCCATGTCCTCTCCATCTCCGGGCTCTGTCGATTTCGACCTGAGGACTCCAGGCTCCTTTGCATCGAGCCGGAGAGGGGACAGAGTCTGAACGTGCTGCGTGTGGGGGATTTCCTGGGGAGCACACACGTGAGGGGGTGCAGATCACCCCACTCACAGCTTATTGGCTGGCGCTCCGACTTGTGGCCACACACACCTGTTGGGGGGTGGGGGCGGCGGCTGGGAAATTGGCTAGTGCTTAGATACAGATTTCTCAGAACACAGGTCAGGTAGTCTGGTATTCCCATCTCTCTAAGAATTTTCCACAGTTTGTTGTGATCCACACAGGCAAAGGCTTTGGCTTAGTCAAATAAAGCAGAAGTAGCTGTTTTTCTAGAACTCTTTTGCTTTTTCGGTGATCCAGCGAATGTTGGCAGTGTGACCTCGTAGCCCTGGCCAGCCGTTTTTCTCGACCCGTGGCCACACACACCTGTGACGGAGGCTGGGAAACGGGCAGTGCCTGGATAATGAGGAAGTGGGTTTGATGAAGAGTGAGGCGCCTTGGCCGGCCATTTTCCTGAATCATTTTTCTTGATCCCCTTTCTTCATAAGAAGTAGTGCCTGGGGCCTATACATTGAATGCTCTGGCACCCTCTTGCTTAAATAGTAGTTCTCACCATCTGCAGCATCAACACCTAAGTGCATCAACACCCAGGGAGCATTCTGCGTCCAGCCCCCATCCTATGCCACAGCCACAAAACCCTACCAAAACATGACTTACAGTAACAGAGACAACACGTGGCGAAATGCGACTTAGAGTCTCCGGGGACTTGCCTGGTGGTCCAGCGGTGAAGCCTCTGCGCTTCTGAAGCAGGGCACACACATTCCATCGCTGGTCGGGGAACTAAGGCCCTGCAGGCTGTGCAGCTCAGCCAAAAGCGAAAGAATTGAGTCCTCTGAGCCAGCGTGGGCCACCCTGCACTTTGGCCTGCTGTGCTGGCGAACTCCCGTTGTCCCTCCGGAGAGCCTCCTCTGGTCAGCTGTCCTCCCACCCCAGACCCCCTTGTTTGGGTCCACTGTCCATGGTCTTGTTTTGCGACAACACCCGCACCCTCTGCAGCCCCCTCACCCTGAGCTTCCTGTAGGTTGAAGGCACCCACACCCTCTGCAGCCCCTCACCATGAGCTTCCTGCAGGTTGAAGGCAGGGGCTGCGTCCTACGCGGCTTATTCGTTCTGGTTCTGTTTTCCTGGCCAGTGCAAGCGCTTAGTAGGGGTTCAGGAAATCCTCTTAAGTGAAGGAGCACTAGATTGTGAATCTAAAAGAGTAAGAAAGAGATCTGGAACACTTAGCTCTTAAAGCCTAAATATCTTCCTTTTCAGCTTTGTTATTGTTCTAGAATTTGGGAGAAGCCCCCCCCCCCCCAACAGTTTGAGCTTCCCCATCAGGTCACCCTGCAGCGTAGGTTTCAGATTGCATGTGTGGCGTCCACACTGGCGGTGTCTGCGAAACTGGCGTGTTCTTCTGGGAGGTTTTTGCCTTTTGTTTTTAATGGTAAACCTTCTTTTACGTGTTTTCCCAAAGCTTCTATTTTTTTAGTAATATGTAGGAAAATTTTGACTTTTTATGTTCATCATTTTATTTTTGTCCTTTCCACTTTCACACCTGCTATTGATTGTCCTCTTTACTGTATTTCCCTACAGACTTTCTCTGAATTTTATCCATAAAAATGTGTGTTATCACTACAGCTTGATATCCTGCTTTTTTTTTCTTTTTTTTAACTTATTGAAAACATTTTCTCACATGATTAAAAATGAATTGTCCACACACACTGATGTCTTTGTGGTGGTATCCCGTCCTGTGAATCATTGACTTATCCCACAATAAGGAAATGGTTTTGTTCCTACTCTTTGATGATGAAGTTGGCTGTGGGCACCTCAGTGTGCACCGCGTGCATTTCAGACGATTTCCTGGGACAGAATCCCAGAAGTGTTCTTGCCTCCTGACCGTGGCCCTGACCCTGGGTCGGCTCTGATCTGCCGTCTCCCGAGGCGAGGAGGAGAGCCTCTGGAGCCCTCTGTCCTGGGTGCAGATTTATGGCAGTGAAGGTCCAGCCCTGCTGTATGAACGGGGAAACTCACTGAGGGCCAGTGGACTGGTAGAAGTGTTCACAGCTCTGGCCTCTGGTTGCTAAGTTGAAGTTTGGGAGGATTTGTCCTTCCACGTCCTGCGGTCTGCAGAATGCAGAGATGCCTTTGGCTTCCTCCCTTCCTTTCCTTGGGCTCCCCTGGGTCGAGAAGATCCTCTGGAGGAGGGCATGGCAGCCCACTCCAGTGTTCTTGCCTGGAGGATCTTGTGGACAGAAGAGCCCGGCGGGCTACAGTCCATGGGGTCCCAAAGAGTCGGACACGACTGAGCAGCTGACATTTCCACTTTCCCTTGTCTCCTTCCCCCGGGCGCTTGCTCTGACTCCTGGGACAGTATGCTCTGAGCCCAGCACTGCTGGCTCGCCCTGCCCTGCCTTTACCTGACACGTGCTCTTTCCCTCTGCCCTGGCCCCCGGGCCGATTTCTGCACAGCTTCACGGCCCGGCCCAGCTGACACCTCTTCTGTGAAGCCTGGCCTGCCGTGGCCAGGGCAGAGGCAGCCTCCCCCAGGCGTGCTGCCCTCTGTTCCCGCAGCCTCTTTCGGTTAGTTCAGCAGTGTTCTGTCTCGCTTTTACTGTGGGCCCCTCAAAGACAAGGCCTGGGGCTTCGCCACCCCTGATGCCCAGCTGGTGTCCTTGCCTGGCCCTGGAGTGTTAGAACGTGACTCAGTTCTGTTCACTTGGCCAGCATGTGCTCTTGTTCTGGAGCCGCACGGAAGAGACTGGTCTGTCTTAATCCTCAAGGGCAAGGCCTGCGGTGTGCGCACTCTGGGCTGAGTGTTTTCCATAGGAGAGAAGACAAGGATCTGCTGGGCTCCAGCGAATCCTGGGGCAGGGCCTGGATTTGCTGCTGTGGAGGGAGAGGGCGCGGGCAGGTGGGCTCTCCAGGCTCCCTGGGTTAGGGACCTGCACTAGCCTGGTCCTGGAAGCAGGGGAGACTGGAAACGTTTTCATCACAAACCAGGTGTTCACAGTTCGGTTTTGCTTTAGCAAGTAGAATTGTTGGGCCATTTAAAGCAAACTCTAAAAGTAATTTGCTGTTCATGGAAACTGCTGGAACGGAGTTAATCTTAAATTCATATGCGTAGATTAAAGCATCAGTTAAACAGATAGCAGGGGAAGGGAACATTTATTAGTGAAGGAGCAAAGTTCTCAGCCTTTGCAGCACAATGGAATTATTCAGAAAACTTGAAAAAAAAAATTGTCCAGGCCCTGCCCTCAGAGACCAGTTTTAATTAGTTTAGGGTGAGAGCGGGGCATTAGGAATTTCGAAAAAGCTGCCTAGGTGATTGTAGTTTGCAGCCAGGATTGAGAACCACTCTTGGAAAATACAGACTTAAGTCCAGATCCAAGCGTTCTGGTTTACTGCGTGACCTTAGGCAAGGTTATGTCTCTGAATTTCCTCATTTTGAGGAAAATTATGCATAAGCCTGTGGAGGATGGACACCTGTGTCTCTGATCATCATCGATTGTATTTCCTGAACTTGGCCCTGCCTCGGAGATGCTGCTGCTGCTACTGCTAAGTCGCATCAGTCGTGTCCGACTCTGTGTGACCCCATAGATGGCAGCCCACCAGGCTCCCCTGTCCCTGGGATTCTCCAGGCAAGAACACTGGAGTGGGGTGCCATTTCCTTCTCCAATGCATGAAAATGAAAAAGTGAAAGTGAAGTCGCTCAGTCATGTCCAACCCTCAGTGACCCCATGGACTGTAGCCTGCCAGGCTCCTCCGTCCATGGGATTTTCCAGCAAGAGTACTGGAGTAAGGTGCCATTGTCTTCTCTGGCCTCGGAGATGAGCAGTGCTCAAAATATATTTGTTGAGTGAAAGAAATAACATGTATGACTGACTAGGTGGTGGTGGTTAGTCGCGCAGTTGTGTCCAGCTATTGCGACCCCATGGACTGTAGCCCTCCAGGCTCCTCTGTCCATGGCACTTCCCAGGCAAGAATACTGGAGTGGGTCGCCATTTCCTTCTCCAGGGGATCTTCCCAACCCAGTGGTCAAATCTGTGTCTCCTGCATTGCAGGCAGTCTCCTGCATTAAAGGTGGATTCGTAACCGCTGAGCCACCAGGCAAGCCCCGTGTGCCTAGGGTCAGGATTTGACGAGACGCGGCGCTCGGCCCTATGTAGTGAGCAGACTGCTTTCAGTGTCATTGATAAGCACTCCTGACAGTCCCAAGGCGGGCAGCTGGGTGGTGGTGCCTCGAAACCAAGAGCTGCTTTTCTTGCTCAGAGTCCAGCAGCTTGTTCCCAGGGTGGGATGCGAGCCCAGCTCTGCCTGATGCTGAATCTGTGTATGATCAGGGATTCGGATCTTACCTGTCAGAATCCCTAACATGGAAAGAGTGTGGCCGTTTCGTCCCTTTCCTCAGCCACCATTGTGGTCCTCAGACCACTCACGATTCATGATGCTTGCAGCCTGTTGCTAACGAGCAGCTCCGTTCTCCCTCTGTTCTTTGGTATCCAGACAGAGATTAAGTATAAAGCTGTGTGGTTTTTCCCTTAGCAGTGTTCTGTACTACATTATGTAGGCATTTTCACTGTGTCTTCTCTTTCTTCTTAAAAACCTAAGCTAATGTTAGAGGAGGCATCTGTCTTTAATCTTTCCTTCCTGCATTTAAATGGTGGGAGTGTTTGAAGGAGATTTCAAGGAGGTTGTGGCCCAGGATAACACGGGGTTTTGTTTTGCTCTCTGAGTTATCAGTGGGAGGCTCTGAGGCGGTAGTGCAGTTTCAGGGTTAGTTAATGAATTACCTGTTAATGCAGCAAATCCAGCAGGTCTTATGCCAGGCCTTGGGGGTACAAAGACCAAGTAAGGTTCCCCTGTATGTAGTGGGCTGCTGCTGCTGTTGCTAAGTCGCTTCAGTCGTGTCCGACTCTGTGACCCCATAGACGGCAGCCCACCAGGCTCCCCCGTCCCTGGGATTCTCCAGGCAAGAACACTGGAGTGGGTTGCCATTGCCTTCTCCAGTGCATGAAAGCAGTGGCGCGTAAATAACTGAAACATAGCCCCCAGCCCTCGGTCACAGTCAGTGTGAGTGCTCTGGGGGCACAGAGGAGGGACTTGACGGAAAGGGGCTCCATCAGCCCAGAGGCTCCAGAGGAGCGCGCTTGGAGCTGACTAGTGTTTGCCGAGTGGGGACAGAGTGAGCACCCACTCGTGTGCCCCTGCAGAGTCACACCCCTTCTCCGTCAGGACCTCGCTCCCTGGGGGCCACCACTGTTCGGACTTGTGTCACCATAGGCGTGTTCCGCTCGTTTTGAACTTTAGGTGTATGGCGTCACGCCGCGTATACTCTGTTCTCTGGCTTTCTTTGCTCAGTTTTGTCTGCGGCTCGCGCAGGTGCTTCCTGTGCGGCAGCAGGATCCAGTCTTTCTTTCTGGGGGGTTTTCAGGGGTACAGGTAGACCCGTCCCTTTGCGTTCTCCTGTGGGTGGATGTTTCGCTTGCTCCGCTCGTGACCACTGGGAAGAACGCTGCTAGTAGTGTCTCTCTGTGCACGTAAACCTCAGGTGGACTCGCTGGGCCTGCTTTCGTGGACGCGGCTGGCTGGTCTTCCGGGGCGGCTGTCCCAGAATGTGCAGAGGCGTGTGCACACGGCTCCTTCCTCTCCCAGACTTGGTGGTGTCAGTTTCCTGGCTTTTTTTCCCGTTTTTGCCGTTCTGGTGATAGGATAGGGGTATTTGATTTCATTTACACTTCTCTGATGACTCATGGTTCGACGCACGTTTTCGTCTCTTGCTGATTGTTTGAGAATCTCCCTTTGTGGCTTGCCTGTGGAGGTTCGTCTTAACTGGCTTGTACGCGTGCTGTCTGTATTCAGGATGAGAGTCCTTTGTGAGAGTGATGCATTGCAATGTCTTCTGGTGGTGGTGGTTTAGTCACTAACTTGTGGCCAACTCTTGCGACCCCACGGACTATAGCCTGCCCGGCTCCTCTGCCCACGGGATTCTCCAGGCAAGAATACTGGAGTGGGCTGCCATTTCCTTCTCCAGGGATCGTCCCGGTGCAGGATTTGAACCTGGGTCTCCTGTATTGCAGGCGGATTCTTTACCAACTGAGCCGTGAGGGAAGCCCATATCTTTTTGATTATATTCTTTGCAGCCAAAAATGGAGAAGCTCTATACAGTCTGCAAAAACAAGACTGGGAGCTGACTGTGGCTCACATCGTGAGCTCCTTATTGCCAAATTCAGACTTAAATTGAAGAAAGTAGGGAAAACCACTAGAAGACCATTCAGGTATGACCTCAATCAAATTCTTTATGATTATACAGTGGAAGTGAGAAATAGATTTAAGGGACTAGATCTGATAGATAGAGTGTCTGATGAACTATGGACTGAGGTTTTTGACATTGTGCAGGAGACAGGGATCAAGACCATCCCCATGAAAAAGAAATGCAAAAAAGCAAAGTGGCTGGCTGGGGAGGCCTTACAAATAGTTGTGAAAAGAAGAGAAGCGAAAAGCAAAGGAGAAAAGGAAAGATATAAGTATCTGAATGCAGAGTTCCAAAGAATAACAAGAAGAGATAAGAAAGCCTTCCTCAGTGATCAGTGCAAAGAAATAGAGGAAAACAACAGAATGGGAAAGACTAGAGATCTCTTCAAGAAAATTAGAGATACCAAGGGAACATTTCATGCAAAGATGGGCTCGATAAAGGACAAAAATGATATGGACATAACAGAAGCAGAAGATATTAAAAAGAGGTGGCAAGAATACACAGAAGAACTGTACAAAAAAGATTTTCACGACTCGGATAATCATGATGGTGTGATCACTCACCTAGAACCAGACATCCTGGAATGTGAAGTCAAGTGGGCCTTAGAAAGCATCACTACAACAAAGCTAGTGGAGGTGATGGAATTCCAGGTGAGCTATTTCAAATTCTGAAAGATGATGCTATGAAAGTGCTGCACTCAATATGCCAGCAAATTTGGAAAACTCAGCAGTGGCCACAGGACTGGAAAAGGTCAGTTTTCATTCCAATGCCAAAGAAAGGCAATACCAAAGAATGCTCAAACTACCGCACAATTGCACTCATCTCACATGCTAGTAAAGTAATGCTCAAAATTCTCCAAGCCCGGCTTCAGCAATACGTGAACCGTGAACTTCCAGATGTTTAAGCTGGTTTTAGAAAAGGCAGAGGAACCAGAGATCAAATTGCCAACATCCGCTGGATCATGGAAAAGCAAGAGAGTTCCAGAAAAACATCTATTTCTGGTTTATTGACTATGCCAAAGCCTTTGACTGTGTGGATCACAATAAGCTGTGGAAAATTCTGAAAGAGATGGGAATACCAGACCACCTGACCTGCCTCTTGAGAAACCTGTATACAGGTCAAGAAGCAACAGTTAGAACTGGACATGGAACAACAGACTGGTTCCAAATAGGAAAAGGGGTACGTCAAGGCTGTATATTGTCACCCTGCTTATTTAACTTCTGTGCAGAGTACATCATGAGAAACGCTGGACTGGAAGAAACACAAGCTGGAATCAAGATTGCCGGGAGAAATATCAGTAACCTCAGATATGCAGATGACACCACCCTTATGGCAGAAAGTGAAGAGGAACTAAAAAGCCTCTTGATGAAAGTGAAAGAGGAGAGTGAAAAAGTTGGCTTAAAGCTCAGCATTCAGAAAATGAAGATCATGGCATCTGGTCCCATCACTTCATGGGAAATAGATGGGGAAACAGTGGAAACAGTGTCAGACTTTATTTTTTTGTGCTCCAAAATCACTGCAGATGGTGACTTCAGCCATGAAATTAAAAGACGCTTACTCCTTGGAAGAAAAGTTATGACCAACCTAGATAGTATATTCAAAAGCAGAGACATTACTTTGCCGACTAAGGTCCGTCTAGTCAAGGCTATGGTTTTTCCTGTGGTCATGTATGGATGTGAGAGTTGGACTGTGAAGAAGGCTGAGCGCCAAAGAATTGATGCTTTTGAACTGTGGTGTTGAAGACTCTTGAGAGTGCCTTGGACTGCAAGGAGATCCAACCAGTCCATTCTAAAGGAGATCAGCCCTGGGTGTTCTTTGGAAGCAATGATGCTAAAGCTGTAATTCCAGTACTTTGGCCACCTCATGCGAAGAGTTGACTCATTGGAAAAGACTCTGATGCTGGGAGGGATTGGGGGCAGGAGGAGAAGGGGACGACAGAGGATGAGATGGCTGGATGGCATCACTGACTCGATGGACGTGAGTCTAAGTGAACTCCGGGAGCTGGTGATGGACAGGGAAGCCTGGCGTGCTGCGATTCATGGGGTCGCAAAGAGTCGGACACGACTGAGCGACTGAACTGAACTGAATATTTTAAAAGTTTGCTTTATTAACTAACAAAAGTTCTTCATGGTGATGAATTCTGCTTAATAGAACTTTTCTGTTTATGGTTAGTGCCTTTTGTGTCCTGTTTGAGGAAGTCTGAGCTATCTTCTGGGCTGTCCAGGTGGTGCTAGTGGTAGAGAGCCTGCTTGTCAATGCAGGAGACCTGAGAGACACAGGTTCGATCCTTGGGTCGAACACGACTGAAGCGACTTAGCATGCATGCACGTTATCTTCTAGAAACTTTGTTTTGCCTTTACCAACTAGATTAATTTTCTGTTTCAGTGTGAGGTAGTGAGCGGTTAATCCTTACTTATTGTAAAGATCATCCATCCCGCTGAACCTTTGAAATAAGTCTGGGGACTGTGTATGTTCCATCATCCGTTTGTTCTCTCACTTGTATTCCCTTAATTACTGTTGCTGTATCATAGGTCTTGACATCTGCAGAGTAAGCCCTCCTACTTCATTCTTCTTTACCATTGCTTTGGTTATTCTAGGTCATTTTCATTTCCCTGTAAATTTTAAAAGTCAGTTTGGCAATTACCACAAAAAATCTGCTCTGATTTTGTTTGGGATTACATTGAATCTGTTGGTTATTTTTTACTATAGAAGACTTGTATAGTAGAAAACTTCTAATCTCTGAATATGGTATGTCCTTTCATTTATTTAGTTTTTAAAAATTTTTTCACAGTATTTTATGTAGAGGTTTTGTGTTTCATTAAATTTATTCCAAGATACTTGTTATTTTTGATGGTTTTCAAAATGCTATTTTATAAGCGTTAGTTGGAAACGGAGTTAATTTTTGTGTGTAGACCTTGACTCCCAGAATCTTGCTCAGTTCAGTTCTTACAGTTTATCTGTGGTTTCTTTTGCTTTTTCTCTGTAGAATATCATGCTGTCTGTGGATGGGGTTTGTTTCTTTCCAATTCTTAGACTTTTTATTTACTTTCTTAAGTTATTGCATGACCAGGATCTCCCATACAGGTTAAATTGAAGTAATGCTGGCAGAGAGCCTTGTATGGTGCTGGTCTCTGGGAAAGCTTTCACCATTTCCCCACTAAGTGTGATTTTTGCAATAAGATGTGTTTTATTAGATGCCTTACTTTATAGTAATAAGTACTTTTTAAAAATCAGATTAAGGAATCTGATAAAAATTGTTTGCTTTTATTCATAGTTTTATTATTTAAAAAATCATGAGTGTGTTGCATTTATCAAATGCTTTTTTCCCCACATCTATTAATGATGCGTTTTAGCCTTTATTTTCTGTATGTGGTGAACAACATATTTTTCTAGTGTTAAGTAAACTAACTTGGCTTCCTTAGAATAATCTCAACTGTTCTTGATAGATCATCCTTTATATCTGTGGTTGGATTTGATTTGCTAATATATATATTTGACATTTTTTTCCTGCCTCTGTTCATAAGAGTATAGCCTATAACTTTCTTTTCTTACAATGCTCTCTGTCCAATTTCGGTGTGAAGATGATGGTGAGCTTATAAAATAGGTTGATTAATGTTTTTGTTTCTGTTTTCTCAGACTTTCTGTAAGATTTTCCCCTGGTGGTTAAATGAACTGACCAGTGTGTTAAAACTTGGAGACCTGCACACCAAAAAGTCTGTTCTATTGTATATGAATTGTTAAAAATAATAGAAAGCCTTCATGGGAATTTAACATGTATACATGTACATACTAACCCATGTCAGATAACCCTCCCAGGGTCATCAGAAAGTCCTGTTTTTCTTGGTGAATCAGACGTATAAATGCATCAGTTGAGTGACCTAATAAATTTGCTGTGGGGGGGTGTCTAAAAGGTTTGTTCTCTGGAAGAGTTTGTGAAGGTTTCTTTCTTAAATGTTCACCAGTGAGACCATCTGGACCTGAGTTTTCTCTGTGAGTTTTAAAATTGTGGCTATTTCTGGAAGCATTTCTTTTGCTGAGGAATGATTATAAAACACGAATACTGCAGGTTGAGGAAGAACTTGGAAGGACCACAGAAACACGAGTGTGCTGGAGCGCAGAGAGCACAGCGCCTCCCGAGGAAGAGGCTGCAGATGAAGCCGGGAACGCGCCTCCTGACAAAGACTGCAGATGAAGCCGGAACGCAGGCTGTCGCTGAGGGGCTTGGACTAATCTCTTCCAGCGGCTTTGTGAGGAGTCTCTTCAAGTGAGCTCTTTGTGAGTCTCCTATGGTGGCTTCGCGGATTCTTAGAGTGAATCTCTTCCATTCACGTTGTGAATGGCTGCTCTGTCCTCACCCTGGGCTACAGATGGAAACATGTCTGTCTGGCTCCTAGAGTAGTGAGGGATTTGACCAGGTGCTAAGTCGGAGAGCAGGAATTGTTCGAAGTGTGTAAGTGTAGTCAGAACAGTGCTTCTCAAACCTTAGCTGCATCCGAGCCACCTGGAGGACCTGTTAAACAGAGCTTGCTGGGCTGCGCCCGGGTTTCTGACCCAGTAGGTCTGGATGGGGTTAAGATTTGTATTTCTAGCCAGCTCCCAGGTAGGTGATGCTGCCTCTGGTCCAGCTTCCCACTCTGGGGTCCCCGGCTTTGTAGAGTGTGCTTGTTAGCGTCCGCTGCACTGGGGTGGGAGTCGTGTCCGTCTTACTCCCTGGTCCCAGGGCCTGGGACAGACGTGTGCTGAGGGCCGCACTGTACCCTCTTACCGCCCATGCTTGACTGTCTTTTCTTTTTAGTTGCAAAGGTTTGATTTTTTAAAAAAAATAAAGCGTCAGTACAGTACTTTGTAACATAAAGTAAGTTTTCCCTCTGTTCCTCACCAGCTCCTCTTGCCAGAGATGTCCACCTGCTCCAGTCAGATGTCTTTTGTGTAATCAGACGTACAGACATGTGCCAGATGGGCATGGACGATGGGGCTGATCAGTAGCAAGTGAACCCTAGCTGGGCGCCTGGAGGATTGTCTTACCGTGGGCTGCTTGTTGACAAATGACTGAATGATGCCTGCCCCAAGGGCCAGCCAACCCATGATATCTTGTGGCTTTAGAAGAGATCAGTTCTATAGACCTTGAAGTTGCTAATTAGATCTTGTCCCTTAAAAAAGCTTTAGCACTATTTGAAGTCATGGAGGGACAGTCCCCTAGTGATGGTGCTCAGGCAAGTGTTTGGACAGAGGTTTAGTGGCCGTGTTTGTGACTCACCAGCAAACCTGGTTGCTTCTGCAGAGTGCAGTGTCTGGCCCAGAGGAGGTGCTCAGTTGTTCCAAGGTGCACTTTGCCTGCCTTCTCAGTCCTCAGCACCCGTGGGTTTTGGGGTCAGCTGAGCCTGTCCTGCTGTGCTGTGGCTCTGGGTCTCTGCCAGGCGCTGAGCTGCACGAGTGGGTCTGTATGGGGCCCTGGAAACCTGGTCGATCAGCCTTCCTCCCAGACTGCCCACACCCAGCCTCCTGGGGACTGGCTAGGAGTCAGAGCCCAGCACACCCCCACCGCCTGGCCTTTCCAGCTGGGCCGCTCCACCCAGCCTTCCTTAGCCTTCCAGACTGCATGGAGAGGGCTCCGAAGGGCGCCTGTGGTGCTGCTCGGGACTGCAGCTTGGGCCGGGCAGGAATGTTCCCGGGGGAGGCGCGCGCTCTTGTGGCTAGCCCCTCAGAGCCAGGCGCTTCCCGGAGATGTGATGGCTGTCTCCCCTGCATTGCTGTTGATGGACAGGTTGGTGGTTGCGATCTTGCCTTTCTTGCTTCTGTAGTTGCAGACCTAACTGGAGCACGTTCCTCCCATGTTAGATAGCTTTTAACATGATTTAGATCCCCCCTCAAGCCTGCGTGGGGCAGACTTGTTTCCTCGGCTGTTCCTCAGTTTAACATGGGGGTGATCAGCGGGGGTCTGCTGGGTGTACCAGGGGCTCAAGGGCCCGATTCTATATCCGTGCTCACTGTCCCCCGCCCCTCACCCCTCATCCCGAGGGTTAGCACTGTTTTTAGTGGATTAAATGTTTAGCATCAGCTGCTGCTTGGGTAACATTTTTGAAAAAGGAGAGGGACTCCTGGGTACTTTTAACTGTGTGTGGAACTAGGAATTTGAGCCACAGTGCTTGTGGCCATAAGACCTCGGTGTCTCCCTTACTTCCTTTTTCCCACAAGGTAGCTGGAATCTGATCACACGGGAGGTTTGCTCTGCAGACTGCGGCTTTCCCTTGGTGTCTCTCTGACGGTTGAAGTGGGCCAGCCTCTTCCCCTCATGCTTTCAGAGCAGAGCCGAGGCCCGGTGTGTGTCTGTGCAGCTGCGGAGCATGTCAGTCGTGGAGGGGTGGGAATCTGGAAGAAACGCATGGAGATGGACTTCCGAGGAGTCCGTGGAGCTTCTCCCCTTCTCTGCCGTTGATGAGTGTCAGGGTTCAGATGTCTCTCAAGTGAATTTTTGACCTCACTGAGCCTGTGTGAGGTTATGCTGTCTGTATTGTAGTAACGATGGCACCATTCCCGTAGTGTTGTTTCACACATAAAATGCAGGAGAAGTGCCTGCTGCCGGAGCCTGACAGGTGGTCTGTGACTCAGGAGACGCTGAAGGAGATACCCAGCTAGGCCAGGCAGTCCTTGGGGGAGCTGAACACTGCCTGTTTCTGCTGGTTTCCGGTTGCTGTGGAATCAGAAGTCGCCAGCAGTTTGTCACTGAGACAGGAGTGAGAGAGTGGGAACCCCCAAGTAATTACTGAATCACAGCCAGGAGTTCAAATGTACGGCCTCTCAAAGGAGGAAGACATCGGAGGTCTATTTCTCAAGACTGTGAGAAGTTCTGAGACACCCTGGGGAGTGTGGGTGGCTTGTGGAACCTGCTCCACCGGGTTGGCGAGGACTGTCCTCCCGTCCCAGCCCTCCTCCACCCTCCTGGACGGCCTCATTCCGTCTCTCCCTGGGCAGGACTCCTCGCCCTCTCCCAGTCCTGGCTGCTTGGTTTTAAATGGACAGGAGTAACTCTCCGATAATCTTTATGAAAATTCCCTGTAAAAGCACACGTTTGATGAGTTTCAGTCTTTTCCTGTGGGCCAGGAACCGTTCTAGACACTGGAGGCATCACAGTAAATGGAAGAGACTGTGTTCGTGCTCACGGACTCTGCCCGCTGATGACGAAGACAAACACAGCCGCAGTGATAGCGTCTAGGAATGTATCCTCGTGCCCGCGTGTGGCTCAGCTCACACGCGGCACGTTGACACCCGCGAGGCCAGGGACCCAGATTGAGCGGCTCGCAGTCCTCTTGTCAGCGAGCATTCTTGCTTGCTCCTCAAATTGCCTTCTTTTGTCTTCAGTAACTCGGGAAAGTTAACTCGGGGCGGGTGGAGGTGAAGGTAACAACAGCCTCAGCCTCACCACCTGTGAAGATAGCCTTGCAACCTTTGTATGGCCCTTGGCTCTGTAATCACTCAGCTAAAAGCAGAGATGTGGGATGTTGGATTGTGCCGGAGTTTGGTGACCTGTGAGCTCGAGTGGCCGCTGCTTCCCTCGTCCCAGGGTTCAGAAGCATATAAAGCTGGGTTTGTGACGTGTTAGGGACGCCTGACGTCAGGACCTCTCCAGTTCAGTTCAGTCACTCAGTCGTGTCTGACTCTTTGCGACCCCATGGACTGCAGCCCACCAGGATCCTCCATCCATGGGAGTTTCCAGGCAAGAGTACTGGAGTGGGGTGCCATTGAGGAACTCAGTTCACTTCAGTTCAGTCGCTCAGTCTTGTCTGATTCTCTGCGGCCCCATGAACCGCAGCACGCCAGGCCTCCCTGTCCATCACCAGCTCCTGGAGTTCACTCAGACTCACGTCCATCGAGTCAGTGATGCCATCCAGCCATCTCATCCTCTGTCGTCCCCTTCTCCTCCTGCCCCCAATCCCTCCCAGCATCAGAGTCTTTTCAGATGAGTCAGGACGACTTTGTGTTCCTAATTAGTTTTTTTTTCCCCTTGAAGAGCATGCCCCAAAGTGTATGACCTTCGAGGCTCCCCAGATGTAGCTCTGCCCTTGCAGATGGGCGGCGGGAGGAGGGGTGAGGGGTGAGGCCCTGGAGGCCCTGCTCAGCTCGGGCTCGCGCTCGCGCAGGAGCCAGGCCCGGTGCGGCCTGATCCTTGGTCTCTGTCTCCGCCTTTTCATCTTTCACATTCCTCCCTACCCCACGCCCTTGCAGCTTCTGGGCTCTGGTGGGAAAAGCGTGGAGGTGGGACCAGAACGTGCCTGCCGCACCCTGGTGACCGCTCGCTGGCTCTGTGTGCCTCTGCAGGGCAGCAGGCAGCCAGGCTTCCTTCGTATCGCGGGGCAGCCTCCACCTGAGTGCCGGCTCTGGCCTGGCTGTGAGCCCCCAGTGGGCGGCCTCAGGGACTTACCTCGCTCTGAGGCCATTTTTCTTGGACACCATCATTGTTTCTGGCTCGCTGGCTTGGCCTCTGAAGCCCAGGGACCCGTGCCCTTCCAGGTGCGGCCCTCCAGGCCGCCCTGCTCGAGGGTCCTCTCAGGACCCGCTCTAAAGGCGCAGAAGGCACAGTGATCTGCTTAAGTACCTGAATAAACATCTATTTTCAGCCCTCTCTTCCAAGAGGCTTTTTGTTTGTATATCAGTCGCGCAGCCACGGAACATTTTCATTTTCTCTTCAGCTTTTTTGCTTCAGACACTTCCGCCTAACACAGCAGGTGCTCTGTGAACTCAGTGCGTAATGCTGCTAGCTGCATGGAGAGAAACCAGCCACTCTCTGGAGTTGGATGAGGGCTTTCTGATTTGAAGGATGGGGTGAGAACAGTGCAGAAGCCGTTCATTTTTTTATTGGCAGGAGTTCCTTGTTTAGCAGCGACTTTTTTATTTCTTTTTAACTTTTTTCAATAGGCGATGCATTTGCACGGCTCAGAATTCAAAGAGCCCAGGAGAGTATGTGATGAAAACTTCCCATTCTGCCCTGTGCCTTTTGCCCCCAGCAGCCCGTCCCGGAAGCAGTGGCGATGCTGGTCGGTCGGTGTCTTCTAGGGCTGGGCTGTGCGTGTCAGGCAGGTGTACATGCCGGCGTTGACGCGGCGTGCCTTACGATGATCTGTGATGTACCTTGCTTTTTTTCCTTTAAGAATGGACACTTCACCGTCTTTCAGAAAGTGCCCCCTGACCCTTTAAGGCTGCGTATGCATAGATCACGAGCCCTTGGGTCGCTTCAGTCTTTCTGGGACACTTGAAAGAAGGTGTTACTTAGCCAGTGTATTGTCTCAGCGTGATCCTGTGCACACTCCTAGTGCTCAGTGGCCACGTGTGTGGCGGGTGGCCCCAGCGCAGGGCCACACGTCTTGTCAGAAGGGGAGGGCCGTCAGGCCTCGGGGTGTCATTTCCCCACGCTCGCGCGGCTGCCTTTTGCCACTTCGGATGTTGGCCTCCCCTGTGCCTCCTGCCGACAGGGGCCGCTGGACGAGCCTTTGACCGTGAGGACCCCGGTGACTCAGAGTGTAGAGGAGGCCGAGAAAGGGAAAGCTGTGCCTGAATCTGTGCGGGCTCCGTCCTGACCTCTCCTGGTGAGGACTGGGGTCCCACAGGTCCAGCCCGTCCCAGGTAAATGTCAGTGAGCGGCCTCGTTGCTGCGTCTGACGGTGCTGGTCTCTTGCGGCCTGGCATCTGCCGGGCCTGTGCGTCCAGCCTCACGGGGGACCTCGCAGACTTGACACACTGGTTTATGTTTTTTAAGAACATCTTACTTTGTATTGGGGTATAGCCGGTTAACTATGTCGTGATAGTTTCAGATGAACAGCTAAGGGACAGCCACACATAAGCAGGTATCCATTCTCCTGGAACTCCCTTCCCATCCAGGCTGCCACGTGGAGCAGAGTTCCCTGTGCTTACAGTGGGTCCTTGTTGGTGATCCATTTTAAATACAGCAGAGTGTACATGTCCATCCCCTCCTCCCGGCAACCATAAGCTTGTCCCCTGAGTCTGGGCACACCATTATTGTCAGCGGGACTTGGCCGTTGGTGTCCTGTATCTTGTCCTCTGAGTTGTGCCTATTGAGACAAGAATAAATGTTTTGCCAGCCATGGATAAATGCCGCGGGAGACCCTGGCTCCTTTTTCTTGCCTTTGGCCGTCTTGCCCCCTCAGGCTTTGAGGGTGATGCTCTTCCCTTGTAGCTGGATGTGGCTCACCTGCTGACAGACTCTAAGGTGTGTTTCCTGAGGCTCTTCAGCTTTATTGGAAAGTGGACCTGACGTGCGTCAGCCATAGGCCTCTGGTGGGGCCGCGCCCCCTGGGTCACCTTCCCTCAGCTGCCAGCCTTGACACCCGCCTCCGGGGGCAGAGCACTGGCTTGGAGAGGCGGGTGGAGCAGGGGGACCATGGCTGCCTGCTTGGTCCCCCGTGGACTTTCTGGGGCCCATGCACGTGCCGGCCCTGTGTGCAGCCCGTGAGGCCCAGCGCCTCCCCATGAGGCCGACCCTCCTGGCCTCGTCATGAGCACTTTGAGGGTGGGGGGTTTAGTTGGCAAGTCGTGTCTGACCCTTGCGATCCGATGCCGTGCTCCGCTGTCCATGGGATTTCCCAGACAAGCGTACTGCAGTGGGTAGCCATTTCCTTCTCCAGGGGATCTTCCCGATCCAGGGATCGAACCTGGGTTCCCTGCCTTGCAGGTGGACTCTGCCATCTGAGCCGGTGGAGGGAACAGCCAGTGTGTGAGTGCCACGAGCCCAGGGGAGTTGTGGAAGGGGTCGGGACGGGGCCGCAGGTCCACCTGCGCTCTCCAGAGAGGGCCCTGGGCTCTGGGAGGGATGGCTGTTGGAGTTCAGCAGGGGCCCAGGGCTCGCGGGTCTTGGAGCTGCACCTCAGGGACCACTGAGGCACAGGTGGGGCGACCGGCCCTGGAAGCCCCGGGGCGGAGGGGCAGTGGGGCGAGACCAGAGTTGAGGAGGAGAGCCTGGCGGTCTCTGAGCACGGAGGGCTGCCTCTCCCTGCCGCGCAGCGCAGTGGAGGCCTGCAGCAGCACCAGCCGTGGGACTGAGGCCCCGGGGGTACGGAGCAGCACCCCCAGCCCCCCGCCTCCGGGGGCAGTGCCGCCAAGGCCCCCACGCCGCAGCCGGCCTCGGGGCAGGCGAGTCCTCTCTCCCCAGGGTCTCCTAGGGTCTTCAGGTGCGTCCCCACGGCCACCACACCCACAGCCCTCGCCCTCCAGCCTTGAGGGAGGGGCTCGGGGGAGTTTGGTTGTGCCCACCACGTGTGTGTGTCAGACTGTGTGTGTTGGGTGTGTTGGGTGTGTTGAGTGTGTGTGGTGTCTTGAGTGTGTGTGGTGTGTTGGGGGTGTGTGTGTGTGGTCTTGGGGATGTTGAGTGTGTGTGGTTTGTTGGGTGTGTGTGGTGTGTTGGGTGTGTTATGTGTGTGGTGTGTTGGGTGTGTTAAGTGTGTGTGGTGTGTTGAGTGTGTGTGTTGTGTGTGTGTGGTTTGTTGGGTGTGTGTGGTGTGTTGGGTGTGTTAAGTGTGTGTGGTGTGTTGAGTGTGTGTGGTGTGTTGAGTGTGTGTGGTGTGTTGGGGGTGTGTGTGTGTGGTCTTGGGTGTGTTGAGTATGTGTGGTTTGTTGGGTGTGTGTGGTGTGTTGGGTGTGTTGTGTGTGTGGTGTCTTGAGTGTGTGTGTTGTGTTGAGTGTGTGTGTGGTGTATTGGGGGTGTGTGTGTGTGTGTGGTCTTGGGTGTGTTGAGTGTGTGTGGTTTGTTGGGTGTGTGTGTGTGTGTGTGTGTGTGTGTGTGTGTTGGGTGTGTGTGTGTGTGTGTGTTGTGTGTGTGTGTGTGTGTTGTGTTGTGTGTGTGGTGTATTGAGTGTGTGTGTGTGGTGTGTTGGGTGTGTGTGTGTGTTGGGTGTGTATGTGGTATGTTGTGTTGGCTGTTTGTGTGTGGTGTGTTGAGTGTGTGTGTGTGGTGTGTTGAGTGTGTGTTTGTGGTGTGTTGAGTATGTGTGTGGTAAGTTGGGTGTGTGTGTGTGGTGTGTTGGGTGTGTGTGCGTGTGTGGTGTGTGAGTGTGATGTGTTGAGTGTGTGTGGTGTGTTGAGTGTTTGTGTGTGTGGTGTGGTCTGTGTGTGTGATGTGTTGAGTGTGTGTGGTGTGTTGGGTGTGTGTGGTGTGTGTGTGGTAAGTTGGGTGTGTGTGTGTGTGTGTTGGTTGTGTGTGTGTGTGTGTGTGTGTGTGTGTGGTGTGTTGAGTGTGTGTGGTGTGTTGAGTGTGTGTGTGTTGTGTGTTGTGTGTGTGTGTGTGTGTGGTTGTTGGTTGTGTGTGCATGTGTGGTGTGTGTGTGATGTGTTGAGTGTGTGTGGTGTGTTGAGTGTGTGTGTGTGTGGTGTGTTGAGTATGTGTGTGGTAAGTTGGGTGTGTGTGTGTGGTGTGTTGGTTGTGTGTGCATGTGTGGTGTGTGTGTGTGATGTGTTGAGTGTGTGTGTGTGTGTGGTGTGTTGAGTGGTGTGTGTGTGTGATGTGTTGAGTATGTGTGGTGTGTTGAGTGTGTGTGTGTGCAGGGGCCCATGCTGGTGTGCCTGCGTGTGCGGGTCCTGGGGGGCTGTGGACAGTCTTGTCATGGAGACCGCCGTCGCGCCCTGTAGACTGGAGATGGCGCAGCCTTGGGTCCCTGTCAGCCCTGGTGGTGTCGTTCCCTTCAGTGCAGGGACGCGTCCCCTCTGTTTCCGTGTTTCTGCTCTGCAGTCAGAGACTGCGGGGAGGCCAGCGGCGGAGGTCCCGGTGCTGCCGGCGGAGGACGCGCTCGATTCCCTGCAGTGGGGCTCCTGCCCTCCCGCCCAGGGCCCTTCCCTGGGGCGGCCAGTCCTCCTCGCCGCCTCGAGCCCTCAGCACCCCTGCTGGCGGCCTCCCTTGGGAGTTGGGCTGCGTGTCCTGCTCGGCCGCCCCTCCCCTGACTGCCAGCCCCCCCTTCCAGGAGGCCCTGGGGGCCCCTCCCCTGCTCAGAGGTTTCCTCTGTCTCATCCTCAGTCCTGAGCTCCGATTTGTCCAGATTGTCTCTGTCGCCTTGAGCCTGCATGGGGGCCCGTCTGTGGGCCCCACCCTTGGAGGTGGCCGGCTCCCCCTGGCCTTGGCTGGGCCCCAGCCTGCCCCCTCCTCTTATGTACTTGTCCACTTGAGGACACACGTGATGGAAGGACCACTGCCTTTTCCAGCGGCACATGCACGCTCTCAGCCTCTGGGACCCAGGCATGGGCTACACCGTGGTCACAGAGCTCGCCTGGGGACACCCCCAGGGATCCAGACACGGCTTCCTTCCAGGCCCTGTTGGACTGGCAGGAGCAGCCCCACGTGTGGGCGTCTCCGAGGGTGTCTCTCAGCCCCATGCTAGGACCACAGCACAGGGGCTGAAGGCACAGGTTGGCCTGGGGGCTCGCCCTGCCCCTGGCCCCCGGAGTGGGTCCTGTGATGGGCAGAGGTGCACCCTTGGCTCCATCTGGCTCCTGGGCCCAGCAGCCAGCTCCACGCCAGTCTCCCCGTGACTGTGACCTGAAAGGGCAGCAGAGGGCGGGAGCTGGCTGGGCTCCCTGCTCCCCGTGCTGGCGCCGGAGCTGCAGGTGACACGCAGCTGAAGCTCAGAGGGAGTCCTTTCTGCTCAGAGCTCCTGGGTACTTGTGGTGACCTCAGCATCACAAAAAATAATACAACCAACGATACAGTTTACAGACCCTTCAAAAATCATGGCCTGTAATGTATAGCCTAAGCTCTTATGCTGAAAGTAATTATGCAACTCTGATTTTTTTTTTTTTGTTTTTGGCCTCTCCAGGTGGCATGTGGGATCTTTGTTCCCCAACCAGGGATGGAACCCATGCCCCGGCACTGAAAGTGCAGAGTTGTAACCTCTGGACCGCCAGGGAGGTGTCCCACCACTTTGAGTTTTGATAAGCTTTATCTGCACTCTGTGTGGACAGTATGTAGCCTTAGCAGTGGACAGAGAAACCAAGGTTTCTGTTGCTCTTGGTTCACTTCCTGTCAGCCGTCTTCAGTGCCTAGCACGGCGATTGACACTCAGCCTCCCGGGTCACAAAGCCCACAGTTCCTTTGCATTTCCCCGTGTCCAGTGGCCTCTGAGTGGTTCTCTGCTGTTATCCCCCCAACACCCTTAGCGACTCCCGTCCCTGCAGTCCGGTCAGGGTCCTTGGGAAGGCGGGCCTCTCGTCCCTGGCCCTCTCCTTTCCGGGTGCCTTTGATTTTCTCACCTTTGTCCCTTGGCACCCAGTTCTCTTCCCCAGAGGCACCTCCTCTCTTTAGCAAAATGTAAGCCCTTAGAACCCAAGCTCTGAATGCCCAAATTCTTAGAACCCTTCTGGGTGCCAAAGGATTCGGCCTGGTGTTAAACGTGGGCCTGGATTATCAAACAGGTTGGGCCTGGAGACACCTCAAACTTCATTTCTTACAAATATAAATAGACATTGCCTTGGGGATATGAAACCAACTTCTGAATAGGTTCCATTATAAACCACAAGAGAAAAGCAAGGAAGAATACAAAGAACCTTTTTTGAAAGTTTTTGTAACATTTGGGGGATATAATTTTAAATTTAGAGAGACTTTGCAAGAAAAATATAAGGAACTTCCATATATCCTTTACCCCAATTCCCTAGTTGTCTACCTTTCATTCCTGTTGTTTTATTCATTCTGTGAACAAGGCATCTGTTCTACATAAGCGCATGCGAATTTCGGGGAAGCATTAGAAGAGGCCGTTGGAGATATGCCCCTTTGTTGTTGTTCAGTCGCGCAATCACATCAACGCTGCGACCCCATGGACTGCCGCACGCCAGGCTTCCCTGTCCTTCACTATTTCCTGGAGCTTCTCAGACTCATGTCCATTGAGTTGGTGATGCCATCCAACCATTTCATCCTCTGTTGTCCTCTTCTCCTGCCCTCAATCTTTTTCAGCATCAGGGTCTTTTCCAATGAGTCAGTTCTTCGTATCAGTTGGCCAGAGTATTGGAGCGTCAGCTTCAACATCAATCTTTCCAATGAATAATCAGGGTTGATTTCCTTAGGATTGACTGGTTTGATCTCCTTGCAGTCCAAGGGATTCGAGAGTCTTCTCCAACACCACAGTTCAAAAACATCAGTTCTTCAGCCCTCAGCCTTCTTTATGATCCAACTCTCACATCCATACATGACTACTGGAAAAACCATTGCTTTAACTGTATGGACCTTTGTCGGCAAAGTAGTATCTCTGCTTTTTAATATACTGTTTAAGTTTGTCATAGCTTTTCTTCTAAGGAGCAAGCGTCTTTTTAATTTCATGGCTGCAGTCACCGCCTGCAATGATTTTGGAGCCCAAGAAAATAAAGTCAGTCACTGCTTCCAGTTTCCCCATCTATTTGCCATGAAGTGATGGGACCAGATGCCATGATCTCATTTTTTTTGAATGTTGAGTTTTAAGCCAGCTTTTTCATTCTCCTTTCACCTTCATCAAGAGGCTCTTTAGTTCTTCTTCACTTTGTGCCATTAGAGTGGTGTTGTCTGCATATCTGAGGTTATTGAGATTTTTCCCAGCAATCTTGATTCCAGCTTGTGCTTCATCCAGCCCAGCATTTCGCATGATGTACTCTGCATACAAGTTAAATAAGCAAGGTGACAATGTACAGCATTGTTGTTTTTCTTTCCCAATTTGGAACCAGTTCATTGTTCCATGTAAGATTCTAGCTATTGCTTCTTGACCTGCATACAGGATTCTTAGGAGGCAGGTAAGGTGGTCTGGTATTCCCATCTCTTTAAGAATTTTCCACAGTTTGCTGTGATCCACAGAGTCAAAGGCTTTAGCATAGTCAAGGAAGCAGATGTTTTTTTATCAAATTCTCTTGCTTTCTGTATGATCCAACGGAAAGTATACCAGAAGGGCATTCTCTTCCGTAACCATAGCAGTTAGCAAGACCAGGAAATGTAATATTACCCCAGGGGTATTCTGTTCTGTCATCTGTGTTCACATTGCGCCAGCTGTCCCGGTAGTCTTCTTTATACCTTTTTGGCCCGTGGTCCGGGATGTGGTACAGGGTCCACCTGCTGCTGCTGCTGTTCAGTTGCCGAGTTGTGTCTGATTCCTTGCGACCCTGTGGACTGCAGCACTCCAGGCTTCCCTGTCCTTCAGTGTCTCCTGGAGTTTGCTCACACTCACGTTCCTTGAGTCCATCTCATCCTCTGTCTCCTCCTCCTCCTGCCTTTAATTGTCAGGTCTGTGTGTGTGCTGTGGTGAGTCGCTTCACGTCCTGCCAGATTCTCTGCAGCCCTGTAGACTGTAGCCCACCAGGCTCCTCTGTCCGTGGGACAGTCGAGGCAAGAGCACCGGCATGGGTTGCCGTGCCCTCCCCCGGGGGTCTGCCCGCCCAGGGGCAGCACCCGTGTCGCTCGCGTGAGCTGCGCTGGCAGGTGGCTCTTTACCGCGAGCACCGCCCGGGAAGCCCCCAGGTCTCTTTAGCCTCCTTTTAATCTGTAACAGTTCTTTAGTCTTTCTTTGTCAGTTGAGAAAAATGTACCACCTAAAAGCTGAGAATTCTGTTTTGTTAGGTGGCCTTACTGAGGACTAAGCCTGGGAAGGCAGCCTCTCTGATAGCTCTGATGGACTGTTCCAGAGAGATAAGCAAGGAACCTGGGTATAGAGGAGCTTTTGCTGAAGAAAACAAAACCAAAAAACAACGTAGTGGAATATCAAAACATGACCGCTAATCACAAAAAACAGCCAGCTCGCGCTCGTGACTGTAGAGCTCTTCTGTGCATGGGAGGACGCAGCAGTCTGGGCTGACTGACATCCGTCCTTTGAAATACGTCATTACTACATGGGGCCAGTATCCTGGCTTTCTGCATCTTGAACCCCCTCCCCCCTCAGGGTGCACCGTTAGAGATGGCTACAGAGGCTGATGGCTGGGTGGGAGGCAACATTCTTTGTTTACCAAAATGATAGGCGGTGTTTTTTGCCCACTTGGGACACTGCCATTTTCAGAGTCAGATGTATTGTTTCATCGGCTGTCCCTCTGTTTCGGTGTGTCTGTGTTTCCTCATGGTGATATTCAGGTGATGCGTTTTTTGGCAGCTACGATCAACCTGGTGTGGTGTTCTAAGCATCAGAGGAGGTGACCTGTGCTCTCCATCCTGACGGTGAGGATGCCCACTGTGATCACTTGGCTAGTGAGGTGTCTCCACTGTGAAGTTAATTCATTTTCTTTGTAATTAACTAATAATTTGTGGGAGATGCTTTCAAACTGTGTAACGATGCTTTTCTTCTTCCAGCTTCCACCTACTAGTTTTAGCATCCACTGACTAATCCGTAAGCCCATGAGGCTTTCTCTGCTTACTGCTGCTGTTTAGTTGCTAAGTCATGTGCGACTCTCTGCGACCCCGGGACTGTAGCCCGCCAGGCTCCTCTGTCAGTAGGATTTCTCAGGAAAGAATACTTATCTGGGGCATTCTAAGAATTTTCCTTCCACCTTCACTCGTGGATTCATTTTCCTGTTTGTATCCATATCCATTTGGGCTCATGGATTTCTTTTTTTATTGGATGGGTTATAATCCCTTGTTCTCATTATGTATTTTGATGATTGCATTCCAGATTTAGTCAGCAAGAGCCCTTTCAAGCCGGGTACTGTTTCTGTTAAACCTGTTGCAGTATTTCTTTGAGCACCTTCTTTCTAGCACACAAGATGCTTCATGCTTATCTTAAACTTCCCAGTGAGACCTAGAAACCTTTCATTTTCAATGAATGAACCAATGCAGTGCGTTCCAAAACACTTTATTTTGTAGCACCATTGAGAATTTATTTGTTATTCGGGTTTGTTTACATGTTGTTGGGAGAGAAGATCAGGTGGCTATCTCATGAGTGGCTTTCTTTTTATGATACATGAAGACTTTATAAATAGATAATATAGATTTACCTTATAGATAATTTAACTTAGAGGTTCAGGGCTAAAGCAGCTGTTATCCTTTGAGCACTGATCATGTACCTGTAACTTTTAATTCATATAGTGACCCTTGTTAAACATAAGGAAACTGAGTCTCAGAGAGGTTAATGTACAGATCAGAGTCACACAGCTAGTGAGTGACTGAGCCAGGGTTTCAGTGCAGTTTGGTCTGACTTCAAAGCTCACTTTTTCCGGATATGCTTTGTTACGCTGTAATGCATATCCTTACTCTCGATGATAGAACTTGTACATATTTTCATTGAACTACAAAAAGCTTACTTGTTGTGGTTCAAGAGCTTTTCACCTGCTTCATAATTCCGTGTCCACATGAAAATCCAGTCTGCAGAATTAAAGTCTGTGATTCAGCACATTGATCTCTCAGAGGAAAGTCTGCCTGTTTTCACTAGAGTTATTCAGCGGTCCTTGTGTTTCTGTAAGTATCCAGCAATGCCCTAACTCTTTCATTTTCTTATTACAGGAATTTGCTTGCTAGGAAACAGAATGCAAGACTTGACAAACAAAATGACTTGGGATGGAAGTTATTTGGAAAAGTACCGCTCGGAGACAATGCTCAGAGAGATTCAAAGAAGTTGCAAAAGGTATACAAGATACAAAGACGCAGAAATATGGGGTACAGCATCCGTTTATGAGCCTTGCATAAATGCCCATTATTAAGGCTTTGAAATTGGAAATCTTTGTTTTAACTTGCATACTAAGTACCTGCTATTTAACTCTGTCTTCAGAACGTGGGTGACTTCAACTTTTTTCTTACAGCTTGTATGCGCACATGGGAGAGTTGAGACGGCTGGACTTTAGAACTTGATTAAATTTAATCAGTTTTTTCCCAATAAGAGTTACAAATGTGATCAAATTTTTATTAATTGTATTTGATATTAAAAAATTCTCCCTTCCTGATCCCAAGGGCTTTAGCTGTTTCAGTTCAGTTCAGTTCGGTCGCTCAGTCGTGTCCGACTCTCTGCGACCCCATGAATCGCAGCACGCCAGGCCTCCCTGTCCATCACCAACTCCCGGAATCCACCCGCACCCATGTCCATCGAGTCGGTGATGCCATCCAGCCATCTCATCCTCTGTTGTTCCCTTCTCCTCCTGCCCCCAATCCCTCCCAGCATCAGGGTCTTTTCCAATGAGTCAACTCTTCGCATGAGGTGGCCAAAGTATTGAAGTTTCAGCTTCAGCATCAGTCCTTCCAGTGAACACTCAGGCTGTTTAGAACTTGATTAAATTTAATCAGTTTTTTTCCAATAAGAGTTATAAATGTGATCAAACTTTTTAATTGTGTCTGGTATTAAATAATTCTCCCTTCTTGGGACTTACCCATTCCTGTGCCGCCTAGGAGCAGGGCAGCTGGGGCCTTCGTTACCCAGGCTGCCATGTGACCCCCTTCCCCTCGCTGGTGGAGGCTGCCCACCTGTCCTGGGGGAGAGGGTGGGGTTCAGGGTCAGACCAGGCCTGTGGTGTCTCACCACCGTGGGCTCCTTTGCCCCCCACGGCAGGGAGGGTGCCAGCCCTGGAGGCAGGCGCTCATCCTTCCAGGGAGAGAGCTCAAGCATAGACTCAGCAAGGCCGGGGGCTGTTTGTGGCCTCAGCCGCCCCAACTGTGACCACTTGCATCTTCTGCTTGGCCCCAAGCCCCAGCCGTCCTGACAGTGGGGCGTTTGCCCAGTGCCGTGGCACCGCCAGTAGCTGGCCCCCCAACCCCGCCTGAACCTTGGTTTCTTATCCACTGACACTTGTTCAGTAGACACTTCTCTAAGAGCCAGCCTCGTGCATGGCTCTGGAGTTAGAGAAATGGCACTGCCCCCAGGCTCCAGAGCACCCCTCTGGTGCGCAAAGGATTTCAGGGCAGGGCCACTGAGAGGGAGGCAGGGCCGCCATAGGGAACACACGCTGGGGTTAAATGAGTCATCATTTGGGTTTCTAGTTCATTTAAAACTCGCCACAACCTCATGAAGAAGTTCGATGCTGTCTTCGTTTTACCAGAGGAGCCCTGGAGCAGACCGAGCGAGTGCGCAGCTGGAGGGCAGAGGGGCTGGAGGGCGGCCCCGGCCTGCGGCTGCCAGGGCCCTCACCGCGGCTCTTCCTCTGCAGGACACGCAGGGGGGCAGTTGCCAGGCGGCCCGGGCCCCGGGCTTCGTGCAGTGGGAGCCCAGGGAACAGGGGCGGGCCGTCCTCGTGGTGGGACGTGATGGGCTTGGAGCCTGCCCCTAACCTCGAGGCTGTGGGGAGCCCCCCACCAAGGGCTTTACGCATGCAGGGAATGATGAGGCCCCCTGGCAAGCGTGTGGCACTTGGACTTGTCCCGGTGAGAGAAGGGGGTCTGTCTCAGTGCCCGTGGAAGTAGTGGGACTGCCAAGTCATGTGGCCCCTCCAAGTATAGATGTGTTAGGTCCAGGGGTGCACTGTGTGGGGCTCTGGCTCAGACCACAGACTGGCTTTGTCCAGATTTCATTGTTTATGTTTCGGCAAATTCATAGTGTTTCGAACGGTGTGTAATGTTCCTTACAGCAGTTGTTGGGACCCAGGAGAATTGCGAAATAAATCAGTGTTGAAATTCATTTTTAGAGACTGTTACATTTTGAATGTGGATTACTTATTGTGTAGGCTGTTAAAATAACACACAATTAAAATGTATATTCACATGCAGAGATCAGCTCTGCCGTTTCTTAGGAAACTCAGTAGCTAAGCTGTTACAGAATTTTTGAAGAAATCTGTGCTTTTCTAAAAAGTTATACTTTTTATGTACATTTTGCTGCGTAGATGTTCCCGTGGCTCTTAATGCCACTTGCATCATGCTTGAGTTTCTTTGTTATCTTTGTCGTACCCCCCTTTTTTAAAGGCGAATGTGGACTATGTTCTTAGAGGGCTTCTGTGAACTGAAGTGGCCAGGTCAGTTAATTCTGTAGTAGCATGATACTGCAGAGGAGAGGGCCATCTGGCTCTGAGCATCAGTAATGCAGGATGTGATGGTGCCTGCATGCCTCATACAGCCCTGCCTCCGTCCTGTTTGCTCCAGCTTTGTGTCTGGGCCGCCCATCCCTCACCCTGGGGCCTCCCCCGAGCTGGGAGGAATATCCTGGGCACAGGCCGGAGCTGGCTGCTATCCAAGCCGTCAGTTCTCCCAGCCTCCCCTCCCCAATTCAGAGGGCCCGTCCCTGGGGCCTGAGTGTCCAGACTGGTGATCCCAGATGGTAGCAGTAGCTCTAGTTAGGGCTAAAACATAATTAAGATATTTCAGTTCAGCTCAGTCGTGTCCGACTCTTTGCGACCCTATGAACCGCAGCATGCCAGGCCTCCCTGTCCATCACCAACTCCTGGAGTCACTCAGACTCACGTCCATCGAGTTAGTGATGCCATCCAGCCATCTCATCCTCTGTCGTCCTCTTCTCCTCCTGCCCCCAATCCCTCCCAGCATCAGAGTCTTTTCCAATGAGTTAACTCTTCGCATGAGGTGGCCAAAGTACTGGAGTTTCAGCTTTAGCATCATTCCTTCCAAAGAAATCTCAGGGCTGATCTCCTTCAGAATGGACTGGTTGGATCTCTTTGCAGTCCAAGGGACTCTCAAGAGTCTTCTCCAACACTACAGTTCAAAGGCATCAATTCTTAGGCACTCAGCCTTCTTCACAGTCCAACCCTCACATCCATACATGACCACAGGAAAAACCGTAGCCTTGACTAGACGGACCTTTGTTAGACTCTTAATTCCTTTCCCCTTTCTCTTTGGGAATATTTTGTAACCTGAGTAGAAGTGGCCTCTTGTGGCGATTTAAAAACATGGACTTTGGAGTCAGACTTGCTGGGTTTGGGTCCCCGCTCTGCCTCACACATGGGCCTCCCGCTGCCTACCCGACAGCTCCCTCTGGAGGTCTGGTAGGCCTTCCCTGATGAACAAGCACCAAAGCTGAACTCTGATTTTCTTTATTTCTGATCTGTCAGACCTGTGCCCTTTGCAGCTTCCCCCGTTTTCGTAGATGACAGCCTTTCTGGTCAGCTTTAGAACTGCTGGACTTCTCTTCCTGACACTGCCCTTCCAGCCTGACAGGTGTTTTGTTTGTCTTTATATGCTGTGGGTGGGGCAAATCTGATGTGCAGTCAGGTTTGAGAAGTAGTGATTTGCTGGAAAATTCTGAACCTCTGCTCCAGTGAATTCGCATGGACAGAGTCTTACTAAAGAGGTGTTCCTGGCGTAGCTGGCAGAGGTGGCTGTGGCAAGTGGTCTCCTAGTTGCTCATGTTTTGGGGAATGGGGAATGGATGCCTTTAGATAAGCTAGTCACGCTCACCTGGTTATGGGCTTCCTCGGTGGCTCAGACGGTAAAGAATCCGCCTGCAGTGTGGGAGGCCCAGGTCAGTCTCTGCATTGGGAAGATCCCCTGGAGAAGGGAATGGCACCCCACTCCAGTATTCTTGCCTAGAAGATTCCATAGATAGAGGAGGCTGGTGGGCTACAGTCCATGGGGTCCCAAAGAGCCAGACACGACTCATGACTTCCCTGGTGGCTCAGACGGTAAAGCGTCTGCCTGCAATGCAGGAGACCCGGGCTCAATCCCTGGGTCGGGAAGATCTCCTGGAGAAGGCAATGGCATCCCACTCCAGTATTCTTGCCTGGAGAATCCCAGGGACAGAGGAACCTGGTAGGCTACAGTCCATGGGGTCCCAAAGAGTTGGGCACGGCTAAGCAACTTCACTTTCACTTCAGTGACTAACTCTTTGACTTGGTTATAGTAATGTATAGAAGATGTATAAGAATATTAGGAAATAAAAATAACACTTGGAATCTTACTGCCCCCAAATGATGACTGTTTGTATTTTGGTGTTTTTCCTTTCAGTATTTTTCCATGTGCTGTGCTTCTCTTTTCTTTAAAGAAAAGACCATTTGAAGAGTGATAGCGAGTCTTTGTAATTTGAGTACACGTCAGAGGGACTCCAGACTGTGAACCCCTGGGATGATGCTTCACAACAGAGTCTGTGACTCTTTGAGGCCTCGCGCTGTGTACACAGATGTGAGGGACTGTCAGTGTTGTCAGAAAGTGAGGCTGAGCAGCAGGCTTCAGTCCTGGGTGGGCTCTGAGGCAGACGCTGCTTGTGGCAAAGACAGCAGCAGAGGGGGCAAGCTTGCAGGCTTCACCGTCCTGGACAGAACTGTCAGGGGAGCAAACACGAGTACCTGTGTTGGGGTTCGTATAACCTGGGATATCTTCGGTGGCCTTCTGGAATTTCAAGTCAGCTCTTAGATGCTAAAGAGAGAATCCCAGAAGAAAGCAAAACCAGGACAACTTGAAAGTGACATTCATTCTCACCTCTGGGTTCTCAGGAAATCATGAATGGTCATAAACTGCAGAAAGGAAAAGCCTTGAGTACTCACTGCAGGTAACTGGCGGCTGGCCTACAAGTATATTCTAAAACAATTTAATTTCATTTTAAAAGGAAACCTTTCTTCATTCTTATAATCCCTTATGCATTTGGAAAATGAGTTTGAACTAGTTTACAAAAAAGATCAGGTCTCAGTTACGGATAAGAAGAACGAAGCACACTCCAAAGTGTCTCTCCCAGTGAAGGGAGCCATACCACTCGAACAGAAACGTAGTACCTGGAGCAGTGGTGTGGGGTTCTAGAAAGGAAGTAGTAGCAGGTGGTTTGGAGAGGAAGACTGGAAGCTCTGCTGAACAGGCCACACTCACCACTCTCTGCATCCTCTGGTATCCCCAGCTTGACACAGGGTAGTATAAGTAAGGGCTGATTGTGTCTCAAATCTTGCAAAAGATATAAACCTACAGATTCGGGAGACCAGGAGGCTCAGTGAGCTCCAGACAGGATGAACTCACAAAGTCAGTGCCCAGACATTTCATAACCATGCTGCTGGAAATGTAGACAAAGAAAAAAAATCTTAGAAGCAGCCAGAGAAAGTATATCACTTACTGGGGAGGGGCAGTTTGGATGACTTGCTTTTCCCATCAGAAACCGAGGAGGCCACCAGGAAGTGAAACAGCATTTTTTAAAGCGCTGAAAGGAAAGAACTTCTCGTTGTTCAGTCCCTGAGTCGAGTCTGACTCTTTGCAACCCCATGGCCTGCAGTGCGTCAGGCTCCCCTGTCCTTCACATCACCCGGAGTTTGCTCAGACTCATGTCCATTGAGTCAGTGATGCCATCCAACCATCTCGTTCTCTGACCACCTCTTCTTTCCCTGCTCCTCTTCATCTTCCCCACATCCGGGTCTTTTCCAATGAGTTGGCTCTTCGCATCAGGTGGTGAAAATATTGGAGCTTCAGCTTAAGCATCAGTCCTTCCAGTGAATATTCAGGACTGATTTCCTTTAGGATAGACTGGTTGGATCTTCTTGCAGTACAAGGGACTCTCAAGAGTCTTCTCCAGCACCACAGTCCAAAAGCATCAATTCTTCAGCACTCAGTTTTCTTTATGGTCCAACTCTCACATCCATACATGACTACTAGAAAAACCATAGCTTTGACTATACGGATCTTTGTTGGCAAAGTGATGTCTTTGCTTTTTAATACTTAAACTCTTTTTAATGTCTAGGTTTGTAATAACTTTCTTTCCAATGAGCAAGCGTGTTTTTTAATTTCATGGCTGCAGTAACCATCCACAGTGATTCTGGAGCCCAAGAAAATAAAATCTGTCACTACTTCCACATTTTCCCTTTCTATTTGCCATGAAGTGATGGGACCAGATGCCATGATCTTAGTTTTTTGAATGTTGAGTTTTAAACCAGCTTTTTCACTCTTCTCTTTCACCCTCATTAGGAGGCTCTGTAGATACTCTTCTCTTTCTGCCATTAAAGTGGTATCATCTGCGTATCTGAGGTTGTTGATATTTCTCCTAGCAATCTTAATTCCAGCTTGTGCGTCATCAATCCTGGCATTTCTCATGATGTACTCTGCATACAAGTTAAATAACCAGGGTGACAATATTCAGCCTTGTTGTACTCCTTCCCCAATTTTGAACCAGTCTGTTCCATGTCCGGTTCTAACTGTTGCTCCTTGAACCACATACAGGTTTCTCAGAGGTGGTCTGGTGTTCCCATCTGTTTAAAAATTTTCCACAGTTTGTTGCGATCCACACAGTCAAAGGCTTTAATGTAGTCAGTGAAGTAGATAGAAGTAGATGTTTTTCTGGAATTCCCCTCCTTTCTCTCTGATCCAGTGGATGTTGGCAATTTGACTCTGTTCTTCTGCCTTTTCTAAATCCAGCTTGAACATCTGGAAGTGCTTGGTTCATGTACTGTTGAAGCCTAGCTTGGAGAATTTTGCACATTACTTTGTTACTGTGTGAGATGAGTCCAGTTGTGCAGTAGTTTCAACATTCTTTGGCATTGCCTTTCTTTGGGATTGAAATGAAAACTGACCTTTTCCAGTCTTGTGGCCACTGCTGAGTTTTCCAAATTTGCTGGCATATTGAGTGCAGCACTTTCACAGCATCATCTTTTAGGACTTGAAATAGCTCACCTGGAATCCCATCACCTCCACTAGCTTTGTTCGTAGTGATGCTTTCTGAGGCCCACGTGACTTCACGCTAGGATGTCTGACTCCAGGTGAGTGACCACACTATCGTTGTTATCCTGGTCATTAAGACCATTTTTGTACAGTTCTGTGTATTCTTGCCACCTCTTGGTATTAATCTCTTCTACCTGCTAGGTCTTTACCGTTTCTGTCCTTTATTGTGCCCATCCTAGCTTGAAATGTTCCCTTGATATCTTTGATTTCCTTGAAGAGATTTCTATTCTTTCCCATTCTGTTGTTTTCCTCTACTTCTTTGCATTGTTCGTTTAAGAAGGCCTTCTTATCTCTCCTTGCTATTCTCTGGAACTCTGCATTCAGTTGGGTGTATCTTTCCCTTTCTGCCTTGCTTTTTACTTTTCTTCTTTCCTTAGCTATTTGTAAGGCCTCCTCATACAACCACTTCACCTTCTTGCATTTCTTTTTATTTGCAATGGTTTTGGTCACTGCCTCCTGTACAGTGCTATGAACCTCTGTCCATAGTTCTTCAGGCACTCTGTCTACCAGGTCTAATCCCTTGAATGTATTTGTCACTTCTACTGTATAATCATAAGGGATTTGATTTAGATCATGTCTGGATGGCCTAGTGGTTTCCCTACTTTCTTAAATTTAAGCCTGGATTTTGCAACAAGGAGCTAATGATCTGAGCCACAGTCAGCTCCATGTCTTGTTTTTGCTGACTTATATAGATCTCCTCCATCTTTGACTGCAAAGAATATAATCAATCTGATTTCGGTATTGACCATCTGGTGATGTCCATGTGTAGAGTCTTCTCTTGTGTTGTTGGCAAAGGATGTTCACTATGACCAGTGTGTTCTCTTGACAAGACTCCATTAGCCTTTGCCCTGCTTCATTTTATACCCCAAGTCCAAACTTGCTCGTTACTCCAGGTATTTCTTGCATTCTAGTCCCCTCTAATGAAAAGGACATCTTTCTTTTTGGTGTTGTAGGTCTTGTAGGTCTTCATAAAACCGGTCAACTCCAGCTTCTTCGGCATTTGTGGGCAGGGCATAGACTTGCATTACTGTGACGTTGAATGGTTTTCCTTGGAAACGATCATTCTGTCATTTTTAAGATAGCACCTGAGTTCTGCATTTCAGACTCTTTTGTTGACTATGATGCTACTTCATTTCTTCTAAGGGATTCTTGCCCACAGTAGTAGATATAATGGTCATCTGAGTTAAATTCACCCATTCCTGCCCATTTTAGTTCACTGATTCCTAAATTATCATGTTGATGTTCATTCTTGCCATCTCCTGCTTGACTACATCCAGTTTACCTGGATTCATGAACCTATCATTCCAGGTTCCTATGCAGAATTGTTCTTTATAGCATCGGATTTTACTCTGACCGCTGGACACATCCACGTCTGAGCATTGATTCCATACTGGCCCAGCTGCCTCATTCTTTCTAGAGCTATCAGTAATGACCCTCCGTTCTTCCCCAGTAGCATAGTGGACACCCTCTGACCTTGGGGGTTGCTTATTTTCCAGTGTCATATCTTTTTGCCTTTTCATACTGTTCATGGGGTTCTCAGAGCAAGAATACTGGAGTGGTTTGCCATTCCCTGCTCCAGTGGACCATGTTTCGTCAGAACTTTCCACTGTGACCCGTCCATCTTGGGTGGCCCTGCGTGACATGACTTATGGCTTTATTGAATAATGCAAGCCTTTCTTAACCCAAGAAAAGCACTGTCAACCCCAAATTCTATATCCAGCAAAAATACCCTCCAGCAGTGGAAGTAAAATAAAGATCTTTTCGGATAAAGGAAAACTGAGGGGATTTGTTGCCAGCAGATCTAAAAAAAATTACTGAAGGAAGTTTTCCAGACAGTAGGGCCATTATACTAGAAGAGACCCGAAACATTAGGGAGGAAGAGGAACAGAAATGGTAAAAGTCCAGATGAGCACAACAGACCATTGTTCTCGCAATGAGGTCTTTGAAATGTTTTGTTGAAAGCAAAAAGTATGTTGTTGTGTGGGCTTTTCAGCGTATGTTGATGTAGTATGTATTACAGATAGACCATGAAGGTGAAGAGGGTATGATGGTAATGTTTCTACATTCCACGTGAAGTGCTAAAATATTGATTCTAATTAGATTGTGAGAAATATATGTTGTAAATCTCAGATCAACCACTAAACTTCACAAAGAGAGCGAAAAATGAAATATTTTAAAATGGAATTCTAAAAAAGAAAGTTCGAGGAAGGGAAAGCAAGACAGGCAAGAGGAAATGTAGAAAGGAAAACTAGAAAACATAAGATGGACGGCTCAAATGGAAACGTGTCAATAATTACCTTAATACAAATGGTCTGAGCCTACCAACTGTGTGTGACATTGTCAGAGTGGGTTCAGAAACAACGACCCAGCTATGTACCGTCTAAAATAAATTCACTCCAAATAGGAAACATGTAGTTATAATTAAAGGGTGCTAAAAGATACCACTGCCATGAAGACACTAGTCAACATGCAGATGGAGTAAGATCGGGAACAGTAGACTTCGGAGCGAAGAAATCACCAGGGACAGGTGGGATGTTGCCAGTGAAGACGTAGTCACACTGAGTGTGTGTCTGATAGCAGAGCTGCAAAGTAGGCAGCCCAGAGCCTGCCGGATCTGAGAAATGTAGGCGCATCCAGGGTTACAACCGGAACGCCAGTGCCCCTCTGAGTAACTGACGGGGCTACTGGCAGAATGAGCCAGCCCCACCGGGGAGCCTCCCATCTCTGAGCCAGGCTGCTGGGTGTTCGGAGAAGACTCCACACCCCAGCAGAGCACGACACACCTTTTCAAGCTCATGTGGATGGTCACCATGGTAGACCAAACCTGTGATATAAAAGAAACTAAATTGGAAAGGACTCAGTTTATACAAAATATCTTCCCTCACCTCAGTGGAGTTATCTTCTCCTTATCTTTCTGACAAGAAGAACATCTCTCCACACTTGGAAATCAAACACGTAACATGCTTCTAAACCCCTGGAGAAGGAAATGCTAATCTCATCCATTATTGTTGCCTGGAGAATCCCGTGGACAGAGGAGCCCGGTGGGCTGTAGTCCATGGAGTCATAAAAGAGTTGATCACGCCTGAGCATATGCTTCCAGATAAGTTTTGGGACAATAAGAGAGTCACAAGGAAAATGAGAAAATATTTTGAACTGAACAAAAATACAGTCTATCAAACTTTGTGGGATGCAGTGCTTAGAAGGACATTTCAATTTTTTGGCCTCACTGTGTGGCTTATGGGACCTTAGTTCCCCAACCAGGGATCAGACTGGGGCCCTCGGCAGGGAAAGCCCAGTGTCTTAACCACTGGACTTCTGGGGAATTACCCAAGATCGGAATTTATAGCATTAAGCCAGTTCGGTTAGAAAAGAGAAGAGTTCTCTAATTTTCTACCTTAAGAAACTGTAAAAGGAGCAAATAAACCCAAAACAAGCGAAAAGGAGAAAATAACACACATGAGAACAGAAGACACTGAGATTGAAAACAGAAATTAATAGAGAAACCACAAGCTGGTTCTCTGAAACAATCAACAAAATCAAATGCGAACAAAACTGACAGAAAGGAGGACCAAATTATCGGTAAGAGAAGTTAAAGGAGGAGATACTACTGCAGACGCTGCAGAAATTAAAAGGATAAGAGAGTGTTATAAACAACTCTCCAAACATAAGTTTGGTAACTTAGATGAAATGATCCACTTCCTTGGAAGTCACACATCACCAAAGCTCATTCAGGATGCAATGGATAACCCAAATCGTGCTGTAATTATTAATGAAATGGAAATTGTAGTTTAAAACCTTCCAAAAAAGAAATCTCCAAGCCTAGAGGGGGTTTCATTGATGAACTCTTCTAAATATTTAAAGAAAGACTGGGAACTAACTGTGGCTCAGATCATGAACTCCTTATTGTCAAATTCAGACTTAAAGAAAGTAGGGAAAACCACTAGACCATTCAGGTATGTCCTAAATCAAATCCTTTATGATTGTACAGTGGAAGTCACAAATAGATTCAAGGGATTTCATCTGATAGTGCCTGAAGAACTATAGACAGAGGTTCGTGACATTGTACAAGAGGCAGTGATCAAGACCATCCCCAAGAAAAAGAAATGCAAAAACGCAAAATGGTGGTCCGAGGAAGACTTACAAATGGCTGAGAAAACAAAAGTAGCTAAAGGCAACGTAGAAAAGGAAAGATACCCATCTGAATGCAGAGTTCCAATAAAATAGCAAGGAGAGATAAGAGAGCCTTCCTAAGTGATCAATGCAAAGAGATAGAGGAAAACAATAGAATGGGAAAAATTAGAGATCTCTTTAAGAAAATTAGAGATACCAAAGGAACACTTCATGCAAAAATGGGCACAGTAAAGGTCAGAAACAGTCTGGACCTAACAGAAGCAGAAGATATGAAGAGGAGTGGCAAGAATACACAGAAGAACTGTACAGAAAAGATCTTCATGACCTAGGTAACCATGTTGGTGTGGTAACTCACCTAGGAACCAGACATTCTGGAGTCCAAAGTCAAGTGGGCCTTAGGAAGCATCACTATGAACAAAGCTAGTGGAGGTGATAGAATTCCAGCCGAGCTATTTCAAGTCCTAAAAGATGATGATGTGAAACTGCTGCACTCAGTATGCCAGCAAATTTGGAAAACTCAGCAGTGACAACAGGATTGGAAAAGGTCAGTTTTCATTCCGGTCCCAAAGAAAGGCAATGCCATCTACTCCACAATTGCACTCATCTCACACGCTAGCAAAGGAATGCTCAAAGTTCTCTAAGCCAGGCTTCAGCAATATGTGAACCTTGAACTTCCAGATGTTCAAGCTGGATTTAGAAAAGGCAGAGGAACCAGAGATCAAATTGTCAATATCCGCTGGATCATCGAAAAAGCAAGAGAGTTCCAGAAAAACATCTATTTCTGCTTTATTGACTATGCCAAAGCCTTTGACTGTGTGGATCATAGCAAACTGTGGAAAATTCTTAAAAAGATGGGAATACCAGACCACCTAACCTACCTTCTGAGAAATCTGTATGCAGGTCAGGAAGCAACAGTTAGAACTGGACATGGAACAACAGACTGGTTACTAATCGGGAAAGGAGTATGTCAAGGCTGTATCTTGACATCCTGCTTATGTAACTTATATTCAGAGTACACATCATGAGAAATGCTGGGCTGGAGGAAGCACAAGCTGAAATCAAGATTGCCGAGAGAAATATCAATATCCCTAGATATGCAGATACCACCCTTATGGCAGAAAGTGACGAAGAACTTAAGAGCCTCTTGATGAAAGTAAAAGAGGAGAGTAAAAAAGCTGGCTTAAAACTCAGTATTCAAAAAACTGAGATCATGGCATCCGTTCCCATCACTTCATGGCAAATAGATGGGGAAGCAATGAAAACAGCAACAGACTTTATTTTCTTGGACTCCAGAATCACTGTAGATGGTGACTGCAGCCCTGAAATTAAAAGACGCTTGCTCCTTAGAAGAAAAGCTATGACCAAGCTAGACAGCATATTAAGCAGAGTCATTACTTTGCCAACAAAGGTCCATCCAGAGCTATGGTTTTTCCAGTAGTCATGTATGGATGTGAGAGTTGGACCACAAAGAAAGCTGAGTGCCAAAAAATTGATGCTTTTGAACTGTGGTGTTGGAGAAGATGCTGGAAAGTCCCTTGTATGGGAATGAGATCAAACCAGTCAATCCTAAAGGAAATCAACTGTGAATATTCATTGGAAAGACTGATGCTGAAGCTGAAGCTCCGGTATTTTGGCCATGTGATGCAAAGAACTGACTCACTGGAAAAGACCCTGATGCTGGGAACGATTGAAGTCAAGAGGAGAAGGGGACGACAGAGGATGAGATGGTTGGATGGTATCACCGACTTGATGGACATGAGTTTGAGCAAGCTCCGGACATTGGTGATGGACAGGGAAGCCTAGCGTGCTGCAGTTCGTGGGGTTGCAGAGAGTCGGACATCACTAAGCCACTGAACTGAACTGAACCAGACCCACTTCCACAATATACATCTTAAGATAACAGGATTAGTCATAAGGTTCTTGTTAAGGAGAAACATGTCCTCAAGAAGATACATTGTTATATTGATCAAGACAAAGCAATGTAGAAAAAGTTTGTCCTTTTCTCCTCCTTGAGAGACCCGGACCCCTTTCTCCTTCTCAGGGGTTCCAGACCCCTTTCTTCTCCTTGGGGACTTCTTATCACCTACCCGAGAATTGACTGTCTCAGTCTCAGCAGCAGATTATCTCATAAAATGTCTGTGGTGGTGGTTTAGTCGCTAAGTCATGTCTGAGCTCTTGCGACCCCATGAACTGTATTCTGCCAGGCTCCTCTGTCCATGGGATCCTCCAGGCAAGAATACTGGAGTGGGTTGCGATTTCCTTCTCTAGGGGATCTTCCTGATCCAGGAATCGAACCCAGGGCTGGGGCTGCTGCATTGAAGGCAGATTCTTTACCGACTGAGCTATGAGTATAAAATGTCTAATTCTTATTATCTTGGATTTTAGAGAGGCAGCACGTTCTATATCAGGCTTTTCTATGAGGCATTTGTGGAAGAGAAGGAAAGGGGGAAGCGAGGAGAAAGGGAAATGGCAGTGTGGTCCTTTAGTTTGGACAGGTTTTGTTCTGTGCATGGATTGTCTCCTGTTGTCGTGGTGACAGTTAATTCATCTGAGCAGTTTAGCTCTCTCGCCTCAGATGCCTTAGTATAAGCTGGATTCCGTGCCCGGTGCCTCTCAAGGTGTGGAAGTGATGCCTTCCCCCGTCAGTCCGAGAGGGCGGAACTCGGGGCACACTTCCAGCCTTTGCGCTGGGGCTCCCAGGGGGAGGTGGGAGCTCGAGGCCAGGAAACGGACGGGCCGCCGATCTTTCCTGGGGCCGCAGACCCTGCTGGGGTCAGAGGGGTCAGGCCTGGGAGGGACTCTGAGCAGAGGGCGCCTTGTCTGTGTCCTGGTTTGGTCACTCGCAGTCAGTTGCGTGGCTTCAGGCTGCCGACTTGCCTTTGCCTCTCTTAACCGGTGGCTCCTTCTCTGCAAAGATAATGCCCGTCTTGCCTGTGCTTGTGAAGGTTCAGAGGGAGGAAGTCTGGGTGGTAGTGGGTGGTGGTAGCCGCAGTGGTTCAGGGGTTAGAAGGCTCTGTGCTTCCACGGGCCCGACCCCTGGCACGCTGAGACCCTGTGTGCTGCGTGGTGCAGCCGAAACAGATAAAAGCTAACACGCTCAGTTTGTGTTTCAGTGTGGGTGTTGCTGGAGCAGTGGTTGGTGTCCAGTGAGAGCTCAGTAAATGTCAGTTGCTTCTCGTGTTCCGGTCTCACCTCAGGGCTATACCTTTACTCCTGTGGCTGGATAAAAATCTTAAAAAAGTAAGTTAGAGCAACTTTGCCACTGTCAGGAGTGTTCAGTGTGTTTTGGAAATTTGTAGTTGGCAGAATCAGTCTTGAATTCCATCTGAAACAGCTTAAAAAAAAATTTTTTTTTACAAATTATAAAAACTAGTTCATGAAAAAAAACACTTGTAGAATCCCCAAATGAGAGAGGCACACAGAGTTAACAGGAAAGCCCTCTTCACCTGAGACTCCGCGCCCTGCCTCCCTACCCTCCCTGGCCTTCCTCTGAGCCAGGGGACAGTGTATGCTTCGCTCGCGGGCACACGTTTGTGATAGAGCTGTGCAGCTTCTCTCTGGCGTGTCCACAATCGGCTCTCAGGAGACTTGCCCAGTCTGACCCTGAAGACGCTGTGGCCAGGATTGTTCAGAGGGGACCGTCCGTCTTCTGAACCTGGTCTGTGACTGACTGTGGGCTCCGGTGATTGTATCTGCAGCTGAGTAGCCTGTTGAGTAACCTGAACCAGAAAAGTGTGTTCCAGGCAAGCAGCTGAATCGAGGCCACTTCCGAGGAAGATGTAGGGAGGTGGCCCTTGGGAGCTTTCAAATGCTCCTGTGCTTCCCTGAACAATTTAATATGTTGATATAAAAATATTGCCAGCCAGAGAAAACTGCTTTTTTTTTCCCACATCAATCTAATTCCCAATGGAAGATTGAGATTTTTAAAAGTATTTTGTAGTCTCTGAGCCCTGTTGGATCAGCAGGGGAGACACTTCTTGGGCCTTTCCCAGGGGTTGATGGGCACAGGCCTGGCTGGCTTGTCTCGGCTGCAATGTGTGGAGCCTAGCTGACCCTTCTGAGGAGGTGCAGTCAGCAAGCGGCCACGCGGGACTTGGAGGCACCTCAGATTTGAGAGGAGTAAGGCTGTGGACTTTCAGTCTCCTCTAAACTGTCCTTTAAGTTGCTAGTGTGAGTTGGGCTCAGAACGTGGCTCTGCATCTTGTCAGCGTGTGAAAGCGCGTCAGGTGGAGTTTGCTCTTTGCCACTGGAAACCCCATTGTTGTTGCTGTTCAGTGGCACAGTCGTGCCGACTCTTTGCCACCTGGACTGCAGCTCGCCAGGCTTCTCTGTCCTTCACTGTCTCCTGGAGTTTGCTCAGACTCCTGTCCATTGAGTCAGTGATGCCATCCAACCATCTCACCCTCTGCTGCCCCCTTCCCTTGCCCTCAGTCTTTCCCACTCCGTGGTACCCTTGAGTTCACAGGCAAGTGTTACGTTTGTTCCTTGATCCTCTGCCCGTGTCTGATAGTTAGTGTGGCCTTAGGACCATGGAGGGGGCATGGCTGTGGTAAAGTGAAGTCGTAGTTCGAAGGCCGTGCACCAGGGGAGTTGATAGGAAGAGGCTTCGGAGCCAGACTGCCCTGGTTGAAATCGCACCCTGCCCCTGACCAGCTGTCACTTATCCAGGGAAGGTACTCAGAGCCTCAGCTGCTGCGTCTGGGAAAAGGGAGGGGTGGGGAGAGGATGCTGACGGTACCTATACTCGTTTCTTGTTGCTCCTCAATAAATTACCACCAAAGTTGGTGACTTAAAACAATACAGATGTATCCTCCCATGGTTAGGAGGTCAGAAATCTGGAATGAATCTTCCAGGCTAAGATCAAAGTGTAGGCAGGGCTGGCCTCCTTAGAGGCCGGGAGAGAGCCTGTGCCTCGCGTCCCAGGTTCTGTAAGCTGCCGGCCTCCTTGGCCTGTGGCTGCGTCACTGCAGTTTGTTTCCATCAGCGCGTCGCCTTCCCCTGCTTCCATCTTCACATCCTCCTCTGCCTCGATCTTCTGAGGACACTTGGGGTTATTTTGGGCCCACCCAGATAATGAAGGATAGTCTGCCCATCTCAGGGCCCATGACGTTAATCCCGCCTGCAGAGTCCCTTCTACCACCTAAGCTAACAGTCACAGGTCCCCGGGGTTGACATGGGTGTGTCTGGGGGCTGTCCCTCTGCCTGGCACAGGACTGACTCACTTCGTGGGGTTGAGGGGGTTGAATGAGACTCGTCCCGTCTTAGCTCAGATGCTCCCTCCTAGGTGGTGTCTTCTAAGCAGTTTTCCCTGGCCACCCAGTCTGAAGGACCATCCTCTGCCCCAGGGCTGTTGGGTATTTTCTGCACAGCGCTTTTCTCCGTCGTAAACTCTTGCCCACTTGCTTGTTGCCTCTTTATTGCCTGCCTCTCGACCCCTCCCGGAATGTGAATTCACGAAGCTTAGGAGCAGACCTTGTTTGCTTTTCAGTCACTTTCTCCCCAGGGCTAGAACAGTTCCTAGCTTTATTGGATGGTTAAAACGAATTTGTTAAATGGGTGAAAGTCACTCAGTTATGCCCCACTCCTTGGGACCCCATGGACTGTATAGTCCGTGGAATTCTCCAGGCCAGAATACTGGGGTGGGCAGCCATTCCCTTCTCCAGGGGATCTACCCAACCCAGGGATGGAACTCACGTCTCCCACATTGTAGGAGGATTCTTTACTCTCTGAGCCACAAGGGAAGCCCGTTAAATGGATGAATGAATTTCAGAATTTCAAAGCACGCCACTTTGTAGACTTTCTTATCTCTATGACAACATAGACATTTCCCCATATCATTAAGTATTCTCCCGTGATCTCGTTTTTACGCGCTGAGGTATGGCCTTTGTGCAGCCATGTCTTGGTTTATTTAACCAGTTTTCCTCAGCTGGGCGCTGGCGCCGGTGCTTTCCTGTGAAACCCAGTGGCCTGTAGCGTGGCTGGGCTTTGTCAGCCGTGCGTTAGGGTGTTGCATGGAGCAAATCACCCAGTCTCACCTCCTGACCTCAAAGGGTGGAGACAACCATGTTGTAGGTTAACCAATAAGGAAATAAATCCAGGGTGCTGGTAGCCTGGGAATGAGCTCTGGCTAACTCAGAAACTTCAGGAGGCAGAATTCTTGACAGGTGAATTAAGATAAAGTCAAATCTAATGCCATACTGAGATAGAGAAGAGGCTCTGTTGACTTCTTATTTTTAAGTTTCAAATTTTAGTAAATTCAACCTGTCCTCACATGGTATATAGTTAAAACTTTATAAATGGTACTCAGATGTAAAATATGTGATAGAAACTATTGTTAAAGTAACTCGAAGGTTACCACCTGCCGAGGGGATAAGCAGTGTGTTTTTGGCAAGCATGTCTTAATATGTATTTAGCCCATGCTTAACACGTGTCTCTCATATTTAAATTCAGTGAGCCTGCAGGCTCACTGTGGACTAGATGTTGGTAGGAGAGGCTGAGAACCCACGCGTGTCTTTGAGAATAGAACGAGCTCTCTTCCTGTCTCAGGACTTATTTCCGGAAGGACACAGTAACTCCTCAGGCTGGGTCGGCTGCCTCTCCTGGGGCTCTTGGAGCCCTCTGATTCCTCTCCGTCACAGGACCGAGCACCCCCAGAGTGTGGTGATCGTTTGTTTGCTGGTCTGTGAGGGACGTGAGGAAGGAGCCTTGTTCATCTTTAGTCCTAGGGCCAAGCACCGCGAGTGCTTCTGGGAGAGACGGGAAGACAGGTGGGAGAATGACAGAGTCCACGCGCTGCGTGTCTCCTCTGTGCTGGGGGCTTCGCTCCTCTCCAGTGGTGGAGAGACAACAGCCAGTCCCCACCCTCAGAGGTTTCCTCTTGAGGGAAATAAGTACTAATCAGAGAGTCATGTAATTACAAGGTGTGATTAAGTGCTGTGAGAAAACAGAACCTGATGCCGGGAGGGAGACGAACAGGGCCTTGCTGTAGTTTACATGGGAGGCAAGAGAGTGTTTCTGCAGGGAAGGTATTTAAGATGAGTTCTGATGATGAGGTTGGCCTTCGTTTAGTCCCCTTGTGAAGAAAAACTCAAACCTAGAGAAGGGTTCGAGGAATAATTTAATGATGAACAGCCGTATGTTATGCTCTGCTAGATTGAACAGTTGTTGACATTTCACCATATTCATTTTATCCTGCCTTTTCTAGTTTCAAAAAATGGAATCACTTGAAAGTAACTTGCAGGTATCATGACATCGTACCGATAAATACATCACCATTCAGCGCTCTACACAACCATGAAGGTGTCATCAGGCTTTAGAAAATCATCAGTAATTTCCGCAGCAGCGCCTGGCCGTGGCTGTGTTCAGACGCTGTTCGTGACCAGGCCGCGTCTTCTTTCTCTAGTTGCACCAAGCTGCTCTTCATGGACCAGCATCCAGTCAGGTCCCTGTACTCACCTTAGCTGTGTGTCACTTGATTCTCTTCCTGGAAAACAGTTACTCTCCCATTCTTTGATGACATTTACCTTTCTTAAAAAAAATGATCATGGGTTAAAGATTCATTTAACACATTGAGGAGATGTGTGAAATGAAGCAGTAAGATGGAAAAACTTATTCCAAAGACATTTGAGGAAGTAGATAGTTATAGACATAAAACCAAACAAAGAGTTAGAATAAGATTGCTAGGTTAGATTTAAATAAACGAATAGGGTAAGAAAACATCACCTCTGGAGTTAAGTTTTCAGTTGGACATAAACTTGCAAGTTAATATGTCACTTCACAGTTTCTGGGTTCTAATCGAGTGGTAGGTAGCACAGGCTTATCTCCTAGAGGATTAAAAACTTCAGGCAGGCTTGTTGAAAACAACCAGGTATAAACTGAGGAGACACCTCTCCCCCATGCATTTGTCTTACTTCCAAATTTTGAGTTAAGTTTTATAAACAAGGCTTTCCTTAATCCTTCCAGCCAGAATCAGCCTCTCCCCTTTTATCCTATTACTTTTAACAAATGGCTTTATTGTGGCAGGATTATTATACCATCAGATTCACTCAGTGTACATGTTCGTGATTTCTTAATAAACTTAAACAGTTACGCAACGGCCACTGCAGTCCCGATGCAGAATATTTTCATCGCCTGAGAAAGTTCCCTCATGCCTGTTTACAGCGGATCTCTGCTTCCACCTCCAGCTCCAGGCGAACATTGATTTGCTTTATGTGGAGAGATTTGCTTATCAAACACATTTCGTATAAATGGAATCATGCACATTATCATTCATCTGCCTTTCACTCCGCAGTGCCCCGAGGCGCGCCTGCCTATGTGCTGTCCACGTGCAGCGTGTATCAGTGCCCCTGTTCGTTGCTGTAGATGCTGTTTATCCATTCCTCACTTGGTGGATTTCTTTTGGTGTTGGGCTATAGTGAATAATGCTGCTGTGCATATTTGCTAGCAAGACTTTTTGTGGATGTATTTTTTATTTCTTTTGGAAAGATTCCTACAAGTGTGGTGGTGGTGGTGGGGGTTTAGCCGCTCAGCTGTGTCGGTGTGTATTGAACTGTATATATGAGACACTGCCAGATTCTTTCTAAAATGGCTGCAACTGCCAGCGACTTGTGAAAATTTCTTGTTGCTGTCTGACTCCTTAACCGCAGCTTGATGGACACTGTAGGTTTCTGAGTGAAGTTTCTAGTGGTAACTTGGTAATGCTATTATTCAGAAAGTCAGCTGGGGAAAGCCTCCTTCTGTGGTCTGAGGAGTTGTGAGTTTCCATCACAAAAGAAGGGTCTGTGCTGTCTCAGAGCCAGAGCTCAGCCCTTGAACATTGGACCCATGGGCTGACCAGCAATCATTTTGACCTTACCGCAGATTTTAAGACTTAAAGCACTGAGGTATGATCTGCAAACAGTGGAATGCTCTCCTCTGAAGCGTACTATTCAATTAGTTTTGAGGAATGCTTATCAAGATAGTAGTTCTGTCACCCCCGGTGATACACTCTGTCCCTTCCCAGGCAGTCCCTCAAGCTATCACTCGTCACATTTCTCCTACTCCATTTCTGTGTGCAGCTGACGTTTTAATTGAACTGATCTGATTGTGGAAAACGTTTGAACTGTAGTTCAGTAAAAGACCCTGATGCTGGGAAAGGCTGAAGGCGGGAGAAGGGGATGACAGAGGGTGAGATGGCTGGATGGCATCACCGACTCGATGGACAGGAGTTTGAGTAGACTCCAGGAGTTGGTGATGGACAGGGAGGCCTGCCGTGCTGCGGTCCATGGGGTCACAAAGAGTCGGACACGACTGAGCCACTGAACGGAACAGTACAAAGAAAAGAAAATAGCCGTCACCCCACCCCCCGGGGCTTCCCTGGTGGCTCAGAGGTTAAAGCGTCTGCCCGCAATGCGGGAGACCTGGGTTCGATCCCTGGGTCGGGAAGATCCCCTGGAGAAGGAAATGGCAAGCCACTCCAGTATTCTTGCCTGGAGAAACCCATGGACGGAGGAGCCTGGAGAGCTACAGTCCATGGGGTCGCAAAGAGTCGGACACGACTGAGCGACTTCACTTCACTTCCACCCCCGGAGGTTACCAGTGTTACTATTTTTATGCAGTTCCTTCTGGTAGCGTACGCGTCTGGTTTTCAGAAGCCTCACAAAGCAGAGGTGTGCGTGTGCTGCCGGGCGCTGCGCCGCTGGCCTTCGTAGGGAGCGTTTTGCAGCGTGGTGCCTGCTCAGCGCGCAGTCACTCGCTCAGTGCGGGCAGCACTCGGGCCCGGTTGTATTGGGGCGGGCGTACCGCATCTAGACCCCCCTAGCCCGCGTGGGCACACCCGGAGGGGTCCTGAGGGCTCCGCGCGACCCTCCTGCCTGGCCGGCGGTGCAGGGACCCCAGCGGGCTCCGTGGGCCCGGCGTCCTCCCTCGGCCCCAGCCCCGCCCCGGCACCCGGGTCCCCGGTGAGCCAGGCCTGACGCGCCGAACCCGAGCCGCGGATTGGCTGCATGGCGTCTGCGCGCGATTGAGCGGCCTGCCGCCCCCGCCCGCCCGTCCGCCAGAGCCGCCGGAGCCGCCGCCCCGAGGTCCCGCCGCGGAGCCCCGCTCGCCTGCTCGGGCATGGAGCCACCGGCCGCGCGCCTCTGAGCCCCGCGGCGTTCATGGTGAGTGGGGCCGGGCCCGCGCACGCCCCTCCGGGGGGCCCGCCTGCCTGGCCCTGGCCGGAGGCCCTCGCGTGGGTGCACCCGTGTCCATGTGTGGGCGCTCCACGCATCTTATCTGCTCCAGCGAGCTGCAGCTTGCATGCGGCCGCGGCGCTGCGTCTTCCTCCTCAACTGCCGTGCTTTGTCTGCGGTGCCCTGGAAAGGGTTGAATTTTAACGGTACGGTGGGAGACCGTAAGAGAGAGCACCGGCGCGTCATGATTCTCATCACCCACAAGGGGATTGCAAGCCGGTGTTCAGATTGAGGACAGGCCAGACACCCCTCTTAGAGGCCTGAGTGGGGGAAGCCTTTGTACGGGGATCGGGGCGTACCCCCCTCTTTTATTCCCCCTGTTTGCTCCACGTGGGAATAAACGTGGTCAGATGGCAACAGAAAGCAGGCTTGTTAAAACCCACAGTTCAGATCTGTTCCGTTTCATTCACCAGTCCACAGATGAACGTCTGTGTTCTACATGTTTTGGAAGGACTGTGACAGGCCTCCTGAGAGTTGTTTCCCAAATGCCAACATTTCCCATAACCTAGAGGATGTTTTCTGGGGAAAAGACTGGGAAGTAGGTGAAAGAGGTGAAGGAGGAGGGGCCCTGTAGGGGATCCTGGAGGTCTCTCTTACTGTGAGGTCAGCCTCGTTGGTCACAGAGGACTGTCGTTTCGGAAGTCCCAGTGTCTGTAAGACCTGTTCAGGCTACTCCTACCCGATGAAAATGGCAAAACAAAACCCGGCTTGTGTCCCACGCTCCGAAACTACGCTCACCCCTCCCCGAAAGTTGCTCGTGACAAAGGGCAAAGCGTAAAGCCCGCTGCAGTGTTCTCGGTGCTTGGCATTCATCTGGTCTTCACCGCAGCGTTATTAAGCACCCCTCTTAGCGGGGAAATACTGTGAGGAATAGTTTTGTAGTAACTCAATGACAGTAACACTCCCTTGGCATTTTTGGGACCCCTGCTGTGGCTGTGTGTTGGGTTGGTTCATTCCCTTTGACTAGATGGGGAAACAGGCTTGGAGACCTGAAGAAACATGCTCAAGGTCGCGCTGCTGGTGGTGATGGTCCGGAAGTGCTGGTTTAGACCCAGGCCTGCTGCCCACTCCCACTGCCTCTCCGGCAGGGGCCTCGCCTGTGCCCAGGCGGTGGCCGTGGTGTCACTCTTGTTGGCTCGGGGCAGTTTTCTAATGGGTGCCAGGTAGTAACCTGCTGTGTTTTTATTCTAGACATACCTCTAAAACCTTCTGTTTGTTTTAAAAAGCTCATCTTGATACTGTGACCAGTTGAGTCCAAGGTGTAAGCACAGGTTTTCACTGATGGCCCTCTCTGCTTGTAGCTGGGGTAGATTTCAGGAAGCTGAGGGGCCTCTGTTGCCGCCCTGGGGCGTAAACAGCTGCCTTTCACCGCGCTCCGGCAGTGCTGTGAGTAGCAGTGACACCCCTCTGGTCATCCTCCCCGGAATTCCTCCTTCTCACCGTTTGGGAATCTTGATCGTTTCCTCTTAGGCAAATGTCTGTTGAGGGAGACTTTTTTTGTCATTTCTTCTTTAACCAGCAGAGTAAACACAATTTCGGAGTCTGATGCGCTGTTCTCATCCTTAGCACTGTTCGGATCGTGTACAGGAGGAAGACCTTGCCGTTGAATATGTTTAATGGGCTCATCACACCCTGGGCTGTTACTCCCTGGCTCTACACCAAGTCTGGCTCTTCCTTTTTTCTCTCTCTCCTTTGCTCTCAGCTTGTCCCATCGCTTCCAGGTAGCTCGTTATTGAGACTGTAAAATCTGGAACAGAACTTTGACTCAGCATCATTCCCGGTTTAAAGTGCTCATGGCCCGCCCCACCCGCCCCCTGCAGATAGGCCTGCTGAGCATCGTCTCTTGGCTGCCGTTGTGCTGTCAGGATGCCTGGCCCTCGTGGCTTCTAGCCCAGCTCCCCCATCCTCTGTCCGCTGAGATGGCCCCTTTAGGAAATGCTTTCTCTGCCCCTGCAGCGTTTGGTGTCCTGTCCTTGGGGCTCCAGCAGCTGTGGCTTGCCCTCTCATGGCATGTTTTATTATCTGCCCTGGCCTTGCAGCCTCTGCTGGCATCTTCCTGCCCCAGCTAGAATGAGCCCTTCAGGCCTGGGGTCTAGCCGTCCCCTTCACACATGACGTCCCTGCCCCTGTGTGGCGTTGAGGCGCTGCTCAGCTGCCTTGGCCCCCTGCCTGCTTACTGCTTTCTTTCCTGACCCTTGGCTGGGTTACAGACACGCCCCACACTTAGCCCCTGGTTGTGCACAGTAGGTATTTTGGGAGTGGGGTACAGCAGGTTTTGTTTCTTGTCTCTCTCTGGTGTCAGTCTTACCTTCGCAGCAGCATACAAGGTAAACCATTCCGGGCAGGGACTGTGACCTGTTCTAAATGAGTGGCTTGCAGTCCTGGTTTGGCACAACCCCCCTCTCCTACCCCTGGGTTAGACAGTGGGTTGAGACTCAGGGCTGTCAAAAGGCAGAGCCATAACTAGGCATAGAACTGAAACGCTCTCCTTACTGTGTGCTCCCTGTTTTTTTTTTAATTGTTTGATTTTAAAAATGCTGTCATGACCAGTTAAACTGATCTGCCCCTAGAACTTTGAAGAACCCCGTTCTAAATTCCCTCGGGTTACACAGGGTGTTGGAATCTGTAGCCTTCCTTGAATGGATGTTTTATCCTCATTAGTCAGTAGGACTTCAGATGAGCACAGCAATGAATGGCATTGTTACTTGCTTTAAACCAGGAAACTTTGAAACTTGATCCCGTAAGGGCCCCAGGAGAAGAAACTTCAGAATGGTGACTTGGACTGAGGCAGGGACGAGCCTGCCGTTTGCCTGGCACACGGAAAGGGCTCATACTTTATGGGCAGCCATCGAACGTATATCCGTCATATCATCATCACAGGAGTCTTCACAGTTGCTCTTTTTTGTGGCTGAGAGAGAAGCAAGATGATTTGCCTCACATCAGAGCCAGGACTTAGAACTGAGTCTTTCTGCTTCCCAGTCCCCAGCTCTGGCCACATCACAGGCTGACCTCGATGCTGATAAACTCACAGCTGAAAGTTGTTTTCTCCTGAGAGTGACTCATCCTCTCTCTCGTTCCTGATGTTGGTTTGTCCAGCTTGGAAGATGAGCTTGCTGTTGGCGTCTCCAGGTAACAGTGTGAGAACCAGGTTTGGAGTAGGACCTGTTAATAATCTCCAAAGCCGTTTGTATTCTGAAGTGCTGTTTAGAATGTTGAAGAGGCTTTCCCTGGGTTTGCAAGCGTGGACAGGACAGGCCTGTTTTTTTTTTAATCATGCAGTGCAGTATGTGATTAAATCCTAAGTGTTTGCCCTGCATCTGCATTTAATTGGCTGTTACAGGTTTGTGTCATAGTTGAAAGCCTCGTTTAGACTGAATGTGAAGACTGAGTTGCTTCTGGCCCAGGCAGGCTGCAGTGGGCTGCATGGCTGCAGAGCCTGGGTGCTCCTGCCCCGTCTCCTCCAGCCCCTCCCAGACGCCACCCCTGCAGGTCCCCTCTCTCCCGGTTGCAGGTGGTGTGAGGCGGGGAGGTGAGCCATTTCTCTGTGAGTAAAGCCCTTGGAAAGCACTTGGCTCATTATAGCTGTGCTGCGTTTTATCATCTATGATGGAGCCTTTGAGCTCCCACTGAAGAGACTGATCTTTTAAAGATCACAAATCAAGGCATTTAATTAACATTACAACTCCTTTTCATATCTGTGCTCTTTGCAGACTTTGCAGGGCACCTTGATTGTTGTCTGGCCAGGCTTCCTGGAGCTTCTCTCTGCCCCGGGGGCTGTGCTGGCTTTCACACACCTCTCCCCACTCCTGAGACAGCCCCCTCTGCCAGGTGCTGTTGCCCTTTTTGCAGATGTGGAGGTGAGGCACTGGCAGGCTAGGCTGTGCTTCGCCAGAGGTCAAGGCTGGTTCTCGGTGTATCCGAATTTGCTGCTGGGCCTGTCTGGCCCCAGAGACCACATTTGACTCGAATGGGCCCTGGGCCCTTCCCTCCACGGCTGGACACCTGTGTGAGTGTATCTGCAGGGGAGGTCAGGCCTGCGCAGAGGGTCGGAAAGGAGAGTCCTACAGGCTCCGCACCTTGCTGGCTGTGGGCCTGGGGCTAAGTCACTTCACTCTGAACCTCAGGGGCCTTGCTTGTAAAACACGGTGACACCTGCTGTAGAGATTGTTACAGAGATAAAGCACACAGAAGCAAGTGGCAGTGGGCGTCCACATTCTCGGGCATCTGGCTTGGGGCTCGGCTTCTTTGGCCTTGGCATGTAGTTCGTCAGACCAGGGTCAGCAGATGAGTAGCACTTTACAGGGTGTTCGTTAACAATGCTTGTTAAAATGGAACATGTCTCAGAACCTTTCTGAGCACAACTCTAGGTAGTTTTCCTATAAAGCTCAAGGTTCCGCATCAGGTGCTACGTATGACACTTCCTCATAGCTGTTTATTACCGTGTTAAGTTGCAGCTGAGTGCCTGGCACATGGAGGTGCTCAAGGGTATGAATGGCTGAACACACGAGTCCGTTTTCTCAGCTTTGGGTAAGCGGAGGTCATTTTAGATTTTAGTGAAACCATTTTACATCAGGGCGACTCATTGGAAAAGTCCCTGATGCTGGGAAAGATTGAGGGCAGGAGGAGAAGGGGGCGACAGAGGATGAGATGGTTGGATGGCATCACCAACACAGTGGACGTGGGTTTGAGCAAGCTCCGGGAGGTGGTGAAGGACAGGGAAGCCTCGTGTGCTGCAGTCCACAGGGTCACAAAGAGTCAGACATGGCATAGCAACTGAACAACAGCAACGAACAATGCTGAGCCGTCTAACCCTGTGCGTCCAGATGTACAGAAACTGCCCCTCCCACCTGCTTCTCGGTGCACACCCTTCTCACAGCCTGTGGCTTCTGAGGAAGTAGTTTTTCCTTTAAACTTTTTAGAAACCTCAACAGGCTTTTCTGAGAGAATAATCGCTAGCCAGATAGTTTTACCAGCAGTACCCCGTTAACAGCTAGAGCTAATAAACGGCACTTGGCAGTTCATCACTGTCCACTCCTGACACTGCTCTGGTTGCATCTGGAGCGCTCACTTACACCTTAGGCCAGCTGCTCTGTTTCTACCCTACCTTCCCAGCTAGGTGGCCTTCACTTAAGGTAGAGTCCTGAGAGCCTTGTCTGTAATAGACAACAAGAAAATGCTGGGTTTTATTTTTGCAGAAGGCTAAGGGTACAGAGGAGGAGGCCATGGCAACCCACTGCACTGTTCTTGCCTGGAGAATCCCATGGACAGAGGAGCCCAGCAGGCTACAATCCACAGGGTCGCAGAGTGTCAGTGTGACTGAGTGACTTAGCATGCACCCATGCACGCAAGGATACACACAGAACTTTAGAAACTGGGCTCTTTGGCCCAGGTCACTTGGCTCTCCTGAACTCTGCTGGTTGGGTGTTTGGAATGTGGGTCGCCAGGTGTGACTGAGGTTTTGTGGTTGCAGTTCATAGGACAGATTAGTGACCTGGAGGTGCGGAGGCTGCTCCAAGATTTCCAGGGCATGGCACAGTTATTTATGTACCAACTGGCAATGATGGCTTCATACAAAGGTGTTAAAGAATTTCTTTTTTTGATGTTTCTGCTTTAAGAAAATGAAACAGCTTTAAGCACCTGCAAGCAAGAACTTTAACTCCTTCCTCGTATTGGAAAAGATTTGAAAAGTTAACAAAAATCGATAAAATGCAGTGGGATAAATGGAAATGCATTAGAAATTTAGGATGGGAGTGGGAGATGAAGCCGGGGGGTCAGAGGAGTGCCAGAATTGGCTGTCACTCTGACTCTGAGCTTCCTGGTGGCCACTGCAACAATCATTTCAAATTTACCGTGTCCAGAAGACAGAATCCACGCCTCTTACCCAGAAGACACATAGGAGGCCTGAGTCAGTGTTTGTGGTCCCTCCGAGGGGCAGCTGGAATGATGAGATCTTTAGTGACTTCCCTACCAGTGCGGAAAGCCCACAGTCCCCATGAAGCAATGACCTGAACCGCAGAGCTGTAGGAACCCTTTCATTGGCAGTTTTTCCTTCTTAGAGCAAGAAATATTTTCAGTATGTCATCCTCAAAGTCAATTTAAAGGACTTGACAATTTCATAACAAAACAGCTTTCTTACTTTGAAAAGGGCTTTGTAACCTCAGAATTGGCCGGGCCTGGAGTTATCCCTGGTCTCTTTGTCCTAGGAATATGAAGACAAGGCTGGACGACCTAGCAAGCCTCCCTCTCCGAAGCAGAATGTGAGGAAAAATCTTGACTTTGAGCCTCTCTCCACCACCGCACTCATCCTGGAGGACAGACCAGCGTGAGTCTGAACGAGAGTCTGTAGAGAGTTTGTTCTGGGGGATCAGTCCGCTTGCTGGTTGCTGTCTCATTAGCAAAGGACTGGGTCCTGAGGGAAAGAACAAGTTAGCACAACACTTACTAAAAACACGGGTTCCCTCTTCGTCCCCTGTGGTGATGTGTATTCTGTATGATAGTGTGACTGATTCGGAAAAGTTTCATGTAACATGGAAGTGTTTTTTTTAATTAATTAATTTTTATTTGTGGCTCTCCTGGGTCTTCGTTGCTGCTCAGGCTTTTTTCCCTAGACGTGGAGAGCACAAGCTCCTCTCTCGTTGCAGGATGCCGGCTTCTCACTGCGGTGACTTCCCTTGTTGCAGCTCCCGGGCTCTAGGGCACAGACCCAGTAGCTATGGCACAGAGGGGTGGCTGCTGCATGGCATGTGGATCTTCCCCGGATCAGGGGTTGAGCCCGAGTCTCCTGCGTTGGCAGCAGATTCTTTACCACCGAGCCACCAAGGAAGCCCTGACCTAGAAGTTTTAACCCGGATTTTCTGTTCAAGTGACTTTTTAATTTAGCATGTCTAAACACTTGCAGAACTGTTATATAGACTGGCTTGTAACTGTAAGAAACGGCAGAGTGAATACCCTGAAGAGGGTGTTTCGGAGGTACCCCAGACAATGGCAGAACAGTGCCTGGACTAGCCTGCTGGTTCTTTGGGATGTGCTGCAGTAAACGGGCTGGGTGAGCCTTAGCAAGGGTCTTCCCCTCCAACCTCTGGTTTGCCTCGAACTGACGAGGAGATTGGTTTTGGTGACTGGCCTGCGGATCGTGTTTGGAGACCCTAGTTAGATAAAGGGATTGCTCCATTGTACCAGGCCAGAGGTTATCTCTAGTTAAGCGTCGGTTTCCATAGAACCCTGTTTTTGAACAGAAAGATTCCACTGTTTGTTTGTTTGTTTTCCTTAAGAGAGATTGTAAAACGCTGAGCTAGAATTTCTAAGGTCCCTGCCAACCCTGACATTTAAAATTGATGAAGTCTGAAGAAGCATTATGTGTCTTCCAATGTTAATTTTTGGTCGTTGGACATTGTGGGTAGATGGGAAGAGACACGGCGAACTCAGAGGTAGGTAGGGACTTAGGGACTGTGGGTGACAGCTGCCACCCTGTGAAGCTCAGCCCTTGTGACACTCCCTGAGACGCGAGCTGTTGCCCTGCAGTAGAGACGGTCATTCAGCTCAGCACGGGGAGCGCGGGGGACACTGCGAGGCACATACCAGCCAGACATGGCCGCCCGCCCGGTTCTCCAGGGCCAGCAGAGTCACCAGCATGCTTCAGAAGGAGAATGTGCCTTTCATTATTTTAACCAGAATTCGAAGTTGTCCTCCACATTTAGATGTTTAGAATTGCTGTATGAATCTATGTGTGTGTTATGCATATATAGATACAGATATAAGACAGATGAACCGCATAGCTAGTGTGAAACTTGCTCACTTGAAAAACAGGCCAGGGAGTAGATTCATGCATACATGTAATATACGCCATTAGTGAGCTTCACCGGTGACTGTTGACGGTGATTAGTGCATGTGGTCAAAGCAAAGTTTCTTTGGAGACCTGGGGTGAAAAAAGACACGAAAAGATTTAAGTGTTTATCTCTATTGGAATTGTGGGTAATTGCTATTTTCTTCTTTCTGCTAACCTTCAGATTTCAAGTTTTTAAAAACGAGCTTTATTTTATTTTGTTTTAAAAAATACATTTTTAGGTTTTGAAAGAGCTGTGTCTTTTATCATCTAACAAAGGTAGTTTCCATCTTTGAGCTTCTCATTTTTTTAGTAAATGATGCTCCAAGTTTCTCTTTAATACTTGAAATGGTGGAAAATCTTTTTTTTTTTTTTTTCCTATCAAGAAATCTCCCAGCGAAGCCAGCTGAAGAAGCTCAGAAACACAGGCAACAGTATGAAGAAATGGTGGTGCAGGCCAAAAAACGTGGTAATGGAATTCACACATGTTTGGTTATGTAAGGCAGCACGAGAGTTTGTGTCTTCCTAGGTGTTTTCTCTTTACATTTTGAAGCTTTAGAACCGGAACTTTGGTGAATGCCTTTAATATTTTGAAATTTATAATTTTTCATCAAAAATGTACATTCCTGCTAACTGTTCATTCCTGGTAACTTTATCGAGGTAATACTTTGAATTTACATGAGGAAAGAGCTTGTGTAGGATGGGAGTACTAGGGTGGGCAAAGCTTTAGCTCGCAGGGATGGGGAGGCGGCTCTCTGCCCTCCGTGGGCTCAGTTCTCCTCACTTAGAAGGAGGTGTGTTGGGACTTGTTAAAGTGCCGCGTGACACCTAAACACCCTATGATTCTTAGATGTTTAAGAAGTGTCCATAGTAAAATGACATGGTCTGCCCGTGCAACAGAATATCGTCCAGCCTTAAAAAGGAACGAAGTTCTGACACGTGCTGCAACATGAAGCTTGAAGACATTGTTCTAAGTGAAACAAACCAGACACAAAAGGATAAATTCTGTACGGTCCCACCTATGTGAGGCATCTGCTGGGCTGGCCAAAGTTCCAACAGAAAAACCCAAATGAGCTTCTTTGGCCAACCCAATAGAATAGTCAGATTCACAGACACAGAAATTAGACTGGAGGTTGCCAGGGGCTGGGGAGCAGGAAAGGGGTAGCATGGGAAGTGGGTGTTTCGTGGGGACAGAGTTCCAGTCGGAAGGTGGCCGTGACGGTTGCGTAACAACGTGAATGTACTTCATGCCGCTGAATTGCACGCTCAATGGGGATAAAGTGGTACATTTTATGTTTTGTGTATTTTACCCCCCAAAAGGTATATGTAAATGAAAATGCGTGGTATTTCTCAGTTGCTGTTACATGTTCAGAGTTATTCTTAAGCTGTGAGGGGCGAGGTTGCAGGTTCCGTTGGAAGGGGGATTGGGTAAAGAAGCACAGAGCTTCTGGCGCCTGTTGCTGTCCCGTCTCCTGATTGGGGTGGGAACTTCATGGGTTTGTCTGTCATGTGATAGGTTTGCCGTGTCCTTGTCTGAGTTCTTTTCTGTATACATGTTATACAACATGTGTGTTACAAAAAGCTGACTGAATGGTAAATAACACTGAAGGTTTCTAGACTTCCTAAGCTGTGAGATGAACCAGGTCAGGTCTTAAACACTATGCTTCAGTGCTGTCTTCCTGGTGTGTTGCAGCCTGACTCTTTGAGAAGGGTCACCCAGCCAGGAATCAGTGGATATCAGCTAACAGATGTTTTCTTCTTGTTAATTGTGATGTCTAGAGCTGAAAGAAGCCCAGAGGAGGAAAAAGCAGCTGGAAGAAAGATGCAGACTGGAAGAAAGTATTGGAAATGCGGTCCTCACTTGGAACAATGAGATTTTGCCCAACTGGGAAACAATGTACGCTCTGACGTCACAGACACCCTAGATGGCATGTCGTTTCTTGGCAGAGTTTATGGGGAGCAGCTGTATTAAGTGTAGCTGGCGTTGCCGCCGTTGATGAAGTTGCCTGATAAGTTTGAGACGCATGGTCTTCTTCCCCTGCCTTGGTCTAGCCTTGTTCCTCCCACGGGCGCTCTGACCGCCCTCCTCTCCCGCCCCCTCCACCTCGTCTTGTCCTCAGCAGTCTATGGCACAAACGTGTGTCGCTTCCACACTTAACACTGCAGCAGCCTCCTGGGACTCCAGTGTAGGCTGTGAATTTCGTGGCTTAGCTGACGGGCCTCCCATGGCACAGCCGTCCCTTTCCCTGTGGCCTTGCCTTGCGCCTCTCCTTTGCTTGGGCGAGTCTTTCCCTTGGGGAGGCTCGGGGCCATTGCATGTTCTCATCTTGCGGTCTCAGTGCTCTTGCCCCGTATCTCCTTGTCCAGTGAGCACGTTGTTCTTTAAAGCTCAGTCTTCCTTGGAGAAGCCTTTTCTGCCCTGGCCCTGGCTCCAGGTGCCCACAGAAGACCCCCGGGTACACTGCACCATCTGCTTGAGTGTCTGTCCTCTGAGGGAGCCGGGGTGCCGGAGCTGCTCTGATGATGGCTTCCAGGAGTCGGGGACGACTCGAGTCCTTCAGCTGCTGTCTTCTTTCTGTCTGAAGACGCACTGTGCATCTTCAGGATGGCTAGGGGCTGGCATGCAGACGGCTTCCTGGGGCCTGATGTGGATGGCTGGGGACCAGCGTGTGGACGGCAGTCCCGGGGCCAGTGTGTGGAGGGACAGCAGCCCCAGGCCCACGCACAGAGGCTGGTGGCTCCTTCGGGGCCTCCCCACGTCAGCTGGAGCTGTGGAGAGGCTTGGGTGCTAGTTCCTTTTTCCTTTCTTTCAGCCTGAACCGTGGGCCAGGAAGCTGGGGGCTTGCTTGGGCACGTAGCTGGCTGTCACTCACTTTCATCGCTGGGAGTGGGGTTGGGGGAGATCACTCTGGGCTCTCCGCTGGGAAGACACGCTGCACCCAGAGCCTGTTTTCCTCAGACATGGTCAGAAAACACCTCTTCCCAAGTGGGGCCCAGTAACAAGAGTTGAGGTCTTCAGAAGCCCGGACTGCCTCCCCACATGGTGGCAGGGCCCAGCCTGGCCCGTCGCGCACTGCCTGATGCTTGATGGCATCCAGAGGCGCACGTGCACACGAGAACCGCCGCTTACGGACCCGCGCCGGGTGCCAGGCTGTGCGGCGGCGGCCTTTGTGACCTCCCCACTTAATCCTCTCTGGACCTCTGTGTGAGGGGAGGTTTCATCATCTTGGCCTTAGGGAGGAGGGTGCTGAATGAGAGAGGAGAAGGGGTTTGCTCCGGGGGCTCAGATGAGGGTGGGGCTGTGCCTTCTGCACCCTCAGCCCATGCTCCTCCACCCTCAGCCCATGCTCCTCCACCCTCAGCCCGTGCTCCTCTCTACCCTCAGCCCGTGCCCCTCTCCACCCTCAGCCCGTGCTCCTCTCCACCCTCAGCCCGTGCTCCTCTCCACCCTCAGCCCGTGCTCCTCTCCACCCTCAGCCCGTGCTCCTCTCCACCCTCAGCCCGTGCTCCTCGCACCCTCAGCCCGTGCTCCTCTCCACCCTCAGCCCGTGCTCCTCTCCACCCTCAGCCCGTGCGCCTCTCCACCCTCAGCCCGTGCTCCTCTCCACCCTCAGCCCGTCCTCTCCACCCTCAGCCCGTGCTCCTCTCCACCCTCAGCCCGTGCTCCTCTCCACCCTCAGCCCGTCCTCTCCACCCTCAGCCCGTGCTCCTCTCCACTCTCACCCCGTGCTCCTCGCACCCTCACCCTGTGCTCCTCCACCCTCAGCCCATGCTCCTCTCCACCCTCAGCCCGTGCTCCTCTCCACCCTCACCCTGTGCTCCTCTCCACCCTCAGCACGTGCTCCTCTCCACTCTCACCCCGTCCTCCTCTCCACCCTCACCCTGTGCTCCTCCACCCTCAGCCCGTGCTCCTCTCCACCCTCAGCCCGTGCTCCTCTCCACCCTCAGCCCGTGCTCCTCTCCACCCTCAGCCCGTGCTCCTCTCCACCCTCACCCTGTGCTCCTCTCCACCCGCAGCACGTGCTCCTCACCCTCAGCCCGTGCTCCTCCACCCTCAGCCCGTGCTCCTCTCCACCCTCACCCTGTGCTCCTCTCCACCCTCAGCCCGTGCTCCTCTCCACCCTCACCCTGTGCTCCTCGCACCCTCACCCTGTGCTCCTCTCCATTCTCACCCCGTGCTCCTCGCACCCTCAGCCCGTGCTCCTCTCCACCCTCACCCCGTGCTCCTCGCACCCTCACCCTGTGCTCCTCCACCCTCACCCTGTGCTCCTCCACCCTCAGCCCGTGCTCCTCTCCACCCTCAGCCCGTGCTCCTCTCCACCCTCACCCCGTGCTCCTCTCCACCCTCAGCCCGTGCTCCTCTCCACCCTCACCCTGTGCTCCTCTCCACCCTCAGCCCGTGCTCCTCCACCCTCAGCCCGTGCTCAGAAGTGCTGTGTTGAGTCTTCGGCACCTTCGCGCTTGTCCCCGTCTGTTCGCAGTGTGTGTTCACTGTGCACAGCAGACGCAGCGCCTCTGTGCAGCTCAGAGCGGTGTGAGTTCGCGGGCTCTGGCTGTTAGAGTCCAGCAGTTGTTGCCCGAGCGCTTCGCCCACGTGCAGCAGGGCGGTGGTGGGCGGCTTCCATCACGGGGCCCTGGGGTCTGCCTGTCCACTGCCACTCTGCGGTGGTGCCACCTCCCCCCCCCCCAACCCCCCGCAGGTGTTTGCCCAGCTGTGTGCGGTTCCCGGAGCAGGCCAGGTCGTCTCTTGTTGCTGTGCTTTCCACTCGGAAAGCCCTTCCCACTCTTCATTTGCTTGGAATGCTATTGTCAGGCAGACTCCAGCTTCAGCACAGAGCCCTGGGCCCCTCCGGTTGCTGGTGCCCGTCTCTGCATGAGCAGTGCCTGCAGTGTACGTGGCCCGGTCACTGCTCAGTGGGAGGCAGTCACTAGTCTCCTGGTCTGTACGGATCGCTGACCTGTGAGCCCCCTGAGGCCAGGGCTGTGACATACACTTCTGTGGCTTGGGGGTAAGCATGTGGGCAGACAAGTGTTTCTTCACTGAGAACAAACTCACGAACTCACGCTTCCGTTTTCGTCCAGGTGGTGCTCTAGAAAAGTTCGAGATTTGTGGTGGCAGGGAATCCCTCCCAGCGTGAGAGGCAAGGTCTGGAGCTTAGCCATTGGCAACGAGTTAAACATCACCCACGGTGAGTAGCTCGCATGGTCCTCAGCCCGGGAAGCCCACCCTCGGTCCTGGGACGTCTCCCATCCCGTGTGCCTGCTCAGGAAGAAAGGCAGCTGTTGCCACGAAGCCGTGTCTTTCAAGAGGCCAGCGTGCCTCCGGGAGGCGGTGCATTAGGAGGCAGCACCCCGGGTGCCTCAGTCATCTGGTGGCTCAGAACCAACGCCCGCCTCCCTCCTGGGCCGGTCATCCTCCCTGACACATGGGGGGGAACATTGGTGGGCTGAGTCACGCCAGGATCTCTCCTAGAACTGTGTGGAAAGCAAGCCTCAAGGGGGACGGGAAAACGGTGTGTGTGGGGTGTTTCTCTTTGTGGAGGTGCTGTGTTTGTAGGGTTTGTGATCCCGCCCGGCCCTGGCGTCTTTTATATAAACAGCTTAGTGGGGACAGCACGCTGTGCTACCGCCGGGTCCTTGAGGGTCTAGTAGCTTCAGTCCAGAGGGATGGGAGCTCTGTACCCTCATTTTTTGGAGGTGCCATGCTGCGCAGCTTGTGGGATCTTAGTTCCCAGACTAGGGATGGAACCCTGGTCCATAGCAGTGAAAGCCCCGAGTCCTAGCCACCGACC